>NC_053443.1:26986600-27621918 GCF_007990345.1 Gossypium hirsutum | reverse complement strand
AATGTACCCGGCCGTACCAAATAAACAAACAAATAAAAACATTCCATAGTGTTCGATTACAAATGGGCCACAAGGCCCAAACCAAAACAAAGCGGTGGCCCAAAACAGATGAAAAAACCCTAAGGTTTCTAAGCTTCAGCCGCCGCAACTCCAATCTTCCACGCAGGTTGAATCTCCACCCCGATCTTCATCTGCACACAAAAGGAAATAAGAATCAAAGATTACAGATCAAGAAGATATGGAATAGGATTAATTTCTTTATTTTTGTTACTATCAGCTATAAAAAAGGCCACCGAACACTATAATAAGGATCCGGAAAAAACAACCAATAAAAGAAGTAGCAAATATTTTTCACAGCAAACACAAAAACACCATCAGAGGATTAATCAGGAAATACAAAGGTTGATACTTTTATTTTCGTTTTTATGTTATTTTTTTACTTAATGCAATAAAACAAAATAAAGGGTAAAGACTTATCTTTGCAAGCATCTGAAACACCGTTAGGACGGTCGAGGTTCGTCTTCAAGGATAGACGATTGGGAAACCGAAGGGTTTCCTAGGCTTTTGAGGTCTTTTTGTTGATACTTTGACGGATTTGGACTCGGATTTGGGCTTAGGGAGTCTAAAGAGCCCAGTAGGGTATTTTCCCCTTTACGGCCACAGTAGACGATGGTGCTGGTGCCAGAGATCGGCGGCCGGCGCAGTGCCGGTGACCGACCAATGACCAGGCCCTGGCCGGAGGACAAGGAAGGGGAGAGCATTTTTGAAACCTTTTTGAAGTTTTTTTTAAAAAGAATGAAAATGAAATTTTTTAACTAAGTTTTGGCTTATATAGCCTACTGAAAACGGCACCGTTTGGAAGGGTGGGATCCGCGTGTCGACCCGACCCGGACCCAGGATCCGCGTGTTTTTATGCGGAGGGCTAAATTACGCTTTTAGCCCCTCCGCCTTTAATATCTTTACAATTAAGTTTTTTATTTTTAAATTTACCCTTTTATTCATTTTAAAATTCAATTAGATCCTGATTGGATGACGCCGTTTAGGGAAGTAGGGAAAATTTCCCTTTCGGTCCCTCCATGTAATACGCGTGTCCAATTTGGTCCTTCAGTCTCCATTTATTTGCTGATTTGCCTCAGAATTTTATTTACAGTTTAATTTAGTCATTCCTTTATATTTCTTAAAATTAATTAATTAATAATGTAATTTATATATATGTATATATTTTTTTTGTAATCTACATGCGTGTATATTTCTTTTATATATATGCATATATATACATTTATATTTAGAATATTCTATATATATATGTGTGTGTACGTATTTAGCCATGTTTTTATTTATTTTCAAAAATACTTAAATACATATTCCTATTTCTAACGCATATTCTATAATTTATATATTTTTTTATTTTTTATTTGTTTCATAAATACATTATATATTTTGTTATTAAATTCTATAAACCAAATTTTATGTGTAAATCCATATTTTCAATATACGTATACACACTTTATTTTTATATTTATTTGTATTTTTATTTACCTTCTAAAGGATTTTTTTATTATTTTTGTTCATTTATTAGATATTTCGTATGTCATCGTCGTTCAAATTTTGCTTATTTACTGTTTACATTATTTCTATGCCATTGTAAATTTATTATTGCATTGTATATTTAATGTAGCATCACATCATTTTTTTACTCGATTTCAACTTTTCAAAATTGAGATAATTCTTGTATTTAGGATTTTCAAGGAAATTGAGCCCTAACGTATTGGGTTTCGATTTTCTTCGTTAAATTTAACAATCAAGCATTTCTCTTTAATCAAAAAATAAGAACTCATTATTGGGAATTCAACACGTTGTGTCCCAACGTATTGGATGTGACGCATTGATTTCTCGAAATGAAGATTTTTTCTAAAATAATAATAATAATAAAGGAAATATTCTGAGTTTGGGATTTTGGAGGAATTGTGCCCTAACGTATTAGGCCGCGATTTCTTAAATCTTTAATAAATGGATATTCTTTTTAATTTTTATTACACGAGTATTCTGGCTTAATTCATTTTTGAGGAAATTAGAATGTCGTACCCTAACGCATTGGGTGTGGCATTTTCTTTCTCTGAAATGATAAGGGTCTTAATACATAACATTTTTAAGTTTTTGCTAAGGATTATATTTTTCAAATTTTTGACATTAAAACATTAATTAATTAACTAGGTACCAATTTTTGGGTGTTATGAGGGTGCTAATCCTTCCTCATACGTAACCGACTCCCGGACCCGTTTTTCCTAAAATTCGTAGACCAAAGTCGCTTTTAGGTGACCCAATCACACCTTAATAAAAGGTTGGTGGCGACTCCAAATTTTCATCGACAACTAATTTTTGTTTTTTTTCCAAAATAAAAATGGTTTCGACACTTAATTGAAGGAATTAAAGATGGCCGAATAGCCTAGCTTCCATGGTGTACTTTTCTCCCATTTTTTGTTGAGAAAGATGAGCCTAAGATAATGGTTTTGTTTTATTACTTTTATTTTAACTTTATTTGTCATTTATTAATTAATTACTTAATTAACCTTTAAAATTAATTCAAATTACAAAATTGTCAAGCCATTATCATCCACTATCACATTTAATGGTCTAATTACCATATAAGGACCTCCACTTAAAATTTCTATAGCTATTAGAAACCTTTAGCTATTAGAACACAACTTTTGCATTTTACGCGATTTAGTCATTTTTATCAAATTGAAAACGCGTTGTTACAATAAATCTTTACTGCGACGTTGTCCCATGTACGTCATTCAACCCAAAACACAAATTGAAATTTTTTATAATGGGCTGAATTCACATACAAGCAATCTTGTCGATGCATCAGCCAATGGACCTCGATTGGATTGTACTTATAATGATACTATGGGAATTCTTCAAAGAATTGCTCAGAATGATTATCAATACCCTATCTCTAGAGCTGCACAAGCAAAAACTACTCCAAAAGTTATTGAATTGGATGCAATAATCGCACTAAGTGCTCAATTTTCTTCTCCCACAAACATGATTAAAAATATGCAAGGGACTAGTGGGGTTGCACCTATATAAGTCGTTCAGCTAGTTGATGTTCCTACTTTTTGTTATGAGATTTGTAGTGACAACTATAGCTATGAAGATTGCCCACAACATGCAGAGAATACTTGTTATATTAGTAACATTTGCAACAATTCTTATGGTAACTCTTACAATATCTCTGCATGCAACCAACAATTTTGGGGAAGTCAAAATGTCAGACAAAATGCTACGACATTCAGATATGGGAATACATCTACTCAGGGAAATTATAATCCCAGACAAGGGAATTATAATCAACAGTAGCAGAACTACAATCAGCACACTTAGATGCATCCACAACAGGGCCAGACACATCCACACCAAAATTTGATGTAGTCACAACACTATTCAATACCAAATCAGCGTGTTCAAGGACATTGACAGCAACCGTACGCTCAAGCTTCTACTTTTAACCTGTTAGCAACTTTTGAGGCATTAATGCGGGAGCATATTACTCGCACGAAAGCTATCGTACAAGGGAATTTATCTTCCATTCGAGCATTGGAAGCACAATTAGGACAACTTGCTTTAAATCTAAATACTTGCCCACCAGGCTCATTACCTAGTGACACGAAAAATCCTAGTTCGAGGGGGAAAGAACATTATAAGGCTGTCACTCTTAGGAGTGGTAAACAAATTGACGAACCATTTCTAGACTGTACTATAGCACCTAAAGATACGGATGACGTGATCACTAGTGAGAAGGTTGAATCTAAAGAATTTTTCGATGCATCAGACAAAGAAGTTCAACAAATTGTCACTCATATGCCTAATATCTGACCTTCGAAACTATCGGTGCAATCAAAGGTGTCGGGGTAAGAAGATATATCTCTACCTTTACCCTTCCCACAAAGATTCAGGAAGAATGAGCATGACAAGCAGTATCAGTAGTTCCTGGACACTCCGAAGCAACTGTAGATCAACATTCCTTTAGTAGATGCTTTAGTACAAATTATGAGTTGTGGGGAATTTATGAAAGACCTCTTATCCAAGAAGAAGAAGCTTACTGATATTGAAACTATTGCACTCACAGAAGGTTGTAGTGCTATTTTGACAAATAATTGCCCCCTAAATTGAAAGATCCTGGGAGCTTTACCAATGTCCAATTGGCAATCATTATTTGGGCAAGGCTTTATGCGACTTGGGAGCTAGCATTAACCTAATGCCGCTATCTACTTTCAAAAAGTTGGGAATTTGTCACATGAAATCTACTACAGTGACATTACAACTAGCTGATCGATCCTTGGCTCAACCTGAAGGGCAAATAAAAGACATCTTAGTTCGTGTGGATAAATTCATTTTTTCAGCTGATTTTATCATACTTGACTATGAGGCAGACAATGAGGTTTTCATAATCTTGGGACAACCATTTTAAGCCACCGACTGAACTCTTATTAATGTTTATAAAGGTGAACTAACCATGCGACTTAATGATAAGTAAGTCACCTTTAGTGTTTTTGAATCTATTTAATGCAAGGACAAAGAAGAATGGCATACTGTTGATGTGCTAGATGATTTAATTGAGGAAGAATTCAATGACCAAAGCACAGTACTTTTTGAAGAGTTTGCAGTGACATCTAATGCTAAATCCTTAGGCGATTGTGACAGCATGGTTGAAACTAATAATCTTAAACTCAAGCATAGATGGTAGATTGAGTCTTTAGACCTAGCCAACAGAACAACCGCAATTTTTAAACCATCTATTGAAGAAGCTCCTACTCTTGAATTAAACCCGCTACCTCCTCATCTTAAATATGTCTTTTTGGTGATCACAATACTCTCCCTGTTATTGTCTCTGCAACACTAGATGTAACTCAATAAGAGATATTGGTTCATATTCTCAAGCAACAAAAATGAGTTATTATTTGGAGTATTATCGAAATTCAAGGTATTAGTCTTTCATTTTGTATGCACAAGATTAAGTTAGAAGATGAAGGAAAGCAATCGATTGAACAACAAAGAAGATTAAATGAGAAAATGAAGGAAGTTGTCAAGAAGGAAATCATAAAATGGCTTGATACTATAATTATTTACCCGATTTATGATAGCAATTGGGTAAGTCCAATGCAATGCGTGCTAAAAAGAGTGGCATCACTGTGGTTCGCAATGATAAGGACGAATTAATTCCTACACGTATTCCCACGGGATGGTAAGTTTATATGGATTATCGCAAATTGAATGCGGCCACAAAGAAGGATCACTTCCCACTCCCCTTCATTGACCAAATACTGGATCGGCTTGCTGGAAAGGCCTATTATTGGTTTTTTTACGACTATTCTAGGTACAATCAAATTGCTATTGCATTAGAGGATCAGAAGAAAACAACCTTCACCTGCCCCTTTGGTACTTTTCACTTTTCGCCATATGTCTTTCGGTCTTTGCAATGCACCAGCCACATTTCAAAGGTGCATGATGACAATATTCTCAGATATGATCGAAGACTCTTTAAAGGTTTTTATGGATGATTTCTCAGTCTATGGGAATGATTTTTATCATTGCGCTGACAATTTGGATAAAGTACTAAAGCGATGTGAAAACACACATCTTGTCCTGAATTGGGAAAAGTGTCATTTCATGAAAATTGAAGGCATTGTGTTAGAACACCACATCTCTGGTCAAAGCATTCAAGTAGACAAAGCTAAGGTGGAAATAATTAAGAAATTACCTCCACCAACAAACGTAAAAGGTATTCGCAGTTTTCTTAGACATGCGGGGTTTTACCGAAGGTTTATTACAGATTTTTTGAAAATTGAAAAGCCCTTATGCTCATTGCTAGAACAGAATCAAAAATTCTTCTTTGATGATGCATGTCTGGATTCCTTTATTCAGTTAAAAAAACTGGTGAATGCTCCCATTATCGTTGCACCAGATTGGTCTCAACCTTTTGAAGTCATGTACGATGCAAGCGACTTTGCTGTAGGTGCGGTCTAGGACAACAAAAGGGAAAAGTATTTCACGCCATCTATTATGCTAGAAAAACTCTTACAGAGGCTTAATTCAATTATACTACCATAAAGAAAGAATTGCTGGTTGTAGTCTTTACTTTCGACAAGTTTCGTTCCTATCTTGTCAGCACAAAGATTACTGTCTTCAGTGATCATTCAGTGTTGAGATATCTCTTTGCGAAAAAAATATGCCAAACCAAGACTGATACGCTGGATATTACTGTTGCAAGAATTTGACATCGAGATAAAAGACCATAAGGGTTCAGAGAATCAAGTTGCAAACCATTTGTCTCGATTGGAAGTTGGTAGCGAAAACGGAAACATACTTCAAATTGTCGACGCATTCCCAGATGAGAAGTTATTTGCTGTAGATGCAACTCCTCGGTATGCGGATTTTGTTAATTATTTAGTGTGTGGAAAACTCCCATTGGGTGTTACTGGCTATAAAAAATAAAGAATTCTTCAGGACGTAGTGAAGTATCATTGGAACGAGCTGTATTATTCAAGGTATGCAATGACAACATCATTCGATGTTGTGTTTCGGAAGAGGAGATGCTTTCAATCTTGAAGCATTATCATGATGCTTCTTATGGAGGTAATTTTGGTGGTATGAGAACTGAACTAAACTTCTCCAATCAAGATTCTACTGGCTGACATTATTCAAAGACGCCCACAATTTTGTGAATCAATGCGATAGGTGTCAGCGCACCGGTTCTATATATTAACGCAATGAAATGCTGTAGCAGCCAATTATGGAGGTTGAATTATTCGATGTTAGCGGTATGGATTTTATAGGACCATTTTCGAGTTCATTTTAAATATTTATATTTTAGTAGCTCTTGACTACGTCTTGAAGTGGGTGGAAGCTATTGCAGTCCCAAAGGATGATGCAAATATAGTGCTAAATTTTTTCACAAGCATATACTCACCCTCTTTGGCACACCAAAGGCATTTATTAATGATCAGGGTACACACTTTCATTGCAACCAAGTAGCGACTGCACTGAAGAGATATGGAGTTAATAATAGAATGGCTACTACTTATCATCCGCAAACCAATGGACAAGTTGAAGTATCGAATCGAAAAATTAATAACATTCTTGAGAAGGTTGTAAACCCTTCAAGGAAAGATTGGTCTTTCTGATTGGATGATGCTTTATGGGCATTGTGCATAGCATACAAAACTCCATTAAGTATGTCACTGTATCAATTGGTTTTTGGGAAAGCATGCCACTTGCCAATTGAACTGGAACACAAAGCAATGTGGGCAATTAAGCAAGTGAACATGAACTATGAAGCAGCTGGAAAGAAAAGACTGTTGGATATGACTGAACTTGAGGAGATTAGGAGAAATGCCTATGAAAATGCTGCAATTTAAAAAAAATCAAACGATGGCATGACAAGATTATTTTACAGTGACAATTTATCACGGGTCAACAGGTTTTATTATTCAATTCTCGACTCAAATTGCACCCAGGTAAATTACGTTCACGTTGGTCTGGACCTTTTGAAGTTGTCGACGTATTTCCTCATGGTGCAATCACAATTCGAGATTTACGTGATGGACACCAGTTCAAAGTAAATGGACAAAGGCTAAAATAATATTTTGGCAACAATGATCAAAAGCAGGCAGAGACCATTAAATTGGTCAAAAATTTTTAATTTTTAATTAGTACTCCTTGATTTTAATTTATTTTATTTATGTTTTATTAAAGTTTGGTTTCCTTCCTTTTTTTCAAAATAATTAGGTATCATTGTCGACACATTGAAATCTTGTTGTCAACGCATTCCATAAGTCTATACTACCATTTATAACTCATCAAAATTCAGGGAAATTCAGATTCTACCAGTAGACCAAAAATAACTCAGCCATTTGATTCTTCTGAGCGGGCTTAATTTCTATTGGACACAACTATTCCCAGCAACCTTATATCTCTCCACAAAACAACACGTCTCTCCATCTTTCTCTTTCACTCACTATAAATCCTCTCCCACCGTACTGACTGTAATGCATTCAAGCAACCATTTTTATTTTTTTCCTCTTCTCAAGATTATATCTTTTTAACTCTAAACTGTTCTCCCTCAACAAAAGATGGCCAAAATAAGAGGCTCGTTCAAGAAAGCCACCAAATCTGCTAGGGAACATGCATCCTCTGCTACCACAGCCCGCGAATTAAAATCCCCCTGGCCAGTACAAACAAAGGAGCTAGTAATCTTTTTGAATAAAGTGGTAAATGAATGATTTCACGACAATATATTGAAGCGAAACTTCCATCTTGAATAGGGTATTTCCCTTTCGCCACAACAAGACTTGGGTAAGCAAGTCTCCAAAAGCATCTCAAAGTTAAAGTGGGAAACTTTTTGCACCCATCCCAGAAGCTACTCGCCTTCACTGGTATGCGAGTTTTATGCTAACTTATATGATCATGAGTTAGAGTTCATTTTAGCTCGAGAAGGTTTAATACCATGGGACGCTGAAAAAAATCAAAGAGCTATACAACACCAAGGTCAATGTCGATGAACACTTCGAGCTCATTGATGACATCACAGATAAAAAATGAGACTTGTTGATGAGAAACTTGTGTCGAGGGAGCAGTGCGGAAAGGTTCCCATCAAAAAATTATACAATGCATCATCGCTTCCTGACGCTGCAAGGCAAAATTTGGTTTCATTTTGTCAACTGCAGACTAAAACCCTCCACTCACATCACCACAGTCACCCTCGACATAATGTGTCTGATACATTCTATCGTTAAGGGTAGAAAAATTAATGTAGGCATAATACTTCATCAAGAAATTGCTGACTGCACCGCAAGGCAGACTAGGATCTTGGTTTTCCCATCACTGGTGATGTTATTGTGCCAAAAAAGAGGAATCGTACCCCCTGCTGGTGAGGAAATCTTAGAAAAAAAGGGTCTAATCAATGAAGCCTCTGTAGAAAGAATGACTCGTGGCAAGGAACGCCGATACTGAAGGAGGCGGAGACCGGTAAAATAAGAAAGGGTAAAGCTAAAGTCGACAGCAAGGGAACAAACCTGAATGTAGAGACATCATTATGACGCAAATTGAAGGATGTCAAAAAGATGGTAAATTTCATTAACAACAAGTAAATCAGGCTTGTCGCTACAGTAGACGATATGGAGAAATCCCAGAATTTGTTTTATGCTTATACCAGAGCTTGGAACAGTTCTATTGTAGCCACATTAGGCCAACTAAGCCCATCCCCACTACCAGAATTCCCAGTGTTTCCACTAATCATTCGAAATTATGACATCTCTTCCTCAGATGATGACTTATAAGACTGAGATAGATCGGTGGCATCTCCACCAATTGTTCAGGTCTCTGATAATAAGAAATAAGAGGAATCTAGGGACATTGAAGAATATTTGTGAAAGATTGATAGCTTGTTTGAGGATGGTATTTTTTATAATCAAGAAGACACTATTGTTAAGAAGGATGTTGCTGCTGCAGAAGAGAAAATTATTGCTAAAGAAGAAGAAGTTACTAAAAATGAGAAAGAAAAAGAAGAAGAAGATTCTATTGAGAATACTGTTATCGCACTCGAGTTTGTGGGTGTAAATATTGATAATTTGGAGCGAGCTGGAGCGAGACCGGCAGAAGTTGCTGAGGTAACCAGTGAGGAGTAATGCAAATAGTGGTCTACACTGGACCACTCTAGGTGGCCTCTCCTACACTAGAAGTAGTCGATGATGTCGGGGCAGAGTCAGGAACTAAGGAGCAATCTGAAGACGGTGCAAAGCCTAAGAAAAAGAAAAGAAAGCGCTCTAAGGATAAAAAATGAAAGAATGAGGAGAAGAAAAGGAGGAGAAAGAAACATCATGAGCCACATCGATGGCTGCAAATAACGGAGTTAGTTTATTTTAAGCTTTAGTTGTAGTATTCATGCATTACATGTAGCTGTAGGTTTTATTTTGATAAGTATACATTGTTATTGTATTTTTTTAATTGTCATTACATTTTCATGTTAGTGCATTAGGGACAATGCAAACTTTAAGTTTGGGGGAATGCACATGGGGCTTGGAATTGCACCTACATTTCAAAATTCTTTTTTCAAAAATAAAGCATGCAAGGTTTAATTATAGTTAATGAAAATTGTTCAAATTTTTTTGTTACATTTGATGCTTAATTCTTGAATCATGTAAATTATCAATAAATGAGTTGGATAAATTTGACAGAAGGTTGTAGCTTCAATTCTTTGATGAATGGATTAGGTTGCATTAGTAATGGATGACTGGTATCATTCCTTAAATCTTGAATGAATCTACTTTTTACAGCTGCTTATATATAGTTATATATAGTTATAATTTTTCTAACGTTAGAAAAATTAATCTGGCCAAAGGCTGTTGTTGCATGAGCATGTGTCGGTGCAATTACGTACTCCCTGGGGGTTTGTTGCACTCCATCATTACTTCTCAGGAACAAGGGTACAGTAATGCAAAAATATTCCTTATTCTAAAAAAATGTATACATATAATATAAATACTTAGTATTGTACAATAAATGTTGTAATGGTAGATAGAACTTAGGGTTTGAAGCATGATGCTAGCATTGATGAAGTTGCAACCTTCTTCATTCATGCTCATGAATTTTTGATGCAATATTTTTTCATCTGAATGTGATTCATCCATTGGGAATTTAGAGGGTTCAAGTTGCTAAAATGATCATTTGCCTTAGTAAAAATTTCTTTATCCTTGCTAGTTTTTGTTTTACTTAAGGACAAGTAAAAACTCAAGTTTGGAGGTGTGATAGCACTAGAAAGACCATAGGTTTTTCCCCTTACTTATTGGTTAAATTGTTCCCATTTAGTTATCCTTAGCATACATTTTAGCATTTTCAGTTTAGTCAATTGCATTTTATAACTAAGTGAATCCTAGCCTATTTTATCCTTAATTTTGCTATCTTTTTGCATTAATGTCATTGCATGAGTTAATTCCAGATTGCATCCAGAATTGTTGCCGCACCTGACAGCTGTTCGAATAAGAACTAAAATTGCGTGAGCTGTCCAGTCTCGTATAACCAACTTGTACGTACAAGGATAGAATAATTCTGAGGAAAGGTGTAACACCCCGAACCCGAGACCGACACCGGAGTCGGACACGAGATGTTAACAAACTTAAAAAAAAAAAAAAAAATTTCCAGACACTGCCCAGTCTGAGTACTAGTCGCTTCAAAAATCATATCTTGAGTTTCACAACTCAAAAATCAGTTTTGTGATTTTTCCCTGAAGCTAGACTCATGTCCCCACCTATGGATTTTTTTCTAGAATTTTTGGTTGGGCCAACTAGTACAGTTTATTAGTCAAAGTCTCCCATGTTACAGGGGTCGACTACACTGACCTTTTCCCATTACGACTGGGATATCTCTCTGCACAGAGCTTCAATACTGATGCCGTTTGTTTCTATGGAAACTAGACTCAGAGAGGAATCCATACATATATGGTATGACCCCTAATTATCTCTGGTCAATTTATAGTGAATTTCCAAAGGCGGAACAGTGAATCCAGAAACTGTTCTGGCCCTGTTCCACAAGAACCGGAATATCTCTTTCTGTACTGTTCCTATAATTGTTTCGTTACTTCCATATGAAAGTAGATTCATCAAGGTTTGATTACATAATTTATTCACTATTTAATTCCACTCCTACGAATTTATGTGATTTTTCAATTCTACACCACTGTTGCTGTCAAAATCTGTTTTCAAGATAAACTTTACCTATTTTGTGGTCACCATGGACCAACTAGGATTTTGCCCTACATAGGTCCACATGTGATCATATTTAGCCATTCCAATGGCTGATCATTAGCCCAACACTTCCATTTCAAACCATAGTCACATCATGAAACCATATATATACATACATACACACAAATGGTCTAATGCCATACTCCACTTTTACAAGCCATTTTCGCATGGCTTTACACACATACATCACAAAAGAACTTAAACAATAGGGGGTAGTCCTATACATGCCATATCCAGAGTTCAACTAAAAGAGTACCAAAGAGCTTGATAGTGTAGATGACTTCGACTTCGCTGATCCCGAATCCGATAGCTAACGAGCAAAATCTATAAAACAGAGAGCCAAAGCAACCGGGTAAGCATTTAAAGCTTAGTAAGTCTCAAGTAATGAAATCGGCTTTGACTACAGTATTACATTCACATAGTTAACTAAATCACTTTATTAACACACATTCTCATACCCATACTTACTTCACACTTCACCCACATAGGTACACAAGGTATCAACCTTTATAAAAGCCGAGAATTCGTTAGCCGATCGCACGAATACCATTTAAAACAAACCGACTTTCCAATGCACATGCAAACATACCTTATCATTCGGGTTGGTCAAGCATAATTATTAAATTAATTACAGCACAAAATGCTCACATTCAACCCAAGTTTCTTCGGTATTTAACCGAATGCAACCGCAAACACATTTGCCTTCGGGTCTTAGCCCGAACATATCAACTCGCATAATTGCCTTCGGGTCTTAGCCCGGATATATCAACTCGCATAATTGCCTTCGGGTCCTAGCCCGGATATATCAACTCGCATAATTGCCTTCGGGTCATAGCCCGGATATATCAACTCGCATAATTGCCTTCGGGTCTTAGCCCGGATATATCAACTCGCATAATTGCCTTCGGGTCCTAGCCCGGATATATCAACTCGCATAATTGCCTTCGGGTCCTAGCCCGGATATATCAACTCGCATAATTGCCTTCGGGTCATAGCCCGGATATATCAACTCGCATAATTGCCTTCGGGTCTTAGCCCGGATATATCAATAATCATAACACATCCATATCATTTCTTCGTTACTAAGGCTCAAACACAAAACATTTATTAAATCTTTCAAATTTCGGCTCAATAGCCACACACAAAGAGCATAATTTCAATTGGCTTTATAACATAGTCTCTATGCACATTCGACTATCCGTCATAATATGACTAATCATTTCAATATAATTCAAGTAGGGTCATTACTCGAAGACTTACCTCAAATGTCGTCGAACGACTTCAACGGCTATTCAATTACTTTTTCCTTCCCTTTATCGGATCTAGTTCCCCTTTGCTCTTGAGCTTAAGTTCAACAAAAATTAAAATAGTCATTAATCGACTATTCAAATATTACTTTCCGAATAATATTATATATATTGATCCGACTTTCACACACATAGATTATAGCAAGCTTTATATTAATCAATAAATAATTCATCGGCAAACTTTCATTAATGTTTACAACAAAATCTCATATTCACTACGAGCTGTTTTCCTGAGCAGTAGTTACTAAATTACTTATAACTGGAGCTACTAAACTCCAAATCACTTGCCGTTAATTTTCCCTGAATATAGACTCGTATATCTTCCATCCATAAAATTTTCAGAATTTTAGGCTTGGCCAATCAATACCAGATTTTTCTTAAAGTTTCCCCTATTTCACTGTTTGACTATTCTGACCACTCTTCACTACGAATCCAATTTCTCACTTTACAGAATTCCAAGTGTGTTGTATTTAATCTCATTTGAAACTAGACTCATTAAGGAGTCTAAGCATATAAATTTTATCTTATAATCATTTTTGTACAATTTATAATGATTTTCTAAAAACAGAACAGGGAATCCGGCAGTCATTTTGACTCAGCCCCATAATACTTCAAATATCTCTAGATCGGTAACTCCTTTGTTTCTATAGTTTCTTTTGTAAGAAAATAGACCCTTGAAGCTTTAATGACATAATTCACTCAGCTTCTAATTCAACTCCTACAAATTATGGCGATTTTCGAAAATCACCTTACTACTGCTGTCCCAAGTAGAGTACTACCAATTCACCATATATCAACCATTTCATATAGGTTTCTTCTAAACTAATAATAACCGAACCATTTAGTCAAGCTTAAGGCTGATTCTATTTTGTTCATGTTAAGGTCACACCTCCCTTAAAAGAAATTCCAGCCTTCTTAACTTTAATTAGCTACTACCCATTCTTTAAACATTGAACACAATGCACTTAACAATTAAACCTCTATACCGAATTTGCTCACACAATAGTCCTTGACCGAAAGTTCTTAGACTCTAGCTACCCTAATGTCATTCCTTGAAGCACATCCGAATACATATATTTTTCTTTCTCTCTAAACTAGATTCGGCAACCCCATAAGCCATATTAACCTTAACTTTCAAGCTAGAACACTTAACAATTTAACACATCCAACCTAACTATCCATCTAATGTCATCAAAACTTCTACTAAAAATTTTAAGCTCCTAGGCCGAAATTCAACCCTCATAATAACCTAACTTCAATCCAAGATTCAAGTAGCTTTTAAACCAAACCTCCAAATTATGCATACATTTTCAAGAGTGGCATAAAACATACCTTTTTGTATCAAAACACCTTAGCCGAAATTCAACAAGAGTTTTTCTTCTTTCTTTCTTCTAGTTTCGGCAATGGAGGAGTAAGGATGAGTCACTTTGGTTTCTCCTCCCACTTCTCATTATATTATTTCCTTCCATACTATAATTCCTTTAATATCAATTATTAAATCCTTTGTTAATACAAAATTATTTTAATTTTTGAATTAGTGGAGCATATTCCTTCCTTGGCCGGCCACCATGTTTATCATGGGTAAATTGACATGCAAAACCCTTCCTTTCAATGCATGTACTATTAGACCATTGTAAATTAGCCTCTCACTTTCCAACAAAGTTTCATATAAGTCCATAAAAAAAAAGATTCACATAAAGATGATCAAATTAATGCATGAAACTTTCACACATGCATTTACTCACTTCATAAACACAGAATATAACTTTTAATTATTTTCTTAACTCGGTTTTGTGGTCCCGAAACCACTTCCCGACTAGGGTCAATTTAGGGCTGTCACAACTCTCCCCCACTTAAGAAATTTTCGTCCCCGAAAAACTCACCGGTGAATAGGTTTGGGTATCGTTCTTTCATCGAGCTCTCAGTTTCCCAAGTAGCTTCCTCGATCCCGTGTTTGAGCCATAACACCTTAACTAACGGAACCCTTCTGTTTCGCAACTCTTTCACTTCACGAGCTAGGATGCGAATTGGTTCTTCTTCATAACTCAAGTCAGATCGAATTTCAACTTCCGAGGGATTAATCACATGTGACGGATCGGATCTATAACGTCGAAGCATCGAAACATGAAAAACATTGTGAATCCTTTCAAGTTCAGGGGGTAAAATCAATCTATATGCCACTGGACCAATTCTTTCGGATATTTCATACGGCCCAATGAATCTTGGGCTCAACTTGCCCTTACGGCCAAACCTGAGTATCTTTTTCCAAGGTGAAACCTTAAGGAACACTTTGTCTCCCACCTGATACTCGATGTCTTTTCGTTTCAAATCTGCGTACGACTTCTGACGATCCGTGGCTATCTTCAGACTTTCACGGATTACCTTTACTTTCTGTTCCGCATCTCTAATCAAATCAACTCCGAAAATTTTGCTTTCACCGAGCTCGGTCCAAACAATGGTGTACGGCATTTACGACCGTACAAAGCCTCGTAAGGTGCCATCTTAATACTTGATTGAAAACTATTGTTGTAAGCGAATTCAATCAAAGGTAAATACCGTTCCCATGAACTACTGAACTCGAGGATGCAACATCTCAACATATCCTCAAGTATCTGAATTATCCGCTCGGATTGACCATCTGTTTGTGGATGAAAAGCGGTGCTAAAATGCAGCTTGGTACCCAAAGCTTCTTGCAATTTCTTCCAAAATCGCGAGGTGAATCTCGGATCTCTATCCGACACAATAGAAATCGGTACCCCGTGTAATCTCACAATCTGAGAAACATACAATTCAGCTAGTTTATCTAATGAAAAATCCGTACGCACGGGGATAAAGTGAGCCGACTTAGTTAGTCTATCGACAACAACCCATATCGCATCCTTCTTACTTGCTGACAAGGGCAGTCCGGACACAAAGTCCATTGCGACTCGATCCCATTTCCACTCGGGTATCATGATCGGCTGGAGTAATCCTGAAGGCACTTGATGTTCCGCTTTCACTTGTTGACATATTAAACATCTCGAAACAAAGTCGGAGATGTCCCGTTTCATACCATGCCACCAAAATTGACGTTTCAAATCGTTGTACATTTTCGTACTCCCCGGGTGAATTGACATTCGGCTACAATGGGCTTCGTTCAGAATCATCGAAATGAGTTCCGAATTCCTTGGAACACACAACCGATTTCTGAACCTCAAACAATTATCGTCGTCAATTTGAAACTCTGATCCCTCGTTCGGAAAACACTCAACCCGTTTTGCAACCAATTCATCATCGACTTTCTGAGCTTCACGAATTTGGTGAGTCAATAATGGTTTAGCTTTTAATTCAGCTACTAACACATTGTCTGGTAGAACAGACAAATGCACGTTCATCGCTCGCAAAGCAAACAATGACTTCCGGCTTAAGGCGTCCGCAACCACGTTAGCCTTTCCCGGGTGGTAATCAATGACAAGCTCGTAATCTTTCAACAACTCAAGCCAACGTCTTTGTCGCAGATTCAAGTCTCGTTGAGTCATCAAATATTTGAGACTTTTGTGGTCCGAAAATACATGGCACTTCTCACCAAACAGATAATGTCGCCATATTTTTAAAGCAAATACGATGGCAGCTAGTTCGAGGTCATGGGTCGGATAATTCCTCTCGTGTGGCTTCAATTGTCTCGACGCATAGGCCACGACTCGACCTTCTTGCATCAATACGCAACCCAACCCAAGTAGGGATGCGTCACTATAGATGACAAACTCTTTACCCGATTCGGGTTGCACCAAAATTGGAGCTTCAGTCAAATGAGTTTTCAGTTGGTCGAAACTTTTCTGACATTTCTCCGTCCACTCGAACTTAACATCCTTTTGAAGTAGCTTCGTCATTGGTGTGGCTATCATCGAGAAACCTTTCACAAATCGTCGGTAATAACCGGCGAGCCCCAAAAAGCTCCGAACTTCAGTAACATTTCTCGGAGGTTTCCAGTCAAGTATGGCTGAAATTTTGTTCGGGTCAACTCGAATACCCGACGCGGATACCACATGACCCAAGAAGCTAACCTCTCTTAACCAGAACTCACACTTACTGAACTTAGCATATAACTGCCTATCCCGTAAAATTTGCAACACTAGTCTCAGGTGCTCAGCATGTTCGGTCTCATCTCTTGAATAGACCAAGATGTCATCAATGAACACAACTACGAACCGATCCAAATATGGTCTGAAGATCCGATTCATCAAATCCATAAATACTGCCGGGGCATTAGTGAGCCCAAACGGCATCACTAAGAATTCGTAGTGACCGTACCTCGTTCTGAAAGCAGTTTTGGGTACGTCTGAATCTCGAATCCGCAACTGATAATAACCCGATCTCAAATCTATTTTTGAGAACACTGAGGCCCCCTTTAGTTGATCAAACAAATCATCGATACGTGGTAGTGGGTATTTATTCTTTATCGTCACTTTATTCAGTTGACGATAGTCAATGCACAACCTCATGGTTCCGTCCTTCTTTTTCACGAACAATACGGGTGCACCCCAAGGTGAGAAACTTGGCCGAGCGAAACCTCTATCTGTCAATTCTTGCAGCTGAGCTTTCAACTCTTTTAACTCAGTTGGTGCCATACGATACGGAGCTATCGAAATCGGCGTAGTCCCAGGTATAAGCTCAATACCAAACTCTATCTCCCGAACAGGTGGTAAACCCGGCAATTCTTCAGGAAAAACATCCGGGTATTCACAAACCACCGGCACAGATTCGGGTTTCTTTTCTAATTCTTTGTCATCAAGCACATATGCAAGGTATGCTTCGCACCCTTTTCTCACATATTTCTGTGCCAACATTGCTGATATTACAGCTGGTATCCCCTCCAAGTCCGCGGACTTAATTCGGACTACTTCGTTATTTGCGCACCTCAAATCAATAGTCTTGCTCTTGCAATTCACAACCGCATCATGCACGGTCAACCAATCCAACCCAAGGATAACATCAAATTCATCAAACGGCAAAAGCATCAAGTCCGCTGGAAAACAGGAACCTCGAATTGCTAGGGGACATTTCTTACACACTTTGTCGACAAGCACGTAACGACCCAAGGGATTTGACACCCGAATTACAAACTCAGTAGACTCAATAGGTAAAGTCTTACTGGATGCTAAGGTTTCACATATGTAAGAATGAGTAGAACCGGGGTCAATCAAAGCAATTACGTTAGTATCAAAGAGAGTAAAAGTACCGGTAATAACATCAGGCGATGAAGCATCCTCGCGGGCACGTATAGCATATGCTCTAGCAGGTGCACGAGCCTCGGATCCGGTCGTAGCATCTCTAGATCCTCTCTGACCACCACTAGCATTGCCCATATTTCTAGATGATCTACCTCGAGCAGTGGTAGCACCCGGTCTCCCACTCTGATTTACATTCTGTTCAGACAGCCTCGGGCAATCTTTAATGAAGTGGTCCACTGATCCACACTTGTAACAGGAGCGGTCATGGAATCTACAACTCCCCAAATGCCATTTACCGCAATGTCGACATTCCGTTCGGCCTCGACGTTCATTCCCAACACTGGCGACTGAAGTGCCTCGTGTACCCACAGGGGGTCGATCACGATCTCGTCTAAAAAGGCCCGAAGTGCTTTTAGACCGGCCCACATCATCTCGAAATTTCTTCGATGCCTGTTGATGAGACTTTCCCGAGAATCTTTTACGAAACTCCCCGGTTCCCACATCAACTTTTTGTTTTTCCTTTCTAAGCTCTTCGGCTTTACAAGCTCGCTCGACAAGTACTACGAACTCTCGTATCTCAAGAATGCCAACGAACATTTTTATATCTTCATTCAGCCCATCTTCGAAGCGTTTACACATAACAGCCTCGGACGAAACACATTCCCGAGCGTATCTACTAAGTCTAACAAATTTTTGCTCGTAATCAGTAACTGACATAGAACCTTGCTTAAGCTCGAGAAATTCCTTCCGTTTTTGATCAACAAATCTCTGACTGATATACTTTTTCCGAAACTCAGTTTGGAAAAACTCCCAAGTTACTTGCTCCCGGGGCACAACAGAAGTCAGAGTACTCCACCAATAGTAGGCAGAATCACGTAGCAAGGAGATAGCACACTTTAGGCATTCATCGGGTGTACAAGATAGCTCATCTAGTACCCGGATAGTGTTGTCCAACCAGAATTCAGCTTGCTCGGCATCGTCGCTATCCGTAGCTTTAAATTCAGTAGCCCCATGTTTTCGGATTCGGTCAACTGGGGGCTTATTTGACCTTATTTGGTCAGTTACCGGAGGTATTGTAGGTGCGGGGGTGGTGTTTGTCGGGAATGGGGGTTGTGGAACAGCCGTATTAGTTCGAATGTATTGGTTGAACCAATCATTCATCACGCTATAGAAAGCTTGTCTAGCTTCATCGTTCGGGTTACTCGCATTAGGTTGAGAGTCCACCGGCGCTGTCCCTTGTGCGGGAGCAGGCGCTACACTCTCAAGATCATCAGCTACCGCTCGGTTGGGATCGGGATCCATTACTATAAATAAACACATTTGCAAATGTCAGAAATCACCACACTATCAATTAATCACATAAAATGGCATGTATAGCTAGACCCCAACACATTACGGTAGTCCTAGAATCGACTAAACCGTAGCTCTGATACCACTAAATTGTAACACCCCGAACCCGAGACCGACACCGGAGTCGGACACGAGATGTTAACAAACTTAAAAAAAAAAAAAATTTTCCAGACACTGCCCAGTCTGAGTACTAGTCGCTTCAAAAATCATATCTTGAGTTTCACAACTCAAAATCAGTTTTGTGATTTTTCCCTGAAGCTAGACTCATGTCCCCACCTATGGATTTTTTTCTAGAATTTTTGGTTGGGCCAACTAGTACAGTTTATTAGTCAAAGTCTCCCATGTTACAGGGGTCGACTACACTGACCTTTTCCCATTACGACTGGGATATCTCTCTGCACAGAGCTTCAATACTGATGCCGTTTGTTTCTATGGAAACTAGACTCAGAGAGGAATCCATACATATATGGTATGACCCCTAATTATCTCTGGTCAATTTATAGTGAATTTCCAAAGGCGGAACAGTGAATCCAGAAACTGTTCTGGCCCTGTTCCACAAGAACCGGAATATCTCTTTCTGTACTGTTCCTATAATTGTTTCGTTACTTCCATATGAAAGTAGATTCATCAAGGTTTAATTACATAATTTATTCACTATTTAATTCCACTCCTACGAATTTATGTGATTTTTCAATTCTACACCACTGTTGCTGTCAAAATCTGTTTTCAAGATAAACTTTACCTATTTTGTGGTCACCATGGACCAACTAGGATTTTGCCCTACATAGGTCCACATGTGATCATATTTAGCCATTCCAATGGCTGATCATTAGCCCAACACTTCCATTTCAAACCATAGTCACATCATGAAACCATATATATACATACATACACACAAATGGTCTAATGCCATACTCCACTTTTACAAGCCATTTTCGCATGGCTTTACACACATACATCACAAAAGAACTTAAACAATAGGGGGTAGTCCTATACATGCCATATCCAGAGTTCAACTAAAAGAGTACCAAAGAGCTTGATAGTGTAGATGACTTCGACTTCGCTGATCCCGAATCCGATAGCTAACGAGCAAAATCTATAAAACAGAGAGCCAAAGCAACCGGGTAAGCATTTAAAGCTTAGTAAGTCTCAAGTAATGAAATCGGCTTTGACTACAGTATTACATTCACATAGTTAACTAAATCACTTTATTAACACACATTCTCATACCCATACTTACTTCACACTTCACCCACATAGGTACACAAGGTATCAACCTTTATAAAAGCCGAGAATTCGTTAGCCGATCGCACGAATACCATTTAAAACAAACCGACTTTCCAATGCACATGCAAACATACCTTATCATTCGGGTTGGTCAAGCATAATTATTAAATTAATTACAGCACAAAATGCTCACATTCAACCCAAGTTTCTTCGGTATTTAACCGAATGCAACCGCAAACACATTTGCCTTCGGGTCTTAGCCCGAACATATCAACTCGCATAATTGCCTTCGGGTCTTAGCCCGGATATATCAACTCGCATAATTGCCTTCGGGTCCTAGCCCGGATATATCAACTCGCATAATTGCCTTCGGGTCATAGCCCGGATATATCAACTCGCATAATTGCCTTCGGGTCTTAGCCCGGATATATCAACTCGCATAATTGCCTTCGGGTCCTAGCCCGGATATATCAACTCGCATAATTGCCTTCGGGTCCTAGCCCGGATATATCAACTCGCATAATTGCCTTCGGGTCATAGCCCGGATATATCAACTCGCATAATTGCCTTCGGGTCTTAGCCCGGATATATCAATAATCATAACACATCCATATCATTTCTTCGTTACTAAGGCTCAAACACAAAACATTTATTAAATCTTTCAAATTTCGGCTCAATAGCCACACACAAAGAGCATAATTTCAATTGGCTTTATAACATAGTCTCTATGCACATTCGACTATCCGTCATAATATGACTAATCATTTCAATATAATTCAAGTAGGGTCATTACTCGAAGACTTACCTCAAATGTCGTCGAACGACTTCAACGGCTATTCAATTACTTTTTCCTTCCCTTTATCGGATCTAGTTCCCCTTTGCTCTTGAGCTTAAGTTCAACAAAAATTAAAATAGTCATTAATCGACTATTCAAATATTACTTTCCGAATAATATTATATATATTGATCCGACTTTCACACACATAGATTATAGCAAGCTTTATATTAATCAATAAATAATTCATCGGCAAACTTTCATTAATGTTTACAACAAAATCTCATATTCACTACGAGCTGTTTTCCTGAGCAGTAGTTACTAAATTACTTATAACTGGAGCTACTAAACTCCAAATCACTTGCCGTTAATTTTCCCTGAATATAGACTCGTATATCTTCCATCCATAAAATTTTCAGAATTTTAGGCTTGGCCAATCAATACCAGATTTTTCTTAAAGTTTCCCCTATTTCACTGTTTGACTATTCTGACCACTCTTCACTACGAATCCAATTTCTCACTTTACAGAATTCCAAGTGTGTTGTATTTAATCTCATTTGAAACTAGACTCATTAAGGAGTCTAAGCATATAAATTTTATCTTATAATCATTTTTGTACAATTTATAATGATTTTCTAAAAACAGAACAGGGAATCCGGCAGTCATTTTGACTCAGCCCCATAATACTTCAAATATCTCTAGATCGGTAACTCCTTTGTTTCTATAGTTTCTTTTGTAAGAAAATAGACCCTTGAAGCTTTAATGACATAATTCACTCAGCTTCTAATTCAACTCCTACAAATTATGGCGATTTTCGAAAATCACCTTACTACTGCTGTCCCAAGTAGAGTACTACCAATTCACCATATATCAACCATTTCATATAGGTTTCTTCTAAACTAATAATAACCGAACCATTTAGTCAAGCTTAAGGCTGATTCTATTTTGTTCATGTTAAGGTCACACCTCCCTTAAAAGAAATTCCAGCCTTCTTAACTTTAATTAGCTACTACCCATTCTTTAAACATTGAACACAATGCACTTAACAATTAAACCTCTATACCGAATTTGCTCACACAATAGTCCTTGACCGAAAGTTCTTAGACTCTAGCTACCCTAATGTCATTCCTTGAAGCACATCCGAATACATATATTTTTCTTTCTCTCTAAACTAGATTCGGCAACCCCATAAGCCATATTAACCTTAACTTTCAAGCTAGAACACTTAACAATTTAACACATCCAACCTAACTATCCATCTAATGTCATCAAAACTTCTACTAAAAATTTTAAGCTCCTAGGCCGAAATTCAACCCTCATAATAACCTAACTTCAATCCAAGATTCAAGTAGCTTTTAAACCAAACCTCCAAATTATGCATACATTTTCAAGAGTGGCATAAAACATACCTTTTTGTATCAAAACACCTTAGCCGAAATTCAACAAGAGTTTTTCTTCTTTCTTTCTTCTAGTTTCGGCAATGGAGGAGTAAGGATGAGTCACTTTGGTTTCTCCTCCCACTTCTCATTATATTATTTCCTTCCATACTATAATTCCTTTAATATCAATTATTAAATCCTTTGTTAATACAAAATTATTTTAATTTTTGAATTAGTGGAGCATATTCCTTCCTTGGCCGGCCACCATGTTTATCATGGGTAAATTGACATGCAAAACCCTTCCTTTCAATGCATGTACTATTAGACCATTGTAAATTAGCCTCTCACTTTCCAACAAAGTTTCATATAAGTCCATAAAAAAAAGATTCACATAAAGATGATCAAATTAATGCATGAAACTTTCACACATGCATTTACTCACTTCATAAACACAGAATATAACTTTTAATTATTTTCTTAACTCGGTTTTGTGGTCCCGAAACCACTTCCCGACTAGGGTCAATTTAGGGCTGTCACAAAAGGACACCTGTATTGTTGGAGGAGGACATAAAAGGTGGATGTAAGAAGAAAAATAGAGCTTTTTTCCAGATATCATCTTCATCATCCCACATTGAAGCTTGCAGCCATGGCAACTTAAGCTAATCATTGGTGAGCCAACGTGAAAACCATATGCATACTAGCTTCTGACGAGGAGAACTAAGTGCGAGACAAGAGGGAATAGAGAGATTCAGTTGAGTTGTCTAGGGATAGTATTCTCCACTCGATTCTTTTTTATTTCTTTCTAAATGCTGGTGATTATTCTCTGTTTTCTGTTTGTATGGAAGTACACATGAGTTCTTGATTAAATGTTATCTTATTCAAATTTTCTTTTATTGTTTAATCTTGGGGTTTGAATATTTTTTAACATGGAAGTGTTATTGCAGTCAATGACACTAGAAAGTGCAGTGACAGTTTGAGCCAATAAGCATTAAAACAGAAGTTAAGTGAGAATTAAAGGAATTTAGTCCACTTGTTCTTATTAGTGTCATATTGCCATCATCAGAAGGTGAGGTTAGTATGCGTTTTTAAGTCTTGGATTAAATAGAGGAGTGATGTTGGGTAAGATATACATTGAACTTTATTGCTTTGACAATCACCTATCTTTTTATACCTTGTGAGCACTTAGTATTCTGTTGAAGATTCATGTTGAGGATCCCAGTTTATCATTATCATATTTTATTTTATTGTTTTTAAGTTATTTCATCGACAATTATTCTCACAATTTATCTCGTTTCTATCTAGTAATTGTACCAACATTAATAGACAAAAGACTACCATCCCTATGGGATCGATATCCGATAGACTCAAATCTGTCTACTATACTTGCATCGACAGTGTACTCTTGCACATTATTGTTGTGACGTTAAACAGTCGATCAATGTTACGGGACAAAATTAAAATTAGGAAAATAAAACATAGAAGTGAAATTGTGCACTTTATTTTAAATAGGATAGTGACTCTGCTAAGTAAAAATGGTGAGTTTTGCTTGCGTTGATAGCTATATACTAACAATTGTAGTAACTAATCAAGTTGTTAGTAGTTTTCTTTTTTGCTACATAAGAAGTGTTGTATATGTTGGGAAATTCATATTGAATATTTGGTTCATTGAATACATTTCGTCTCATTGCTCCCTTCTCTATTCTCCTTCTTGTTATTCTATCTGTTTTCTTCTCTGTTTTCTTCTCAATTATCTTCTTTTGTTTCTTGTCTCATTCTTATCTTCTCTTTAATTTCTCTCTTTATTCCCTTATTTCTCTTTCATTTTTTTCTTTTCTAGTTTGTTCCATAACAAAGGTACCAGAGCTATTACGATCCTCGATGACTATCGACAGAGTTACCACTCAACTGCAGGCACAGGTTAGTTTGCTATAACAAGAAGTTTCTAAAATCTAGGGTGAAATTGCACAATGGGATGCCAAGTAAGAGACCAGATTCAAGGAGTTAAAGAGTGAGATACAATTCGAGTTTCATTCTTTGTTTGGGTAGTATTTGGGGCACTTGAATCTTGCTATTAGTAATGCAGTAGCCTTAGCTAAAGGCAAGGGGATTTTGGGGGAGGCTCTCCCTGGATTCACACTTAAAGAACCCATATAGGTTTCCACAAGAGGCCAGGTTCATGCTTAGGTTAAGTACAAAGATACTCTAAGGTGTTTCATTGCTTGTATTGATGATGCTGAACGTCATGGTTTTAGTATGGTTGGGCTGAAGTAAAAAATCACTGGGTTTTTCAATTTTCCTAGTAATATTAAACTTACTATGACATATATTAATTAAGATGGGGATGTTGTTACCCTTGTGGATGATGATGATTTCTATGATGTGATGAGGCAATGCCTCAAATTCTTGAAGATTGATATGCAACTGAATAATGATAAACTCAGTAAACCATGTGCCGCATCAAGCCAAAGTTTTATCCCTTTGAGATCGCCATCTTTTCAGCCTCCATCGGAGGGCTTTAATACTGTTGCTGCTGATTCAAGCATGCAACTTGTAGTATCTTTTGGGTGCCCTTGTACCACAATTGATGTTTCTAACCTAGATCCTTTAAGGGATGGTGGCTTGCGAGTGGTTATACCCAAATCTACAAATGTTGATTCAACTTTGAAGGTTAACAAGGAAAGCATATACTTGTGTAATTCCCTTGACACTAGACAGGCCTTAAAGGTCTTAAAATTGGAAAGAAATAGCTTAGAGCACCTTCTGCAACACTATTATAGAGACAGTGCAACTAAAGAGTACCTTGTCAATTCTCTTACTATTCCGCAGAAATCAAAAGAAGCTATTGGAGGGATTACTAAACTCACTCATAGTGATGGGAGATCGTTGGTGATCAACGTGGAATATAATTAGCCTAATTTTTTGCTTAGAGCCAACAGACATCCAGGTGGAGATGTTAATTATGAGACCAATTATTCCCCCTTTTTTAGGAAATATAAACCAATTGATTTTGGTGCTTGGTCCATACATTAAGGAGCTCACCAAAACAGGAGGTGCTATTAAGGAATTTGTTAACCCCAAGTATAATGGTGCTAGTAAAACATCATTTAAGTCCTCAACTCGAGTAGAGCATATGATGCAAGACTATCCTAAAACATTGCCTCTATTAGCAATAGTCAAATTTAAGGTAATGGGCACATGGCTTGCTTATGCACTAGTGAAAACAAAACCCTGAGAATGTTGCTAAGGTACCAAAAATTAACCCATATTATAGTGCAACTTCTGGAGAAATGCCCATATACCGTGCGAATAGTCTCATCCTTAAAAGAAATGCAAGTGTCCAAGTGGTGGAACAGGTTTTCAATAACTAAGAGGTGGAAGTGTGGCCACGTGTTACTGGGAAGCCTAAACGGGGGATAACAACAACACCAATTTCCACATTTTGATCCTTAAGGAAAATAATCTTTTCTGGGAGGTAGTATTTGTTACGGGACAAAATTAAAATTAAAAAAATAAAAAATAGAAGTGAAATGGTGCGCTTTATTTTAAATAGGATAGTGATTGTGCTAAGTAAAAATGGTGAGTTTTACTTGCATTGACAGCTATATACTAACAATTGTAGTAACTAATCAAGTTGTTAGTAGTTTTCTTTTCTGCTACATAAGAAGTGTTGTGTATGTTGAGAAATTCATATTGAATATTTGGTGAAATGAATTTATTTCATCTCATTTCTCTCTTCTATATTATCCTCCTTGCTATTCTGTCTCTCTTCTTGAATCTATTTTTCTCTTTTCTTGAATTTCTCTCTTTCATGTCAATTTCTGCTTCTCTAGTTTGTTCCATAACAATGGATATGATTAGTTGCCTCTACTGTCATTTAATTATTTGGTCTAATTACCTATTAAGACTTCGGTAATTCTCTCATTTGATCCCTTGTAGCTTCTTTTTGACTCAAATTCCATCTCCTTAAATTTGACACATTAATTTTCATTCTCCTACAATTTAGTCCATAGGTCATTTAATTGTTCAAATTATGGTACAATTTCAGTATTTCTCAGTGTTGCATTTAATTAATATTTGAGGTACATTTACCATGATGTTTGTTCTCGAAATTTAACTTCTAAATTTTCAATATGACGCTATTTATGAAACTAAATTTTCAAGGCATTGTAAATTTATCATTGTTGAACATTTGGCTTGACAAATGACGGAATAAAGCGAGAAATTTTGCCTACAAACCCTAAGTTGTAAAGAAGATGATGAAATTATTAGTCCATTATTGATGAAGGGTGAAGGGTATCATAAATAATTTAAAATTTTATATTTTTTATTAATTAAAACATTAACACTAGAAAAATAAAATGCTTAAAAACTTTTTTTAAGGTTAATTCCATGTAGGATCCATGTAAGCATAATATGTAAGTCAATTTTACACGTGTCAAGCTATTATAGGCTAAATATTCTAGCCGTTTTTTTTTAGATAGAATTGGAGTGGGTAATGGGATATAACCTTAAGTATCAATTTAGGCAAAAAAAAATTGAACTACCTAACTAAGAAAATTGATATATTTTAGGGGGCTATTTGATATTAAAAAAATAGGCTTAAGGGTGCAAAAACGCCTCAAACTTTTTAAAAAACAATTAAGTCACTGTTTCTTTTTTTTTTTGCACTCATTTGGGTACTTGAACTTTCAAAATGCATTAAAAAGACCTTCAAACCTTTAAAAAAAGCAATTAAGCCCCTACTTTCTTTTTTCACTTAATTAGGTACTTAACTTTCAAAATGCATCAAAAAGACCATCAATTTTTTTTCAAATATTTATTGATTTTTAATTTTTTATCATTTTTCGCCACATATCACACTGTGTTACACGTGATGATTTTTATTGAAAAAAATTAGGGATTTTTAATTTATTTTATGATTTTTATAAAATTTTATAATTTTTTATTTTTACGATTTTTATAAAAAAATTCAAATTTTTAATAAAATTTTTATTAAAATTTAATAATTTAATAAAATTTATTATTTATTATTATTTATAATTTTTTTTATAATTTTAATAAGAGCAAGGGCTTAATTGCTTTTTTGAAAAATTTTGAGGGTCTTTTCGATATATTTTGAAAGTTTAAGTACCCAATTGAGTGAAAAAAAGCAGGGACTTAATTATTTTTTTTGAAAAATTTTAAGAGTCTTTTTAATACATTTTAAAAGTTTAAATGCTGGATTGAGTGCAAAAGAAAAAAAAGCTTAATTGTTTTTTTTTTAATAATTTAAGCGCTTTTTACACTTAAGCCAAAAAAAAATAAAAGAGGGTATAGTGGGAATTTCCTCATCCGTCTCTTGCAGTTCCGTTCTCATTTTAAACACCGTCAGAAACCGACGATGACATTAGAAAATCAAATCCTAGTTTTCCAATAATTTCCTCTTTTACACTTCGAATTTTCTCTAATGGGTTGACTTAGTTATTCGAGGTTTCTTCAAATCCGTTGGTTCGGATTTGAATTTCAATTGCATTTGACATCTGGGGTTATTCCCGCTCGCTCTTTTCCTCTGAGGGTATGTGCTGAACCTTTTATATCCTTGTTTTCTTGGTGTTCTTTCATGATTTTGGTTGTATTTTTTTAAGATATATGAGATCTGCGGAAACTTGACTAGGTTTAAAGTAGTTTCTTATACAACATCACTTGAGTCTTTGTTAACTGTGTAATGATCCAACATAAAGTGTAAATTCGGTGTTGTCGAGTGTGTAAAATGCGCACTCTAGTTACAGGGCGCAAAGATAGTGCTAGCCTGAGTGAAGTGAAGTTTCGATATGTATTCCTTGAGGTTTTAATCAGTCAATGTTGTAGTTATTTTCCTCTTCTGTTTCCTAGTTTAGAGATGGGGGCAGAGCACAGGAAAACTCCTAACGAAACTGATAGCAGAGCAAGAGTTTCAGCCCCACCAGGTTTTGCGTATCTTTCATCATTCTTTTTGAAGAAGGTTGAACATCATGAAGAAAACATGAGCTTCAAAACCGCGGAGGATTTCTCCACACAAAATAATGTGCAGGTAGAGACCTCATCTAATGTTTTTGATGTCGAAAAGTTAAAGAAGTCTATTGGGAATAGACCGTGGATACTTAATGACAAGACCGATCAAATTACAAAGGAATATCAGTCTGCACAACCTTTTAAGGTCATATTTATCTCCTTTCCTAAACTAGACTAAGGTCTTAGGATCCATATGATTTGTTCTACAAGCTTCTTACCTCATGATTTGGTTCAAAATGACCAATTATTGAAGCCATGACACAGACAACGTCAAGGCAGTATCTTGGAGATACAAAAGGAGATGTCCTTGAAGAGGCACCTGTTTTTCGACCATCTGAAGAGGTCTTTTTTTATCTCATTGAAATATAATTTTTTAATTACTTTTTTGCATTTTGATATTTCTGCTTCACCTTGTTTGTTCCAAGTTTGTTAATGTTAACCTTTTGGCTGGGAAGAGTTCCAAATATTCAAAGAGCTTAAATATGATTTACAGGAATTCAGTGACACACTAAAGTACATTGAGAGCATACGTCTTAAAGCTGAGCCATATGGACTTTGTCGTATTATTCCTCCTCCTTCATGGCAACCTCCATGCCTAATCAAAGAAAAGAGCATATGGGAATATTCTAAATTTGTTGCCGAGATTCAACAGTTTGACAGGTCTCCAGCTCAGTCTGAAATGGGCAAGGAACCCGGTCTAGAATTCACTCTAAAAAGATTTAAAAAACATGCAGATGATTTCATTCAGCACTATTTCTTCTCCAAGGATGTGGGTCATGTTAATTGCAAACGGGAGGAGCTGTCAGTAGAGAGCATTGAGGGTGAATATAGAAAGATTGTTGAAAATCCTTCTGGAAAATTAGAGGTATCGTAGAATCATGTTATTTTCCCATTGTTTTCTTCGCCTCTATATTTGCTTCTGCTCCTAATAACATATTTTATAGGTGCTATATGGTGATTTAGATACTGCAACATTTGGCAGTGGGTTTCCAATAGCATCAAATACTGGAGAATCATGTAATAAATACATTCGGTCAAGCTGGAACTTAAATAATGCACCTAAGCTTCCTGGTTCTCTTCTTTCTTTTGAAAGTGATAAGAATTCTAGTGTGTCAGTGCCTCATCTACGTATAGGAATGTGCTTTTCATCACTTTACTGGGTAAGGATTGCTTTATTGATTGCATTTTAGTCCTGCTAAATTTCAATATGGTTTACTTTTTATGAGTATGTCCATCTTATGAAAATAACAATCACAACGTTGTGTTTTTGGATATAGCTTTTCATGTTTGTTTTGGCTTATTTAATCATTTTCTCAAGCAGAAGATTGAAGAACACCATTTATACTCAATAAGTTACTTGCATGTGGGTTCTCCAAAAATTTGGTATGGTGTTCCTGAGAGATATTCCTTCAAGTTTGAGACTCTTATGAAGAAGTACTTTCCAGATTTGCTAGGCAAACCGTCTAAGCTTCATGGAGTGGTGAGTAATAAAAGTTTTATTTTTCTTTGTTCAAGGGGCATAAAATAAGCATGTGGAGAATCATGCTGTGATTTTCCTACTCATTTTTTCTTTGATGTGTCAAATTGTATTGACTCCTAACATATTCCAACTATGCAAATTGTATTTTAACAGAAATATAAGTTTTAGCATAGCTTTTAATCTAGAATGCTTTAATACCTCTATGATGACTCATCTGTGCATCTGCAAGTATTAGTTGGAATTGATTACCTTGTGATTCTGGGAATTCTCTTAGTTCTAGGACATGACATAGTGAATGTAACCTTATGCAAAGAGAAAAGAGCTTGATGTAAGTGTTCTGTGTGTGAATGATTCTGAGCTTTGTTTAAACAATTTCAATGGCAAACTGGCACTATATTTTTATTTGCTAGAGTGCTATTTTTATTCTAACACCATTTGGGTCCTTGGCAGATGAATCATTTATCATCTCCTTAATGCCACCGTTTTTAATTTTAGAAACTAGGATGTTACAGGAAGCTAATGATGAAACTATTTGTGGAGTTTGTTTATGTCCTAATGCTAAAAGTACCCATGCAGATAACAAGACTTTCTCCGTTCGTGTTCAAGTCCAAGGGTGTACCTGTCTACCGCATTATCCAATATCCTAGGGAGTTTGTTCTGGTTTTCCCAGGAGCCTATCATTCAACATTTGATTGTGGGTTTAATGTTGCTGAGGCAGTTACTTTTGCTCCTCTTGATTGGTTACCTCATGGGCAGAATGCTGTAGCACTCTATCAATCACAGGGAAGGAAAACATCAATTTCCTTTGATAAATTGTTGATTGGAGCAGCAAGAGAAGCAGTGAAGGCACAATGGGAACTCATTCTGTTAAAGAAGAATACTATTGACAATTTAAGGTGGAAAGGTTACTGTGGAAAGAATGGGATCTTAACTGAAACACTCAAGGTACACTTCTGATCATCCTCTGTAGTCTGGATTTTAGTCTATGTGCTTGAATTTCCGTGATTTTATTATTGTAACATTTATTATTCATGTATTCCATTCCGCCACCCCATCCCTCAAGAAAAGAAGAGAACTCTTCCTCTAAAGAGATCAGGGGTCGGGTTTGTAACATTTATTATTCATGCTATACTCCATTCCCCCACTCCTTCCCTTCAGGAAAGAAGAAGAGAACACTTATTCTAAAGAGAGCAGGGATTGGGTTCTGCACTCATTGTGTGTGCATTTCTGTTCAATTTTAGAATGTTTAGATATTATTGTCATTTTATTATTGAATGAAGAAATTAAGCTTATATATTTGAGTTTTTTCCTCTATGTTTTGGCCTTTATTTCTCGCATGGGTGCTTGCAGTCACGTGTCAAGCAGGAAGGTATGAGAAGGGAATACCTCTGTAGCACCTTTCAGACAAAGAGGAAGGACAAAAACTTCAATTCTACTAGCAAAAGGGAATGTAGCATATGTTACTTTGATTTGCACCTCTCAGCAGTGCACTGTTCATGTTCTTCTGATAGATATTTGTGTTTAAATCATGCAAAGCGGCTCTGTTCTTGCACATGGACAGAAAAGATTTTCCTCTACAAGTACGAAATCAACGAATTAAATATGCTTGTTGAAGCAGTGGAAGGAACATTGAGTGCGGTGCATGCATGGGCTAGAGAGGACCTGAATTTGGGTCTTCGCCACTACACTCCCAAGGAAAAATCATTCAGAGAAGATGAAGGAAAAAAAGCGCACAAGCTCCAAGATGCAGTAACGTCATATGGCAATGGTTTGAGTGCTGTTTCTTCCATCAAGGCAGAAATAAAGGCCCGTATACAGCAATTACAGTGCCTGCATGAACGAAAATCAAAAGAGGAGATGGTATCAACTCCTTCCCTTCCAAGGGTGACTCAAGATGATACTTCCTTGTTACTTAGAGAGGTGATGCCAGAAGATTTATCATCAAGTTCCTCAGAATCGGATGACACGACAGACCTTGACCTTGATGATGGAGGAAAAGGATGCGTCTTATCTACCTTAAGTTCAAGGCCTTCACCTAGTCAGCCTGCAAGTGAAAGAGAAGTGACATTATCTCAACGAAGGAGGCCTCCTAAAAGAAAAGTCACATTATCTGAGCTTCTTAAAGATAATTCCAGTGAGCATGGTACAGCGAAACATTTTAAATCTACTTCCGAAGGACTACCTATGAGCCATCCAGCTTCCAAGAAACGAAAAAAGAAGTAAATCTGAACTGACTCTACAACTAGTGTAGGCCTCGAAAACAATGGTTGAAGTATCTACATGGGTATATATATCAGTTATTCAAATGTACATCGTAGAGCAACATTAGTTCTAAGTCGACATAGGAAATGATATAGAGCCTTTTCACCTTTTCTGTTATTTGCTTGCCGTGTTGCCTATCTTGCTGCTCTAGAACTTTTACCTGTTATTCAATGAAAACGAAGGGGAAACATGTACTGTAAGTCAGATTTGCAGTCTTTAGGACATTGAAGTCAGATTATCGACATTGTTTTTTGAACGAGTTCAAATAATATACTTCAGATGGTAGAAAGTTTTGGTAATCTGTACCCATCTTTTCTTTTTGAAGGTCTAGTCAGTTTAAGCTCTTTTGCTATTTTTGCAAAATTTTCTCTTCCCTTTTTCCATGGCAGTGTACCTGTAATCTTCAACAGAAGCATCTTCTTACTGTGTAACAAGATTTAGAATGCTCTCTCAGACCCATATCAAACTTGGGTCAAGGCTTCATTGTCCAAATCCATAAAAGCCCATCGAGAAGGTAACCGAAACCATAGATTACGAATGCCAGCTTATAGTAGAATAAGGGTGGATTCTGATAACCGAGCAGTAAGCAAGCGAGAAATTCCTCTTTGACGTCCAAAATAAATAAATCACATCGAATTAATGAATTGATAAATAATATTCAAATATCTTGTATACATAAGAAGCTATCATCAGGTTGAATTTAAATTCTACTCCAAACTTACAAAAGAATTATGTCAGGGTATCAACATTCAAAACCACACAAGACCGTATATTTCAAAGACCAGCTGAAACTAATCCATGCAATGTGACAATACCGATCAAGGTATTTTGACGATCAATTACAGGCAGAAATTGTACAGCAGATGGTGGTGATTCCATCTTTTGCATGGCTTCCACTGCCATCGCATCCGGACCAATGGTTCTTGGTTTCCTGATACAGTGATACAAACAAATGAGGGTTTTAAGTCACTTTGATTGAAAACATCAGAAAGAAACTCAACAAGTTACTACAATAGTTATGGGCATTCGCCATTTGGTTTACCTGTTGCACATTTCACCGACCGTGAGCTTGAATATGGCTTCTCCGCTAGCCTTAAGCGTACGCCGCAAATCACCATCTGTAAATGTGCCAAGCAAGTGATATTCCTCATCTATAACCAGCAAGCACCCACATCCTTTCCTAGTAAGCTCCACCAGCTGCTCCATTATCAAATCTCCTTCCTTGCAAACTGGAAGCTCATCTTGCTTCTTCATTACATCTTTTACCTACATATGAAAGCACCAATCCATCAGTCTACAAGTCCAATAAATTTGAAAACAAAACTAACTGAAATAGAAAAAAAATTTCAGCTTCAAATCTCGATTTAATTGCAAATGACATGAACCTGAAGATAGTTCTCTTAAATCCATCAAACTTATGTCTACTGTTTCTTATATCGATCATTCAACGGCAAACATACAGAACCGGCTTTGGATCTTTCAATTAAACCCAGATCTCAAACAATTATGGGCAGCCAACTTAAAAGAAAAAAAAAATCAGCGAAAACCCACTAATGATCCAGCATCTCATAAACAAAAGCAGTTAAATTTTATGAAGACATTGATCAGAAAGTCAGCAATTAATCAAACAAACCTTAAAAATAAGGCTTTTCCCAATCCGACCAGCAGGATGATTGGCCGCATATTGATCCTTAGTCAAGTTCCTAGCTCCCATAAGCGCTATTGCCACCGTATCTCCGAAAACCATCTGGATCGCTGTCGAAGTAACCGGCGCCAAATCAAACGGACACAACTCCCTCTCCAACGGAAGATGCACGTTCATATCGCAAGCGTTTGCCAAGGCATTTTTGGGGACGGAGGTGACCGAAATGAGATAAACCCCCTTGGCTCTAGCACAGGGGATGAGACGTAGGAGTTCTTCAGTGGAGCCGGATTTCGAAAAGAGGACGAGGATGTCGGCGGCGGAGAGCGCGCCAATGTCGCCGTGGAGGGCGTCGAGAGGGGAGAGGAAAGCGGAGCGGATGCCGAGAGAAACTAAGGTCTGGGAGATCTTGTTGGCGACGAATCCGGATTTTCCGACACCAGAGAAGAAAATGGTGCCCCGAGAATTAAGGAGGGTTTCAGTGAAAGACAATGCTTGGGACAAATCGAGGTTCTGGAAGAAGTAATTGAGGTGGCCTTGTTGGGCTTTGAAGAGGTTGAAAAGGGTAGTTTCGGAAACTCGCTCATGTTGGGGATTTTTGGGCGGCGGCGATGGGAGGTCTAGTGACGGAGGAAGCGATCCCATTGTTGATTTGTTTCAGATCCGATCCGATGGTATTATTTGCAAATAAATGAAGAAGAGAGAGTGGTGGAATGGTATTATTATTGGCCTATATTGGGGCCTTTATTTTTGGGTTGATTTGGCCCTTCATTATTTTTGTCGGTAAAGAATAGATAGTCTACTTTTGGACTCCTCTCAATATGTGTGTCGGCAGGCATTGCTAAATTGGTTGATCTCTACATTCTTTAGGCAAATATATCTTTTACATAATACTTACTTCTACATACATTTCATTAAACTTTTAAATCGAAAAAAGAAGAAGACATTATAGTGAATTAAAACCCAATCAATATATTTTTATTATAATTAAACTATTATTTCAAGAAAAAATATATAAATGGTTGATACACAATATCAATAAAAATAAAGAAAGAAGGACAAGCTATTTTGATGAAGTAAAGAAGAAGAAAATAGTAAAAAATGGAATGTCTAGAGGAATATTTAGAAATATATGTAAAAAGTTTATCAAATCAAATTCTTGATCCAACTTCGAATCAAATTATTTTTATTATAATTGTATAACATAAATAAATTATATAAAAGATAATTATATAAAACACGTTTTTATATTTTTTATTGCACTAAACCATTTCTGAAATTCATCAATTTTTTTTTTACTAATGGCCTTTGTTATTCACGATGACACCATTAAATCTTGAGATAATTAGCTGATGTTGACTTTAGTTTTTGTCCCCATGACAGTATATGTGGTTGATTTTTGCCGATTTGACATTATATTTTCTTACATCTTATGTTCGTTAATAATTTAACTTTTATAAAAATTTCAATAAAGTATTTTCTAAAAAAATTAAAGAATTAATACAAAATTTTAAAATTATAAAAAATAAAACATTCAAAATAAAAAAAGGAAACCTAAAAATAAAATAAAAATCTTTAAACAAAAAATTCAACAAATTAAACTTTTAACAGCGTTTTTAGTGACGTTTGGATTGAATGTTGCAAATATATACTATTAGTGGCCTTTTTGTTACCGCAAAAGGTAAAACAATAGCGGCGTTTTTCTTATAATCGCCGCAAAAAGTAAGGTAATGGCCGCGAATTTTTTAATTTTGATTGAAACGGCGCCGTTTTTATTCTTTGATACAAACTGATTCCCTTTTCTTTCGCAAACGATGCCGTTTTTCCCAATTCCCTTTTCTTCCGCAAACGGTGCCATTTTTCCCAATTCCCTTTTATTTGATACAAGCCGTTGATATCATCTCCCCCGATCCCCTTTTCTTTCTCAGCCTGTTCTTTGCTTGACTAAAATAAAAAAAAAACTTGTTCTTCTATTTTATACCAGAAAATCCTCTCAGTTCTTTGATTTCTCGAAACCCTAAACACCTATTGTGCCCCCTTTCCTCAGAGGCTGTAACTGAGCAACCGTTTACCCAGTTTCCCGACGCCTAGCCACTTTACCCAACAACGAACTCAGTCGCCAGCCTCCGTGAGTCTTAGCAAGTATGTGAGGTTTTTCATGTTTTTTTGTTTGGGTTTGTTAAAATTTACTTCCTTTAGTTTTCAATCGTGTTAAAATTTTAGAAATTTTAATTTGGGTAGTTCAAATGTGCTTTATTCATTAACTGACCTGGAATTCAGGTTTTGTATTTAGATTAATAAATTACATGCCATTAAGATTGATGGGTTTGCTACTGCTTATTGGAACGATTTTGGATTTTGGATTTTGGATATTGTCTGTCCTAAATATCTTGCCTCTTTTTATTAATTTTTTAATTGAACTTTTTTGTTTCGATTTCACATTAAGAAAAACTCTGGGTTTGCTACTGCTTATTGGAACGATCCTACTGATAGTCTTTTTTTAGATATAAATTTGGTTGAAGATTATAGGGATTGCTTTAGTTTTATGGAATACAAGCATGAAAATGAGAGATTTAATTACATTCATGTGTTTCTTTTTTTCATTGGATTGGAGCAGTTTTGATGTTTTATGTTTATTAAGCCTATATGATGATAAATTTGTAACTTTAATTGTTTCATTGGTGCACTTATTTGTATTTGAGAGCTTTATTTGGTCATAGCTGGCTATGATAGACATGTCAGTTTACTCATTCGACCAAAGATATTAAGGAGCTAAAAATTTCTCATAATTTTGAACACTAATTACACTGATTAGAGACGTAAAAGAGTAGTGGAAGAGATGAGTAGGGAGATGATGGTACATTTTGTACTGGTTCTGGATTCAGAATTAGGGATTAGGGTAGCTTTATGATGCTAAGTACATTGTGTTATTGTGTTAAGTATATTGTGTCATCCTCACTCTTTTTGTTATTCTTTAAAAAATTAGTAATTTATTAATCCTTTGCTAAACATATTTTTTCTTTAATGCAGTTGCAAAGATTGTTGCACAAATTCACCGTTGATTTGAATAAACCTCTTGTCTTCCAGGTACGAATAAGATCATATGTTTGATTTTGGTTTATCTTATGGAACAAGCATATGTGGTGACAGCTTTGGTGTTACTGGTTTTCAGTTCACTTATTTAGTTTCTTATGTGATTAAAATAGCTACATATAGTTATGTTATGTGATTACATCAACAAGTTCTTGATATAGAGCACGGTTTTGCAGGGCAGTTACTGAGCTCCAAATTTCTATTTCTTTATCTTTTTTGGTCAGACCGAATTAAGCAGGCCAAAGTGTGTAAAGGTAATAGTAGTGAATTTCACCTTTATTTTTAAAACTGCTGCTTTCTCTTTGCTTGATATTTGATGCTTGGAAATATTGTGATATGCTAAATACCCCACATTTTATCTGGTAGATACTTTGAGAATGGAGTTGAATTTCAATAGGTTGTTTAGTTGTAAACCTTTTTGCATGCTTTGCCATTTCATGAAATTGAAGATGAGTGACAGCATTTACATTGAGCATGCTATTGTCTTCCTCTGGATAAGCTACTTGCAAACTGTTAAAGCCTTCATTGTCCTATACTTGCAAACTGTTTGCGTGAATGTTTTGGGTACCATTTCAAGTAAACTTATAGTGGGGGTTTTATTTGTTTAACCTGTATGCTCGTGGAGTATTTATGTGATCTCTTTTGCTCCTTAGATATTAAATCGGTTTAGGTTTCATAATGTTCCATGGTGTTTATTATTAGGAAAGTTTGGTTGAATATTCATTCCTTTTTTGCAATCAATTTGAAAGGGTTTTTTTGTTTCCATTTCAATCTATAAATGTTCAAGTTTATTACTGTACATATTTTGTGACATTCAAATTAATTCTTACACTTTAATGATTAATTTAACTCAATAATCAGGGTTTAGCATTAGTTGCACTAATACCAAGGTGTAATTGAATAAACTTGGTTAGTTTAGTTCGATTAATTATCAAGTAAAATCGTTTATTTAATTATGTATTTTTAAAAAGGTTAATTTAGTTCTATTTATTGAGTTTTGATATTAAGTGGCACCATTTATTCTGTTATACAAAGTAAAACCGCTTGTTCAATTATAAGTTTTTAAAAAAGTTAATTTAGTTCAATTTATTGAATTTTGATATTAAGTAGAACCGTTTATTCAATTATGTGTTTTTAAAAAGGCTATTTTAGTTCAATTCATTGAGTTTCGATATTAAGTAAAGCCGTTTATTCAAGTTATATGTTTTGAGAAGATTAAATTAATTTGATTTATTGAGTTTTGATATTAAGTAAAATCCTTTATTCGGTAATATGTTTTTAGGTTAGTTTAGTTTTTTATTTATTAAAATTTGGTATTAAATAAAACCATCGTTTTAGTTTTACATTTTCAGAAGAGTCTTTACTTAGTCCCTGTCTATGTCATCTGCAGTCTATTATTTTGTACTTGTAAATTATAAAAAAGGATATTGCTTAGCTCATCTCTGTATAGATGATCCCTTTTTTTTTGTCCATGAATTTAATCCTTTCCCTTATTACAGGCTATTATTTATTTAATTATATATATATTTCAGAAACACTATAATTTGTTTTGCACTTATCACGTATCATTTCAAATTACGACGTAAATAAATGAATGGTCCAAATAAAACAAAATAATCAATTTAAATATTATTTATATGGTTAATTTTAGTATTGACAAAATAAACAAAATGAAAAGAAGTAAACAAAAGAAATAACAAATCTTTAATATCTTTAATGAAAAAAAACAAACAGAATAATCAATTTAAATAATCAAGGTTAATATTTCACTTGGGAATGGATATTCAAATTTTATATTTTACATGGTTATGATTTAAGCCCTTATTTCATTTAAGTAACTTGATTATAATATCTTATTTTATTGATATCTTTATATTTAATCCAATTTTTATTATTGATTTTAGTATTGATTTTAAATTTTTATTTTTATTTTAAAATTTAAGATAACTTGAGTTCTAACTTTTGTATTTTAATTGTGTTATTAATTTATTATTTTAAATTCTAAATTTAAATTCATTAGTTTTTATATTTAGTTTTAAAGTTAAAATTTTCATAGAAAATTTAATTTAAATAATATTTTTATTTATCATTAAAAGTATATAGTTTAAAATTTAAATTTCAAAAATAAAACATAATATAATATTTATCATAAAAATAAATATTATTTAATTAAAATAAATTTTTTAAAGAAAAATAATATTTATCTTAATGTTAAAATTATTTTAATATTTTTCATAATTATTATCATAAAAATAAATATATTTAATTATCATAAAGATAAATATTGTTTATCTATATATTTAAAATTTATTTATCTTTTGATAAAATTCGTAACACAATTTTAATTTTAATATTTTTTGTTTTAAATTCTAAATTTAAATTGATCAATTTTAATGTTTAGTATAGTAAACATAAAGGTGATAAAAAAACACAAATTTTAAAATGAGTATAATTAAAAGAGTCAATATTTAAAGATGATAATCATAACTTACATAAACATTTAGGGCACATTTGGTTTGTTGTAATGGAATAAATGTGTAATGGAATAGAAGCGTGATAGGTAATTCTTTTGTTTGGTTGAATGGAATAGAATAGAGGCGTAATGGTATTCTTGTGTTCGGTTGAATGGAATAGATGTGTAATAACATAAGAAAAAAACTAAAATGACTAGTATACTATTAGTAGAATTTTTTTAGGTAGATAATTATTGTTATTGTTATGAAATTTTAATAAGATTATTAATATAAATAATAAATAATTTAATCATATTTTAACATAATTATTATTAAATATAATTTAATAAAAATATATAATTTAATAAAATATATGAATTTACTAAAATCATAATATATAATACTATAAAATATAACTTAAAATAATAATTATTAAATATAATTTAACAAAAATATATAATTTAATAAAATTCTTAGTATTAAATATTCTTATATGAATTTACTAAAATCATAATATATAATACTATAAAATATAATTTAAAATAATTATTATTAAATATAATTTAACAAAAATATATAATTTAATAAAATTCTTAGTATTAAATATTCTTATATGAATTTACTAAAATCATAATATATAATACTATAAAATATAATTTAAAATAATAATTATTAAATATAATTTAATAAAATTCTTAGTATTAAATATTCTTATATTCAAATACACAAAGAAAGTAAAATAAAATGCTCAAATACCTTCTCAAAATAGCACAATTTTCTTTCAATTTTGACAAATTTGTGTTAAGATTTCAATTTTTGTTTTGTTGGTGGAAAGAGTTCAATCAAAACATGAGTAAATGAAATTTCTTGAGTAAAAGAGTTAGATTGTAAGTTTAATTTTGAAAAAAGGAATTGCTGTATTTATTAACAAAAAAATTTATTTTAATTTATGTTTGTTTCCCCTATTAGTTTTTAATCACACCTTGCTACATCATCAAATTTTGACACAAGCATTTTTTTTATAAAGAGCAATTGAATATTTTGAAAGATTTGGTCCTTAGCAACCCCTCTAAAAGGTTAGCACCTTATTTGGGCATTTACCATAACAAAGACCTTAAATGTTGCTTTCATTCTAATGTAATTTTTACTCTCTGAAAATTGTCTCCAACTCGAGATTAACAGCACAAGTACATTCAAAGAGTAGGGGACCATATATGACCAACCAAACTTGCTATGGAAACGGGAAAAAATAGGTGAAACAACGAAGAAAATGAGAAAATGGATAAGATGATCAGTTCTGCTCCCTTATCATAGAATGGAAGGCACAGTCCGAAATAGAACAAGTACCCCCTAAATCCACCTTCTCTACAACCGTTCTCATTTAAGATCAGCGAATGGGGCAATCAGAGATAGAACAACCCCTTCTCATATTCTCCCCCAACCCCAAGTAGTTGCCTGAACCTAATTTCTCTACAAAGACAGAGACTACTGCAATAGATTACTCTCAGCATTCGGAACAATTAGCTAAAGATCCTTGCTCGAAATCGACAGATAAAACCACAATCCAAACTTCAAAATCCCCTGACCAAAATCTACCACCAAGGAATCAGTTGAATCATAGCAAAACTCAGAATATACAACACCCTAAGCAACCAGAACAACTACCTAAACCCATGTTCTTCATACACATCTTCCTGCCATCAGAAACATTTAGCTACACCCAAGTCCCACAATAGAGATCCTCATCAAGGTGGCAAGTCAACCCACAAATAGTTCCTACATACAAATTCTGCCTAAGGACTGAAACACAAGCGAACTCTTGAAAGTAAGTAAGTCATAAATGAGAGTAATAATTCTGATTCATTGTGCCAAAAATATGAAACTCTGACCACTCTCAAAATAAGCTATAGAATCCATGAGCATGGAACTGTCCTGATTCATGGCCTACCCTAAACCTTACCACTAAAAACCCAATCTTGAGACAGAATCATCAACAATTCTTGTCTTCATTTCCAAATACTTTACTTAAATAAGAATGCTTAATGACTATGTTAGCTGGACATTGATGCACATCTGATACACATGTGAGACTGAGTATTTTCAATTTTTTTTAAAGTTTTTTCAGGTATTCTAAGAGTTACCCTTGTCTAAAAATGTAGATACAAGTAATTCAAGAAAAATGAATCATCACATAACTTAACAAACCCCAATACGAAGCATCAAACCATGAACCTCTCAAATTTAAAAAAATGAAAATGATAAAACCATCTCTCAAACCATGTATCATTATCAACCATAGCTCAAAAATTAATTAACTAATACTTAAACATATTAAGAAAAGAGAAAAGAAAAAGAAAATTAAGCTCAAAACATGTTCTTAATATTAATAAGCTCACAGCTTCAAATCTCTTTTGAAAATGAGATTCAACAATCCCAAAATAACATTTCAACTAAGGTGATTATAGTAAACGAACACTCAATTCCACCGGGGGGGAAAAACAACAATTAGAAAACACTAATCAAAGCTAGATCTTTTGCCATTAAAAATTTACTCTTCTTCAGTGGCAGACTCACCGCTCTTCTTGTTGTGCTTCCTTGCATACCTTTGGTTCCTCAAGAACTTGAGATCCATCTATAAATGTCCACAAGGAAAATATCGTTTTTATTTATTTTTAAATGAAGACTAACTGAAAATTCAATTAGAAGATTTAAAAAGGATACCCCTTTGGTGGAAGTGTGGCGGTGCCTCATGGGTTTCTTGATGCCATTCTTGTGAGCCTTGTAAGATTGGTTGTGGGCAGTGTGGTTCTTTGACTTCGCAATTTCTATTCACCCTGAATTCAAATCCAAAAACACCAACAAAATGAACAAACAATGTTAATTTGATCTGTAAACAAATGATCGGTTCTTTGAAAGAAAATCGATGGAAGTTAGAAGAAAAAACTTGAGGCTAAGAAGAACATGCGGCTTTGACTAGGGCTTTTGGGGGAGGATAGGAAAAGAATAGTTTTGCCCTTTTTATTTGGAGAAAATTTGAAACCTTACTCACTGATCCCGTAAAATGAAAGTGAAACGGGAACGGTGGAGGTGGCTTTGCTGGCAGCTTCTGTTTGCTGTTGGGAGGGAGAGTTCTGGAGGTGGCTTTCGGCTTGGGAAAATGAGAGGGTAAAACAGGGCATAGAAATCGGGAGAGGGCTAAACAAAAGCTAAACTGAACTTTGGGCAGGGAATAGAAATTTGTCATTAAGCAGGAATACATACGTAATGTAATAAGCCCGTAATAATGCATTACACCCAACCAAACATATGAATAGGTAGGGCCCACATAATAGGGATGTAATGGCTATGCCATTACACCCAACCAAGCATACTCTTAAGTTTTATGATTATCAAAACTTACATAAACATTTAAAGAATATAAAAAAAGGCTATTTCTAACATTTAAAGAATATAAAAAATATATATCATATCATAACTTACATAAAACATTGGATCAAAATATATAAAAATCACAAAAGTTAGGGTAACACTATTGCTTTTTCTACTCTTAATTATACTTATATAAACCTAAAATGTTGTCACTAATATATATCTTTTAAATAATTAGATACTTTATATATATTACCTATTTTAGTACAATGACATGATTTAAATCTATATAGAATACTTAAGTAATCGTAATTTATTGTCAACTTTAGACTTTAAAAACTACAAAATAGATAAGAGTATGACGGATTTGTCAAAGGTAAGCAACAACTATCGAAATGGAGTACAAATTTTTCCAAATTTTTCATTTCAAAATGCAAGCTAAGAGAATATGATTCTTTGCCCATGAAAGAAGTGTGACAACATCAATTGACATTTTCGTGAAGTTGTATACGAACATCTAATTATTGATGGCTTTATTCGGGGTATAAAAAATGGATTTACCATAGAGAGTGTACACCTCGTAGTACCTCTTCAATGATTAATCCGACTTATCCTCATAATGTTTACCATCAGTTTATTAGAGAAGATGATATGGAAGGTATGTTGCGGGATGCATTTAATATGCACGGTCATGCACTTGAAATTATTGCATCCGATGATTGTGATATTGGTGGAAATGCTTTTATCGAAATGGGAAGAAGTGCACCTGATGAAGAGCCAAATGGAGAAGCGGTGAAGTTCTACAAGTTACTTAATGAAAGGAATGAACAACTTTATGAGGGACCAAAATTTTCAAAATTGTCTTTCTGCATTTGTCTTTTTCACTTAAAATGTTTGGGAGAGTGGACCGGAAACTCTTTTACATCGTTAGAGTTTTTGAGAGATGTTTTCGTTTGCAAAAATCCTTCATTCATGCAAAGATATGAAGAAACTGATAAAAGATTTAGGCATTGGGTATGAAAAAATTCATAGTTGCCCAAATGACTGCATGTTGTATTGAAGAAAAAATCAACAGTCTTGTCATGTTTGCGGTAAATCTCATTGGATGAATAGGAATGCAGAAGATGTGAATGAGGATGAGTGTGAGGCATAGTCAAGAAAGAAACCAGTAAAAATTTTGCGATATTTTTCACTAATACCAAGGCTTCAAAGGTTTTTCACGTCGTTAAAGACAGCCGAGTCTATGAGGTGGTATCATAATCAACGAACTGGTGATGGATTATTAAGGCATCCTACGGATTCTTTAGCTTGAAAATTATTTAACAGTAAATTTTCAAGCTTTGCAAGCGATCCTCGGAATGTGAAGCTTAGGCTAGCATCTGATGGATTTAATCCTTTTAAATTCATGAGTACTTCATACAATACTTAGCCTGTAGTGCTTGTTCTTTACAGTTTGCCTCCGTGCATTTGTATAAAGAAATCTTCTTTTATATTATATATGATTATCCATGGAAGGAAAGGTCTTGGAAATGATATTAATATTTATATGTAGCCACTTATTGAAGAGTTGAAACAATTATGGGCGGGTGTTGAAACATATAATGTCTTGAGAAAGGAGAACTTTTATTTACGTACAGCTTTGTTGTGGACTATTAATGTTTTCTTGACTTATGCCAATTTATCTGGTTGGAGTACTAAAGGATGTTATGATTGTCGTTGTTGTACGGCGCAAACATGTTTCGAAGTGGTTATATAATAGGAAGAAGTTATCTTATATGGGGCATCATTGTTGGTTAGATGGAAATCATATATTTAGATTTCAGATGACTCTATTTGATGGTACTAAAGAGTTTAGAGAAGCTTCTAAGCAGACCATTAGATCTGAAATCTTGTTTATGTTAAAAGATATCAATTTTAGTTATGGGAAGATGAATCAACCACCCAACACACAAACAAAGAGAAGACTGAGGGAGGCGTATGTTGGCGATGTTGACCAGCAGAGTGATGATGAATTTGATAAAGAGGATGATCTTAATGAGGCGGACTTGTGGAAAAAAAGAAGTATTTTTTTAGTTGCCTTATTGGGAGCATCATATTTTGCGACACAATCTTGATGTCATGCATATTGAAAAGAATGTTTGCGAGAACATCATCGAGACAATTTTGAATGTTGATGAAAATTGAAAGAAAATCTTCAGAGTTGACTTGATCTAGTTAACATGGGAATTTGGCTTGATCTTCATTCCCAATTACTTCCGAATGAAAAATCTCGGTTGCCGCCTTCTATTTTTGCAATGTCAAACAAAGAAAAAGAAGTGTTCTACGCGGTGTTGAAGGATATAAAGGTCCCAAATGCGTATGCATCAAATATATCTCGATGTGTGATTCTTAAATATCAAAGACTATATTTCCTAAAATCACATGATTATCACATTTTGATGCAAGATTTACTACCAGTTGCCTTACGGTGTTGTATGTCAAAAAAGGTTACGTCTTGTATAATTGAACTATCCAATATAATGAAAGCTATTTGTGACAAAGTTTTGATTGCTGAAGAACTTGAGAAAGTACAAGATCGAGTCGCCTTGACTTTATGCAACTTGGAAAAGATCTTTCCACATTCGTTCTTTACTATTATGGTGCACTTGCTAATCCATCTCCTTCATGAAGCAAAATTTGGTGGACCGATTTTTTATCGGTGGATGTATCCTATAGAGGTGTTTATTTTTAAAGTTTTCATTCATTCATGCATATATCTTTAGTTGCAACTTTTGATAATGTTGTATATCGTGTTTAGGTTCCTATGCAAATTGAAGTCTTATTGTCGTAATAAGCATTATCCAGAAAGATCAATTGTTGAAGGTTACTTGACAGAGGAGTGTATGACTTTCTGCTCTAGATATTTAGAAGATGTTGAAACAAGGCTGAATAGACTAAGTAGAAATGTTGGGCTCACTAATCATAACTTAGCTGAAACTTATCTATTTCGAAGTTATGGACAACCAATCGCTAAAGTTGAAATTGCACACTTAGATGATAGATCTTGGGTACAAGTACATTGATATGTTCTTTTTCATCGCGATTCAATTGAACCATTAAGTAAGTTTTAGAATTTGATAAATATTCATCTTTTTAATTTGTTTATTTTCTAACCAAGTAATCCGCTTTTTAACATAGTGAGTACAAACAAGTCTTGATCTCTCGTTCATACTCCTGAAGATTACAACATCGAGAGATTCATAAATTATTTAGGGAATCTTTTCATGAATGGTTAGGAAAACGGTATGCAACTGAAGCTTTCATTGACATAATAATGTTTTCATATAACATTTATAATTAATCAATTTACTTTTGATTCAATAGGTTTGGAGTGGAAAGGACTTCAATGACGAAGTTAAATGGCTTTCCCAAGGTCCAAATGGAGTAATAAAAAGATATATTGTCTTCCTCATTAATGGATTCAGGTTTCATACAAAATCTCGCGAAAGATTGAGGATGACTCAAAATTGTGGAATAGTTGTTAATTCTTCAATTACAAGTTATGCTAGTGCTAGAGACAGTAATCCTGTTGAGGGAAATGTGGAGTATTACGAACTTCTTACGAGCATTATTGAGTTGGATTACTATGGAAAACGGAAGGTTGTCTTATTTCTATGTGATTGAGTTGATGTTAATACTGCTCGCGTAATTAAAAAAAGATCAATTTAGTTTTACAATGGTGAACTTCTCTCGATTAATTTACATTGGACAATAATTGATAAACGAGCTGTATGTATTTTATTCTCAAGTCAAACAAGTTTTTTACTCGAAAGATCCAACTGATGACGGTTGACACGTATTCCGTAACACCCTTAGAGATTTGTTTGACATGGGTAATGGAAGTAGAGATGACATCAACGAAAGATCATAAAATTTGCTTTTCTAGAATAAAACTTAAATGAAACTATCTCTAGTACTAGTACACAATTTCAATGGGTTTGCCAGGATATGGATGAAGATATTTACGAATCATGATGTAGTAAGATTTTACAATTTTTTAATTATATGTAATATTATAATTTAAATCTTGATCTTGCTAAATATTTTAACTATTTTATATGTACTATTATTGTTCTAATTAGTTACTAATATTTCAACTATCTTATGTGTATTACAGATAAAATTCCTAAAAGAAGATTGCGATATCCAAGTATTATTCAAAATCCTCCAAATTTGGAAGAAACAAATAGTGAACAACAAACTGCTATTGGATCTTCGAATGTTTCGAATACAGCAAACAAACCTGTAGAAATTCAAAGTAATGTTAACTTTAATTTACATACATGTTGAATTTTATTATTGATTTTTGTTTCAAATTCTTATATTATCATATACCATTGTTTTAGCTAAAAGTGGTGGGAGGCGCAAAACTCAAGGACTTACGTTATTAAAATATTTATATGAGCTAAATTCTGTCGAGCGTGTCAAAGTAGCTAGAAACAGTCATGGTCAGCCTATTGGATCAAAAGCTCGACTTTTAGCAGGATACTTGGGCATTATAGCACGAAATGCCAATCTGTTGCCTATCAACTATGAGTCATGGCATCATATGCCTGATAGTAACAAAAATCAAGCTCTCAATAATATTAAGGTAATAACATGTATGTAATTTATGATACTTTGGTTTAAGTTTTCATTTATATTTACTCTTTAAACTTGTTTTATTTGCAGGAGATATTTGTTTTAGAGGTCTCGGATAATTATGTTAAGAAGACATTAAGAAAGAAATGGAGAGACCATAAAAGTACTTTAAAGAAGGAATATTTTAAGAAAAATATAAGCCTCAAAGAGAAATTGCGAAATATCCCGTCGGGAATGCTGAGGTACTAATGGGAAGTTGAAGTTAGATTTTGGAATTTAAAGAAAGAAGAGGTATTACGTACTTTCAAACTCTTATAATTATTTTGGTTTATAGTATTTACTATATACGTAATAATAATTTCATAATGTAGGATCGTGAGCGAGTTGGAACTACAATAGGCAAAAACAAAAATTCACTCACATAGCTGGGTCGAAAAGTTTTGCTTGTGTAGCTGATGACGAGGTATTTTAAATTTATTAATTGTGTCAAATATTAAGTACTTTTTACTAAATAATATTTTTCCTACTATATTGTAGGAACTGTCGTCTAGTAAAAAAGTTGGACGCCTTCAGTTTTTTGACATTATACATAGAAAAAAAGATGGATCTCCTATGGCTACTGAAGCTGCAGAAATTATGATATATTTACTTAATAAAATTTGAATTATTTTAAATATTTATCATGTTTAATTATAATGGTTTAATTCGTCGTTTGTCATGAAAATAATGCCAAGTTATGTTGCATTTTTTATTATATATTTTGTTTATAACTCTTTGATTGATTTATTTGGAGAAACTAAAGGAAAAAAGGGCGGAGTATGAAGCGATCGCTTCAAGTGATAGTTCTGTTAATCTAAACGACATTGATAACCGAATTATTATTGAAGTTTTGGTCTTGAAAGGTATCGTCGGGTTCGATTTCAAGGATATTTTGTTAACCCAACTCAATATTTTGGATTCAGTTCGCAACAATATAAGCCTTCGGGGAATCAGACTCAAGTTGAAGTTCAGAGGTTAAAAGACAAGATGGCTCAGATGCAAGCAAGCACAGTTGAGGAAATTGCTCAACTTAAAGTGGAAGCATCATTGAGAAAAGAAGAGGCTCAAGGAAAATATGATGAACTCCCGCTACAACTTAAAGCGGAGGCAGCAACGAGGAAAGAAAAGGCAAACCGAAAATATGACGAACTCTAGCTACAGCTTCAGAATATGACGAAGATGTTTCAGCAGTCGTAGAATTTGCCATTTTAGACTTTTGTTTTCTTATTGTGAGAATATCGTAACAATATAACTTTTGAATATAATATATTTTGTTATTTATTTATTAATTTAGATCATATACATATTTCTTTCGTGATAGTATCATTTAGATTTGAAGTTTTTGGTTGGATTTGATGTTATAGGAAATTATGTTAAAAATTTAGGTTTTGTATGAATTAAAATGGTTTGGTAAAATCTGCTAAAGTTAGTGGCGTTTTCCTATAAGCGCCGCTAAAGGCATGTTCTTTAGCAACGTTTGTGGGAAAAACGTCGTTAAAGGTCATGTTCTATAGTGACATTTTTGTGAGAAGCGCCGTTAAAGGTCATGGTCTATAGTGGTGTTTTTCTACATAAACACCGCAAAATTTAGCGGCGTTATCTATAGTGGCATTTTTTGCGGCACTTATAGAATCGTCGCAAATTGTTTTAGCGACACTTATAGGCCAAAAAAACGTTGCTAAAGACCTATTTTGCTAGAGTGATTATATAATATCTTAAAAAATAGAAAATTTGTCAAATTTTAGAAAAAATTTCAAAGTACAAAAGTTATAATCTTTTTAAAAAAAATTATAAAATTTTTTTCAAAATTCAATTAAACTTAAAAATTTTCAAAATAAGTTATAAAAGTTTTCTAAGTATTGGTTTAAGAAAATCTAAAAACACCCATTATTTAATTCAACAATAGCCAAAATTTCTTATACCTACAAATTCATGCAAAAGCTGCCCCACGGTTGGAAAAACAACTTAAAAGAATGATTTTAGTTAAAAGTAAAATTAAAAAATTTCAAAATACAGTGAATTTGTGATATTCATAGTAATAAATTCTAATTGAAAATTATCTGTGCTTTGTACGAGACAAATTCGAGTTAGTCTTGGTTTTTAACAGAATGACCTTCTCTGCTATCCTCGTACCCTGAATTGTGCCCAGTGTGGGTTCAAACAACATAAAACCAAACATAGAAAAAGAAACAATGTAATTACTTTCAGTACGAAAGTAATTTCTCTTAATAGAAATAGGTAATTATCGTAATTCCTAAAAAAATAGAATTTATTCTTAGATAATAAATTTCCACTATTTTTTGGCATAATAACGGAGTATCAAAAACTGATGCTAGGTTAACTGATGCCATCTATTTATAGGGAGAGGTACAAGAATCTTGGTTGAACAAGTTGTAAACTCGAAATTATATAGGGTTTTTCTATATATTTTTACCACCTTTTAAATTAATAAATATGTTCATCTTGAGAAGTTGTTTTTAAAATAAGTAAATTTTACTTAATTATTAATATTTGACATGAATTTATAAAGTATGTGAAATTATGCTTAATTACATGATTTTTGTATATAGTATTATTTTCATGGTAAACATTAATATGTGAATTTTCATTATGCAAAAAGACCATGGAAGATGTGATTAACATAAATGATGCATGGACATCACACATCCACTTCATTTCGACAAGACCATGCAAAATTGGATCATAAAGGTGTTAATTGACCCTGTAAAATATGTGCTAAAAGATGAACATGTTTGATTAATTATTGGACTGAGAAACTGTCCAACAATGAGGAATTAAAACCCAATTTCGGCACAAGTAAATGACTGCCCAAGAATAAGCTTTGGGATATTTTCTTGAAGGTCTCTATAGTTGGAAAGATGTCAGAAATCGGCACACAAGTTTACCCTTTGAAACCATCCACCTTATGGCTATTAATAACATTGTTTTGAATTGAAAAATAAGCAACCAAGTCATCCCCTTTTCCACAATTTGTGGCCGACCATGTATGAGAGAAAAGAGAAGGATTTTCAATTCTATTTTTAGCAAACTCTACCTTTGCCTTCCCTTATAAGTAACACATACCTTTCCACTTCTCAAATTATCCCTCATATCCTTTAATCCATTCATTCATTAAACATTCTCTCATTTTCTCTCTAGCTCTCTTCTCACCCTGTATAGCCGTTCCATTTCCCTTCCATTGTTTAGCCAACAAAGACTTTGTCAATACCTTCCTTTGGCCGGCCACCTTAGGAAAACCTTAGCAAAAGGAGCATCAAGCAGAACGGAGCAACACATCAGTCAAAAAAGATCCAAAAGGCTGTTGAGCTAAATTAGAGTTTACTCTTTCCTCTTGTTATTTAATTTACTTATGTTTGCTATAAGTTTTTTTGTTTTTTGACATCAACGATGATATTTTAAATCCTATTTTCTAGGGTGATTATTTTAATTCAATAAGATTTATTTGATTCATGTTTAACATGTTTGTGCCTCAATTGATCATGTTTTCAATTAAAATTAAGTTGTATTCCATTCATACGTGATTGGGTGTATTCAGATTAGCTGAGCGATCCTAACCAGATGGCGAATAGTAGACACCAAATTGAAAAATGCAATGCTCAATTTAGATCAGTAAACCCGACTAAATTAGAGGTTCATAATATCTTTAGTTAACTCTATTATCTTGCATAGTTTTTAGGTTTATGTGATTAAATTATTGCAAACGTACATGTCCCTGTGACCTCGCATAAATACCAAGAAACCCTTAGTTTAATATGACCAGTAAAATACATATTTCACTAACTAAAAGATTCCGAGAGGACTTAATTTGGTTTCTGAACTCATGAAAGATCAAGTTGCCATGGAATGTTTTCCGAACATTATTAAGCATGACGAAAATGAATGGAGTTGATTAATATAATTATCCTAGCTTATTTTCTGTTGATTGTTTTTCTTGCTAAAGCCATTCATTCATACATTTAAATAATTTGCATACTTAGTTAAAAATTGCATTAGGGATCACTTTTTGCATCTAGTTAATTTAATCATCACCATTCAAATTATTGTGTTTTTATATCAAATTGTGAATTTAGAATTTTACAAATAATCGATTAACATACATAGTCATTGTGGAGACGATAACTCATTTTACTTACTTATTACTTGAACGACTATGTACACTTGTAAAAAACCATGTTACAAGTTTTTCGCGCCGTTGCCGGAGACTGTTGTCTTAATCATTCTTTGTGAAATTATTTTGCAGTGTGGTTTTTATTTCATTTCTAACATTACTAATTTTTTTTTCTTTATTTATGATTTATTTATCAGGAGTTTATGAGCATAGATCGAATCATTGATCTATTACCTATAGACCCTGAAATTGAGCAGACATTTAGATAGAGAAGATACGTGAGATTTGTTCAAAGACAATTCAAGATGGACCTTGAAAATCAAAATGATGGACAAGATAATGGATTTAATCATGCACACAACCCGATCCTTATTGTTGATTATAGGGATCGTGCCATTGACAGTACGCTGTGCCACTCTTCAATGAATTAAATCTGAGAATTAGGAGGCCAGGTATCGAGGTACCCCGATTCAAATTGAAACCAGTGATGCTTCAAATGCTCCAAATAGTGGGCCAGTTTAATGGTATGCCCACGGAAGATCCACATTTACACATTCGATTATTCATGGAGGTGAGTGATTCATTTAAGATAGTTGGTGTGACTGAAGATACATTAAGGTTGAAGCTGTTTTCGTACTTGTTGTGGGATCGAGCACAAGCATGGTTGAATTCATTGCCACTAAGTTCAATATCTACTTGAAAAGAATTAGCAAAAAGGTTTTTGGTAAAATCTTTTCCATTGAGCAAGAATGCAAAGTTGCAAAATGAGATAACTACTTTCCAACAATTGGATGTTGAGTCCTTATACGAGGCATGGGAAAGATTCAAAAAATTGCTTCGTAAGTGTCCTCATCATGGGATTCCTCATTGTATCCAATTGGAGACTTTTTATAATTGTCTCAATGCACATACAAGATTAATGGTAGATGCTTCTACGAATGGTGCAATTTTATCTAAGTCTTATAATGAGGATTATGATATTATTGAAAGGATCGCTAGCAACAATTACCAATGACCAACAAATTGAGCAGTTTCTGAAAGACAAGTAGCTAGAGTGCATGAACCGGACGCATTGACTTCACTCTCTACTTAGGTATCTTCTATTTCTTCAATGTTAAAATGGTTTACCACTAATGGTTTGAATAATTTTGAAGCTTAATCACCAAGTCAGTATGATGTTGTTTCCTGTGTATATTGTGGGGATGGTCATTCTTTCGAGAATTGCCCTTAAAACCCCGAGTTTATTTGTTATGTAAGGAACCAATATCAAAATAGAAGTTGACAAGGACCACAATCCAACTTCCACAATCCATCATGGCAGAATCATCCGAACTTTTCCTAGAGTAACCAAGGAAATGGACGGAACACTCATATGCAACATAGACCCAATCAATCCCAAGGGTTTAGTCAACAAGCTCTAAAACCACCTCAACCTGAGTCATCAAATATTTTAGAGGACTTGTTGAAGGCGTACATGGAAAAAATGATGCCTCGATCCAAAGTCCAGCAACAACACTAAAAAATCTAGAGAACCAGATGGGTCAATTAGCTACTGAGCTTCGTATTATAATGCAATAAGCCTTGCCAAGCGATAATAAAAATCCAATGAGTTTGGGTAAGGAATGTTGCAAGATAGTTGCATTTCGAAGTAGTAAGATTTTTGAACCTAAAAAGGTTGTGATTGAGGATGAGCCTACTGAAAAGGAGGAAAGTCAACCAACAGTTGAAGTTCCTACCCCCAAAAAAATTAGATGTTGAAAAATCTAATGAGGTAAACCCTAAACCAGTGAATTCTGAAAAGCTAACACCTTATTTTGTAGATTCATTTCCTCAAAAAAGTTGTCCATACCAACCTAGAGTTCCATATCCTCAAAGACTTCAGTAGAATAAGCAGAAACAAGAGGTACAATTCAAGAAGTTCTTGCATGTTCTAAAGCAACTTCACATTAACATCCCGTTGGTAGAGGCTTTAGAACAAATGCCCAATTATGTGAAGTTTATGAAGGATATTTTGTCCAAGAAGAAAGAACTTAGTGAGGTAGAATCGATGGGAAAATGAGACTTAACCCTATCATGAAAGAGGTAGTACGGAAGGAAGTGATCAAATAGTTAGATGCGAGAATTATCTACCCATCTTAGAAAGTTCTTGGGCAAGTCCGGTACAATGTGTTCCAAAGAAAGGTGGAATCATGAATGTCAAGAATGAATGTAATGAGTTAATCTTGATGAGAACTGTCACGGGTTGGAGAATCTATATTGACTACAGAAAATTGAAAAAAACCACTCATCAGGATCATTTTCCGTTGCCTTTTATGGATCAGATGTTAGATCGACTGGCAAGTAACGAATTTTACTGCTTTTTTAGATGGATATTCGGGATACAAGTAGATAGTTGTAGCCCTGGAAGACCAACATAAAATTACTTTTACCTACCCATATGGTACATTTTCTTTTAGGCGGATGCCTTTCGGCTTATGTAATTCACCTGCCACATTTTAGCGATGTATGATGACAATTTTCACTAATATGGTTGAAAATTTTGTTGAGGTTTTCATGGATGATTTTTTTGTTTTTGGTAATACTTACGATGTTTGTTTAAGTAATTTGGCTAAGGTACTAAGAAGATGTGAGGAGATGAATCTTGTCCTTAATTGGGAGAAATGTCATTTTATGGTTAATGAGGGAATTGTCTTAGGACATAAAATTTCCAAGAACGGAATTGAAGTGGATAAAGCAAAGGTGGATGTAATTGAAAGATTACCACCTCCAGTTAGTGTGAAAGGAGTTAGAAGTTTCTTAGGCCATGCGGGTTTTTATCGTAGGTTTATCAAAGATTTTTCAAAAATTTATAAAGCATTGTGTGTGCTTTTAGAAAAAAAGATATTGTTTTTGATTTTAACAGAGCATGTTTTGAAGCTTTTAAATAATTAAAAAGCTGGTTAATCTCAGCCCCAATAATTGTAACACCTGATTGGAACTCACTTTTTGAGTTGATGTGTGATGCAAGCGATTTTGCTGTTGGAGCTATGATGGGTCAAAGAAGAAACAAAGTGTTTTATCCTATCTACTATGAAAGAAAAAAATTGATAGGAGCCTAGCTCAATTATATGGTAACTAAAAAAGAACTCTTTGCTATAGTTTTTACTTTTGACAAGTTCCGTTCATATCTTATAGGTACCAAAATTACTGTGTTTACCGATCATGCTGCCATTAAGTACTTACGAAGAAAGATGCTAAACCAAGGCTAATTTGTTGGATACTTTTAGTTCAAGAATATGACCTTGAGATCCAAGGCAGAAAAGGTGTTGAAAATAAAGTAGTTGATCATCTGTCGAGGCTAGAACAAAAGGGGGTAACTTCTTCACTTGTTCCAATTAATGAGAATTTTCCTGATGAGCATATCTTCGAGGTAAGTCGAATCTATGAAACACCCTGGTTTGCTGATTTTGCCAATTATTTAGCATGTGGAATAATTCCTCGAGAAATGAAATACCAAAAAAGAAAGAAATTCCTTCATGATAGCCGGTATTATTTCTGGGGGGATCCGTTTTTGTTTAAACAATGCGCAGATAACATAATCAGGAAGTGTGTAGCTGGAAGTGAGATTAACAAGATTTTGTTCCATTGCCATTCATCTCTGAGTGGGGGACACTTTGGTGGTTCCCGTACAACAGTGAAGATTTTAGAAGCATGATTCTTTTGGCTTATAGTGTTTAAGGATGTGTATGCATATGTGAAAAATTGCGATAGATGTCAAAGAACGAAAACATATCAAGGAGGAATGAGATGCCCTTGACAAATATTTTAGAGGTAGAACTATTCAATGTATGGGGCATTGATTTTCTAGGCTCGTTTTCTTCTTCTTATGGGAACAAGTATATTTTGGTAGCTGTGGACTATGTATCCAAGTGGGTTGAAGTCGAGGCGTACCTAACAAATGATGCTAAGGTAGTCATGCAATTCCTACATGAGCATGTATTTACACGTTTGGGACTCCTAGAGCTATAATTAGTGATGAAAGATCTCACTTTGTAAATAGGTGGCTTAAGTGGTTGCTTGACACGATGTGAAACATAGGATTGCTACTGCCTATCACCCACAGTCAAATGGGAAAGTTGAAAGGGTGAATCGAGAAATCAAAGGTATCCTTGAGAGGGTGGTGTACCCTAACAGAAAAGATTGGTCTTGAAGGCTCGATGATGCTTTATGGGCCTATTGAACTACTTTTAAGACACCTTTGGGAATGACTCCCTAGTTTTTGGAAAGGCATGTCATTTGCTGATCAAGTTGGAGAATAAAGCTCAATGGGCTTTGAAGCAATTAAATTTGGATATTAAACAAGTCGGTGAGAGAAAGATGTTACAACTTGATGAGTTGGAAGAGTTGAGGTTATTTTCATATGAGAACGCAAAGATGCGTAAAGAAAAATATAAAAGATGACATGATAGTCATATACAACCTCATGAATTCAAAGAATGTCAAAAATTGGTGTTGTTTAATTCGAGGTTAAGGTTATTTCCTAGAAAACTCAAGTCCTGATGAAAAGGACCTTATGCCATCTACAAAGTTTATCCATATGGAGTTCTAGAATTGTACAACAACCATGGACGTATATTTAAATTTAATGGTCAACGTCTCAAACACTATTGGATGGTGAAGTTGAACGAATTAAAACCTTGTTCAAATTATTAGACCATTAATTTTTCATATTTTACTTTTAATAAAAAGTTCAGAATTATTTTCTTAAATTAGTACATTTAATTCATTCTGCCTAAGGAGTTTGTAACTTAAGCGAGACCATTGTGATCCCTCCAACCTTTCCTGTGAATTAATTTAATGTAATCTTTTGAGAAGACATTTTCTAATTAACTTCAAAAATTTTATTTTCATTTTTGCTTTAAATATTAATTTTATTTGTTATGTTTAAGAAGGGGGTCAATTTGGCCCAAGTACTAATAAGTTTATTTTATTTTAAGCAATCTAGTTTGTAAATACAGTTTGGGCTCAAGGGCTGAAAAAATAAAGAGGAGAAAAATCACCCTATATTTCCATCCATAGGGTTCTCCAAAACCCTAATTTTGCTGCCATTTTTACCATTCATCTATACTTGTCACCCAAGTCACTTAAATAGCTAAAATTTTGCTACAAGATTGCCCTAATTTACCACTATATAAACCCATCTCTAAAACCATAAATCTCACAACCCTTCAAGAAAATAGCCTAAACCCTAGCCAGTCATTCTTTTTCCTCTTAACCGTCAGCCTTGAATCCCGAAAATCTCCCCAAATTTCCTCCCCTTGTCGCAAAAACCCTAGCCTATTGTTGTCGAGAGCCTTTTGCTGTAGCAACCATATCGCTGCTGTATTCTTATCACTGCCACACCCTATCACCGTCGCATACCTATCGCCACTGAAAACCCGTTGCTGCCATAAGCCTATTGTTGTTGAAAAATCCCTTACTTCATCTATTGTCGAATTTTGCCTATTTTTTGGGAAAAATCACCATGTCTCACAAAAGAACTAGATCTTCCAAGACCTTTTTCCGAAAATCCCATTGTGATTCAGAACGAGGAAGTGAAAGAAAGGTTTGATTCTATTTTCAAAAATCAACCTATGAAGCCGAAAAAATGTTTCAACTTGGAAAGCAATGATAAGATGGTTGTGCCTTTGCCGTTTTGAAAGACAATTGATGCCCTCAATTGGAATTATTTTTGCGATACACGATCATTACCGGAAGAGGAGTTAGTTCGAGAGTTCTTTGCTAATTTGACTAAGCCAGATGCTACTAAAGTTCTTGTTCACAAGAAGAAGGTACCCCTAACTTCTAAGTCAATTAATGATTTGTTTAATCTACCTGATGTTGAAGAATATGAATACTTTTGCATGATGACAAACATAAATTGGGATTTTCTTCAACAAGACCTTAATGTTGTGACAAATTTGGGATCCTAATGGATTATGAGAAAGTATGGTACTCATTCTTGCTAAAGGGAATATGTAAAATCGTTGGCTAAGGTATGGTTTTACTTTGTTCGATATAGTTTCATGCGTATCTTACACAATTCCAACATCTTGATGGAGAGAATACTTTTGTTGTATTTAATTATGACGGAAAGGTGTATCAATGTTGGGAAAATCATTCTCAAGAAAATCCATGATTGTGCAACAAAGAAGACTGCAAGTGCTTACTTTCCATCATTGATAACTTCACTTTGCTTAAGGGCTTACGTTAAAATAAAAGCAAACCTGAAGGGTCCGTATGTTCAAGGTTGCATCACAACTCATGATCTTGAAAGGTTAGTAGAGAATGTCTATGAACTAAACCCAACTGAACTGAGTGAACTGACAGAGCCAGAAACTGATGAGTTATCGAACAAATCTGAAACTGAGGCTAACTCAGTTACTGAGATAGAAGAAGAAGAATCTAAAGTAGAACCGAGCAATGCAGAACTAATAAAGGAACCAGAAATCTCTGAACTAATAGAATAGCCAAATGCTGATGAGCCAGTTGAACCAAGTGTTGATCCTGAGTTGACTATTCCTATGCACATTTCTTCAAACACTATGAAGAAATCAGAATTGTCAATTATGATGGATATATCTTCTAAAATTTTTGTTCCTGAGTTCTCGGATTATATTTTCAAGTCATGGAAGGAAGATGATACAAGCGAGGATGAAACATCAAAGGACGAAGACGAGGAGGATAAGTCAAATAAATTAAAAAGTGGGAATTTCTTGTCTTTAATTTTTATTTATTTTTAGGTATTTATTTTTATTTTCTAGTTAGAATTTTTGCTTTCGCATAATAAAATAGCAAGCATGAATAAATAAGCTCAATGCCTCTTTAATAGGAAAAGCAAAGTAATGCGGCAATCGGAATGAACATGTCTAGGATTGGATTGTTGAGAAAGACTTGGTACTTAAGCCGTCTTTATGACTCTCCTCTCTTTTCTTACAACCCTACTTGGTGTTCAGTTTTCATTCATTACTTTGTTTTCCGAATGAGGACACTACTTCTTTTTAAAGGGGTTAAGGCATTTCACATGAATTTTAAAGTATGTTTCAATCTTCTTACATAAGTATGCTGAAATAAATGAATGTTCAGAGAGAATTTTTATTCATAACTGTGTTCAAATGCAAGCTTGATTTCTGATTTTACCTAAGTTATTCTTATGTTATCTTGATTGATGGAATACTTGTATGTTCTTTAGACTTATGTAGTATTTGCCATGAAAATTTGATTTCTTTAGAAATAGACATGCACGGAGGTTTAATTGTTTAGAATTGACTTAGAAACTTTCTTGAGGTGAAATCCTAGGAGGTATAAGAATCTAATATGATATCGGCACACTTTCTTTGGATCGGTTGAGCCTTTCAAGCTGACCTTATTAATTTAACCTTTGAAACTTAATTTTTGAGCTTAATGGCTTGTTTATTGCAAATTACTTACATCATAAGCCATATTATCATCTTTTTTATTTTATCCTGTTCTTTTGCACCTATCTTAACAATAAAAATTATTTTTGAGCTTGATTTTGTTGATGCATGATTATGTCCAAAGATTGATGCTGCTTTATCATTTTGCAAAATTGCCTTAGCAAAAGTTGTGCAATGCATGAACATTACTCGGGACAAGCAATGGTTTAAGTTTGGGGGTGTGTAAACTCAAAATTATATAAGGTTTTTCTATATATTTTTACCACCTTTTGACTTAATGAATATGTTAATCTTGAGAAGTTTTTGTTAAAATAAGTTAATTTTACTTAATTATTAATATCAGAAATGAATTTATAAAGTATGTGAAATTATGCTTCATTATATGAATTTTGTACATAATTTATATTTTTTGCATGTTAAATATTAATATGTGAATTTTCACTATGTAGAAGGAACAAGGAAGATGTGATTAACATAAATGATGCATGGACATGCACATATCCATTTCATTTGGATGGCAAGACCATGCAAAACTGGATCATAAAGGTGCTAATTTGACCCAGTAAAAGATGTGCTAAAAGATGAACATGTTTGAATAATTATTGGTCTAGGAAACTGTCAAACAAGGAGGAATTAAAGCCCAATTTCGGCACAAGCAAATGGCTGCCCAAGAATAAGCTTTGGGATATTTTCTTAAAGGTCCCTACAGTTGGAAAGATGTCAGAAATCAGCACACAAGTTTACCATTTAAAACCATCCACATTATGGCTATTAATAGCATTGTTTTCAATTAAAAAACAAGCAACCAAGTCATCTTCTTTTCCATAATTTGTGGACAGCTAAAAGAGAGGGATTTTGAATTCTATTTTTAGTAAACTCTACCCTTACCTTCACCCATAAATACCACATACCTTTCCACTTCTCAAATCATCCCTTATATCCCTTAATCCATTCATTCATTTATCATTCTCTTATTTCCTCTCTAGCTCTCTTCTCCCCTTGCATAGCTGTTCCATTTCCCTTCCATTCTTTTGTCAACAAAGGCTTTGTCAAGACCTTCCTTTAGCCGGCCAACTTAGGAAACCCTTAGCAAAAGGAGCATCAAGCAGAATGGAGGAACACATCAGTCAGAAAATATCTAAAAGGCTACTGATCTTAATTATAGTTTACTCTTTCCTCTTGTTATTTAATTTACTTATGTTTGCTATGAGTTTATTATTTTTTGACATCAACGGTGATAGTTTAAATCTTATTTTCTAGGATGATTATGTTAATTTAATAATATTTATTTGATTCATGTTTAAAATGTTTGTGCCTCGGTCGATCATGTTTTCAATTAAATCAAGATGTATTCTATTCATACGTGATTCAATGCATTCAGATTAGCTGAGCAATCCTAACTAGACGACGACTAGTAGACACGTAATTGAAAACTGAAATGCTCAATTTAGATCATTAAACCTGACTAAATTAGAGGTTTATAATATCTTTAGTTAGCTCTATTATCTTGTATAGTTTTTAAGTTTATATGATTAAACTATTGCAAATGTAAATGTCCCTATGACCTTGCATAAATACTAAGAAACCCTTAGTTTAATATGATTAGTAAAATGCATATTTCACTAAGTAAAAGATTTCGGGAGGACTGAATTTGGTTTCTAAACTCGTGAAAGATCTAGTTGCCATGAAATATTTTCCAAAAAATATTAAGCATGATGAAAATGAATTGAGTTGATTAAAATGATTACCCTAGCTTATTTTATGTTGATTGTTTTTGTTGCTAAAACCATTCGTTCATACATTTAGATAATTTGCATACTTAGTTTAAAATTGCATTAGGGATCACTTTTTGTATCTAGTTAATTTAATCACCACCATTCAAATTATTGTGTTTTTATATCAAATTATAAATTTATAATTTTACAAATAATCGATTAACATACACAGTCCCTGCAGGGACGATAACTCATTTTACTTACTTATTACTTGAACGACTGTGTATACTGGCACAAACCACGTTACACAAGTCATTGTAAAATAATATTGTTAATACAAAAAAACACTCTTCTAGTCTAATTAAGAGAGAGGAGGTAACACACCCTCTTAATTTTCTTTAGGGTTACCATCCCTCACATGCTGTGTGAGGTAGATTGGGCCTCTCATGTATTGAGTTCAATTATATGCGCTTCATGGACTTTTGACTCAACACTTTATAATTTAATCCAACCCAATACTTGTTTTCTATTTGATCTACTGCAATACATTGCAGTAGATTAAACCTCTTTTTGTACTCAATGAGCTTGTTAGAAAGCAATTCAGTTATGTTTTTACTTAATTTTCATTTTTAACACTTAAGTAATAAAATGAGCAATTTAGGTGTTTTATGTGACCTTGTGGACCGAAGTAGGCCTAAAGGTAGACTAACATGTTAGGTGAGTGTGCAAGACATCACTTTAGGGCAGAAAGAGAGTTGAGCACTCCCATTATTGCAACATGGAGTTAGAATGTCACAACAAAACAAACCAATTACACAAAGAGCAATCTTCCAAGGATTTCGCGGCACAGACCATTGGGTGTCACGACACAACCTTGAAGACACGGCCAAAGAAGCAAATTGCCATAAGTGTTGCGACATAAACTTGAGGGTGTCGCGATACTAACGCGACATGGAAACTTAATGAAGCAAGGGTGTTTTCGTCCATACAACATACTTTAATGAAGATTTTCCAGCCGTTTTAGGTCAACAAAAGGCTGTTGACCTAGGCCTATAAATACTATTGTTCAAAACTGTTTAAAGGACTTTTGCCTCCATTTTATTTTCACTTTCATTCTTAGTTTTAGGTTTTAGTTTTTATTTTTGTTCTTGCTTTGTTCTTCGAGAGATTCAGATTGTGGATTCATCAGACTCTATCAAGGATTGCGCTACAAGTTTGAATATATATTTAGGATATTTCTAATCTCTTTATTTGATTTTGCGAATGATTATGTTTCAATTCAAATCTATGATGTTTGTTAGATCCATGAGTAACTAATCCTTTAGGAAGATTAACAAGTAGATGTGGGATTAATTGAAGACTATGTAGGGTTTCTTAGCAGATCAGTTGGTTGGGAAAGGAAGAACTTAAACCTTAGGCTTGACGAACCTAGGAAGTTATATAAGAAGATATAAACCTGAACTCGGTATGGTCTACCATGAAAACCTTACCTTGACTCGGTCTGACCTATGAGATCGAGAGATAAGTAGTGCTTGTTGACTTATTAGGTTAGTGGAAGGCCGAGAGGCCCTGCTATGTTAATGACTAGCTAATTGGATAAAACCCAAAATAGGAGTTAACTTAAACACTAAAATGAGTTAGTCTCCAGCCTTTAGATATGATAATATTTACAATATGTTTATGCCGATATTTTATATTTTCTTTAAAATTCCTGTAACACCCCATGCCTGACCTGTCTGCCGGGTCTAGGTATGGAGCATCGCAAATGGACCTATACTTAATTAACCCCTTACTAACTTAGCTGTCAGTAAATAGTCTGCAGATAAAGCTATCCTATAATGATATAATAATTCTTACAACTAAGGCCTTAAGCCACTAGATACTTAATTTCACGGATTTCTATCTCTAATGAATCTATTTGTTTTAAATACAACTCTTAAAACTTACTAAGGACTATATGTCCTAAAAATCTAGATTCTAGGGAGGTTATTTGGCTTCATTGTTATTGATCCTGAGCTGAAGCCTCCAATGGTACCCCTTTTTTTATGCGCATGACTCCAACTGCCTGGGATTCCTGATCTTGACATCGTCTGGCTTGGTCCCCCTTTAAAGTCCTCGATCAACCTTGCAAACCCAGTGATAATTGTAACATGGTTTATGCGCAAGTGTACACAGTCGATCAAGTAATAAGTAAGTAAGAATGAGTTATCATCTCCACAGGGATTGTATAAGCTTAACTGATTAATTACAAAATTATAAATAACAATTTGATGTAAAAACTCAATAATTTTGGATAGTGATGATTAAATTAAATAAATGCAAAGAGTGATCCCTAATGCAATTTTAATCTAGATGTAATTTACCTTAATGTATGAATGAATGGCTTTAGCAACAAAAACAATCAACGCTAAATGGGCTAGGATAATTATATTAATCAATTCAATTTACTTTTTCATGCTTAACAATGTTCGAAAATACTTCCATGGCAACTCGATCTTTCATGAGTTTCGAAACCAAATTAAGTCCTTTCAGAGTCTTTTACTTAGTTAAATATGCATTTTACTGATCATATTAACTAAGGGTTTCTTAGTATTTATGCGATGTCAAAGGGACATTTACGTTTACAGCAGTTTAATTGCATAAACCTAAAAACTATGGAAGATAATAGACCTAACTAAAGATATTATGAACCTCAACTTAGTCGGGTTTACTGACATAAATTGAGCATTGCAGTTTTCAATTATGTGTCTGCTAGCTGTCATCTGGTTAGGATTGCTTAGCTAATCTGAGTGCACCCAATCATGTATGAATAAAATGCATTATGATATTAATTGAAAACATGATCGACTGAGCCCCAAACATATTAAACATGAAGAAAATAAATCTTATTGAATTAAAATAATAATCCTAGAAAATAGGATTTAAAATAACATAGTTGACGTAAAAAATAATAAACTCAAGGAAAACATAATTAAAATAAATAACATGAGGAGTGAGTAAACTCTACTCAGTTCAACAACCTTTTGGATTTATTTTGACTGATGCGCTCCTCTGTTCTGATCGATGCTTCTTTGCGAAGAGTTTCCTAAAGTGGCTGGCCAAAGAATACTTTTAACAAAGCTTATGTTGGCTAAAGGATGGGAAAGGAAATGGGCGGCTATGAAAGAGGAAGGAAAAGGGAAATAGAATGTAGAGAAAATGCTAATGAGAAAAGAGAAATGAGTTATGAGAGATGATTTGAGAAGTCGAAAGGTGTGTGGTATTTATAGGTGAAGGTAAGGGATAGAGTTTGCTAAAAATAGAATTTAAATTCCTTCCTTTTCTATCACACATGGCTGGCCACAATTCATGGAAAGGGGATGACTTAGTCTCCTCATTTTGAATTCAAACCAAGGCTATTAATAGCCACAGGGTGGACAGTTTCAACAGCAAAGTTGTTGGGTTGATTTTTGATTATTTTCCAACTATAAGGACCTTCAATTAAATACCGCAAAGCTTGCTTTTAGGTAGCCACCAACTTGTGCCGAAACTGGGCTTTAATTCACCTTTGTTGGATGATTTCTCAGTCCAATAATTTAGCAGACATGTCTATCATTTAGCACGTCTTTTACTGGGTCAAATTATCAACCTCATGACCCAATTTGCATGGTTTTTACGTCCACATGAATTGATTTGTGCAAGTCCATATTTTATTCATATTAATCATATCTTCAATGGTCCTCCTACATAGTGAAAAATCACATAGTAATAAATTAACATGAAATAATATAAAATATGTACAAAAATCATGTAATTAAGTTCAATTTCACATAATTTATAAATTCATGCCCAATATTACTAATTAAGTAAAATTAACTTATTTTAATAACAATTACTGGAGATTAACATATTTATTAAGTAAAAAGCTAATAAAAATATATATAAGAACCCTATATAATTTCGAGTTTACACACCTCCAAACTTAAAAAATTGCTCGTCCCGAGTAATGTTTATGTACAACACAACTTCGCTAAGGCAATTTTACAAAATGATAAAGTAGCATCAATCTTCGCACTTAATCATGCATTAACAAAATCATGCTCAAAAATACTTTTTATTGATAAGTAGCTCAAATGAAAATATTATTTCCAAACTTTATACTAACTACATCATAACGTCGATATAAATCATAGTTTGCATGCATTTTCGAAGTCACACATAACATTCACCAATCAATATGCTTTCCTTATCAAATAAACATAGCAATCCCAAGGTTTCATTAGTGGTCTTCATAAGTTGATCTTAGTAATTCCTCTCCACTAATGTAGTCGATATAATCATCCAATCAATTGGTATTTTACTAGGTTGTAATGAGGCTAGGCTAAAGGTAGGGATAAAGAGAAGTGAATTTTTAGGTTCAATCATTTTAACCCTAACTTGTCTTGAATCCTTCTATGTCACAACTTCATACCATTGGGTCTTTGGAACACCCCCAAACTTATTTCGAGCTCATGCTCAACCTTTACTTTTTAGACTTTGGGCAAACTTTTCTTTGCTTTTTATTCTTTTGAACAAACTTACCTTTGTTCTTTCATTCTTTTTTTTATATATATTATGTGAAGAGCATGTACATCTTTTGTATTTTTCCTCAAACTTTGATCACCAAGACAAATTCAGTTAAGATAGGTGGAAAAGAACATGATAAAATAAAAAAAGATAATAATACGGCTTATGATGTAGGTAATTTGCAATAAACAGGCCATTAAGCTCAAAAATTAAGTTTCAAGGGTTAAATTAATAAGGTAAGCTTGAAAGGCTCAAACGATCGAAAGAAAATGTGCCTATATCATATTAGATTCTTATACCTCCTAGGATTTCGCCTTAAGAAAGTTACTAATTCAATTCTAAAGACTTAAACCTTCATGCATGTTTATTTTTAAAGAAATCAAATTTTCATGGAAAATACTACGTAAGTCTAAAGAACATACAAGCATTCCATCACTCAAGATAATATAAGAATAATTTAGACAAAATCAGAAATCATGCTTACTTTTGAACACACTTATGAACAAAAATTCTCTCGGAACATTCATTTATTTCAGCATACTTAAGTAAAAAGATTGAAACATACTTTAAAAATCATGCAAAATGCCTTACGCCCTTTAAAAAGAAGCAATGTTCTCATTGCGAAAACAAAAGTAATGAATGAAAATTGAACACAAGGTAGGATTGCAAGAAAAGAGAGGTGAGTCATAGAGACTACTTAAGTACCAAGTCCTTCTCAACAATCCAATCCTAGACATGTTCATTCCCATTACCACATCACTTCGCTTTTCCTATTGAAGAGGTATTGAGCTTATTTATTCATGCTTGCTATTTTATTATGCGAAAGCAAAAATTCTAACTAGGAAATAAAAGTAAACACATAAAAAGAAATAAAAAATAAAGACAAGAAATTCCCCCTTTTATTTATTTGAATTATCCTCGCTTATATTTTCATCTTCCTTCCATGACTCAAAGATATAATCTGGGAACTCAGGAAAAAAATTGTTAGAGATATTTTTAAAAGTATTTCTTATAGAATCATCTCTAATCTTTACATATTTCCAATAATCTTGTTGTTGGTTATGTATAAATTTCATCATATCCATCATAATTGACAATTCTGATTTTTTCATAGTGTTTGAAGAAGTGGGCATAGGAATAGTCAATTCAGGATGAACACTTGGTTCAACTGGCTCATTAGCATTTGGCTCTTCTATTGGGTCAGAGATTTTTGGTTCTGTTATCAGTTCTTGATTGTTCAGTTCTTCTTCAAATTATGCTTCTTCTATCTCAATAACTAAGTTAGACTCAGTTTTGGATTTGTTTGATGACTCATCAATTTCTGGTTCTGCCAGTTCACTTGGTTTAGTCGGTTCAGTTAACTAACCTTTCAAGATCATTAGCTATGATGCAACCTTGAACATGCGGGCCCTTCAAGTTTACTTTTGTTTTAACTTGAGCCCATAAGCAAAGTGAAGTTATCAATGATGGAAAGTAAGCACTTTCGATCTTCTTTCTAGCACAATCATGGATTTCTTTGAGGATAATATTTTCAAAATTGATAGACCTTTCTGTCATAATTGCATACAACAAAAGTTTTCACTCCATCAAGATGGTGGAATTGTGTGAGATAAGCATGAAACTATATCGAACAAAGTAGAACCATACCTTAGCCAATAATTTTAGATATTCCCTTCTACAAGAATGACTACCATACTTTCTTATAATCTATTGGGATCCCAGATTTTTCACAACATTAAGCACTTGTTTAAGAAAATCGCAATTTATGTTTGTGATCATGGCAAAGTACTTATCTTTTTTAACATCAGGTAGGTTAAACAAATCATTAATGGACTTAGAAGTTAGGGGTACCTTCTTCTTGTGAACAAGAACTTCAGTAGCATCTAGCTTAGTCAAATTGGTATAGAACACTCGAAGTAACTCCTTATCGCGTAATGATCGTGCATCGTAAAAATAATTCCAATTGAGGGCATCAATCATCTTTTGAATTGACAAAGGCACAACCATCTTATTATTGCTTTCCAAGTTGAAGCATTTTTCTGGAATCATAGGTTAATTTTTGAAGATGGAATCAAACCTTTCTTTCACTTCCTCGTCTCGAATCACAATGAGATTTTCGACAGAGGTCTTAGAAGATCTAATTCTTTTGCAAGAAATGGTGATTTTTCCCAAAAATAGGTAAAATTTCAGCAAAAGAAGGGAAGAAGAAGTCGACAATGGATGGGACAAAGAGTTTGCGACGGCGATAGGCTTGCGACAACATTTAATTTACAGCGATGATAGGCGTGTGACAGTGATATGGTTGATTCGGTAAAAGACTTGCGACAGTAGTAAGCTAGGGTTTTGCAACAAAGAAAGAAATTTGGGGAGAATTTTTGGGATTTAGGCCGATGGTTGAAAGGAAAAAGAGTGAGTGCTTAGGGTTTTAATTGCTTGAAGGGTTGTGAGGATTATGGTGGTAGAGAGGGGCATATATAGTGGTGAATTAGGGCAATCTTGTAGAAAAATTTTAGCTACTTAAGTGACTTGGGCGGCAAGTATAGGTGAAGGGAAAAAGTGATGGCAAAATTAGGGTTTTTAGGGAACCCTGTGGACGACAATATGGGTTAATTTTCTCCTTTTTGTTGTTTCAGGCCTTGAGCCCAAACTGTATTTACAAATTAAACTACTTAAAAGAAAATAAATTGATGAGTACTTGGGCCAATTTGACCCCTTTACTAAACATAAACAATTAAAACTAAAATTAAAAACAAAAATAAAAATTTCAATATTAATTAGAAAATTTCTTCTCAAAAGGTTACATTAAATTAATTCTCAAGAAAGGTTGGAAGGGTTACAATGGTCCCGTTTAAGTTCCAATCTCCTTAGACAGAATTAATAAAATGTACTAATTTAAGAAAATGATTTCTAACTTTTTATTAAAAAGTAAAACAATGAAAATTTAAGGGTCTAATAATTTGAACGAGGTTTTAATTAGCTCAACTTCAACATCCCAATGGTGCTTGAGACGTTGACCATTAACTTTAAATGTACCTCCATGGTTGTCGTACAATTCTGCAGTTCCATATGTGCCAACCTACTTTCGTGCTTGAACCATTTTAAAGCTCCCAGTTCTTGAATTCCAAACCGACCTTAAGCCTTAAAACGTTACAAGCCAGAATGCCCTATGTGACTTAGGTAACTCTATTTATGGATGAAAGTCATGTTAAGTATATGAAATATTGATTATTTATTTTCTTCTAACATAAATTCCGTAACTGTGTAGTTTATTTTGATGGGATCATATTGTTAGTTATCTTTGTAACTATTAACTTTGTAATTTAAAGAATTCTCATGTCTGAAATTAAAAATTGTAAATTTTTTATATATCATGTTAAAATTGCATGTTTTAGCAAGCCTTCCTAATTTTTATGTTTCTAAACTAACCATTAGTATGAAGCTCTTTCCAACACTTAATGAGCTTGTATTTGAGCAATTTGATATATTTTTATTTAGTTTATAGACTTAGTAGTTTTGCATTTGAATTCAATAAAATGAACTTTTTAGTGTGTTTTATGACCTGTTCGACCAATTTGTGCCTAAGAAGGAAACTATCATGTTGATTAAGTGTGCAGGACAACATTTTAAGCCTATGAGTCAGTGGATTGCCCCAGATGTTGTAACATTTAGAGGTAGTGTCACAACACCCAACTTCGAACCTAAAAGGGGAACATTCAACCGTCAACATCGTGTCAGCAACCAATCAATGTAACAATATCCAACTTTGAACCAAGGGTGTTGCGACAACAACCATAGGATGTTGCGAAACCGGTTCGACGATGCCCATTTATCAGCCAACGATGTTTTTCATCTGCACAATTATAATTAACATGTTTAGCACCTTGTAATTGACCTAATTTTGTCATCTAACCTAAAGACTATGAATGTTAGCACTTTGGACTTAATTTGGGAAGTTAGATTTTAGGTTTTGGGTTTAATTTTATTTTTTTATTCTTTGGGTTTAGATCTTGTTATTAATTTCTGTTCGGTTGTAAATACTTATTCAATTTTAATTTCAATTTTAGTATCAGTTTTACTTTCTTTTCTACTTCATTTTTATCAATCTTTACTTTGCCAATTTCATCAATCGGCAAATCATTCAAGGGTTTAAAGAATCAAGAACACGTCAACATTTGCAAATTCTAATAATCTCTTTTCTACACTTTATTTTATATTTTCTTAATATTTGAGAAACTTTTAGGGAACCTTGCATTTAGAATGAGTCGTAACTAAAACCCTAGGAAGGGATGATGAACTAAAGTGGGATTGGTTAACTTAGGAATTAGGGTTTTTCATTTTTTTAGTTGGAATACATTAAGTGGAATAAACCCTAAAATTGACGGCTCTAGGATGCTACTTAGGTAGATAAGGCCAAAAGGATAGTCTACTGGGAATCAACTTAATCTAACCTAATTTAGTTTTTTAGGTCGAAAGATAAGTAGAATAAGTCGATCAATTAATCTAGTTATAGGCCAAAACATATTAATTAGGTTAACTGTTATCTAATTAATGAAAACCCTCGACTCAAGTTAATCATGAACATGGAAGTGATTTGTAACAACCCGTTTTTAGTGAAATCAGAACAGTGGTTTTGGGACCACAAATTTGAAGACGAGAAATTTATTTTATTTTTATTTTATGGTCTAAAACATGATAGTATTATCTTATAAAAATTTCGTTAATAATTTTTTTCGTTTACATGTCAATTTGATAAAAATAACTAAATCGCGTAAAGTGCAAATGTTGAGTTCTAATAGCTAAAGGTATTAAATAGCTATAGAAATTTAAAGTAGAGGTAAATAACCCATAAATGTGTTAGTGGAATGTCATGGCTTGGTAAACTTGTAAATTGAAATAATGTTAAAGGTTAAATAAGTAATTAAGTAAATAAAGACAAAATTTAGTAAAATAAAGCCAAGTATCATCTTTTATGTTCTTTCTTCAATCGAACAACCAAGAAAAAGAATCCATTTTTGCTCTTTAGGGTTCAAAAATCTTTTTTCCATCAACTAGGTATGTGTTTTGTCCCATTTTTGATAATTTCTATGTTTCCGGGATCATTGTAGCTTAATCTAGGTAGCTCAGGGGCTAATATGTGAAACTATTAAAGTATTTGAGTTTTTCCATTGATGAAAATGTTAGGGTTTTGAATTTTAATGGTAGAAAATAAATGGTTGTTGTTATATAAACAACTTTTGTAAAGGAATTTTTGATGAAATTATCAATTAGGGATTAAATTGAAAATGTGATAAATTGTGAATTTGTGAAATATATGCGCTGCTATAAATATGTTTATAATTCTTCTAGGCTTGGTAAGGATGAAATTGAATGACTTTCATTTTTCGATCTTAGGGACTAAATTACAAAGAATTAAAAGTATAGGGGCAAAATGGTAATTTTTCCAAAATATGTGTTGGACTAAATTGAATATGAATTATATTGAATTGTGTTAAATTCATTCATATAGATCCGGTTAGACCTCGTACGGAGTTAGATAGGGGCAAAGGAAAAATATCAAATTAGTCGCATTCGTATCTACGTACACTCGTTGAGGTAAGTTCGTGTAATTAAATTGTATAATTATATGATTTTATTGAATTAGATGTGTATGCTATTTGCATTATCATCATATATGAATACCGATCACATATCCGACAACGTATAACAATTACCAAGACGTGTTTGAACCTTAAGAATTCGTAGGATACAAATGACAAGTCATTAGGGTTACCAATTTCAACTCTTATGAGCCTAACGACACTCAGCTTGTATGAGGTTACTATTATTCAGCTCGGAGGAGCTTACCGTTTAAAGCTTGTATGGGCATACATTTACATGAATTGACAGAATATAGTTTAGTACATCTCGTGTGTACTACACGCGTATCCAACGATATTCTAAATGGTTCAACGAGCACTGTTCTATTACGAGATTACATGAGTTCAATACGAACTACTACAGGTATTTACATAAGATATATGAAAATTGTTTGTACGTGATATGTAGGTACATGATGTGGAAATTATATGAACATGGAAGTTTGATTATTGTTGAGCTCATACATGTTTCTTAATATTTATATGAATTACATGACTAACATGGTTGATGAGGATATGTGTTTAGGCTTTTTTCCAAATTGAGTTTGGATATGCTTTGTATACTTACCTTAAAAGTAACTAAATGGTAAGTTAAATTCTATATTATACGAACTTTCTAAGCTTAAATGATTACTCTGTGTTTTTTTTGTGTTTTTTTAGTGATTCAAAAGCTCGTTTGGGTTAGAAGCTTTCAGAGCTATATCACATTATCTATCAACTCTTTTGGTACATTCGATTGTTTAATTTCAGTTATAGTGACATGTATAGGTTAATTTGGCCAATGTTGGCTTATATGTGTTTTGTTGAGATTAGCAAATTGTTTGGTTTGTGTTATTGAATTTTGGATATGTGCATATTTTGCTTATTATGGTTGATGTGTGGTTTGGTTCATGATTGAATGAAGAGTGGTAAAAAGGTAGGCTAATGTGCATTTCATATATGTGTTTTGGAATGTGAAGAATTGATCATGAATTGGTGTTTGGATATGTAAGGTATATAAGTTAAATATGTTAGTATGTGAAATAAATTTTGGCATCAAATGATATGCTTTGGAAGGTAAGTAATTTGGTAAGAAAAGATGTAAATTTGCTTAATAAAATTTGGATGCAAATATCCATATAAGTGACTTATTCATTTGGATATATTGAATACATGAATATTCATATTATAAGTTGTCATTTAAGGTGCCTAAGGGCATATTGTTTGTATGTGATGATATTACATATTTTAATGTTGATTTTGGCTGGTTTTGACTGCCTATTTATGACTTGGTTATATGCAAATTGTTGTGTTTAGGTTGGTACCAAATTGGGTGAGAAATGTGGCTTGGAAATGGCCTATTTTGTCCACATGGGCAGAGACACAGGTGTGTGGCTTAGTCGTGTGTGACACACAGCTAGGTGACACAGCCGTGTGTCTCCTGTATCTTTGAAAGAATGCAAGTTTGTGTGCTCACACGACCTGGCACATGGGCGTGTGGCTTGGCCGTGTGACCCAAGTCAATGAGTTACACAGGCACAGACATGGGCTGGGACACGACCGTGTGTCTCTATTTTGAATACCCACACAGCCTAAGACATGGGTGTGTATCTTGGCCGTGTGACTAGCCACGCGCCGTGTGACCCCTACAGTTTTGAAAATTTTATAATCTTCTAAAAAATTCTCTGAATTTTTTATTTAGTCCTGAATTGTTTCTAAGGTGTATTTTGGGCTTTGGGGGCTCGTATTAGGGACAATATGCATGATAATGATTGGTTTCTGACATGAATGCTATATGTTATGAAAGGTTTGAATCTCCTATCCATTTAAATTGTAAACTTTGGTAATACTCTGTAACCCTGTTTTAACGACAGATTTTTGTTAGGGGTGTTACATTTATTGGTATTAGAGCTATGGTTTACGCGATTCTCGGACTAACATAGCGTTTATGAGTCTAGCCATACATGCTATTATATAACTTGTGATAGTGTGATATATCCTGACCATTTTAAAACATATTTTCATATAGCAATGACATCCAACCGAGCTTATTCTGATGAAGTAGGTAGTAACGCTCAAGCCTCCGCTCATAGAGTAGCTTCAAGAGGGACGAGGCCCGTTTCTAAGGGCTGAAGAGGAGAGGTTAAGGAAGCCTTCTTCTAGATGATGAATGATTGGTTCACCGAGTTCGTACGAACGAATGTGGCCGCTCGACAACCTCTACCCTCTTGTTCCCCAATTTGTTCCCGTTTTTCCTCAAGGTATGGAACTTATCCGAGTTAAAAATTCTCCTGTTGATAAGATTTGTATGTACAGGGCTAAAGAATTCTGAGCTACAGCTGAGGATGATCTTAAGAGAGATGAGTTCTGGTTAGAGAATACAATCAAAGTTCTTGATGAATTATCTTGTTCACCGGTTGAATGTCTTAAGTGTGCGGTAGCTCTATTAAAAGATTTGGCTTATCAGTGGTGGAATACGTTGATTTCTGTTGTGCCGAGAGATTGGGTCACTTGAGCATTCTTTCAAACCGAATTTTGAAAGAAAAATATTAGTCAGAGGTTTCTCGATCAGAAACGTAAAGAATTTCTAGAGCTGAAACAGGGTCGTATGACAATGTCTGAATATGAATGGGAATTAGTTCGATTGAGAAAATATGCTCAATAGTGTATTCCAACTGAGACTACAATGTGTAAGTAGTTTGAAGATGGATTAAATGAGGATATAAAGCTTTTAGTCGGTATCCTTAAGTTGAAAGAGTTTTTTGTACTAGTTGATCAGACACATAAAGCTGAATAGTTGAGCAAAGAGAAAAGACACACTGAATTTGAAGCTAGGCCAGTATGTGCTAGTTGATAAGGTTTGCAAGAACTGTCTTTTGATGACTCAGGGTTACAGCTTTTCGGTTGATTTGATGCTATTACCGTTTGATGAATTCGATGTGAATTTAGGGATGGATTGGCTAACTCTACATGATGCTGTGGTAAATTGTAGACGAAAGCTTATAGTATTGAAATGTCAAAATGGTGAGATGCTTCGTATTGAATCTGATAATTCGAGCGGGTTGCCCATTGTGATATCAACTATGTCAACATAGAAATATGTGAGAAAAGGTTGTAATGTTTACCTTGTTTATGTATTGGAAACTAAAGTGTCTGAGTTGAAGCTTGAATCAGTACTAGTGGTTTGTGAGTATCCCTATGTGTTTCTAGAGGAGTTACTTGAATTACCACCAATCAGAGAGGTCAAGTTTGCTACAGAACTTGTACCGGGAACATCACCGATATTGATAGCACCTTAAAAAATGGCTCCTATAGAGTTAAAAGAGTTGAAAGCAGTTGCATGAATTGACAGACAAGGGTTTTGCTCAACCCAATTTTTCACCTGAAGGTGCACCAGTTCTGCTTGTTAAGAAAAAAAGATGGATCAATGAGATTATGCATTGACTACCGTCAGCTCAACAAAGTTACAATCAAGAACAAATATCCACTACTAGCATTGACGATTTGTTTGACCAGTTGAAAGGTGCCACAGTGTTCTCGAAGACTGATATTCATTTTGCATGAATTGACAGCTACGAGTGAAAGATTCAGATGTACCAAAAACTGCATTTAGAACCAGATACAGACACTATGAATTTCTTGTGATGCTGTTTGGTTTAACTAATGCACCTACAATATTTATGGATCTGAGAATTGTTTTGCAAACTTTGCGAGATAAACAACTATTTGCTAAATTTAGCAAATGTGAGTTTTGGCTCCGAGAAGTTGGTTTTCAAGGACACATAGTATCGATTGAAGGAATCAGAGTTAATCCGAGTAAAATTTCAGCGGTTCTTGATTGGAAACCACCAAGAAACATATTTGAAGTCAGAAGTTTTCTGGGATTACCTGGTTATTACTAGAAATTTATAAAAGGTTTCTCGATGATAGCTACACTAATGACATGTCTATTACAGAAATATGTGAAGTTTGAATGGTCTGATAAATGTCAGTAAAGTTTTAACCAGTTAAAAACATTGTTGATTGAAGCACCAATTCTGGTTTAGCCTGAATCGGGTAAAGAATTTGTGATTTTCAGCAATGCATCATTGAACGGTTTAGGCTGTGTTTTGATGCAGGAAGGAAAAGTAATAGCTTATGCCTCCAGACAGTTAAAGCCACACAAGAAAAACTATCCGACACATGACTTAGAGTTGGCAGCTATTGTGTTTGCATTGAAAATTCGGCGACACCATTTGTTCAGTGAAAATTGTCACATATTTACCGATCATAAGAGTTTAAAGTATTTGATGTTGTAGAACGATCTGAACCTGAAACAACGTAGATAGCTCGAACTATTGAAAGATTATGAGTTAGTTATTGATTATCATCCGGGAAAAGCAAACGTAGTTGCAGATGCTCTGAGCAGAAAGTCTTTATTTTCTTTGCGAGTGATGAATACACAATTGACATTGACTGATGATGGCTCGATCTTAGCTGAGTTAAAAGCTAAACCGATGTTTCTACAGCAAATCTACGAAGCTTAGAAATGTCATAATGAGTTGCGAGCTAAATGAGTTCAGTGTGAGTCGACGTCTGATTCAGATTTTTGGATAGGGACCATGATTGTTTGCTATTTAGAGATAGAGTTTGTGCACCGAAGAATTCAGAGCTTATACAAAAAATCTTATACAAAGCTCACAGTGGTAGCTTGCCTTTTCATCCGAGGAGCAATAAAATGTACAATGATTTGAGACAAATGTATTGGTGGCCAGGAATGAAACGTGAGATTTTTTATTTTGTATCTAGATGTTTGATATGTCAGCAAGTTAAAGTTGATCATCAGGAACCTTTAGGACTGTTACAAGCAATGATGATACCAGAATGGAAATAGGATAAAGCTATTATGGATTTCGTATCGGGGTTACCCCTATCTCTGAGAAAGAAAGATGCTATGTTACGACGGTATCGATCTGACCCTTCACATGTTATCTCCCTGACGGATGTAGAGATTTAGACTGATATGACAAACAGTGAAGAACCGATCATAATTCTGGCAGGAGAGGTGAAAGATAAGAAATAAAATCATAGCTTTAGTAAAAGTTCTCTGGCAGTGACACAGAATAGAAGAAGTTACTTGGGAACCCGAGGAAGCTATGAGAAAGCAATATTCAAACCTTTTTCTAATAAGAATTTCGGGGATGAAAATCTCTTTAGGGGGAGAGTTGTAGCAGTCTGTTTTCAGTGAAATCAGAACAGTGGTTTTGGGACATCAAATCCAAAGTCAAGAAATTTATTTTATTATTATTTTAAGGTCTATATCATGATAGTATTACTGTATAAAAACTTCGTGAAGAAATTTTACCGTTTACATGTTCAATTTGATAAAAAGGACTAAATCGCGTAAAGTGCAAAAATTGAGTTCTAATAGCTAAAGGTATTAAATAGATATAGACCTTTAAAGTAAAGTTAAATAACCCATAAATGTGTTAGTGGAATTTCATGGCTTGGTAAACTTGTAAATTGAAATAATGTTAAAGGTTAAAAAAGTAATTGAGTAAATAAAGACAAAATTTACTAAAATAAAGCCAAGTATCATCTTTTATGTTCTTTCTTGAACCCAATAGCCAAGAAAAAGAAGCCATTTTTTCTCTTTAGGGTTCGATAAGCTTGTTTCCATCAATTAGGTATGTGTTTTATCTCGTTGTTGATAATTTCTATGTTTCCAAGATCGTTGTAGCTTAATCTAGCTAGCCCGGGGACTAATTTGTGAATCTGTTAAAGTATTTGAGTTTTACCATTGATGAAAATGTTATGATTTTGAAGTTTGATGGTAGAAAATAAATGGTTGTTGTTAGATAAACAACTTTTGTAAAAGAATTTTTGATGAAATTATCAATTAGGGATTAAATTGAAAAATGTGATAAACTGTGTTGTAAAATTGTGAATTTGTGAAATATGTGGGATGCTATAAATATGTTTATAATTCTTCTAGGCTTGGGTAGGGATAAAATTTAATGAATTTCATTTTCTGAGCCTAGGGACTAAATTACAAAGAATTAAAAGTATAGGGGAAAATGATAATTTTGCCAAAAATCTGTGTTGGACAAAATTGAATATGAATTATATTGAATTGAGTTAAATTCATCCGTATAGATCCGGTTAGACCTCGTACGGAGTTAGATAGGGGCAAAGGAAAAATATCGGCTTAGTCGCCTTCGTATCTATGTACACTCGTCGAGGTAAGTTCGTGTAATTAAATTGTGTAATTATATGCTTTGATTGAATTAGATGTATGTTATTTGCATTATCATCATATATGAATATTGATCGCATATCTGACAGTATACGACGATTACCGAGCTCCATTTGAACCTTAGAAATTTGTAAGATACAAATGACATGTCATTAGGGTTACTGATTTCAGCTCGGAGGAGCTTACCGTTTAAAGCTCGTATGAGCATACATGTACTTGAATTGACAGGTTACAGTTCAGTACACCTCGTGTGTACTACTCACGTATCCAACAATATTCTAAATGGTTCAACGGACATTGTTCTGTTACGAGATTACATGAGTTCAATACGAACTACTACAGGTATTTACATGAGATTTATGAAAATGATTTGTAGATACATGATGTGGAAATTATATGTACGTGGAAGTTTGATTATTGTTGAGTTCATAAATGTTTCTTGATATTTATATGAATTACATGACTAACATGGTTGATGAGGATATGTGTTTAGGCTTTTGTCCAAATTGAGTTTGGATATGCTTTGTATGCTTACCTTAAATGTAATTAAATGGTAAGTTAAATTCTATGTTATACGAACTTACTAAGCTTAAATGCTTACTCTGTGTTATTTTTTTTATTTTTTTTAGTGATTCAAAAGCTCGTTTGGGTTGGAAGCTTGTCGGAGCTATATCATACTATCCATCGGCTCTTTTGGTACATTTGGTTGTTCAATTTCGCTTATAATGGCATGTATATGTTAATTTGGAAAATGTTGGCTTTTATGTGTTTTGTTGAGATTAGCCATTTGTTTGGTTTGTGTTATGGAATTTTTGATATGTGCATATTTTGCTTATTATGATTGATGTGTGGTTTGGTTCATGATTGAATGAAGAGGGGTAAAAAGGTAGGCTAATGTGCATTTCATATATGTGTTTTGGAATGTGAGAATTGATCATGAATTGGTGTCTAGATATGTAAGGTATATAAGTTAAATATGTTAGTATGTGAAATAAATTTTGGCATCAAATGATATGTTTTGGAAGGTAAGTAATTTGGTAAGAAAAGATGTAAATTTGCTTAATAAACTTTGGATGCAAATATGCATATAAGTGAGTTATACTTGGATATATTGAATAGATGAATATTCATATTATAAGTTGTCATTTGAGGTGCGTAAGGGCACATTGGTTGTATGTGATGATATTACATATTTTAAGGTTGATTTTGGCTGGTTTTGAATGCCTATTTTTGACTTGGTTATATGCAAATTGTTGTGTTTAGGTTGGTACCAAATTGGGTGAGAAATGTGGCTTGGAAAATGACCTATTTTCGTCCACACGGGCAGAGACACGGATGTGTGTCTCAGCTGTGTGTGACACATGGCCAGGTGACACGGTCGTGTGTCCCTTGTATCTTTTAAAGAATGCAACTCAGTATGCTCATATGGCCTGGCACACGGGCATGTGGCTTGGCCGTGTGACCCAAGTAAGTGAGTTACATGGGCACGGACATGGGCTGGGACACGGCCGTGTGTCCCTATTTTGAATATCCACACGGCCTAAGACACGAGCGTTTCTCTTGGTCGTGTGTGTCACAAAGCCTGGCCACACGGTCGTGTGACCCCTGCATTTTTTAAAATTTTATAAGTTTCTAAAAAATTCTCTGAATTTTTGATTTAATCCTGAATTGTTTCTAATGTGTATTTTAGGCTTCGAGGGCTCGTATTAGGGACAATATGCATGATTATGATTGGTTTCTGACATAAATGCTATATGTTATGAAAGGTTTGTATTTCTTTCCATTTAAATCGTAAACTTTGGTAATACTCTGTAACCCTGTTTTGGCGACAAATTTGGGTTAGGGGTGTTACATGATTCACCCTTCTACTTGCTTAATTGATTTATGATTTTGGTATTTTGTTTCTACTATTTTATTATTCAATCCACTTATTTCTACTCTACCGTACTATGACTTGATGCTAGTAATATTTAGACCTGTTAGTGTGTAACTCGAGTTAACAATCTAGTTTAAACAAACCTCCCTTGGGTACGATCCTTGGAATACTTCCAATTTTTCATTGGAATAAAAATATTATTACAATTTTGACCTGTACACTTGTATTCATGATCTGTCATAATTTGATATGTCAAATTAGGATCCCCATGACACTTAACCAGTTTATTGCCGAGCAAATTAGGCTTTTTTGTTATGTTTTTACTTAATTTTTGTTATTATCACTTTTTAGACCTGAAATGGCCAATCATGCCATCATTGACCTAATGGTTGATTTAGTGTCGTAGGGAGTCATTGGAGGCCCAAACGTGAGTGAAACCATCACCTAGAAAGAGAGGTATCGCGATATCGAAAATTGGAAGTCGTGATACCCCTGACGGTGCTGAATTGAAGGGGATCAAGGTCTTCCCTAGTGATATCGCGATTCCAGCTCTAAGTATCGCAATATCTAGCTCCCAAGGACTCCCCCATTTCAAGATTGCCAAGGATATCGTGATACCAAGCCTTGGGTATCGTGATATCACAGCTGAAGAGAGACAAAAAATTACCAGAAGGGTAGTCCTTCCCCAAAATGTACCCTAATAAAAGGCACACGCTTAAGGGAAATTTGGTCAAGAAAATTGGGCTGATGCTAGCTACAAAAGGCCAAGATATTGGTTGGAGAGAGAGAACCACTTAGACACAAGTTTTAGGATAGTTTCTCTTAGATTTTTTGTAACACCCTACACTTGGCCCGGTCGCCGAGCCCAAGTTCTAATATGCTACACCACCGTCTCACATTGATTTCATCGTAATAGTTGTGTATAGCGTACATGCATCCTTTATTTCTCTTTTGATACCATAGCATTCATGCGAATATTAAGTCATACAAACTCAAACTAACGATTCATCATGCTAACATATGACAAACAAACACAAAATGGACATAAATCAAGCCTTGGACCACTTAGAAAAATTTCCCAAAAATGTTACGTAGGTATCGATACTGTGTCAAGGGTATCAATATTTCCTTTAAGTGGTATCGATACCACATGGAAAATCGATACCAATCTTGAATTCTGTTTCTCGTCCAATTTCCAAAACATAGAAAATTTTCGGTACCTTTCAGAAGGTATCGATAAACTTACCATGAGTATCGATACTTGGGCCAAAGTACTGATACCTAATCTATAATATGACTTCCTGCACTTTTGAAATTACAGAGGTATCGTTTTTAAAGTCCACATATCAATACCTCTGCTCTAGACTACCGAATTTCAGCATATAACAACAATAAAACCATTTAGATTCAATCCTAAATAACATGCTTCATTTACCAAGATAAATAAACATCAAAGTATCCAAAATAGAAGTCCAAACATCACATTCAGGTCCATAAATCTCCAAACATAAATGGAATACAAATAGTTCCAAAAATAACTAAGAAAATTGATATAAAATCTACCACATTGCCTTAAAGTCCCATATAACAAATAAATTGAATACACCTACTATAGCAACTAAAAGAATGGTTTGGATCACTTCCTTGAAGGCCACACCGCTTACATCGGGAATAGGACTACTCTACAAAGACGAAGTGGGTGGGCTTAACAAGCTTAGTGAATGCTCAAAATAACCACTACGTAAATAAGCCATCATGCATCATGAAACATGCATACATCATACTTATATCATATTTTACTCTTATGACATATTTTACACATTAATCATCTTAATAGACTTCATTCACACAATAGTCACATGAGTAGTTAAGCATATATTCCAGCCATATATAAATAACATTTAAACACATTCAGTCACTTTTTATGATAATTTGGCTCTTGAGATTATGAAACATAAAGTGGACTTTATCACCACACATTGGATACGCGGATCTCCATCACATTATAATGACTCAAAGAGTCAAACATGTCCCAAAAGTAAAGCATATAACTAACACTCTCCAACACACGAATATAAAATCTACCATTTGCCTTAAAGTCCCGTATAACAAATAAACTGAATAAACCTACTATAGCAACTAAAAGAATGGCTTGGATCATTTCCACGAAGGCCACACCGCTCACACTAGGAACGTGAATACTCTGCAAAGGTTAAACTGATTTTTCACATATATTCACATCATTAGCACATTACAAACACTATCACATGGCATGAATAACATACCCACATATTTACTTTCACATCAGTCATCATAAGCTTATAGCATATGTCATAGCATCTCATATATGTTCATAATTTCACAATTTCACAATTTTACAAGCATACATATATCACAGACATGAGACACTTACTCTCGAAATTTAGTGTAGGGGTTTAGGCTACCTCTAAATTTCGAATTACACAATGAATCATCTACGAGTAGCGATTCCAAAACACACATCGATTATCAACTTTTACCGAAAATTGAGAGCTTGAACTAGCTCTTCCTTTAACTCATAGTAGGCTGTAATGAATCCAAGACTTCACACACAACAATCACACGATAAACACAGTCAAGTAACAACCAAAGACTCACTTAAACCAAGGAAGCGATGAGGCGTATAACGCCATTGAAATTTCGAGGACGAAATTATTTTTGGAGGGGGAGAATTGTAACACCCAAACCAAATCCTTCTTCAATGGCGTCAACGGCAAACCTGAAACAAAATCCATAGCAATCCTTTTAAAAGGATTTTCTCTTATTCTTAATAGGATACTTATTCTTAATAGTCAACTTATTCAACTGTCTATAGTCAATACAAATCCGTATCTTACCATCCTTTATCCTAACAAATATAATCGGTGCACCCCATGGAGATACACTCGATCGAATAAACTCTCTATCCAACAACTCTTACAACTGCATCATTAATTCATTGAGCTCTTTTGGTGCCATGCGATAGGGTGCAATGGACACCAATGCAGTACCAGGATAAAGCTCAATTCCAAAATGCACTTCTCTTTCCAACGACAAGCCAGACAACTCTTTAGGAAACATGTCAGGAAAATCCCTAATGGTTCAAATATCCTGAACTCTCAACTCCTTACTAACCGAATTCATCACATAAGCCAAATAAGCTTCACAACATATACCCATCAACTTTTTAGCCTTCATAGCCAAAACCACATTAGACATAAAACCCAGTCTATTGCCAACAACAATAATTTCCAACCCATCACTACTTCTCAAAAAAATTCATTTAGTCTCAAAATCTACCTTAACCTTATGCTCAGTTAACTGGTTCATGCCTAAAATAACATCAAATCCATAAAATGGTAGTTCCATGAGATCAACAGAGAAAACGTACCCATGTATCATAAGAAGACACCTACGATAAACCTTATTCACAACAAGACTATCTCTACAGGAATTAATTACAGTCATACCCAAATCAATAGTCTCTATAGGAATCCCTAACTTACAAGCTAATTCACTCAGAATATATGAAAGTGTAGAACCATAATCAACCAAAAAAAAAACAATGGAATAGATTACAAAGTGAAAGTACCTATAATAACATCAGTTGAATCTTGATCCTCTGGTTCTCTAACAACATAAACCTGAGTTGGACCTCCAGACTCAACATGTGAGGCTATTGTATGAGCAAAAATCTGCTACCTAATCGGTTTCCCATTACCTCTACCACTACCATGACCTCTAGTAGGCGCAGTAGTAGGTGCTGAACTTTGAGTCTGTGATACCTCTATTCTATTCGGATAGTCCCTAAGAAAATGTTCTTCAGAACCACACTTATAACATCCACCTGTCAACTTATGACACTTTCCATGATGCCTACAATCACAATAAGCACAAAGCGGCCATCCAAAACCACAAGTCAAACCACCAACACTAGTCACAACATTACTTTGCTGTTTAGACAGACTCAGTCAAGACCTATGTCTCTCACCCCTACCAGAGTTGTAATTATCATGCCCTATCTTGGAAAGGCATCCAGATGCACCATCAGAAACCCTCTTACTAGTCTCAACCACTACAGAACGAACTGGCTCAAACAAAGTCTCTTCCATAGCCTTTGCTTTTTCCACAAGCTCATAAAACAACTCTGTATTTTAGGATACTAAATAAACTCTGTAATAGTCATGTATAGGATACATGCATCCTTTATTTCTCTTTTCTTACCGTAGCATTCATGCGAATATTAAGTCGTACAAGCTCAAACTAATGATTCATCAGGCTAACATATGACAAACAAATGCAAAATAAACATAAATCAAGCCTTGGGAACAATTTGTAAAATTTCCAAAAAAAGTTACGTAGGTATCGATACTATCTCAGGGGTTCAATATTTCTTTTAAGTTGTATTAATACCACATGAAAAACTGATACCAATCTTGCATATTGTTTTTCGTCTAATTTCCAAAACATAGAAAACTATCAGTACCTTTAGCAAGGTATCGATAAACTTACCTTGAGTATCGATATTCGGGCTAAGGTACTGGTACCTAATCTATAATCTGACTCCCTGCACTTTCAAAATTATAGAAGTACCATTTTTAAAGTCCACATATCTATAATCTGACTCGGAGGTGACCACACGACCGCTGACACTCTGCTGTAGACTTTTTATTTGAATTTTATATTTTGGGTTTAAATTCTGTTATAAGGCCTTTGAGGATTAAATTGTTTATAGAAGGGCTTTAGATTTCCTTATTTAAAACTACTAGACAAGAATTTTCAAAATTAACAACTATTTTCCAAAAAAACTTAAAAACAGACGTTTTTACATTTCAAACTTTAGTAGCTTTCGCGATTGGAATAACCTAAAGTATCAATGCCAGACACTAAGTAAACGTTTTTGATGAGATGATTTGCTAAACTCGAGCAAAATGAGTTAAACATAGAAATAAACTTTTAACGTCAAACTTAGTTTTTGAACGATGCTTCTGATGTGACACGCCAGATTTGGCCATAACGTTTGGGTCGGGTTTCGGGTGTTACATTTGCACTATTTCTTTTTGTTCAAAATATTTGGTTAAAAGTTTCCTGACTTTGACATGTAATTTACCCTACTATCCTTTTATCCTAGCTACCATCTTCCTCTTCCTTTCCTACTTGCTATCATTCTAGGTCTGTGGTGTCTGAATTACTATGAGCAACATTGAATGTGATATTCCATTTTTCCCTTTTGCTTTTGTTTTTATCTTGGTAAATTTGTGGCACAAAGCAACATTTAGTCTTTCAAATTGATAATTTTTTTCAATTCATTAAATATTAATTTTTTTTGTCTAGCTTAGATCTTGAACTTTTCTATCAAACAATGTAATATATATTTTTTATACCATCATTAAGAGATGTTCATGTTGCACTCTGCGATTGTTCAATATATATAATTTTAAAAAATCTAAAAAAGAGCTTTAATAAAAAGTAAAAAATATATATTTAATGTAATTTTTTTTAAAATTATATCTAATGTAATTTTTTTTATTATATTACATAGTTCAATTATGCATGGAGTAATTATATTACATAGTTCATTTTCCATGAAGGACCGTCATCAATGATCTATTTAGTACCATTGGATTTCATTGTTTGATGTACTCGGCTTAGAAAAAGTTGTGTAAAAAACCAATAAAATTTGGTGAGTTATATATAATTTTTAATAAAATTGAGAATGTCTTTAAAATATATGCATTTTGAATTCATCGGTGATTGACCGTAAAAACGCTAACTCCCATTCAGCAACTTTATTGTTTAACTAAGATGGGTGAATGTACAAATGTTCACTTAATTTCAAAGAATGATTAATTAATAAATGGAATGATTATTTTGAATGTACAAGTTTTGATTACGATCTCGATTGAAGTGGCTGGATAGGATTCCCGCCAAATCAATATAGATAGATCCTAAATATATCTACATTGTTTTAAATGGATGATTAAAACAGAAGATGTTATTGATTATACATCATAAAATATGTACTTTTAGCCATAAAGGGATGCTGCATTCTATCATTCATTGTACCATAATAAATACATAAATTGCATAAATAGGGATGATACCATATATCATATAGGTACAAGAATCTCATAAAGCATGCTAATGGTTTTTTTTTTTTTATATATTTAGTCATCCATAATATGTTAACATTTCTCTTTGGTTAAGTATTCCCTCTAAATATGTCTCGTTAATAATGTCAATTTATCATATCATTTATTTATTATGTTTTTATTAAAACAGTGAATTGGATCCCTACAACTCCGTTTGAATTGCCTAATCAAACAATTCTGTTTTAAGCTCTCCTTAATTGCATTTGTAAATACCTCATATTACTTACATGTTTTAATTTAATACAACACTTTTTGGAGATAAATTCATGTTAGTGATTTGAATTAAGGCATAATATCTTACATATCTCCTTGTGATATTACTATTTTAAATGTGTTCATTTAATTAATCATATTATAAACATCGAGATATAAATTTGAGCATAATATAAAAATTAGAATTGAAATTTGACTTAAATCTATTTAGAATAAATTAAAATAAGAAATCATATTTTTTAATTAAAATAAATTTTTTAAAGGGAAATAATATTTAACTCAAAATAGATGAAAAATTAAAAAATATTAACTTTATTAACATTTAATTGTTAATTTGTTAATTTTTGTCTTTTTAAGTATAGTAAACATAAAGGTGATAAAAAATAAATTTAAAAATTAAAAGAGTATAATTAAAGGGTTAAAATTTAAAGTTAAAATTTAAAGATGATAATCATAACTTACATAAACATTTAAAGAATAAAAAAAACTTTGGATCATAACTTACATAACTTATATAACTTATATAACTTACATAATTACATAAATATATATCATATCATAAATTATGTAACTTACATAACTTACATAAATATGTATCATATCATAACTTATATAACTTACATAAATATATATCATATCATAACTTACATAAAACTTTGGATCAAAATATATAAAAATCACAGAAATGTGAGCAACACTATTGCTTTTCCCTACTCTTAATTATACTTATAAATAAACAACTTACCTGAATTAGTTTACACCCATTAGATACTTGATACTTGATATGTATTATCTATTTTAGTATAATGACATTATTTAAATAAATTTAGACCACTTAAGTAACCGTAATTTATTGTCAACATTAGACTTCAAGAACTATGAAATGGATAAAAGTTGGATGAATTTGTCAAGGGTAAGCAACGACTATCGAAATGGAGTACAAAATTTTCTAAATCTTGCATTTCAAAATTCAAGCCAAGAGAATATGATTCTTTGCCCGTGTAAGAACTGTGACAACATCAATTGGCATATTCATGAAGTTGTCTACGAACATCTAATTGTTGATGGCTTTATTCGGGGGTATAAAAAATGGATTTTCCATGGAGATTGTACACCTTGTAGAACCTCTTCAACGATTAATTTGGCTTATCCTCATAATGCTTACCATCAGTCTGTTAGAAAAGATGACATGGAAGGTATGTTGTGGGATACATTTAATATGCGCAGTCATGGTTTGCAATCGTTTCCACTTGAAATTATTGCATCTGATGATTCTGATATTGGTGGAAATGCTTTTACCGAAATGGGAAGAAGTGTACCTGATGAAGAGCCAAATGGAGAAGTGGTGAAGTTCTACAAGTTACTTAATGAAATGAATGAAGACTTTTAAGAGTTTTTTGGGATATATGATTTCGTTTGCAAAAATCTTTAATTCATGCAAAGATATGAAGAAACTGATAAAATATTTAGGCATTGGATACGACAAAATTCATAGTTGCCTAAATAATTGCATGTTGTATTGGAGTGATCAGAAAAACCAACAGTCTTGTCATTTTGTGATAAATCTCGTTGGATGAATAGGAATAAAAAAGATGTGAATGGGATGAAGGTGAGGCACAGTCAAGAAAGAAGAAAATAAAGATTTTGAGATACTTTCCACTAATATCAAGGCTTCAAAGGATTTTCATGTTGTCAAAGACAACCGAGTCTATAAGGTGGCATTAAGATCAATGAACTGATGATGGATTATTAAGGCATCCTACAGATTCTTTAGCTTGGAAATCATTTGACAGTAAATTTCCAAGTTTTGCAAGCGATCCTCAGAATGTGAGGCTTGGGCTAACACCTGATGGATTTAATCATTTTAAAATCATGAGTACTTCGTACAGTACTTGGCCTGTAGTGTTGTTCCTTACAATTTGTCTCCGTAGATTTGTATGAAGCAATTTTGTTTTATCTTATCTATGATTATCCCTGGAGAGAAAGGTCCCAGAAATGATATTGACATTTCTATGCAGCCACTTATTGAATAGTTGAAATAGTTATGGGCGAGTGTTGAAACGTATGATGTCTAGAGAAAGGAGAACTTTTATTTATGTGCAACTTTGTTGTGGACTACAATGATTTCCCAGCTTATGCCAATTTATCTGGTTTGAGTACCGAAGGACGTTATGCTTGTCATTGTTGTGCGACATAAACATGTTTGAAGTGGTTATATAATAGGAAGAAGTTATCTTATATGGGGTATCGTCCGTGGTTAGATGAAAATCATAGATTTAGATTTCAGAGGACTCTATTTGATGGTATTAAAGAGTTTAGAGAAGCTCCTGAGTAGACTATTGGATCTGAAATCTTGTTCATGTTAAAATATATCAATTTCAGTTATGGGAAGATGAATCAACCACCCAACATGCAAACAAAGAAAAGATCAAGGGAGGCATATATTGGCGATGTTAACCAACAGATTGATGATGAATCTGATGAAGAATGATCCTAATGAAGCAGACTTGTGGAAAATAAGAAGTATTTTCTTTGAGTTGCCTTATTGGGAGCATCACATTCTGCGACACAATCTTGATGTCATGCATATTGAAAAGAATGTTTGTGAGAACATCATTGGGACAATTCTGAATGTCAATAGAATACCAAAAGACAATCTTCAGAGTCGACTTGATCTAGTTGACATTGGAATTCGGCGCGATCTTCATCCCCAATTACTTCTGAATGGAAAATCTCAGTTGTCGCCTTCTATTTTTGCAATGTCGAAGAAAGAAAAAGAAGTGTTCTGCATGGTGTTGAAGGATATAAAGGTCCCAGATGTGTATGCATCAAATATATCTCGATGTGTGAGTCTTAAAGATCGAAGACTATATTCCCTAAAATCACTTGATTATCACATATTAATGCAAGATTTACTGCCAGTTGCTTTACGGTGTTGTATGTCAAAAAAGGTGATGTCTTGTATAATTGAACTATCCAATATGAAAGCTATTTGTGGCAAAGTTTTGATTGTTGAAGAACTTGAGAAAGTCAAGATCGACCTCCCTTGACTTTATGCAATTTGAAGAAGATCTTTCCACCTTTCTTCTATACTATTATGGTGCACTTGCTAATCTATCTCCCTTATGAACAAAGCTTGGTGGACCGATTTTCTATGGGTGGATGTATCCTATAGAGATGTGCTAATTTATTTGTAAATTTTTCATTCATTCATGAATATACCTTTAGTTACAACTTTTGATAATGTTGTATATCGTGTTTAGGTTCCTATGCAAATTGAAGTCTTATTGTCGTAATAAGAGTTATCTAGAAGGATAAATTGCTGAAGGTTACTTGGCAGAGGAGTGTATGACTTTCTGCTCTAGATATTTAGAAGATGTTGAAACAAGACTGAATAAACCAAGTAGAAATACTGAGCTCACTAATCAGAACTTAGCCGAAACTTATCTATTTCAAAGTTATGGAGAACCAATCGATCAAGTTGAAATTACACACTTAGATGTTAGATCTTGGGTACGAGCACATTGATATGTTCTTTTTCAACACGATTCAACTGAACCATTACGCAAGTAAGTTTTAGAATTTTATAAATATTCATCTTTTTAATTTGTTTATCTTCTAACCAAGTAATCCACTTTTTAACATAGTGAGTACAAACAAGTCTTGAGATCTCGGTCATGGTCCCGAATATTATAACATCGAAAGAATCTTTTCATGAATGGTTAGGGCAAACAATATGCAATTAAAGCTTTCATTAACAAATAATAATGTTTTCGTATAACATTTATAATTAATCAATTTACTTTCGATTCAATTTACTTTCAATGACGAAGTTAAATGGCTTTCCCAAGGTCTGAACAGAGTAGTAAAAAGATATACTGTCTTCATCATCAATGGATTCAGGTTTCATACAAAATCTCATGAAATATTGAGAATGACTCAAAATTATGGAATAGTTGTTAATTCTTCAATTACAAGTTATGCTAGTGCTAGGGACAATAATCCTATTGAGGGAAATATGGAGTATTACGGACTTCTTACTGACATTATTGAGTTGGATTACTATGGCAAACGAAAAGTTGTCTTGTTTCGATATGATTGGCCTGATGTTAATACTACTCGCGGAATTAAAAGAGATCAATTTGGTTTTACAATGGTGAACTTCTCTCGATTAATTCACACTAGACAACAATTGATAGACGAGCCGTATGTATTTTCTTCTCAAGTCAAACAAGTTTTTTACTCGAAAGATCTAACTGATGAGGGTTGGTACGTTGTACTTCGTAACACCCCTAGAGACTTGTTTGACATGGGGAATGAAAGTAGAGATGACATCGACGAAATATCAAAAACTTTGCCTTTTCCAGAACAAAACTTAAATGAAACTATCCCTAGTACTAGTACTAGTACACAATTTCAATGGGTTCGCCAGGATGTGGATGAAGATATTTACGAATCATGATGTAGCAAGATTTTACGATTTTTTTAATTATATGTAATATTATAATTTAAATCTTGATCTTGTTAAATATTTCAACTATTTTATATGTATTGTTATTGTTGCAATTAGTTACTAATATTTCAACTATTTTATGTGTATTGCAGATAAAATTCCTAGAAGAAGATTGTGAGATCGCATTATTATTCAAAATCCTCCAAATTCGAAAGAAACAAATAGTGAACAATAGACTACTATTGGATCTTCAAATGTTCCGAATACAGTTGACGAACGTGCAGAAATTCAAAGTAATGTTAACTTTAATTTACATGCATGTTGACTTTTATTATTGATTTTTGTTTCAATTTCTTATATTATAATATACCATTTTTTCAACTGAAAGTGGTGGGAGGCGCAAAACTCGAGGACGTACACTGTTAAAAGATTTATACGAGTTAAATTCTATCAAGCGTGTCAAAGTAGCTAGAAATAGTCTTGGTTAGCCTATTGGATCAAAAGCTTGAATTTTAGCAGGATACTTAGGCATTATAGCACGAAATGCCAATTTGTTACCTATCAACTACGAGTCATGGTATCATATGCCTGATAGTAACAAAAATCAAGCTCTCGATAATATTAAGGTAATAATATGAATGTAATTTATAGTACTTTGATTTAAGTTTCATTTATATTTACTTTCTAAACTTGTGTTTTTTGAAGGAGAGATTTGTTTTAGAGGTTTAGAATAATTATGTAAAGAAGACATTAGAAAAAAATGGAGAGACCATAAAAGTTCTTTAAAGAATAAATATTTTAAGAAAAATATAAGCCTCGAAGAGAAATTGTGAAATATCCTGTCGGGAACACTGAGGTACCAATGGGATGATGTAGTTAGATTTTGGTATTCAAATAAAAGAGAGGTATTGCGTACTTCCAAAATCTTATAATTATTTCGGTTTATAGTCTTTACTATATACGTAATAATAATTTCATAATGTAGGATCGTGAGCGAGTTGGAACTACAAGTAGGCAAAAACAAAAATTTACGCACACAGTTGGGTCGAAAAGTTTTGCTTGTGTAACTGATGACGAGGTATTTTGAATTTATTAATTGTGTCAAATATTAATTACTTTCTACTAAATAAAATATTTATCCTGCTATACTGTAGGAACTGTCGTCTGGTCAAATAGTTGGACACCTTCAGCTTTTTGACATTACACATAGAAAGAAAGATGGATCTCTTATGACTACTGAAGCAGTAGAAATTATGGTATTTTACTTAATAAAATTTGAATTATTTTAAATATTTATCATGTTTAATTATAATGGTTGAATTCATCGTTTGTAATGCAAAAAGTTCTAAGTTATTTTGCATTTGTTTTGATTATATATTTCGTTTCTAACTCTTTGATTGATTTATTAAGAGAAATTAAAAAATAAAAGGGTGGAGTATGAAGCAATCGCTTCGAGTGATAGTTATGTTAATCTTGATGACATTGATAACCAAATTATTACTGAAGTTTTGGGTCCTGAAAGGTATTTTGGTCGGGTTTGATTTCAAGGATCTTTTTCAACCCAACCCAATATTTTGGATCCAGCTCGCAGCAATACATGCCTTCGGGGAATCAGGCTCAAGCTGAAGTTCAGAGGTTAAGAGACCAAATGGCTCAGATGCAAGCGAGCACAGTTGAGCAAATTACTCAACTTAAAGCAGAGGCAACATCGAGAGAAGCAGAGGCTCAAAGAAAATATAAAGAACTCCAACTACAACTTAAAGCGAAGGCAGTAGCAAGGGAAGCAAAGGCAAGCAGAAAATATGACAAACTTCAGCTACAACTTCAGAATATGACGGAGATGTTTCAACAGTCGCAGAATCTGCCATCTTAGACTTTTGTTTTCTTATTGTAAAAATATTTTAACATTATAACTTTTGGATATAATAAAATTTATTATTTTATTTCTTAATTTAGATCATATATATATTTCTTTCATTGGATTTTAAGTATCATTTAGATTTCTAATTTTTGGTTGGATTTGATGTTACAGGAAATTATGTTGACAATTCGGGTTCTATACGAATGAAAATGGGTTGTTAAAATTTTTTTAAAGTTAGTGGCGTTTTTCCACAAACACCACTAAAGAACATGACTTTTAGCGATGCTTTTACTAAAAACACCGCTAAAGAACATGACCTTTAGCGGCGTTGTAACACCCCAAACTCAGCCTAGACATTATGGTCGAATCTGGCGTGCCACATCGAATTGTTTTTCAAAAATTGGACTTGTTCGTAAGAATTCGCTTCTACGTTTAAAAACACCTTTATTATTATTTAACAAATCATCTAGTCAAAACGTTTGCCTTGTTATCTGCTATTGTTATAAAAGATTGATCTAAAATCGCGGAAGCTTTTGAAAACTCTAATGTTTAAATTTTGTGTCTTTGAAAACATTTATTATTTTGAGAATTCGTCTTCTCCTAAACTAGCAGTTTAAAGTAAGTAAGCGAAAGCCCAATTAAAAATTTGAACAAACATAAATGACCTTATTACATAAACAAAACCCAGCAAAAACTTTAAATTTAAATAAAAGCAAGTGTAGAACAGCTGCAATTGTGTGGCCACCTCCGAGTCCCTCACAACACCAAATTGCCTATGGCTGAGGATTACCTGTACAGTTAAAAGGAAAAGGTAAGTTTACAAAAACTCAGTGTGTAATCCCCTATCAGTCAGTCAGTATACAACATGCAGTAATAGTCTGGCCTGAGCCCTATTCAGTAACAGTACAGTGTGGGCCTTAGCCCAATACAATATCAGTACAGTGCAATAATGCAACCCATCTCAATCCAGCCAACACACCACTCTGTACCACCAATACACCATGTGGGGATAAAATCGACCCATCCAACCAACACACCAATATCGTAGCAAAGCTGTCAATAATAGTATCGCAGCAAAACTGCCAGTAACAGTATCGCAACAAAGTTTCCAGTATAGTATACTTCCTCCATAACAGTATCACAACCTTATCCAGTATGTCATGTCATAAATCATACGTGTATGCAGAATGTCATACTTAGTAACAATCATATACAAATCATGAACACATCAGTCAACCTACCTCTAGGGGTATAATGGTCATTCCTATCAATTAGGGGTAAAACAGTCATTTTACCCTTTAGGGGTATTTTGGTCATGGTCATTTTACCTATTTTGGGGTCTCAGTGCAAATAACGACCTCTCGAAAGGTTCGCAGTCGCCTCGAGTGACTTAGGTAAACTAAATGGTCATAACAGTGTATATAGGCCCAAGGCCCATTACTCGGCTCAAGTGGGTCCACACGCTCATGCGGCCCATTCAGCCTAGATTTCACCATGAATATGGGATCTACATAGCCCATTCCAGTATTTGCCACAATTCATGGATTTCATCCATATGGGGCCCACGAGCCTATTGAGCCCACACGGCCCATTTCGACCTAACATGGCCCATGAAGGCCTTTACAGTCTATCGCCCATGATTTGCGGGTTTGGCTTACTACACGAGCGCTCGCACACCCATATGGTCTTAAGCGCCGTATTTTCGGCTTTTTGGCTTTTTCCGTTTTACAGTTACAGTGGGGTGTTTACACACCTGATTGTGAAAATGCACTAATATCCACGAGCACCAAAGCCTACATTCATACAAGGTTTTCCATTAGTTACTGAACAATAGGGTTAATCTCCCCCTTTTTACACCCTTAACCAAAACTAAAATTAACACTTGCCTCGATTGTCAAATGTGGCTTACCCACTTATACCACTGACGAAGGTTGACTACAATCTCTTTGACGGATATGTTTTAGCCTACTTAAACAGGATTTTTTATTCATGTGGTTTAAATCCACACATGATAACTTATGGAACCACAGAAAGCACTAGGCTTACACTTTAGAATGCTAGCCTACATAATGCTAGCCTACATACTTACCTTTGATCGAGTGATGAAAGAAAGGTTTCGAAAACTTTAATAACACTTGATACTCCTTCACTCCTCGAGGAATTCGAACCATCAGAGAATAGTTGTCAAGCCAAAAAGAAAATTGAAGAGATGAAGAGGGAGAGAAAAGTAATATTCGACCAACAGTTGACCAAAAATGGGTAGAGGAAGAAGAGTAAATCAGAAGAAAGATGCAACACGAAACTACTCAACACTATTCGGTCAAGGTTTGGGAAAGTAGAGGAGAGAAAAAACAACAAAGAGAAGAGATGAAGAGAAAAGAGGAATCAACAGAGGAGAGAACCAAAAGCTATTTGGCCAAAACAAAAAGGGAATTAAAGGGAAGAGCAGAAAAAGAAAACGAACAAACCCGAGAGGTACTCGAAGTCTTAGCAAAAATTTGACACCAAAAGTAAAAAGGTGAAAACAAACTGACTGAAACCAAAGCAGACAGAGAGAAAACAACCCAAAAACCCCAAAATTGGTTATCTTATTGCCTAGTGACCAAATTCGGCACAAACACTACTCATCACCCTAGCTTCCACGATTTTCTCCTAAATTCACTCCACCACATCACAATCCCACTATTCTCTCCATGATTCACTCCCCCATTCAAATTCCACATCATTTCAGTCAAACTCCACCACCTCACACCACAAGTGATAAAAATAAACACTCCATAGTGCAGCACCGGACTCAAACCTCAGACCTCAAGAATACTTCACACGCCACCTACCACTGGACCAATAGGCTCTTTGTGTGTCATAAAACAAGCACTATTATTAATAAAGCCTATATGCCAGGGTCCGGATTCATTTAAGAACAAAACAAAAAAATTCTGCAAAAGCCAAGACTTGAACCCAGTCTTCTCAAACACTCACTTACACACCCAAATCACTTAGCCATTAAAGCAAGCAAGTAGTTGTGCCAAATCATGTAAAAATTAAAGACTTAAATTTTTGGGGAGTTATAAGCGTTTTTTGAAAAAGCGCCGCTAAAGGTCATGTTTTTTAGCGTTTGTGGGGAAAGCGCTACTGAAGGTCATGTTCTTTAGCGGCGTTTGTGGGAAAAGCGTCGCTAAAGGTCATGTTCTATAGTGGCGTCTGTAGGGAAAGCGCCATTAAAGGTCATCTTCTATAGCAGCGTTTTTGTGAGAAACGCCGCTAAAGGTCATGTTCTATAGCGGCGTTTTTTCACATATATGCCGCAAAATTTAGCGGTGTTATCTATAGCGGCGTTTTTTTGCGGCGCTTATCAAAACACCGCAAATAGTTTTAGCAGCGCCTATAAGTGCCGCTATAGGCCCAAAAAATGCCGCTAAAATCCTGTTTTGCTGTAGTGCAACAACAATCGCATGAATACAAAATTTTTATTAACGACAACTCCGAATCAATATGTTTTCAATAATTCAACACGATGAGGTTCGGATGTCACTTTTTAAAATCGTAAAACTTTGATACGAAACTAAATAAATTTGTATTTGTCATGCCAGATCTTCAAGAAAAAAATTAAGATGCGAAAACGTACCTGAATTCATTGATATCTTGATATCTTGAAATTTTGTGATTTTAATCTTCTAAATTAACACAAAGAAGGTGGAATGAGTTTTTATGTATGTGTAATTTGGGACCATAAGCTTGACATATAACTTTTGTATATTAATCTAAATTTCTAAACAGCTCATTATCAATTAAAAATTATTTATTAGAGTATTTACATATTTGACCCATACTTTATTTGATAATTGAAGTTCACTAAATTTTAATAAAATTAGATCACTTTTAATTAAGACTAATCTTATATGATAACAAATATTATATAATTGTTCTTATTATATATGTTATGTTAATATTATCCAATGCTACGATATGTGGTGCGGGAAGCCATACGAAAATGATATAAGTGAAAGTTCATGATTTTTTTAAAAATTCCACTGTTAATTTTTAACAGCATTTAAGGGAAAATGATCGGGAGAAGAATTCAATTAGTAACAGCTTCCCATTGACTGACCAACAAATTCCACCCTTGCCCGCCGCATCTATAATTACAGTGCATGCTGTTGGGGCATGGCGATGGTACGTAACTGGGGATAGAGCTAGAGTTGTCTTTGATTTAAAGCTTGGGGTAAGTAAATAGTGAGCTAGCTAGCTTAGAGCTGTCTTTGATTTAAAGCTTGGGGTAAGTAAATACTGGGCTAGCTAGCTTAGGGTCAGACTGAGGACCACTCCCCCGCGTACAACCTCATAATCAGCCCCTTTGCTTTAGACAAATATTGTGAGGTACTGTAAGTACGTACCTGCCTATAGTAACAAGTTTGGCTGCATTTGCAACTTCCAACAACTCGCCTCACCTCAACTATTCGCATCTATGTGCTGCTAGCTGACTATGGCTATATATTACTATATAGTAGCTAGTATATATTTACCTAGATATTCCAATCATAAATGTTAAATGTATTTACCACATCAATCCATCGTACAATATTCTATCTATTTCATTTTCTTTCTGTCGCTTGAGTAATTCGCGTGATAACATCTTTCTAATATCAATTCAGATTACTTTAGTGTCCATACTATATATGTGGACATTCATGTGATTAGCTACCTAAATACTCTGGGTTTGAAAAACATTTTTAATCGATACTCATCAATGAGAGTAATAGAGATGGCATGAATTCTCTCATGCCCCAGTCAAAAGCAGCTTCTAATAATTATTAATCATCATTCATCATCACCACATATTGCCTACAGGGAAATGTCGACTACCAAACATGCCAAGAAACAGCAATTGCAGGCCCCCGTCTATATCAACTTGCAGACATATCACATATTATATTATTATACTGCCATCTGCTTATTCATGCATCAATACATCTTTTTCATAAATGATCTAGTTAATGACTAATGTTTTAAATGTTAATTACACCTAGATTCCTGTAGTTTCTTTAAAGGTGAAAAGGACAAATCATGTAAAATAGCTTTCAACACACAGAGGACAGCATTCATTTAGTACAGCATCTGTATTGGAATCTCACTGTTGCAAAAAATAATAATAAATTCCAGTCTCATGTCAAAAGCGACATGACATGTCTTCATATACATTTTATGACCAGTTTATATACTCTGCTGAATTTATTATATTTAATCATTAAAAATATTAAATCTTCATTGTCGAAATAATTTATTTTAGTATTGTTTTATATATTTTTATATTTTAATACAAATAAATGAATACATTATAATTCTTATTATATATGTTATATGTGAATCCTTTAAAAAAATAAATATGTAATATATTAATAAATAATATTTTTATGATAAAAATTAGTTGGTAAAAAAATAAATTAAAGTAAGGAATTTGTAGAAATTAAAACATAAATATAAGGTCCTAATTATAAAAATCAAAACTGAAGTTAAGTATTAAATAAAATAAATTAAGACTCCAAGCTAGAGATTAAATTGAAAGAAATGAAAAATGCGTGGGGCTCAAAAACAAAATTAACCCAAACAGAATTAAAATTTAAACAATTATTTAATATTTTAGATGCAATTAAAAAAGATAATTAAAAGAAATTTTATTAGTCTTTTATTTGTTTTTTTTATAGAGAATAACAAAACCAAGATTACACAGCAACCAGACGAATTTGGCCTATGCCCAGAACATCATCGTGAAGCGCCTATGCAACTTCATCTGGGGGTTGTTGGAGTAGAACTAATCCCAATGGCCGGCGGACGGCAGTAGCGGCTAAAGCACCGGCTACTCAATTCCCTTCCAGATAGACATGGCTAACCTTTACCCTCCACTCTTGTCGCAACAACCTCTGGATCTCACTTACCAGTGCATTATGGACAGCAGCACCAGAACCGCCTTTTACTAGCTGAACAACCTCCCAATTGTCGAGTTCAAGTACAACCCATGTAGCCCCTAGCTGCCATGCTTGCAGCAATCCATCGTAAACGCACCATAGTTTCGCATCATTAACAGAACAGTCGCCTACCTTACGTGCAAACCCGAGTATACAAGACCCCATATTGATCCACCAACCGCAGTGAGGCCTATTCCCAGGTTCTTGGCCCCACCGCTATTAACCTTAAGCCATCCAGGATCCGGCTACACCCAACAAATGAATCGACGTACCTTACTCGTACTTCTGGTCTGAGCAACATGCATATTGACCTTGGCGTTATTGAACTCTTTACACGTTCTTCTTCCCATAGCAAGAATACTTACCTTCTCGTAGTCCAACGAGTTAAATATCATGTTATTGCGTCGGGCCCATAAGCACCGACACAACGTACGGAAAAGAGTATCCCAATTGTTTGGAGACAAAGCAAAATGCGAGGGAGGTGCAATACTAACATACAACCATTCCTGTGCTGCATGTTCATAAAAACTCCGCCAATTTATCTAGCCAGAGGAACTCCCTAATCCGGTGCGGCCCCTTAAATGTCCAAATATGGAGCCATCAGCCATTATTCTCCAAATTAGGGTGGCCATGCAAAGTCTCATAAGCTGATTTGGTAGAAAACGTCTGATTCCTACTCCAACGCCATCCGGGATTATCCGCACTATCAATAGGGAATGGGGGCCTCATTGCCGCAATTCTCAACACTGTGGCTTCTGGCAGTAGTTGTAACAGGGTTAAATCCCATCCCCCATACTGATTTGTCATGTCGATAACAGGGACATGTTGAACCTGTACAGCATCCGGTTGTACACTAGCATTGAAAAGAGCACCACACTCATACCGTTCTTGATATAAAATTTAATAAAACATAATCTGTTATCTAAAATTATTGAAAATAAATCATAAAGAAAATTAAATGCAGAAGTTATCTGAATTTATTAATTTCTTGAAATTTTTTGGATTTTATGAAATTTAATTTTTCAAATTAGCACAAAAAAAAATTTAGAAAAATTTTGTTTTCTTTTCTAAAGATGAGATATTAGAAAAGTTACCTTATATGACATGAGAACCATAACCCTAATATATAATCAACCCTAATTTCTAATCAGTCTATCATTAATTAAAAATTAGTTACTAGAGTATCTACACATATTTGACCTATACTTTATTTAATAATTAAATTTGTCAAAACAAATTAAAGCCCAATAAACTTTAACCAAATTAGATCACTTTTAATTTGGGCTAACATATTATGATAGTAAATAATAACATGTAATTACCCTTATTATATGTATGATGTCCATATTTTCCAACAATCTCCCACTTTGACTACTTATATTAATTACTCTATAAATACATGTCATTTTATAACCTTAGAGCTTAAAACTTTACTGTCATATCCAAAAATTTATTCTAAACAGTCTTGCCTATAAATTATATTAACATAGAACCAATGCGACTTTCATTACATATATATCGTAACTAAATCCATCCCTAATCATGTATATTAACATAACCAAATGATATAAATTAAGTACGAATGTTTAGCATGAAAATTACATGCAATGTGAACCAAACATGCCTGTTTCTATTTGGTCCTCCTTAAACTTAAGTGAGGTTAGTATCAAACAGAGTGAATGAACTTATTACTTTATTGCTGATAAAAAAAAAACCAAAAACATAAATTTCTGAAAACAAACATAAAGCAAATAAAACAGAAACTCCTACTAAACCATGATGTCCTCAAATAATGTAACACCCATATGGGCAGTGTGCTCATGAAAGACCTTCGGTGGTGAACCTTTTATGAGCGGATCCTCTATCATGGAGTTTGTCCCAATGTGCTCTATGGATATTTGCCTATTTTGCACTATTTCTTTCACAACTAGGAACTTTATGTCCATGTGCTATGACTTAAATGAACTCCTATTGTTGTTGGAATACAATACTGCTGACTTATTGTCACAAAATAATTTGAGTGGTCTTTTTACATTCTCCGAAATACGTAGCCCAGTGACAAAGTTTCGCAACTATATTCCATAGTTTAATGCCTCGTAGCATGCTACAAAATTTGCTGTCATAGTGGAAGAAGCTACAAGTGTTTGATTGACACTTTTCTAGGATATAGCCCCTCCAGCTAACAAGTAAATATAGTCTGATGTAGATTTCCTACTATCTTGCTACCTAGTGAAATCAGAATCAAAATACCCTACGACCACTAAATGATTTGATCTATTATAAGTGAGCATGTAATCTTTTGGTCTCTGAAGATACCTCATAGCCCTCTTTGTTGCCATCAAATGGTCTATACTAGGGTTGCTTAAATATCTGCTTAACATCCCAACAATGTATGCAATATCCGAAGACGTACATACTTGAGCAAACATTAAACTCCCAAAAGTTGATGCATAGGGAATCTTTTGTATTTCCTAAAATTTAAGGTTACTTTTAAGGTATTGAGTAAGACTAAATTTGTCTCCTTTAGCGAAAGGGGTGTCACTTGGTCTACAACTTTGTATGCTAAACCTTTTGAGTACGTTATCAATATAGCTAGTTTGTGACAATCCGAGAATACCCCGAAATCGGTCTCAATGTATCTGAATTCCTAAAATAAAAGAGGCATCCTATAATACGTTGTTTGTGCAAGTGTACAAAGTCGTTATCAAGTAATAAGTAAGTAAAAGAGATATCGTCTCCACAGGGACTGTGTATGTTAATCAATTAATTATAAAATTAGAGTTCATAAGTTGGTGATAAAAACACAATATTTTGAGGGATGGATGTAAAGAATAATTAACTAGATGCAAGATGATCCCTAATGCAATTTATCCTAAGTGTTATGATTAATTAGAATGTATGAGATGGGTTTAGCAGTAAAAACACAAACTTCAACAACAATAACATGCATAGGCTAGAATAATCACATTCATCAACTTAGTTCATTTTTATCATGCTTATTAGTCTTTGGAAAATATTTCATGGCAACTCAATCTTTCATGAGCTTGAAACCAAATTAAGTCTTTTCGGAATCTTTTACTTAGTAAAACATGCATACTACTATGACCATATTAAACTAAGGGTTTCTTAAAATTCATGTGAAGTAATAGGGACTGGGTCGGTTTGAAACAATTTAATCACATAAACCTAAAAACTATGCAAGGTAATAGAGCTCAGCCAAGTTATTACGAACCTTCAATTTATTCTGGGTCGGATATAAATTAAGCATGCACCTTCCAATTATTATGTCCATTAATCACCATCTGGGCCGGATTAAGCAATTAATTCTAATGCATTCAATCATATTTTAATGAATGAGATACATGCATGATTTTAATTGGACGTATGAACGACCGAGGCACAAACACCATAAACATAATTTAAATGAAGTTTATTTAATTGATGCAATCATTCTAGCTAAACAGAATTAAGCTACCATTGTTGATGACAAGATGACAAAGCACATTGCAAACATGATTAAACTCAAAGTAAACAAAGATAAGGAAGAATAAACTCTGATTGATTCAACAGTCTTGCAGAATTCGATTCAAGTGGGTTCCTCCAATCATTATGTTGCTCCTTCACAAATGACTCCTGAAAGTGGCCAGCCAAGAGAATATCTTCCCAAGGGTTTTGTTGGCTAAGGGAGAAGAAAAGAATGGGGGTGCTATGTGTGAAAGAAAAAAAAAAGAAAATGAGAGAATGAGAAATGAAAGATGATTGTTGAATGAGGGATGAGTAAGGGATGTACGGATGATTTGAAATGGGGAATGGTAGTAGGTATTTATAGTGAAGGTTGGTGGATGAGTTTACTAAAAATAGTGTGAAAAATCCCCCATTTACTCCTTTGCTTGGCTGGACACATATCGTGGAAGGGAATGGATGTTAGTTGCTTGATTCAAGCATAAAATCATGCTTGAATAAAGCAAGGGTTAGACGGCTTCAAGGGAAAATCTTATGGGCTGATTTCTGATTCATTTGAAACTATAAGGACCTCTAATAAATTTCCCAAAAACATATTTTTGGGTTGCTCACAAGTGTCATGTCGAATTGAGCTTGTTCTCCCTTGTTTGGATAGTTTGGTGACCCAATTGTTTACCAAACTTGTCCATCAATTGATTCATTTTCAATTGGATCAGAAACAACCTCTTCATGACCCATTTACATGTGTTTGTTGTCCATGTAGAGTGAATTTGGGTATGTCCATGTAATTTTTTTTTCTAAATAAATTATGTATAATTTTCTTGGTCTAACTACATTAAATAAAGTCAAAACTAATATTTAGCAAAAAATAAATAAATTATGCATAAATTTAATATAAAATTATATTTTTCTTTAAATCATGTCCATTATTGAAATATAAACAAAATTCACTCAATTAGCGATCAAATACTCGAGATTAATATTATTTTTAAGTAAAAAAGGTGTTAGAAACTACTAAAAAAACCTATATAAATTAGAGTTTACACACCCCCAAACTTAATCTATTACTCGTCCCGAGTAATGTACAACAAAAATTTAGATAGAGTAATCCCGCAATAAGTTTAAATAAAATCATTAAGTAGAATAAACTTTTGCACATAAACATGCATCAATAAAATCATGCTCACAAACCCTTTTTATTGATAAGTCGCTCATATGCAAACATTATTTCAAAATTTTATTCTAAGTGTGGAGAAAATTGCTAGCATAAGTCATAGAGTGCACACTATTCAAGATCATACATATCATTCACCATTCAATCAAAGTTTCCTTATCAATTAAACAAAACACTTACAAGGTCTAATTAGTGGTCCTCATATGTTGAACTTAGCAATTCCTCTCCACTAATGTACTCGGCATAATCATCAAAATCAATAGATTTTTTTATAACGTTGTAATAGGTCTAGGCTCAAGGTAGGGATAAAGAGAAGTGAATTTTTAGGTTAGTAATCTTGGCCCTAACTTTGCCTTGGATCAATTCGAGGCACATCCTCCCTACTAAAGGGTTTTAGCCCCCCAAACTTAATTTTGAAGGGTATGCCCAACAATATTTCTTAATATTTTAAGTATATATTTTGCTCTTTTTACTTTGAGAGATTTGAACACAGATTTCTCTATTTTTTTAACACACATAGACCATATAAATCTTTTTGAATTTTTCCTCGATCTTTGCTTATCAAGACAAGTATAGTTAAGATAGGTGCAAAAATAGGATAAAACTTAAAAAAGATGGTAATATTGCTTATGGTGTAGGTGAATAACAATAAAATAGGCTTTAAAGGCTCAAACTAAAGTTTCAAGGATTAAATTCATATGGTAGGCTTGAAAGACTCAAATGATCCAAAAAAAATGGCTAAATCATGTTTAGATTCTTTTGCCTCCTAGGATTTCGCCTCAAGAAAGTTATAAGTCAATTCTAAGGACTTAAACCTTCATGCATGTTTATTTCAAAGGAAGTTCAATTTTCATGGCAAAAGCCTACATAAGACTTAAGATCATACAAACATTCCATAACTCAAGATAACGTAAAAAAACTTAGATAAAAGTAGAAATCATACTTGCATTTGAGCTAACTTATGAACAAAAATTTTCTCTAAACATCATTTTATTTCAGCATACTTATGTGAAAGCATTGAAACATACCTAAGAAAAAAATTTAAAATTCAAGCTAATATTGCCTTACCACCACTTTAAAAAGAAGCAATGTCCTCATTCTGTAAACAAAGTAATGAGTGAAAACTGAGCACTAGGTAGGATAGCAAAAAAGAGAGGTGAGTCATGAAGATTGTTTAAGTACTAAGTCATTCACAACAATCTAATCCTAGACATGTTCATTCACATTACGACACTACTTTGGTTTTATTAAAAAAGAGGCATTGAGTTTATTTTATTCATGTTTTCAAGTTTTATTGCGTAAAAGCAAAATACTAACTATGAAAAAAATATAAATGCCTAACAATAAATAAATTCTAAGAAAAAAAGAAATTTCCCCTTTTATTCGTGTCATCCTCTACGACTTTTTCCTTTTCCCTTCTTTGTCGCACTTGATCGTACAATTTCCTCTTGCCATGTCTCGAAGATATGATGAGGAAATTCAGGAACAAAAGTGTTAGAGATATTTTTAAAAGTATTTCATATGGAATCATCTCGAATTTTTTCATATCTCCAATAAGCTTGTTGTTAGTTGTGCATGAATTTCCACATATCCATCATAATTGAAAATTCTAATTTCTTCATAGTGTTTGACGAAAAAGGCATTGGAATGGTCAACTTAGGATTAAAACTTGGCTATTTGGTTCCATCCTCGGTTCAAGGCTGTTTGGTTCATTTTCAGTTTCTACCTTTTTTGTGTCATTTATTGAGTCAGCTTCCAGTTTAGATTTGGTTGATGACTCATTAGATTCTAGTTCGTTCAATTCATTTGGCTCAACTTGGTTTAATAATTCAACATTCTCCACTAATCTTTCTAGGTCATGTCTTGTTATGCAACCTTGAACATAACGATCCTTCAGGTTTACTTTTGGATCTTACTTGGGCCATCATGCAAAGTGAAGTAATCAATGATGGAAAGTAGGCACTTCCAGCATTTTTTCAAGCATAATCTTGAATCTCCTTGAGAATAATTCTCCCAACATTGGTAGACCTTTTTTTCATAATTGCACATAACAAAAGCATTCGCTCTATCGAGATGGTGGAACTATGAGAGATAGGAATGAAGCTATATCGAATAAAGTAGAACCATACCTTAGCAAATGGATTTAAATATTCCCTGCGATAAGAATGATTACCATAATTTCTTATAATCCATTGGGATCCTGGATTTGTAACCACATTAAGAACTTGTTGAAGAAAATCCCAATTGATATTTTTCATCATGGCAGAGTACTCATCTTCTTCAACATTAGGTAAATTAAACAAATCACTAATGGGCTTAGAAGTAAGGGGTACCTTCTTTTTGCGAACAATAACTTCATTAGCATCTGGCGTGGTCAAATTAGTATAAAACTCTAGCAGTAATTCCTCTTCAGGCATTGATCGTGCATCACAAAATTGATTCCAATTCAAAGCATCAATTTTCTTTCGAATTGACAGTGGCATAACCATCTTGTCATTACTTTCAAATTTGAAACCTTTCTTCGGCATCATAGGCTGATTTTCGAAGATAGAATCAAATATTTCCTTTCCTTCCTCGTCTTGAATCAGAACTAGATTTGCGGCAGAATTTTTGGAAGATCTAGTTCTTTTGCGAGACATGGTAACTTTTTCTGAAAGAACAAGATAAATTTTGGCAAAGGAAGTAGAAATAATCGTCAATGTGAAAGACTGTGGCAGCGATAGAATTGTGACGGCGACGGCGTTTTGACAACGACAAATTTATAGTGGTAAAAGGGTTACTCCGACGAAGATTTTACCGCAGCGAAAGGAGAGACTTGAGACAAAAGGGAAAATTTAGGGAAAATTTTCAAGATTTGAGGCCGATGACTAAGAAAAGAAAGGTGGGTGGATAGGGTTAAAGATAATTGCTTAAATGGTTGTGAAAATTTTGATAGTAGAGAGGGGTTTATATAGTAGTAGATTAGGGTAAAACTTAGCTAAAATTTAGCTACAAGAGGTTACTTGGGTGGTAAGCATAAAAGATGGTGGCAAAATTCTAGGGTTTTGGGAGATATATGAACTACAATTGATGGGTAATTTCCTCTTCTTTACTGTTCTAGGCCTTAAGCCCAACTGTAATTATTTGTAGTATTGAAAAAAATTAAACTAAAGTAAAAATAAACTGATTATTACTTGGGCCAAATTGACCCTCTAATTAAACAAATAAACAACTAAAATTAAAATTTGCAAATAAGAATAAAAAGTTAAAAAATTTGGATTACTTAGGAAATTTCTTCTCGGAAAATTACATCAACTTAATTCCTAGGAAAGGTTGGAGGGGTCACAAATGGTTCTGCTTAATTTCCAATCTCCTTAGACAGAATTAATTTAATGTACTAATTCAAGAAAAATAATTTCTAAGTATACTAATTAAAAATAAAAATATCAAAATTCAAGGGTCTATTAAATTTAACGAAGTTTCAACTCGCTCAATTTCACCATCCCAATAGTGTTTGAGACATTAACTATTAACTTTAAACGTACCTCCATTGTTGTTGTGCAATTCTACAGCTCCATACAGATAAACTTTATGAATAATAAATGGTCCAGCCCATCAAGACTTGAGCTTTCCAGGAAATAACCTTAGCCTCGAATTAAACAACAACACTTTTTGACCTTCTTTGAATTCCGAGGTTGTATACGATTGTCAAGCCATATTTTACTCATTTCTTTGTACATCTTGGCATTCTCGTATGAAAATAACCTCAACTCCTCAAGCTCGTCAAGTTGTAACATAATTCTCTCACCCGCTTGCTTAAGATCCAAATTTAATTGTTTCAAAGCCCAGTGAGCTTTATTCTCCAACTCAAGCGGCAAATGGCATGCCTTTCCAAAGACTAACCGATAAGGAGTCATTCCTAACGGTGGCTTAAAAACAGTTCGATAGACCCATAGAGTATTATTGAGCCTTTGAGACCAATCTTTTCTATTAGGTCGCACTACTTTCTCAAGGATACCTTTGATCTCATGATTTGCCCACTCAACTTGCCCATTTGACCGTGGATGATAGACAGTGGCAATCTTGTGTTTCACATTGTACTGGACAAGCAACCACTTAAGCCATTTATTTACAAAGTGAGGTCCTTCATCGCTAATTATAGCTCTAGGAGTCCCAAACCGTGTAAACACATGCTTATGTAAGAATCACATGACAACCTTAGCATCATTTGTTAGATATGCTTCAACTTCAACCCACTTGGATAAGTAATCCACAACTACTAGGATATATCTGTTACTGTAACGTGTAGGTTTGTGCAAGTGTACACAGTCGTTATCAAGTAATAAGTAAGTATCGAGTTATCGTCTCCACAGGGATTGTATTTGTCCTAAGTCACTTAATTTTTAAAATTATATTAACAATTTGGTAAATAAAAACACAATATAATTGAGAAGTGGTGATTAAAATATATTAAACTAAATGCAATGATCCCTAATGCAAATTATCCTAAGTATGCAAACTATATGAATGAAATAGATTTTAGTAAAATTAAACACAATTTGCAACAATTATAACATAAATAAACTAGGTCAATTACTTTAATTAAACTCAATTAATTATCAACATGCTTAATAACATTCGGAAAAACATTCCATGGCAACTCAATCTTTCATGAGTTTGGAAACCACATTAGGTCCTTTTGGAATCCTTTACTTAGTAAATACGTATTTTACTAATCATTATTTACTAAGGGTGTCTTAACATTCATGTGAGGTAACAGGGACATGTCAGGTTTGAAACAATTTAATCACACGAATCTAAAAATTATGCAGATAACAGAGCTTGGTCAGAGTTGTTATGCAACCTACAATTTAATCGAGTCAGGTTCGAAATTGAGCATGCACATTTCAATTATGTGTCCATTAGTCATCGTCTGGTCAGGATCGCTCAGCTAATTTAGGTACATTTCAATCACGTATGAACAAAATACCGACTTGATTTTAATTGAAAACATGATCGATTAAGGCACAAACATTATAAGCATGAATCAAATAAATATTATTTAATCAAAACAATCATCCTAGCTTAAATAAAATTAAGCTATCATTGTTGTAAACAACAAAAAAGAACACATAGAAAACATCTTTATATTAAACTAAAGAAAAGGAAGATTGAACCCAATTCAGAGTGGTTGTCTCCCAAGACTCTGACTGACGAGGCTCATTCGTTCCTTTGCTTTGCTCCTTTGCTGATGGCTCTCTAAGGTGGCTGACCAAGGGTTCTTTAAGAGGCTTAATTGCTAAAATCTGTATGAAGAGATGATGCTAGGCGTGAGAATGGAAAAGGCTAAGAGAATTTGGAGAAAAGATAGAATGATGCTTGAGGGATGATGAATAAAGGAATGAGAGGGTCTTATTTATAGGTAAGGAGAGGGGGATAGTTTACTAAAAATAGGAGTTTTCATCTTTTGGAGAATCTTCCATTGGTGGCGGCCATAAATTAATCAAGTTGAGCTGATTTTTCCTTGATTTATGGTCAATTTGAGTGCCACAACAACCCAGGACTGAGACTCTGTCAGATGCAAATCTTCAGGTCAATCTCTAATTTCTTCAACTCTTCAAGGACCTTGTGCAATTAAACCAAATAATGGTTTAAATAGACAGCCATGTGCAGCCGAATTTTGGGTTGAATTGGTCTCCAATTTGGACAGTTTTGTAATCAAGCAAAGCTATTAGACCTGTCCAAAATAAATCAACAAATTAGAGGACTAAAAAACTAAATTGATCCAATTTAATTAATTAATTAAAACCTAAATTATTAATGAAATATTTTAAAATGAATTATTAAATATAATTTTATATTTTATTATTTAATTTAATCATGCATGGCCTACTTTATGTCTTAAAAAGTATAATATATTCAAATTAATATAAAATAAGTCATTTATTGCATGAAAACTATATAATAAAGCATAAAATCACATTTTAATAATTTCTATGTCCTAATTTCATATTTTCACATATTTCATTAATTTATTAAACAATTACTTAGTTTTAACAACGAATTTAAGTAAAAAGGTGATAAATTACATAGGAAAAATCCTATATATTTTTCCATTTACACACCCCCAAACTTAAATCATTGCTCCTCTCGAGTAATGTTTATGCACAACAAAAGGTCTTGCTAAGGCAAAATTGCTAAAGGTGTAAGCAGCATCAATCTTTGTCCCATAATCATGCACTAATAATTTCATGCTTATCGATCTTCTTTATAAACAAGTAATTCATATGCAAACATTCCTTAAGATTATACTAAGCTTCAAAATATGCCAACATGAATCGTAGTTTGCATGTATGTCACAGTCATAGATAACATTCATCATTCAACATAATTTCCTATCAATCAAGCAAACAATAACAAGGCTCACTTATGACCTTCATATGTTGAACTTAAGACTTCCTCTCCACTAATGTAGGTGACATAATCATCAAATCAATAGGTATTTTATAAGTTTATAATGGGGCTTAGTTAAAGGTAGGGATTTTAAGAGATAGGACATTTTAGTTTTAAAAATCTTAACCTTTAACTTTTCTTGGTTTTCTCGTAATACAACCTTTTTCTTTAAGTGAACCTTTGGAGCACCCCTAAACTTATTTTGAACTCAAGCTCATACATTTTTCTTTTTGAAGACTAAGCGAACTTTTATTCGCTCTTTTTTTTTCTTAAGCATGAGCACATATATCTTTATGAAAATTTCCTCAAATGTTGATTCCCAAGACAACTTTAGTTCAGATAGGTGCACAAAATTAAGATAATTTTAAAAAGATGGTAACTGGCTTATAATGCAGGTTCATTGCAAAAACAGGCCTTTAAGCTCAAAATTATAGTTTCAAGGGTCAAGATCTAATGCATTCTCCAATAGATCTTCTTTAAAATTGCTTTCCATAGAAACCAAGTTTTCTATCTTTTCCATAACTGAACACTCCTCTGTCGGATTGGGAAATTTCATCGCTTTAAGAATGTTAAAGGTTACCTCATCGTTTTCAACTTGCATGGTGAGTTCTCATTTCTACACATCAATTAACGTTCTTTCCATGGCTAAGAAAGGTCTCCCAAGGATGATCGAAACTTCCTTGTCTACTTCAAAATCTAAGACAATGAAATCAACAGGAAAAATAAATTTATCGACTCTTACCAAAACATCCTCGTGTTAGAGTATGCCCAAAGATCAATCATGAGATGGTTGTAATAACATACTTGATTTATCATGTTTATTAATATAAGGCGTTACCATTATTATTTTAGTTTCTTTTCTGTGTGTATAAATAAATTGTTTTATAATAATGTCCTGAGAGTAATATGATTATTCTTAAAAGGTCCTTAGTTAAGTATTATTGTTGGATAGGACAACAATAATGCATTAAGACTAACATGTATTTGATTGATGATAAAGAGTTGTCATTGATATGAAATGTCAAAATCGATGCATGAATATGTGTGTTAGAGAACAACATATTGGACTGACCCATTATAAGTATGTTTCTTGGATTATTATGTAATTGTCACAACATTACTCATAGTGATTAATATGTATATGATCCTCAGACTTGAGATCATCATAATCCCAACATCGTGAGTTGTATATTTTGATACAGTCAAACGCACACCGTAATTGGTTTTTCTATAAAGGCTGATTTGGATATACCACGATCTATGTTGAGGGATATGGTTGATCGATATAGGATAAGTCCCTCCTACATAATGGGAGTAATATCTTAGGCCACTTGATTGAGTGAGACTAGAAATGCATGGCCATGCTCAAATAAACTGATATGAGATGTCATACTTATTTGTATATCATAGTCTACTTAAGATATCAAGGAATATGGAATGGACTATGCAAGTGTGACTATTCCATGACTTGTGTCCAATCCAAAGATAAAGGACTTAAGGATTATTGAATGAAAGGTTAATCATAAAAGGTTATGTTGAATCATGATTTCTTGTGACTTAGATAGCAATGATGCATTGCTAGGTGCCACTCATTGTTTGTAACATTGGAATCGTTCTAGTTTTACTGCTAACGTTACAAGAACCTACAGGGTCACACCCTATAGTTGAAATGAACGGAATAAAACATAGTTGGTATTGTGTTTGATTGTCTCTTGAATTAAATAAATTATAGAATTAATTTAATTGGATAATCAAATATCGAACACATTATGTACAAGGTTGTTGTACGAATAATAAGAACATGAATTTGGTCAGTATATAAATTCAAATAATTATATAGTTTACGAAAATCATTATTATAATTAATGTAATTATAATTTTCAGTTTAAAACATAGTTATATTTATTTAATTTCTAGAAACCCTAAAAATCGATATAAAAATCCCATTTTTTCTTTGCTCGGGGTCTAGCAGCCGTCAAAGCAAATTTTTTTTCCAAAACAGTTTTGGGGATTCCTTCCATTCATTATCAACTGGGTGGATTACGTAGAGGTCTGAGTCACGATAGATTGCGGCTTGGTTCGATAGTAGATCAAATTACTCGTTGCTGAGGCATTGCTGTCTAGTTAGAATAAAGATTCTGTAATTTTGAAACCTTTATTTCATCCCGATTCGTTCCTCACACATGGATCCATGGTTAGGATCGCCGAATGTTTTAATTTTTCACTGCGCCGTAGGGGTGCCGACGTTCCAACACCTCGATCTTTCCTTTGGGATATGCTAAAGATCAATCTGCTAGCTGAAGCATCACAGTTGTAGGTCTTACTTCACCTATCCCTAACATCTTGAAAATAGACTTAGGCATCAAATTGATACTTGCTCGTAAGTCACACAAAGCTGTACCACAGTAAGATTCACCAATGTTACAGGGTATAGTAAAACTTTCTGGGTCTTTCAATTTCAGTGGCAGTTTGTTCTGCAGGAACGCACTGCACTCCATTTTCAAGGCAACAGTCCCATAATCATTCAATCATTTCTTCTTAGACAGTATATCGTTCATAAACTTCACATAATATTGATGTGTAATTACTTCAGAACATCCAAAAATTTCTTGAATTACACCTCATGTTTCTGCTTGTTCTGCTGTAATCTTTACGGATATAGAGGTGATGAAACTTTCGGTTGAATCGGACAACTTTTCTGAGTAGGTAAATCTGTATCCAAAAAAGATGTTAAAATATTTGAATTCACTAAGTCAGGGTTTACCTTGTCAGACTTTGTAGATTTTGATTCTTTTGGTGTAGGAACTTCAACAGGTAGTTGATTCTTCTCAACGGGCTTATCTTCGACATCAATCAATCGAGGTTCTAGAATTTTACCACTTTGCAATGCCACTGCCTTGATATTTTCTTTACCCAAATTTCTTGGATTCTCAGTATCGTTCAGCAAGGTTCGTTGCGGTCTATTATGTACCTCCGTAGCTAACTGACCCATTTGGTTTTCCAATTTTTTTAGTGTTGCTGCTTGGCTTTGGATCAAAGCGTCATTCTTTGCAATGTACACTTTAAACAAGTTCTCCAAACTATTTGGTGCCTCAACTTGAGGTGGTTTTGGAGCTTGCTGATTAAACCCTTGAGATTGGTTGGGTTTTTGCTGCAATAAGTTGTTATTCGATCCATTTCCCTGGTTTTTCCAAGAAAAGTTAGGATGATTACGCCATGATGGATTGTAGAAGTTGGACTGGAGTCCTTGTCCACTCCTATTTTGATATTGGTTCCCCACATAGTACACTCAGGATTTGATGGACAATTCTCACAAGAATGACCTTCTCCACAGCACATACAGGAAACTACTTTAAAATGACTTAGTGGTTGAGCTGCAGAATTATTAGTACTATTAGCGGTTAACTGTTTTATCATAGAGGAAATGGACGATACCTGAGCTGATAACGATGTGAGGGCATCAACTTCATGAACTTCGGCTACACGTCTTCCTAAAGCTATTTGATTTGTTGGTCATTGATAGTTATTACTCGCGATCCTCTCGATGATCTCATAAGCCTCATTATAAGACTTAGACAAAATTGCACCATTCGCAGAAGCATCTACCATCAATCTTGTATTTGTATTGAAACCATTATAGAATGTCTACAACTGGATACAATGTAGAATGCCATGATGAGGGCACTTACAAAGTAACTCCTTGAATTGCTCCCAAGCCTCATATAAAGACTCGTCATCCAATTGTTGGAAAGTTGTGATCTCGTTCCTTAACTTAGCGTTTTTGCTAGGTGGGAAATACTTAACCAAAAATCTCTCTGCTAATTCCTGCCATGTATATATGGAACTTGGTGGCAATGAATTGAGCCATGCTCATGCTCGATCTCGCAACTAGTATGGAAACAACTTCAACCTCAGTGCGTCTTCAGTCACACTGACTACCTTGAATGAATCACTCACCTTCATAAACAATCGAAGGTGGAGATGTGGATCTTTCGTGGGCATACCACTAAATTGGCCCACCGTTTGTAGCATTTGAAACATCACTGGTTTCAATTCAAACTGGGATGCCCTAATATCTGGCCTTCTAATTCTTGTATTTAACTCACTGGAAATTGGCAACGTATATTGTCTGATGCATCGATCCCTATCATCGACAATGAGGATAGGGTTTCGTACATGGTCGGCTTCATTACTCCGGCGAAGATTTTATCGCAGCGAAAGGAGAGACTTGCGACAAAAGGGAAAATTTGGGGAAAATTTTCAAGATTTGACGCCGATGACTATGAGAAGAAATGTGGGTGGCTAGGGTTAAAGATAATTGCTTAAATGGTTTTGAAAATTTTGATAGTAGAGAGGGGTTTATATAGTAGTAGATTAGGGTAAAACTTAGCTAAAATTTAGCTACAAGAGGTTACTTGGGTGGTAAGCATAAAAGATGGTGGCAAAATTCTAGGGTTTTGGGAGATATATGAACGAAAATTGATGGGTAATTTCCTCTTCTTTACTGCTCTAGGCCTCAAGCCCAACTGTAATTGTTTGTTGTATTGAAAAAACTTAAACTAAAGTAAAAATAAACTGATTAGTACTTGGGCCAAATTGACCCTCTAATTAAGCAAATAAACTACTAAAATTAAAATTTGCAAATGAGAATAAAAAATTAAAAAAAATTAGACTACTTAGGAAATTTCTTCTCGAAAAATTACATCAACTTAATTCCTAAGAAAGGTTGGAGGGGTCACAAAGGGTCCTGCTTAATTTTCAATCTCCTTAGACAGAATTAATTTAATGTACTAATTAAATTCAAGGGTCTATTAAATTGAACGAAGTTTCAACTCGCTCAATTTCACCACTCAATAGTGTTTGAGACATTGACCATTAACTTTAAACGTACCTCCGTTGTTGTTGTGCAATTCTACAGCTCCATACAAATAAACTTTATAAATAATAAATGGTCCAGCCCATCAAGACTTGAGCTTCCCAGGAAATAACCTTAGCCTCGAATAAAACAACAACACTTTTTGACCTTGTCTGAATTCCTGAGGTTGTATACGATTGTCAAGCCATCTTTTACTTGTTTCTTTGTACATCTTGGCATTCTCGTATGAAAATAACCTCAACTCCTCAATCTAGTCAAGTTGTAACATAATTCTCTCACCGACTTGTTTAAGATTCAAATTTAATTGTTTCAAAGCCCAGTGAGCTTTATTCTCCAACTCAAGTGGCAAATGGTATGTCTTTCCAAAGACTAATCGATAAGGAGTCATTCCTAACTGTGGCTTAAAAACAGTTCAATAGGCCCATAGAGTATCATTGAGCCTTCAAGACCAATCTTTTCTATTAGGTCGCATTACTTTCTCAAGGATACCTTTGATCTCACGATTTGCCCATTCAACTTCCCCATTTGACCGTGGATGATAGATCGTGGAAATCTTGTGTTTCATATTGTACTTGTCAGGCAACCACTTAAGCCATTTATTTACAAAGTGAGATCCTTCATCGCTAATTATAGCTCTAGGAGTCCCAAACCGTGTAAACACATGCTTATGTAAGAATCACATGACAACCTTAGCATCATTTGTTAGGTATGCTTCAACTTCAACCCACTTGGATAAGTAATCCACAACTACTAGGATATATCTGTTACTGTAACGCGTAGGTTTGTGCAAGTGTACACAGTCGTTATCAAGTAATAAGTAAGTATCGAGTTATCGTCTCCACAGGGATTGTATTTGTGCTAAGTCACTTAATTTTTAAAATTATATTAACAATTTGGTAAATAAAAACACAATATAATTGAGAAGTGGTGATTAAAATATATTAAACTAAATGCAATGATCCCTAATGCAAATTATCCTAAGTATGCAAACTATATGAATGAAATAGATTTTAGTAAAATTAAACACAATTTGCAACAATTATAACATAAATAAACTAGGACAATTACTTTAATTAAACACAATTATTTATCAACATGATTAATAACATTCGGAAAAACATTCCATGGCAACTCAATCTTTCATGAGTTTGGAAACCACATTAGGTCCTTTTGGAATCCTTTACTTAGTAAATACGCATTTTACTAATATTATTTACTAAGGGTGTCTTAACATTCGTGTGAGGTAACAGGGACGTGTCAGGTTTGAAACAATTTAATCACACGAATCTAAAAACTATGTAGATAATAGAGCTTGGTCAGAGTTGTTATGCAACCTACAATTTAATCGAGTCAGGATCTAAATTGAGCATGCAGATTTCAATTATGTGTCCATTAGTCATCGTCTGGTCAGGATCGCTCAGGTAATTTAGGTACATTTCAATCACGTATGAACAAAATACCGACTTGATTTTAATTGAAAACATGATCGATTGAGGCACAAACATTATAAGCATGAATCAAATAAATATTATTTAATCAAAACAATCATCCTAGCTTAAATAAAATTAAGTTATCATTTTTGTAAACAAGAACAAAGAACACATAGCAAACATCTTTCTATTAAACTAAAGAAAAGGAAGATTAAACCCAATTCAGAGTGGCTGTCACCCAAGACTCTAACTGATGAGGCTCCTTCGTTCATTTGCTGATGGCTCTCCAAGGGTTCTTTAAGAGGCTTAATTGCTAAAGTCTCTATGAAGAGATGATGCTAGGCGTGGGAATGGAAAAGGCTAAGAGAATTTGGAGAAAAAAAAAAGAATAATGCTTGAGGGATGATAAATGAATGAATGAGAGGGTCTTATTTATAGGTGAGGAGAGGGGGATATTTTACTAAAAATAGGAGTTTTCATCTTGTGGAGAATCTTCCATGGGTGGCTGACCATAAATTAATCAAGTTGAGCTGATTTTTCCTTGGTTTTTTGTCAATTTGAGTGCCACAACAACTAAGGACTGAGACTCGGTCAAGTGCAAATCTTCAGGTAAATCTCTAATTTCTTCAACTCTTTAAGGACCTTTTGCAATTAAGCCATAGAATGGTTTAAATAGACAGCCATGTGCAGCCAAATTTTGGGTTGACTTGGTCTCCAATTTGGACGATTTTGTAATCCAGCAAAGCTATCAGACCTGTCCAAAATAAATCAACAAATTAGAGGACCAAAGAATTAAATTTATCCAATTTAATTAATTAATTAAAACCCAAATTATTAATGAAATATTTTAAAATGAATTATTAAATATAATTTTATATTTTATTATTTAATTTAATCATGTATGGCCCACTTTATGTCTTAAAACTATAATATATTCAAATTAATATAAAATAAGCCATTTATTGCATGAAAACTATATAATAAAGCATAAAATCACATTTTAATAATTTCTATGTCCTAATTTCATATTTTCACATATTTCATTAATTTATTAAACAATTACTTAGTTTTAACAACGAATTTAAGTAAAAAGGAGATAAATCACATAGGAAAAATCCTATATATTTTTTCGTTTACAGTTACCATAAGAAGAAGGAAGCGAGAGTAGAAAATAAATGGCCCATATGTCAAATAATTTACCTCTAAAATGTTTTTCAAGGGCGTTTCGCTCCTCCTCGATATGTTTTCGGTCCTCTAGCACCTACCACAATTTTTCCCAAATGCATACGCATCCTTGAACACTATAGGTCAAAAGAATCCTGCTTGTAAGATATTTGTTGCAATGCAGAAACCACCAAAGTGTCCCCCACTTGGAGGTGAATGGAAGTGATATAAGATCTCATCAGTTTCACTTCCAGCTATGCACTTCCTAATTATGTTATCTGCAAATTGGTTAAATAAAAATGGATCATACCAAAAATAATATCGAATATCGTGAAGGAATTTCTTCCTTTGTTGGTATGTCATTTCTTGAGTAATTATTCCACATGTTAAATAATTTGCATAATCAACAAACCAAGGTATTTCATGAATTCGACTTACTGTGAAGATATGCTAATCTGGAAAATTCTCATTAATTAGAACAAGAAAGTTGGTTACCACATTTTGTTCTAATCTCGACAGATGATCAACTACTTGCTTTTCAAGGCTTTTTATGTCTTGGATCTCAAAATTCAAATTGTTGAAGTAAAAGTATCCATCGAATCAACCTCAGTTTAGCATCCTTCTTTGTGAGTAACTATTTAATGACCACATGATCAGTAAATACTGTAACTTTCGTACCTATGGGATAAGAATGGAACTTGTCAAAAGTAAAAACTATAACAAAGAGTTCATTTTCAGTTACTGTGTAATTAAGTTGGGCTCCTCTCAAATTTTTGCTTGCATAGTAGATAGGATAAAACACTTTGTTACTTCTTTGACCTATCACAGCTCCAACAGCAAAATCGCTTGCGTCACACATCAACTCGAACGGTGAGTTCCAATCAGGTGTAACAATTATTGGGGATGAGATTAACTGACCTTTTAATTCCTCAAAAGCTTCCAAACATACTTTGTTAAACTAAAAAATTGTATATTTTTCTAATAAGGAACACAAAGGCTTGGAAATTTTGAAAAATCTATGATAAAACTTTGGTAAAAACCAGAAGTATTACAAAAAATAGAAAAATCATCCATGAAAACGTCAACAAAATTTTTAACCATATCATAAATATTGCCATCATGCATCGCTGAAATGTGGCAAGTACATTACATAAACCGAAAGGCATTCCCCTAAAGGAAAATGTATCGTATGGGCAAGTAAAAGTTGTTTTGTGTTGGCCTTCTAGGGCTACAACTATTTGGTTGTATCCTGTATATCCATCGAAGAAACAATAATATTTGTTACCTGCCAACCCGTGATCGTTCTCTTTGGTATTAACTCGTTTCATTCATTCTGAACAATCGTGATATCACCTTTCTTTGGTACACATTGTACCAAACTTAGCCATAAACTATATGAGATGAGGTAGATAATTCCCGCATCTAACCATTTGATAACTTCCTTTTGAACTACCTCTTTCATGATTGGATTGAGTCTCTTTTGCCCATCAATTCTAGCTCGTTCACTCTCCTCTAAGATAATTTTATGCATACAGAAATAAAAGCTTATTCCTCGAATATGATTTATGGTTTAGCCAGTCGCCTTTTTAAATTTCTTTAAAACTTTGGTCAGCTACTCCTCTTGGTGTTCTATTAGTTCTACTAAAACAATCACAGGCAAAGTAGAATAGTCACCCAAATAATCATATTTTAAATGGGAAGGAAGTACCTTAAGTTTGAGTTTGGGTGGTTCTTCGATTGACAACTTCAGTTGCATGTATTCTCGAACTTCTAACTCTAATGGTTCAAACCATGCTGGTTGAACATAGTTTCTCGAATTGAATTCCATCAAAGCCATGTTTTCATTACCTTTTTCATCTTCCAATGGTTTAGACCCTAAGGTGTTCTTCGATGGGTCTTCTTCAAATTGTTTTCCCATTTCATAGAAACTAAGGTTTCTAACTCCATCACTGAACATTCCTCCATCCGATCAAGAAATTTCATTGTTTTAAGAACATTAAATGTTACCTGATCATCTTGAACTCTCTTCATGGTTAGGAAAGGTCTCCCCAGGATGATCGACACTTTCTTATCTGCTTCAAAATCTAAGACAACGAAATGAGCAAGAAAAATAAACTTATCCACTCTTACCAAAACATTTTCGATCTTTCTTTTGGGGTATGCTAAAGATCGATCTGCCAATTGGAATGTCACAGTTGTGGGTCTTACTTCACCTATTCCTTACAACTTGAAAATAGATTTGGGCATCAAGCTGATGCTTGCTCCTAAGTCGCATAAAGTTTTGCCATAGTAAAACTCTCTGATATTATAGGGTATACTAAATCTTCCAGGGTCCTTTAGCTTCGGAGGTAGCTTGTTCTATAAGAATGCACTACACTTCGTCGTTAGTGCTACAGTCTCACAGTCACTAAGTCTTTTCTTCTTGGACAAAATGTCCTTCATGAACTTGACATAGTAGGAAATTTGTTCTAAAGCCTCCACCAACGAGATATTGATGTGAAGTTGCTTTACACCATCCAAAAACTTCTTGAATTGCACCTCTTGTTTCTACTTATTTGGTTAGAATTTTTGAGGATACGAAGGTGATGAAACTTTAGGTTGGACTGAAGAACTTTTCTGAAAAGATAAATCTGCATCTAAAGAAGATGTTAGCTTATTAGATTTCACTAGTTTAGATTTTACCTAAACAGACTTTGTAAACTCTAGCTCTTCTGGTGTAGGAATTTCAACTGTTGGTTATTTTTCCTCCTTCTCGATAAGTTCATCTTCTACCATAGCTTTCTTGGGTTACAAAGTCTTACCATTTCGTAAAGCAACTACCTTGCAATGTTTCTTACCCATATTCCTTGGATTATCTGTATCACTTGGCAAGGCTCCCTGCGGTCTATTACGAAGCTCCATAGCTAACTGACCCATTTGGTTCTCCAAAATTTTCAATGTTGCGTGACTTTGGATTAAGACGTCATTCTTCGCCATGTATGCCTTCAACAAGTTTTCCAAACTGTTATCTGACTCAGTTTGTTGTGGTTTTGAAACTTGTTGATTGAAGCCTTGGGATTGACTTGGTCTATGTTGCATGTAATTGTTGTTCAGTTCATTTTCTTGGTTATTTTAAGAAAATTTTGGATGGTTTCCCCATGAAGGGTTATAGAAATTGGACTGTGGTCCTTGTCCACTTCTATTTTCGTGTTGTTGTTCGGTTTATTTCCTTGATTATTCCAAGAAAAGTTTGGATGGTTTCCCCATGAAGGGTTATAGAAATCGGATTGTGGTCCTTATCCACTTCTATTTTTGTATTGATTTCTTACATAATAAACTAACTCAGAATTTGATAGAAAATTCTGAAAAGCATAGCAATCCCCACATTATACACAGGAAATAAGCTCGAATTGACTAGTTGTAATAGCTCGTTTCTCAGTGGTGTTAGAAGCAGTGGTTTCGGAGCCACAAATCTGCCAAGTGTGTCCTTAAATATTATTAGTTAGTATTTATGAGTCAAATACTGAATTATATTTTATTTTGATATGGTAAATTCTGTTATTTGAATGAATAACTAAGTTTAAGTGGTGTGCCCTAAAGTCAAGTGAGTTTAGAAAATGAGGTATTTGGACCTCAATTCTATAAACCGAGCCTGTAAATATTTTTTAAATATCTACGGAGCATTATTGGGAAAATATTAAATTTTTGTTAAGAAATTTTAATGTGTAGATAGTTAATTAAATAAAAAGGACTAAATCATAAAGGTTAAAAAAGTGGGTTTTTATTAGTAAAATGGATTAAATAGTTACGTTATAGTAAGGTAGTGGACTTAGTGGATAAATAAACCATATAGATGGTTGGTGGAAAATTATAGACATGTTTTGATTAGAATTAAGTTAATAGTTATAAGGGAAAAGGGTAATTAAATAATAAATTAACATTAAAAAATAAAGCTAAATCACTATCATCTACTTTAATTTCTTATCATTGAAATTTGGAAAGAAGAAAACCATAGAAGAAGCTAGATACTCGACAATTTCAATTAAGCTTGCATATGAGTGATTCTAACCTCATTTTTGGTAATTTTTATGTTTTTAAGCTTGTATAAACTTAGTCTAGCTAGTCCGGGGGTCAATTTGTGATACTATTAAAAGTTTAAGGACTCTCCATGAATAAGTTTAAGGTGTTTTTAATTTTAACTGATAGATTATTAAAGTTGGTAGTTAAATATAAGTATTTTTGTTTAGTAATTTTTGATGATTTTAAGCTGTAAGGATTTATTTATGAATATGGTAAAATTCAAGGAAAATATTGTGAATTGATGATAAATATGGGCCATTATGAGACTCGGTAACAATCGGCTAACATGAATTTTAGCTAAAAATGGTAAATTTGCAAGTTACGAGTTTAGGGACTAAATTGTATAAAACTACTAGTTAGAATGTTGGGGCAAATTTGTAAATTGATAATAGAATGGTTTAGTTGCATAAAAATACTTGTTAGAGTGCTGGAAATGTATAAATTGGGTTGAATTATTATTTAGATCAAGAAACGCCATAATCGAATTTAAATCGAGGAAAAGTTAGAGTTTCAGACTAGTTGTTGACTCTATTTTAGTAATTGTTTCAATTGAGGTAAGTTCGTATATTGAATCATTCATTAATGGTAAAATTGTTAATTGCTATTGAATAATTAAGGTAAGTGAGTTGATTATTATTTATTTACCTAGTTAATTGAAGATTAAATTGGGAATTTTTGAACATGTAAATTTCATGAATGGTTATATGAGATATTATATCAAAAAAGGAACTAAAGTTAAGTATGGAAAATGTAAATTTCATGGAAAAATATTGAAGTGCTAATGTGAACATGAAGGTCACAGATAAGGATATGGAAAGAGACCTATTTGAACCTTGTGAACACTTAGGATACAAATGACATGTCATTAGGGATTATATGTTTCAGGTTCTGGTCCTGGATGTCCAACCGATGGTTGAGGTCCTGCATTTGTTGCGGATTCTCCACAGCTCATATGAGCAGCAACGTGTAGCTAACATCCTGTCACATACCAAAACTCAAGGGTTAGTAGAATCGGGTTTGTGAATCGAGAGAAAGTGATCATGCCTTAATTTTTTTAAAAATTATCTATGCATTTTTAGGAAATAAATGAGGTATTCGTTTGTTGGTTAAGTGTTAGTGTAACGTTTCATGAAACGCAAGTTCAAATACCTTCTCTCACATCATTATATTATTTTGGAAATTTTTCCTTAAACCCTAGTACATTAGTTTGATGGTTAAACATTAGAGAATTTATCCTTGAGGTCCTAACTTCAATTCCATTCTCATGCAAATAATTTTTTTTACAAAAACCTATTGTTTTAATGTGTGGGCCATCTAAGCCTAGTTAACATAGGTAGAAATATTAATTTTTCACTAATAATCAACCTTTAATTCTCCTTCTCATTTCCCTAGTCGTTCCTCTCCCCCTCTCATTCTCTTTGATTTTATTTTTTTTTCCTTTCCTCCATTGTTGTCTTCGCCTACACCTAGTTTTACCATCTCTTTCTCTTTTTTTTGCCACAAGATTTCTTAACATATTCTCAACCATATTTCTATCATTTTTCCTCATTAAAACCGGCCCCAAATTTGAAATCTTCAACTTCAAGATCGATCCCGAACATTTCCTAGAAAGTACCATTGCCGTTTCTATCGACTAGTTTGGGTAAGGTCTCTTGTCTGTTCAATTTGTTGATTAATTTTGTCAATTAAAAACAAAAGCTTCTAGATCTGGAATTTGGGGGATTTTAAATGATTTCAAAAGTATTTTTCCAAAATTTAATGAGATCTCAAATCATTTTAAAATCCAGCTCTAATTTTGGCCACTAAGGGTGGTGGTGCGTGCGACTTTATGCAAGAAAGGGGGCTGTTTTTTTTCTTGGTTCTTGCCTATATTTTTCAGCATTAATTTCAGTTATTTAATCCTCCTAATCAGCTTTTAAACTCATTTCAATTAGAGAAAAATGTTCTTGATCGATTGGACATTCGGATCCCACAAATCGTGAAGCGTAAGTGCAATTAAGGTTAACTAGTTTGTTATTTCGACATAGTTGTTGGGTAAAGGTTATGAATTGATTAATTAAGGAATTTAAGAATTAATTAGCTACTAATTTTACAGTATATTATTGAATTAGGTACTGACCCAAATGCCCCAAATCAACCATAAAGGTGAAGAATAATTGTACGTACGGTTTGCATCGATACAGTGTAAGGAATCTAACTAGTTTGGATTCATAAAATAGTTATAATTCAAATGATTGGTTTGAACTCATTAGTGGGTGTTTGAGGTCTGGTTTAATGGTAAATTTATTGTATTTATACTGAATTTTGGTTTAAGTTCGTTTAAGGAATTATTAAGGAAAATTGGAAGATTTGCTAGTGTGCTATGAGGAAGAGAAAAATAAGGTGTGGGTCTTAAACTCATAAAATTGTTTGAAAATGTTAAATATCATGTTATATTTGATAAATTATCTTACTGATTGGATTAGCCTAATAGCCAAATTATTGATTTTATGAGTGGCTGAACCAGATATGTTTCGAGCCTTAAAAGATTGACATGTTGGCAAAATTGCTAGTTCGAGAGTATGAATGTTTAACTGAGTTTCTAATTGCATATTTGAGTTTTGAGATATGAGAATGTTTGACTAAATGATATAGTGTGTTGAGATATTAAGCTTATGTATGATTTAAATGCATGAGATATTTGTTATATTCTGTACTGAAATGGGTGCTATTTATGCACAATGAAAATCCATAAAGTATGTGGAATTGAACGATATTGATTGATTCCAACACAATGGTAATTTGAAAGATCAGAACACTGTTTCCATTTACTGAAAGTATGTGATTATTGAGGACATGCTGAGCATGTCAAATGAATGTGAAAAGTATTGAGATATGATTATGTATGAGATTGTGTGACATATTGCATATGCATTCGGTTAGGATTTTGTGGTTGACGGAGGAGTTCCGTGGAGTACCGATGGCATATTAAGTCTGCATTATTTGTAGTCAGCGCACTGCACTTGGAGTACCGAGGGGATTGGCGATTTTATCACATATTATATGATATTGGCAATTGTATTGCACTATTTGATATCCAACAGATTTTCTGCATCATTGATTATTCGATGGTTTTACCACATCGAGCTATGCTCATAATGTTTTGGAGTTTGGCAGACGAGTTCTAGGGAACTTGTGCTGTGTAGTGGATGGTATGGGTAGGAACCTTTTTGCATTGAATCATGTGCACGACATATTCGAACGTTGTTGATTTATGCTACGCATTGTATTTTGTTGTATTGAATGGTATCAAAATTAATGATTGTTACTCGAATGAATGATGACCTATGCTCATACATCGTTTGACAACAATTTGATAATGGCTATGTAATGACATGAAATTCCTATGATGGTTCTACTTTATTCTGTTTATGCTAATATGTTTCATTGTATTTGATGTTTTTGCCCGTTTAAATTATTATTTCACTCACACTGAGCTTTTCATAAGCTCACCCCCAATAGTGTTTAACTTTTCAGGTAAACCTAAAAATTAAGATCAGACTTGGCATTCGGAGAATCAACCTAAGCCTCGAATTATTATTTAATTAAGTATTATTAAGTCTTTATTGGTTTTGACATGTAATTGTTAATTATCTCTGGTCTTTGGCTTGGTAACTTTTCTTTTGGGGACTTTTGCATGCATGAATTACTCAAGCATAATAACCGGATAATGCGTGATATCAGGCTTAAGTAAAATTTGATACTGTTACCTAGTTTCCACTACATTGCAAAGGAAATATTTTTGGAAAACAAATCGATAAGGCAACTAATTTTCCAAAATGACTTGAAAAATGGTTTTTCCACTGCATTAGTTTAATTTTGAGTTTTTTTTAAAGAAGAGACACAAGCAAACGATTTTTCTAAAATAACACTCTCAACAATAAAATGAATCCTAAGCATACACGACCTAATGAATGAATGTTTTTAAGCTAGCTCAAAGTACAATTATGGTTTTCTCTAAAATGAATTTATTTAAAGTCTTAAAAAGTAACGTAAGTTAGCTTAGCCATTTTGGTGGCTAATGTAACCTTCTCAATCTAGCAATAATGTCTAGGCTAGGTTTGGGAGGTTACATTTAGTGGTATCAGAGCCTTGGTTTAAAGCCTCGGATTGAGTTTTTAAATCTACTTAAGCTGCATGCATACATGAAAAATGGGAAATTGGGAAAAATAAGCCACAGAGAAGTTTAAAAATGATATTCTCAAAAGAAAATCAGGTCCGAGACTCTGATGTCGGTTGCCATAGAAAAGATATTGTTAAGTTATAAGTAAACACTTGAGGTGTATTACTGTAGACATAGAACAGAAATAGTTAGTATTTAATTTTTCTTTGAAACTATAAGATAGGAAACCGAAAATTGAATGAAGTTAGCTAGTGATTATATTTTCTGAAATTGTAGATCAAATTTAAGACCATAGGATACATGATTAACAATTGTAGAATGAGGAATCATGGGGCTCAGCTTCGAGCTACCCAATTTGAGTCATTTGTTTCTCAAGGAATTGTGTCTAACCATAAGAAGACTGACATCGTGATTGCATCTACTTTTGAAGGCGATAACCAAGAGGTTAGGGATGATGCATTATCTGTCCCAAGCGATATTAGGAGTTCTAGAAAAGGTTTTCAAGATTATGGTTGAAAGAACTAATATGGTGGAAGAGACTAAACGCTTGGAGTGCAAAAGAAAGGAAAATAATAAAGTTTAGAAAATGAAAGGGTCTGCTTGCACTGGACCAAATCCATGACCATTAAAGTGGGCAAGATGAGTCAAACCTCAACAAAAGGTTGTGGTAGTTATCACTGGAGAAACTGTTAGATTAGCTAGGATTTCGATTTGTAGATATTGTGGTAAGCGTAATCCAAGATTGCCTTTGCCAAATCAACTTCATATTGACATGAATAATTAACTAATAATCAACAACTTAAGGCCAATTCTGTATCATAAACATACATAGACACTGCCTATGCAACGATTAGATGTTATACTTGGCAACTTTTGGTACAATACGATCGTATGACACAAACATAACACAGAAAGAACATCTACGAAAGCAATACAAAATACGACATTGACACGAAGGCTAAATATATTGAGAGAAAAACTACACAAGTCATTAATCCCTGCAGACAGCAAAGGATAAAGCCTTAAGCCTATTATAAAGCCATAACCAAATTGGTCACTAAAAGAAAGAATAATTTAAGAATAGAAGTCATATACATTTGGAGGTGCTAGAAGCATAACTAAAAAAAATAGTAGAACTGACACCCTAATTATTACAGTTGTTCTTTTGTTGGTGTACTTGGATCACGTGGATATTTTCTTGGTGTGGGGTGAATTTTTAAGCAAACAATAGCAGTTCTCTAACAATATGGGCTGTGTGATTTCACTACATGAAATTGGCAAAGAAACATAGAAAAGGTTAATATCACTTCATAAAGGCATGTTATAAATGCAAGGTTTGTTTTGAAAGTTGAAGTAAATAATTAAATGAATGAAAAGAGCAAATGATTATGAAGTTAAAATAGCTCTTATTATATAAAAAATGAAAGATATTATTAAAAGGACATCCAAAATGAGAAATGTCATTTTAGCAACCAAAAAGTCCTTACAAAGTCAAAATCCCTCCATTTTTCCAACACATGAATCTGTATCATTTTCATTTTAACATAAATAACCATCGTCGCAGGTCCCTCAGATCCAACCTATGATAATCTGTATGAGAAAAAGTTATTCTTCTAATCTATGAATCTCTTCTACCATCTTTTGTCTCTCTTTATATCTAAAAAGGACCTTACCCCATTTATCTTTCGCCTTAAAAAATTTGAAATAATATGATGCCAAGCAATATAAAATTAGCTTAAAATTTTGGTTTCATTAAAATCAAGAAACCAATCAAAGCTGTAAACAACCATCAAGAAGGAAAATTTGACTAGCCTTAAACTATTCTCCATCAAAAGAGAAAAAGATAATTAACCACTTGAAATGACACCCAACAAATTATCCCCACACTTGAAGAACCAAAAAAAAAGGAAAACAAGAAAAACCTTTAGTGAATGCCTAGAAGATCCTACACAAGCAACCAAATAAACAAGTAATTCATAAAAAGAGAATAAAATAGGATACTATTGCTAGCCAATTACTAAACCTTTCTAATTAAAGAAAAGGGAAAACTTTGCATAAGAAATTTAAACATACAAATTATTTTGTGCAGAAATTGCACAGGAATTATTTTGAGGGGTATGCTGGGAACAATTTTTTAACTGATTCCTTATATTTGCTGAATAGCCATTACAAGGGCTGAGTGTTGAATAACCATTCAGTGTTTTTATCGAATTGAGCAGGAATAACCATTTAGTGTTTTTTACCATTCTGTGGGATGATTTGAACCAAACAATGGAATGGTAGTCCCCTTAGAATTTTGACGTAACTACATAGCAATTCTATTGAAACAAACATGGTGTAAGTGTTAGATGAAAGTTTGCCTGGTTTTAGAAGCTTTTTAAGGTGCACACGGCCTGGGCTGTCCATATGGCCATGTGACACACACGGCTATATGTCTTATTAATTTTTAGGTGCATGATTTTCTACACGGTCACAGTTAGTACACGGTTTGGCCACACAGGCGTGTGTGAAGCCACACGACCTGGGCTATTCCACACAGCCTAGCCATACACCAGTGTGACCCCTGTTTCCAAAATATTTAATGTTTTTCATATTTTTTATTCAAATTAGTCCTAGATTTTTCCCAAACTATTTTTAAGGCCTCATAAGCTCTATTTAAGACCCGTAAGTATATTTTTACCCTAATTTTTATAAGGTATTGAATATTATCATTTATTTTATATTTTTGTTTCTGTTTGATAATAAATGTCTTGATTTGTATGTAACACTCCGTAACCCCAATCTGACGACAAAGATGGGTTAAGGGTGTTACATTTAGTGGTATTAGAGCTATGATTTATTTGATTCTCAAACTGAGCATAGCATGTCTGGAGTCTACAAATACATGTCATTTTATAACATATGATAGTGTGATGTCGCCTGACTTAAAGTAATTTTGTTTCTATTATAGACAAAAGATGTCTTCCAACCAAACTAATTCCAATAATAATAAATGATATGTTTGATGTGTTTATGAGAATTACTTTTGTAGCTTTACAAACCCTACCCCCTCATCCTCAAATTCATACGACAGAATATTCACAAGATTTATGTTGATTACTTTCGCAAGTGTGAAGCAGAAGAGTTTAACAGTAAAATGAGTAATAATTTGGCCAGAGCTGAGAATTGGTTAGCGAATACAGAGTGTTTTAGCTGAAATATCATTTTTTTCGAAGATTATCTAAGATGTGCGGCATCACTGTTAAAAGAAGAGGTTACTCACTGGTAATCGACTTTAACTACTATGGTATCTAAATAATAGAGTATGATTTCTTTTGAATTGATTTCCGAAAAAATTATGTTAGCAAACAATATTTAGAAAAAAAATTATTGGATTGAAGCTGGGAAACAATCGGTTATAGATTTTGGGTGAGAGTAGTTCAGCTTGGTATGTATGTTAATAAGATGGTATTAATTGGAAAGGAATTATGTACTTGTTTTAGAGAGGGATTGATTAATGAGATTAAAATACTTGACAATGCAATGGAATTTTTTGGTTTTGTAATTTTCTTTGATTGGATTCAGGTAATGAAAGAACTGAGTAGTTATTTCCACGACCATTAGGGTTTTATGACAAAGATAGAATGAAACTGAATAATATGAGACCACCGATGACTTTAGTAGTTAGCGTGGAAGTGTTCAAAATGTAAAATAGACCTGAATGTAGCCATTGTGCCCGAGTATTTTACAAGGACCTCAACTGAGTATGCTATGTACTCTTTTATCTATAGTGGCATGGGCGATTGTTTTATCTCTAGCTATGGTGCTTATCATATAGGGATGCTAGCTAATCATAATATTAGGTAGAGAAATTGTTAGCCTAGCTGTAATAATGGTTGACATTGCTCTATTATTGGCATTCTAGTCAATTATGCTTTGGTGGTGGACTCGATGTCAAAGCTCAAGTGTTGTTAATTTTCTATTTCTACTGGTTGTTGCTCTACTTTGTGCATATGAATTTTGTGTTGTTTATGTCACAGATGATTCCAGTGCATCTAAGCGATATTGTCCTTCTAGATTTTTCTTTGATGTAGCAGCAATTGTCTTAGCAATCAATTTACACTTTATATGTCGCTTGATCTTTAATGGAAATGGCTTGGATGTGGACGCGTATGTCCGGATGGCTTATAAATTTGCATACTCTAATAGTATAGAAATAAGTCCTGTGTTTTGTTTACCAGAATCACAAGACCCAAATGAGTAATGCCCTCGGGAGTTTAGTAAGGCTTCACATCTTGGACCTCTTTACCTTAGCTCCCTTGTCGTTCTTCTTGTCTACTCTATCCTATATGGTTTGAATGCAAAGGATGCTCATTGGCTTGAGGCTATTACATCTGTTGCAGTTATAATTCTTGATTGGAACATGGGAGCATGCTTGAATAGGTTTCACTCTTTTTTTTTAAAGTTGTGTTGTTGCACTTGATGTCGTTGGAACTACACAGGTTTTTCGCATTTTCTTCGGAGTGCATTATTGGTACTTGGAGCATTGTATTAGTTATGCAGTTGTAGCATCTGTCTTATTAGGTGCGACAATTTCTCACCATTTTTTAGTTACAAACCCGTTAGCTGCCTGAAAAGATGTATTGTAGAGTTCCGTGATCTGTCTAAGGGAAAGTTTTCATAGGAAGGAGGCAAAATAGTTCTTTTAGTTCATTTGATGGTTGTGGCTCAAGTTTGAAATGTGATAATAGTGTTGAACCAGGTCTCTAATGTTTGGAATAGTCTTCTTATGTGTCCAACTTCTAACTTTCAAGAATGGATAAATAGTGATAAGAGTGTAAAAAGTGGAAGACCAAGTTTAGCATCACATAACAGTTCTCAGTACTCCAATGATATCGAAATATGTCAAAAAGTCAAAGTTGGGTATCAGGTTTTGTATGAACTATTACAGTTTTTCATGATTTTTGAATGGATTAAGAGTGAGTTACAATAGATTTTATGTCTAGATTATTTTTAACAATAGGAAGAAAAGCTTGATTTGAATAATTACTATCAGCTTGATAAAGTCGATTCAATTTGTTCTAGTCAGAATTGATTAACCACTCGAAAAGATAGTTGAGATGTATGTATCTGAATTTATCTTTAGATTCTAAAGTAAATTTCATAGAGCCATGGCACAAGTAGACGGATAGTTAGAATGAGAAATTTAGATTTTGAAATATATAATACATGGATATATCAACCAAATTAGAGATAGTTGGGAAAATCTTATTATGGGTTAAATTCATTTTCATAATAGCATTTATCAGACTTTCATTAAAATGATATTGTTTGAAGCTTTTCATGAATGGAATGTAGAACTCTGGTATGCTAGGCAGATGGAGCAATAACAAGTTAGTTCAAAGTAATCAGAACTATTATCAGTTGAGAGTTACAGATGCAGATGTGCAAGAAACAACATTTAGAATATGTTATGGATATCATGAATTTTAGCAAAACTCTGTGAATTAACTAATATACCTGGAATCTGATGATATGGGTTTTTCAATCATGTTTTGACAGATGATTTATTAGGAATTTCTCGATAGTTGTACTGCCAATGATGAAGTTATTACAGGAAAACATCAAATTTGTTCAGTCAAGTCAGGTATCTACTTCAGCCTTAGCCAGAGAAGAATTTATTGTTTATAGTAATGTTTCATTTAGATAATCTTCAATTATGATGGTTTGAGTGTTATGAAATCAGGGTTGAACTGTTAATTCTTTAGAGAATTTTTTAGATGTAGAGAAAAATATTCGAATATGTGCACTGAACAATTCTGGGATTTTATAAGACATCTTATATGAGGTTCATGGCATTGTCTATTTAATCTAAACCAGACAACGACGAAATCTATAATGCCTTGAGACAAAGTTACTGGTGCTCAAGAATAAAACGTGAAATTCCAGAGTTTATATTGATATATTTGATATGTCTATAGGTTAATGTAGAATATCAAGTATTGTCTGTAACATTACGGTATGGTATGAGTTCTGATCGAGAACGAGTTACAATGGATTTCATATATGGACTACCTTCGAAAATGAGAAAGAAAAACTTGATCTGAATGGCTATTACTAAGTGAGAAATTTTGAGGGAGAAATTTTCGTAAGCGGGGGAGTTGTAACAACCCGTTTCTTAGTGGTGTCAAAAATAGTGGTTTCGAGGCCACAAATTCGATGAGTGAATCTGTAAATATTATTATTTAATATTTATGAGTCAAGTATTGAATTATATTTGACTTTGATATGGTAAATTATATTATTTGAATGAATAACTAAGTTTAAGTGGTGTATCCCTAAAGTGAAGTGGGTTTAAAAAATAAGGTATCGAGACCTCGTCTCTATAAACCAAGCCTGAAAATATTTTTTAAAATATCTATGGAGCGTTATTAGGATAATATTAAATTTTGGTTAAGAAATTTTAATGTGTAGATACTTAATTAAATAAAAAGGACTAAATCATAAAGGTTGCAAAAGTGGGTTTCTATTAGTAGAAGGGATTAGATAGTTATGCTATAGTAAGGTAGTGGACTTAGTGGATAAATAAACCATATAGATGGTTGGTCGACAATTATAGACATGATAATTATTAAGTTAATAGTTATAAGGGCAAAAGGGTAATTAAATAATAAATTAACATAAAAAATTAAAGCAAAAACACTATCATCTTCTCTAAATTCTTCTTACCGAAACTTGGAAAGAAGGAAACCATGGAAGAAGATTGATATTTGACCATTTCAATTAAGTTTGCATGTGAGTGATTCTAACCCCGTTTTTGGTAATTTTTATGTTTTTGAGCTCGTATAAACTTAGTCTAGCTAGCTCGGGGGTCAATTTGTGAAACTATTAAAAGTTTAAGACCTTTCCATGAATAAGTTTAAGGTTTTTTTTATTTTAATTGATTGATTATTAAAGTAGGTAGTTAAATATAAGTATTTTGTTAAGTAACTTTTGATGATTTTAAGTTTTAAGGACTTATTTATGAAAATGGTAAAATTTAAGGAAAATATTGCGAATTGATGATAAATATGGGCTGTTATGAGACTAGATAAAAATCGGCTAACATGAATTTTAGCTAAAAATGGTTGTAACACCCCAAATCCGCTAATTCGTTCAGTAACAAACAGTTTGTTATTAGAGGTTTTAAATTAGCGGAAGCTATTCCCTTAGAGGTCATTTTGAAGTTGAAAATTCGTGTTTTTTGTGAAAGCTTATTTGTACCCATTAAGCAGCTCGAAATAAGTAAATAAAACCTAATTAAAAGAAAATTAAAATACCAAAGGCCTTATTACATGAAAACAACCCAAAGTAAAATTTTAAAGAAAACTGGTCTAGAATAAAAATACTAGCGAATGTGTGGCCACCTCCGAGTCCCACGTAGCTCCAAATCATCTAAGGTTGGGGATTACCTGCACAGTCAGAAGAAAAAGGGTGAGTTTCAAGAACTCAGTGTGTAATCCCCTATCATGCAGCAACAGTCTGGGCCCAAGCCCTTTTCAATATTAGTGTGGGCCTTAGCCCAGTATAGAAACAGTGTGGGCCTAAGCCCATAACAGTATCAGTATGGTGCAAATATGCAAACCCACCCCTGTCCAGCCATTCACACCACCCGTACTAAACCAACACCCCATGTGCAGACAAAGTCAACCCACCCAGTCCACACACCAATATTGCAGCATAGCTGCCAATAATAAAAATGCAGCAGAGCTGCCAGTACAGAATATGTGGCAAAGCCACCAGAAACAGTAATTGTGGCAGAGCCACAGAAACAATATTTCCTCCATAACAGAAACCCAACCCATGCAATATGTCATGTCATGAATTATACATACATGCAATATGTCATACTCAGTAATAGTTAAAAAAAATCATAAAGCCATATCAATCATTTCATCTAGTAGGGGTATATCGGTCAATCTATCATTCTGGGGTATTTCAATAATTTACCCATCGAGGGTAATTCGGTAATTTACCCATCGAGGGTATTTCGATAATTTACCCATCGAGGGTATTTCGATAATTTACCCATTGAGGGTATTTCAATAACCACGCGAGCGTTCACATGCCCTTATGGTCACAGTGTCATCTTTTCCGATTATACGGCTTTTGCCGATAAGCAATCGAGAGAATGTGTAATTACACACCTGCTTGTGAAGTCGAGTGAACGGTTCGCCACCCAAACCTTGAACGAAAGAGTAAAGCTTGATACTCTCGGATTTCCAAAAAGAACTAATCTCATGACCTCATTGATTATCTCCCTGAATAAAGAACCCTATTAGGTTGGATTGTTAACAAGAATAAAATTTAAGACCCTAATATTAAAACGCAATACCATGACGAACAAGCCAACTTACCCCCTTCAAAACTTCAATTGAAAGACAAAAGAAGAATCCTGAATGCCTCTGAGAAACCCTCTTGAAACGCAAAGAGTGTAGTACAAGAGAAAGGAAATAACAATCAGTCAGAAGGTTATTCGTTTTTGAGAAATAAAGGGAGAACTCAAGTGCATACGCTTTAACAAGAGAAATAGAGAATTGTTTCCTTTTGATCACTTACCGATAGACTGCACCTTTGTAGGGGATTCATGTGGAGACAGATTATCAATACTGATATTCAGCTGGCTATGAAAGAAACTTATTGCAGAAGATAAGGGGTAATGAAAAGAATGAATGATAGGTTCGGCCAAAAAGAGAGAAAAGACTAGCAAAGATGAAGAAAAGAAAAGGCACGTATGGACAATTTCGTAGCTCAAAAAGACTAGCAGAAACTTGACAAAAAGATACACGTATGGCTAATTCTAGTTCGACTCTAAGAGAAAAAGAAAGAAAAACCAAAACTCAAAAAAACTAGAGAGAAAATTCGGCACCTATACTGACCAAAAATGAAATGCATTACCCCAAATTCCCCTCCTTAGCTGAATTGCACAACCAAGACTCCCCAAACGGCACAAACACTCCCCCACACTCCAACTTCCTTGATTCACTCCCCCAATCTCTCTATAATCTTCTCCACAACTTACTCCCTGAACCTCTCCATGACCAAATCAACTCCTCCACCCTCAGACTTCTACTACAACACAAACTCTAGCCGCCCTAGTTGCAAAATAAAAGCCCCTAAAGCTACGCCAACACTCAAACTTTAGACCCCCTTGCCACACTTATAACGCCTCCCACACTGCACTACAAGGCTTTTTCTGACAAAAGGCAAGCACAATAATTAATAAGACCCAAGTGCTAGCGTCTAGATCCTTCTAAGAGCAAAATTTAAAGATTCTGAAAAAGCCAAGACTTGAACCCAGGCTCCTCAAACACACCCAAATTACTTAACCCCTGAAGCAAACAAGTAGTTGAGAAAAAACTACAGAAATTAAAAACTTCACCATTTAGGGTGTTACAACTCTACCCCGCTTAACGAAATTTGGCCTCGAAATTTACCTGATCAGAAAAGGTGAAGATACTATCGTCGCATCGCCTCTTCGGGTTCCCATATGACTTCCTTTGAACTGTGATTACGCCATAGCACCTTCACTAAAGGAATAGATTTCTTCCTCAGTACCTTAACCTCACAATCCAAAATCTGTATTGGAATAATGTGTGTGGGATCAGAGCGGTAACATCTCAGTATGGAGACATGCAACACGTCATGAATTTCGATCTAATTTTGGAGGCAACTTGAGTTGATAGGCAACAGGTCCAACACGATTCAGTATACAGTAAGGCCCAATAAACCTAGGGCTAAGCTTACCCTTCCGCCCAAACCTGAGTATTTTTTTCCAAGGAGAGACCTTGAGAAAGACATAATCCCTCACAAAACACTCAATCTCTCAGCGTTTAAGATCCCCATAAGACTTTTTCCAATCAGACGCTTCCTTCAGTTGGTCTCGAATCACTTTTACCTTCTATTCGGTATCAGAAACTATCTCTGGCCCCAGAACTCGCCGTTCACCTAGCTCAGTCCAACGAGTAGGCGTACGACACCTACGACCATATAACTCCTCAAACGGTGCCATTTGAATACTGGACTGGTAGCTATAATTATACGCAAAACTCTGCTAGCGGCAAATGATCTTCCCAGCTGCCTCAGAAATCTAATACAAAACACCTTAAAATATCCTCCAAATTTTGAATGACCCTCTCAGATTGACCATCTATCTAGGGATGAAACGTAGTACTAAAAGTCAGTCTTGTACCCAAAGCCTCGTGTAACTTCTTCCAAAATCGTGATGTAAAACGAGGATCTCTATCTGATATAATAGAATCTGGTACCCCATGCAGTCTTACAATCTCAGCCACATATAGCTTAGCCAGCTCTGCAATGAGTAGTCAATACAGACTGGTATGAAATGAGCAGATTTAGTCAGTCAATCAACGATGACCCATACCAAATCCTTTTTGGTAGGCGTTAAGGGCAGCCTACTCATAAAATTCATGGTTACTCTCTCTTACTTCCAAAGTGGAATCTCAACTGGCTGCAGTAACCCTAAAGGCAGTTAATGCTCAACTTTGACTTGTTGGAATGTTAAGCACTTACTCACCATATTAGTAACTTTGCATTTCAGCACCGACCACCGGTAAAACTCGCGAAGATCTCGATACAACTTGTTTTCGCCAGGATTCATAGCGTATGGACCACTATGCGCTTCTCGCGAAGATCTCGATACAAATCAGAATGTTTCGGTACATAGAGTTTCCAACGAAAACACAGTACTCCCTCATTTTTTAACCCAAAATTTAAAGTTTCTCCATCCTCAACTTGTCAGAAACAAGAAACCAGTGACTCATCCCCCAACTGCTTTTCCTTAATTTGCTCAGTCCATGACGGTCTCACCTGAAGCTTAGCTAACAAGCTAACATCATCAAACAGGCTTAGATGAGCAAACATCACTTTCAATTCAGATACAGCCCTATGACTCAAAGCATCACCTACCACGTTAGCCTTACCAGGATGGTATTCAATAGAAAATCATAGTCTTTAAGCAGCTCTATCCATCTTCACTGCCTATGATTCAACTCATTCTGGGTGAGGAGGTACCTAAGACTCTTATGATTTGTGTAGATAGTACACTTCTTACCGTAGAAATAATGCCTCCAGATTTTCAAAGAAAACACCACTGCAGCTAACTCTAAGTCATGTGTAGGGTAATTTTCCTCATGAGGCTTAAGCTACCGAGACGCATAAGTCACCACTTTACCCTCCTACATCAGCACACAACCCAAACCAACGTGTGATGCATCACTGTAAACAGTGAATTCCTTTCCTGAATCTGGTTGTACTAAGACAAGGGCCTCAGTCAGAACTTTCTTCAATTTCTCAAAACTTTCTTGTTGCTTATCAGTCCAGTTAAACGGTACCCCTTTACACAATAACTTAGTCAACGGTGCAGAAATTAAAGAAAATCCCTCAACAAAATGTCTATAGTACCCTGCCAGACCTAGAAAAATTTGAATCTCAGATACGGTCTTAGGTGGTTTCCAATCCAGTACAGTCTCAATTTTCCAAGGCTCAACCCTAATCCCTTCGGCAGACACCACATGTCCTAGAAAAGTCACTTCCCGCAGCCAAAACTCACATTTGTTGAACTTAGCATAAAGTTGTTTCTCCCTTAGGGTCTACAGAACAATTCGGAGATGTGCATCATGCTTATCATCGGTTCATTAGGTCCATAAAGGCAGCAGGTGCATTCGTCAGCCCAAACGGCATCATAAGGAACTCGTAATGACCATAACAAGTCCTGAACGCAGTCTTATACACATCTGCCTCCTTAACTCTTAACTGATGGTACCCCGAACGAAGATCTATCTTGGAGAAAACTAAAGCTCCTTGCAACTCATCAACTAAATCATCTATCATCGGCAAGGGATACTTATTCCTGATAGTTAGCTTATTAAGTTACCGATAATCGATGCACATGCGCATGGACCCATCTTTCTTCTTTACGAACAACACTGGTGCTCCCCATGGAGACACTCTCGGTCGAATGAATCCTCGATCCAATGGCTTTTGAATTTGGGCATTCAACTCCACCAGCTCCTTCGGTGCCATTCTATGTGGGGATATGGACATCGGAGCCGTTCTAGGTAAGAGCTCAATACCAAATTCGACCTCGCGATTCGGAGGTAACCTAGGGAGCTCATCAGAAAATACATCCGGAAAGTCCTTAACAGTTCTAATATCTCCCCATGAAGGACCCTCCGAAATAGTTGCATTGACATAGGCTAGAAACACCTCGCATCCCTTGCGAACCAGGTTTTCGGCCCTTATTGTTGAGATCACATTAGTCAAGAAGTCCCTTCGCTCTCCAATCACAACCACTTCCTCATCCTCAGTAGACTTCAACACCATAAGCTTAACAGCATAGTCCAACCTAGCTCGATGTTTCACTAGCCAATCCATACCGAAAATAAGGTCGAATTCACCGAATGGCAGTTCCATCAATTCTGCTAGAAAAATTACTCCTTGGACCTCAAGGGGCACATCTCTGTATAACTTATTTAACCTTACTGACTATCCTAGAGGACTTATCACAGTTATCCCACTAACAATATTTTCAAACTAAATACCCAAAGTTCCCTACATAGTGCAACATATGAATGTGTAGACCCAATATCAATTAAAGTGATGTAGGGTACATTATAAATTAAAAACGTACCAGTTATAATGTTAGGAGCATCACCATCCTCTTGTCGACGAGCAGCATACACCAAAGTTGGCTGCCTCGCTACAATGTTACTAGTGCCCCTGCCCAAGGCTCCACGACCTCGTCCGAAATCGTTCCCACCTCTGACTTGTCCACAGCCTCTCAGTGGCTACTGACCACCTCTCACTGGCTGAACATGACTTGGTCTTGTAGCTTGTATCTAAACCGATCTCTAAGGATAATCCCTAATCTGATAATCCATGGACTCACATTTAAAGCATGCTCCAGTCCTCTTCCAGCACTCACCCTGGTGAGATTTCCCATAACCAGCACAGGGCTGCGACCTAGCTATAGCAATAGAGACTCCAGTTCGAAACGGCTCATCAAACCTCTTAGAAGAACTTGAGGGCCCAAAATCTCTCTTATTTCTACCCTTATCTTTTTCACGATTCTGGCGCTCCGAGCGCTTAACTTTTTCAGCAATATTTGCCTTTTCTACAAGAGCAGTAAAATCTCGCTCCCTCTGTGGAGCTATCAATACTCTCAACTCATCACGAAGACCATCCTCAAAATGTACACAATGTTCATACTCAGTTGCTACTATCCCTCAGGCATACCGAATCAACCGCAAGAATTCTGCCTCATATTCAACCATTATTTTTCTCCTTTGGGTCAAGCTCCAAAATTCCTTTCAGCAGGCGTCTACATAACTTGCGCCCACATACTTTCCTTGAAATGCTACCTTAAAGAAATCCCATGTCACACGATCAGCCTGCGTTCCCTCTCTTAAGTAAGCCACCATTGGTAGGCCTCATCTCGCAGTAAGGACACTGCCCATTTTAATTTTTCCTCCAAGGTACACTCAAGATAGTCCAGTATTCGTTCGGTTGCCTCTAACCAGTACTTCTCCACATTTGGGGCTACACTAGAAATACCTTTGAAAATTTCCACTCCGTTAGACCGGAGTCATTCTAAAATTGGCCCTCGGCCCACTGTCCCACTACTAGCTCCAGCAACCTTCTCTAGAACATGAAGCATTGCTTGAGATAGAGCATCATCCCCAGCTGCTCGATCATAAGATCCCGTCTCTGTTACTGGTGAGGCTGGTGCCTCCCTAGCAGGCATATGGCCTGATGCTGATGATCTAGCCCAAGCTCTTTCTCGGCCTCTACCTCGACCCTGTGTACCCCTTTCGCAAGTACCCCTTGTGCTCATTTCAATATGCGTTTATCTGATTAAAAATTTTTATGCATCAGCTCATAATTTTAGTAATTATTAGCAAATGTATTATGAAAAATAGTCATGAGGGGTTTGTTTTCGCAGATCGAGGTCTCACTACAGTTTAAAGTCTCCTCCGGTTTCAGATATCCTCTATCTAGAGTTTCGCAGTATATCAGTAATCAAATTAAAGAACTTACAGATTTGGCACTAGAGATTCATTGTCCCACACTTCTTTCTATTACATTCAAAATCTGTAAAATTTACCTTTAGAAAAAACTTTTCAAACCCATTCCACAGTCCAGTTTTGTAACCTGGCTTTGATACCACTAAATGTAACACCCCAAACCCGACCTAGACGTTATGGCCAAATCTAAAGTGTCAGATAAAAGTGTTATATGAAATCGAAGTCTAATGAAGGAAATAGTTCAATAAAAATCAAATTTGTTCTTTAGTTATTTTTGGAAACATTTAGTACATAATAAGAACCACCATGTGGTAAAAATGGTTTGTTATTGGAGGTTTTAAATTAGCGGAAGCTACTCCCTTAGAGGTCATTTTGAAGTTGAAAATCTGTGTTTGTTGTGAAAGCTTATTTGTACCCGTTAAGCAGTTCAAAATAAGTAAATAAAACCCAATTAAAAGAAAATTGAAATACTAGAGGCCTTATTACATGAAAACAACCCAAAGTAAAATTTTTAAAAAAATGGTCTAGAATAAAAATACTATTGAATGTGTGGCCACCTCCGAGTCCCACGCAGCTCCAAATCATCTAAGGTTGGGGATTACCTGTACAATCAGAAGAAAAGGGTGAGTTACGAGAACTCAGTGTGTAATCCCCTATCATGCAGTAACAGTCTAGGCCCGAGCCCTTTTCGTTATCAGTGTGGGCCTTAGCCCAGTATAGAAATAGTGTGGGCCTAAGCCCGTAACAGTATCAGTATGGTGTAAATATGCAAACCCACCCCAATCCAGCCATACACACCGACCGTACCAACCCAACACACCATGTGGGGACAAAGTCGACCCACCTAGGCCACACACCAATATTGCAGCATAGCTGCCATTAATAAAAACGCAGCAGAGCTGCCTGTACCGAATATGTTGCATAGCCACCTGTAAAAGTAATTGTGGTAGAGCCACCAAAAATAGTACTTACTCCATAACAGAAACCCAACCCATGCAGTATGTCATGTCATGAATTATGCGTACATGCAATATTCATACTCAGTAATAGTTAAATAACTATCATAAAGCCATATCAATCATTTCATCTACTAGGGGTATATCGGTTAATCTACCCTTCTCGGGGTATTTTAGTAATTTACCCATCGAGGGAATTTCGGTAATTTACCCATCCAGGGTATTTTGGTAATTTACCCATTAAGGGTATTTTGGAAATTTACCCGTCGAGTGTATTTCGATAATTTACCCATCAAGGGTATTTTGGTAATTTACCCATCGAGGGTATCTCGATGATTTTCCCATCGAGGGTAGTTCGGTAGTTTACCCATTGAGGGTATTTTAGTAATTTATCCATCGAGGGTATTTTAGTAATTTACCCATCGAGGGTATTTCGATAATTTACCCATTGAGGGTATTTTGGTAATTTACCCATCGATGGTATTTCGGTAACCATACCAGCGTTCACACGCCCTTATGGTCATAGTGTCGTCTTTTCCGATTATACACCTTTTGCGGATAAGCAGTCGAAAGAGGGTCTGATTACACACCTGCTTGTGAAGTCGAGCGAACAGTTCACCGCCCAAACCTTGAACGAAAGAGTAAAGCTTCATGCTCTCGGATTGCAAAAAAAAATCAATCTCACGACCTCGCCGATTATCTTCCTAAATAAAGAACCCTATTAGGCTGGATTGTTAACAAGAATAAAATTTTAGACCCCAATATTAAAACATAATACCATGACGAACAAGCCAACTTACCTCCTTCAAAACTTCAATTGAAAGCCGAAAGAAGAATCCTGAGTGCCTCTGAGAAACCCTCTTGAAACGCAAAGAGTGTAGTACAAGAGAAAGGAAATAAGAATCGGTCAGAAGGTTATTCAGTTTTAAGAAATAAAGGAAGAACTGAAGTGCATACGCTTTAACGAGAGAAATAGAGAATTGTTTCTTTTTGATCACTTACCGATAGATTACACCTTTGCAGAAGATTGATGCGGAGATAGATTATCATAGTGATATTCAGCTAGCTATGAAAAAAACTGATTGCAGAAGACAAGGGGTAATGAAAAAAATGAAAGATAGGTTCGACCAAAAAGAGAGAAAAGAATAGCAAAGATGAAGAAAAGAAAAGGCACCTATGGACAATTTCGAAGCTCAAAAAAACTAACAGAAACCTGACAAAAAGATGCACGTATGGTCGATTGTAGTTCGATTCTAAGTGAAAGAGAAAGAAAAACCAAAACTCCCAAAAACTAAAGAGAAAATTCGGCACCTATACTGACCAAAATCGAAATGCATTACCCCAAATTCCCCTTTACTCGAATTGTACAACCAAAACTCCCCAAACGGCACAAACACTCCCCCATACTCCAACTTCCTTGATTCACTCCCCCAATCTCTCCATAATCTTCTCCACAACTTACTCCCTCAATCTCTTCATGACCAAATCAATTCCTCCACCCTCAGACTTCTACTACAACACAAATTCTAGCTGCCCTAACTGCAAAATAAAAGCCCCCAAAGCTACGCCAACACTTAAACCTCAGACCCCCTTGCCACACTTATAACGCCTCCCCCACTACACTACAAGGCTTTTTGTGACAAAAGGCAAGCACAATAATTAATAAGACCCATGTGCTAGCGTCTAGATCCTTTTAAGAACAAAATTTAAAGATTCTGAAAAAGCCAAGACTTGAACCCAGGCTCCTCAAAGACTCTTAAACACACCCAAATTACTTAACCCCTAAAGGAAACAAGTAATTGTGAAAAAAATGCTTAAATTAAAAAATTAACCATTTGGGGCGTTATAATGGTAGATTTGCAAGTTATGAGTTTAGGGACTAGATTGTATAAACGTTAAAATGTTGGGGGAATTTGTAAATTGATAACGGAATGGTTTAATTGCATAAAACTACCTTTTAAAATATTGGAAATGTATTAATTGGGTTGAATAATTATTTAGATCAAGAAAAGCCATAATCAGATTTAAATCGAGGAAAAGCTAAAGTTTCAGACTAGTTGTCACTTCATTTTTGTAATCGTTTCAGTCAAGGTAAGTTCGTATATTGAATCATTCATTAATGGTAAAAATTTTTAATTTCTATTGAATCATTAAGGTAAGTGAATTGATTATTATGTATTTACATGGTTAATTGAATTTAATGATTAAATTGGGTTAGTGATGAATTTAAGAACAAGTAAATATCACGAATGGTTATATGAGATATTACATCCAAAAAGGCATTAAAGTTTATATGGAAAATGTAAATATCATGGAAAAATATTGAAATGCTAATGTGAAAATGAAAGTCATGAATAAGGATATGGAAAGAGAACCGTTTGAACCTTGTGAACACTTAGTATACAAATGACATGTCATTAGGGGTTATATGTTTTGCGTTTGTGTCTTGGATGTCCTACTGATGGCTGAGGACCTACATTTGTTACGGATTCTCCGTAACTCGTGTGAGCAGTATCGTGTAGCTAACATCCCGACCCACAGCTCATGTGTGCAAGCCCATTTCACAGCTCGTGTGAGCATTATTGAAAAGGTTATGATTATATGAAAAGTTGTTCCCGAGCATTCGATGTTATTCTATACGGTTCAACAAGTAAGTAAAGGTTAGTGGAAAGGCATGTATAAAAACTTAATGTTACTAATGTTCATATGAAATGGAGAGATGGATATGCATATATGAAATGTAAAGGATTAAAATTTATCATGTGATGGATGAAATATGCATGGATATATATATGTTACTCATTATCAAGTAACTATGTGGATTAAAATGAGAAGAATGTGTAATGGATATATATATGTGATGGATGATATATAAAGCTTAAATCCTTATTACGTGTATGTCATGATTTACTTGAAACTTATATGTAATGTTATACTTACTAACCTTATGAGGTGGTGTGTATAGGAAAAGAAGTTTGGCATATGACATGATGAAAGTATGTTTGTTGTTTAATTTAATATTTTCGGTAAGTTTAAGTTTCCTTTATACTACCTTACTAAGCACTAGTTTCTTATATAGTTATTTTCCTTATTTTGTAGATCATCAAAGGCTCGATCGGTTGGAATCTTCATCAGAGCACAACCACACTATCCATTGACTATTTTGGTAGCTTTTGAATAAGTTGGGCTAATTGATATATATATGTGATGGATGATATATAAAGCTTAAATCCTTATTACATGTATGTCATGATTTACTTGAAACTTATATGTAATGTTATACTTACTAACCTTATGAGGTGGTGTGTATAGGAAAGGAAGTTTGGCATATGACATGATGAAAGTATGTTTGTTGTTTAATTTAATATGTTCGGTAAGTTTAAGTTTCCTTTATACTACCTTACTAAGCACTAGTTTCTTATATAGTTGTTTTCCTTGTTTTGTAGATCATCGGAAGGCTCAATCGGTTGGAATCTTCATCGAAGCACAACCACACTATCCATTGACTATTTTGGTAGCTTTTGAATAAGTTGGGCTAATGGTTATAAATGGCATGTCTAGGGTTGTATGTTAGTTTGTTATGTTTCGAGCCTATGCCTCACATACCTGTGTATATCTATATGTTTTGAAATAAGTGGTATGTACTTACATTAATAGGTGATTTTGGTCTCTTATGTGTGTCTTGTGAAGGAATGTGACTAAGTGGTATAATTTGAGAATGAAGTAACTAAATGGTGTGTATGTGATGTGCATTTGGCATGTATAAGGCTCATATGTAAAAGGTTTCATAAATATGTTACTTGGTCCACTTGGTTTGGTCATATCTTTTGGAGATTATGTTTAATGGTGGACTTGTAAAGCTTTGTAAATAAGTGTATCTTGGTCACTTTGAGTGACATGTAAATGTATGTTTTAGACAGGTTTATATGTGTAGCTGAAATGGTTGAAATGTTTATGGTTACAGTGAAGTAAGCATAGGCTTTGGATTGATAGTAAATTCTTTTAAATTGAGGTGCCTTTCAATGGTATATTGGCTAGAACCTCTAGGTTGATTCTTTTTGCATGTTTTAGGCTTGTTTAAATGTGTTTTTAAAGTAAGGGAATGGTTGATTTTGATTTGTCTTGGAACCTAAGTGTTGGATGAAAGTTTGCCTTGTTTTAGAAGCTTTTTATGGTGCACACGGCCTGGGCTATTTAGCACGGCCTCACCATACGGCCATGTGACACACACGACCATGTGCAGGATTTTCTACATAGTCACAGTTAGTTACACGGGCGTGTGGGGAGGCCATACGGCCATGTGACCCCTGTTTCCAAAATTTTCAAATTGTTGCATATATTTTTGTTTTGATTCAAATTAGTCTTGGATTGTTCCCAAACTATTTTTAGGGCCTTGTAAGCTCGATTTAAGGATCGTAAGTGTATTTTTACCCAAATTTTTATAAGCTATTGAACGTTATCATTTATTTTATATTTTTGTTTATGTTTGATGATAAATGTCCTAAATTGTACTGTAATGCTTCGTAACCTTAATTTGGCGACGGAGATGGGTTAGAGGTGTTACACTAGGTGGTTGGGTTGCAATAGGATTAAAATCGTTAGTAGTAATCTATTTCAACATTGATGATATGGAAGATACCTGAGCTTAGAGTGAAGTAAGGGCGTCTACTTCATGCACTCCGACTACTTGTCTTCCTGAAGTTGTTCGATTTGTCGGCCACTAGTAATTATTACCGGCTATCCTCTCAATGATCTCGTAAGCCTCATTATAAGACTTCGGCTATCCTCTTTATGACCCTTTTGCATGTGTTTGCCATCCATGTAGAGTGAATCTAGGCATGTCCATGTAACTTTATTTTATAAATCAATTATTCATAATTTCCTTGGTTCAACTACATTAAATAAAGTCAAAATTAATATGTAGCAAAAACAATCAAATTAAGCATAAATTTAATACAAAATAACATAAAATTACCTTCTTCCTTAAATCATGGCCACTATTGAAATATAAATAAAATTCACTCAATTAGTGATCAATTACTCTGAATTAATATTATTTTTAAGTAAAAAGGTGTTATAAACTACTAAAAAACCTATTTAAATTAGAGTTTACACGTCCCCAAGATATTTCATCTCAAAATGCTTAGATAAAAAACTCATGGTTGCGTGCAATAAGCCTATATCATTAGCGGCAAGAAAAATGTCATCGACATATAGAACTAGAAATATGTACTTACTCGCACTGAATTTTTGATACATAGAATCATGAACAACATTCATCTCAAAACATAATGAGATAATTACTTGATGAAACTTGTGGTACCATTGATAAGAAGCTTGTTTGAGTCCATAGATGGATTTTGTCAATTTGCAAACCATATTATTTGGGTCTTTTGACTCAAAGTTTTTTGGTTCCACCATATTACTTATTTCTTCAATCTCACCATTGAGAAACACAGTCTTAACATCCATCTGATGTAACTTAATATCAAAATGAGCAACAGGCGTCATGATTATCCTGAAAGAGTCTTTCGACAAAACTAGAGAGAAAGTCTCTGTAAAATTAATGACTTCTTTCAGAGTATATCCTTAGTTATAAGATGCATCTTATACCTTTCCACATCATCATTTACATCCTTTTTGGTTTGAAATATCAATTTACAACCAATTGGTTTTACACGTTCAAGCAATGGGACAAGTTTACAAACTTTATTGTCTTGCATACACTTATACTCTTCTTTCATGGCATCAATCCACTTTTGAGAATTAGAACTTTTCATGGCCTGACAAAATTTGACTGGATCATCTTCCATCATTCCATTATCATCCTCATGTTTTTGGAGAAATACAACATAATCGTCTAGAATAGAATTTCTCCTTTATCTTATGGAACTCTTTAATGGCACTTGTTCTTGAGGTTATTCAGTTTGTTCTTTTGGAAAAATTACCTCATATTGAATGGGAAGTTGTTCAACATTGTCTTGTTGAGATTTTGGATTCACTTCTTAATCAATGATAGGTATGAGAACCTGAACATTGTCAAAAGTGATAGTAGGAACTGAGTTAGAATCCAGTTTCACCTCAAAAGCAATGTCTCTAACCTTATTTCTCCCCTCAAACTCAACATCCTCAAAATATATTGCAGTTCCCATCTCAAAAATATTCCTTATCATGGGATCATAAACCTTATAGCCCCTAGATTGCTCTAAAAAACCAGTAAAGTACCTGCTCACTGTTTTTGAGTCCAATAACTTTTTATGTGGCCTACAAGGCCTTGCCTCAGTTGGACATCCCCAAATGTGAAAGTGCTTTAGACTAGGCTTTTGACTTGTCCAAAGCTCATAAGGTGTTTTTGCAAGTGTTTTATTAGGTACTCTATTCAGAATGTAAGCTGTTGTCTTTAATGCTTTTCCCCAGAGGGACTTAGGTAAGGTAGAATGAGCAATCGTGCTTCTTACCATATCCTTAAGAGTCATGTTTTGTCTTTCAGCTACACCATTCATGCTAGGTGATCCTAGCATGGTGTATCGTGGGACAATACCGCATTCCTCTAGGAATTTCACAAATGGTCCTAGACATTGTTCACCTAAGCCATCATATCTACCATAGTACTCACCACCATGATTAGATCTGACATTTTTAATCATTTTGTTGAGTTGATTCTCAACTTCAGCTTTATAAGCTTTAAACATGACCAAAGACTGAGATTTCTCATGAATGAGACATAGGTACCCATAACGTGAGTAAGTCTATGGATGTTATGAAATATTGTTGACCATTCCAAATGCCGTAGGGAATGACCCACAAATATCTGTATGAATTAATTCTAAGACGTTTGAAGATCTGTTGGCACCAACCTCTTGGTTTTGGTCTACTTTCCATTAATGCAATCGATTCAGACATCAAACTCTGTGAAATTAAGGGACTTTAAAATACCATTAGACACAAGGCATTCAACTCTAACTTTTGAGATATGACCTAAGTGCTTATGCCATAATGATGCTGAATTTTCCTTATTTAATTTGCGTTTAATACCACGTGATTCCACATGCAAAGTTTCATTATAGGATGCAACTATTTCAAGCAAATAAAGGTTGTTATAAGTATTTAAATAACTAACTCCAACAACATTCAAATTTAAAGAAAAACTAAATTTATTGTTTCTGAATGAATAGTAATATCCAAATTTGTCCAACGAAGAAACATAAACTAAATTTCATGTAAATGATGATACAATAAAAGTGTCTTTTAAATAAAAATAAAAACCAATTCCTAATAACAACCTAAAATGCCCAATTGCTTCCACTTCTACCGATTTTCCATTGACCACAAAGATGTGTCTTTCACCATCACTTAGCTTTCAGTAGCTCAAGCAACCCTGCGTAGAAACACTTATGCGAGCAGTAGCACCAAAATCTATCTACCAAGTGTTTCTAGGTATTTAAGATAAATTAACCTAAGCACAAACCAAATTAAGAATTATACCTTTCTTTGCATGCCAGGCATGATATTTGGCACATTATTTCTTCAAGTGTCTAGACTTGTTACAAAAGAAACAACTCTCTATATCTTGTTGTTGATTCTTTTGAGCTAGACCCTTAGCAACTTCATTTTGATATTTTCTTTTCTTGCCCTTGCCTTTAGAGGCATTAGCTAAATGAGCACTTTCAGACCTATAACGCTTCAACATTTCTTCCTCTTGCACACAATGAGAAATGATCTCATTTAAAGTCCATTTCTCCTTTTGGCAGTTGTAACTACTTTTAAATAAATTAAACTGTGCAGGAAGCGATACCAAAACCATAAAACAAGAAATTCCTCAAAAAGCTCGACCTTAAGTGCCTTAAGTCTTGAAGAAACATGCCATAATATACTCCCTTACGTTTCCTTGACATTTATACTTCATAGACATCAAAGAAGTCAGAAGTGAAGTCATTCCAACCTTATCATTTTTAGCAGATGTTTCTCAATTTCATCAAGAAAAACCTTGGCTTGAGTAATCTCTTCAGACTCTGCACCCCTAAAGGCTTCTGAACTGTTGTGTTTCATGATCATTAGACTCATACTATTTGAACAATCCCACCTCTCAAAATTCCTTTTAACATCAGGGGTGCTTTCTGCAGTGAGAGGTGCAGTTTGTTCTTCCCTTAGTGCAAGGTCTATGTCCATACAGCTAAGCACTATAAGTAAGTATCTTTTCGTTCCTTAAAATTAGTCTCGTTAAGCATGGGTATAGAATTTATATTAGCAGATATTGTGGCAGCAGAAGATGAACTAGCTGAATATAGATTAAAATAAATAAGAACAAGTTCACATCAATATTCGTAAGTAAACAATAAATTCAAGATAATGGTTAATCCCATCTCAAGATACCAAACACAACATTAATATCAAGCCTTTGGACATTAATATTAACAGTTAGAGATACTCTTGTTGTAACAATCAAAAATTAACAATAAATTATGTCAAATAATTAATTAATCTTTGGACCAACTTATTGCTCACGTAAAGTACCTTCTAATTGTCACACATTTATCACCACAAAAGTCATTTAAATTCTTTCATATATTAACTTACCTTTGGGTCAATTAATAAACGCATGAATCACAAAAATATATAATTATCTTAATATTTTAAATAAACTAATCTACGCAAAAGATGTCACTTTTGCGGCATTTTGTTTCAACTAATCTATTTAAAATATTAGACATCCTTAATTAAAACTTAAAGTCAAAATTTGAATTTAATTGTTTCAAAATACTTCTCTTAATCTCATCTTTCAATCAAATTAAAAGATAATCATATATATATGTATTTATATAATTTTCCAAAACAACATACATCATATCTTTAACTATCAAAACTCATAAATCGTACACTCAATCAATAGAATTTAATACAGAAACGCAATTCATACATTGAACCAATCAAAACATGCATATATATAATTGAAACATATATATGAATTAAACATCCATCTCATACATTGAATCAAACAAAAAAAATTTAAAGAAAAACAAGATTTCAAAGTGAAATCTCGTGATTTAGCAAATAATAATTGTATGAAGAAAAAGAAAATGTATGATTAATATATATACATATATTCATATTTCCACATTAGCGTGCTAATTTCAACTTAAGAGAACTTAAACATTTGATATATAAACAAACCTTCGACATGTAAACTTAAGGTCTGTGCAATTTCTATTTCTAAACCCTAAAACTAAATCCAAGCAAATTACCAAAGATAAAAAAAGTTAAAACCTTAAAACTTAAATTTTATCAAGAAACTCAAAGATTCAATATATATCCAAAATATTAAACCCATGAAATTTCATGAATCAATCAATCCAAAAAAACAAGAAAGAAACTTAATCCATTCCAAATGATACGCCATGGCGAGGCTCAGATGCCATTTGTTAGAATCGTTAAAATATTGATACAAAACTTAATAAAACATGATTTGTCATGTAAAATCATCAAGAATAAAACTAGAGGTGGAAGCATACCTGAATCCATCAATTCCTTGAAATTTTTTGGATCTTACGGATTTGATCTTCCAGATTCGCATACAAGAAATTCAGAGAAAATTTGCTCTCTTTTCTAAAGATGAGATATTGGAAAAGTTATCTTTTATGTAATTTATGGACTATAACTCTACTATATAACTTTTGCACATTAACCTTAATTTCTAACCAGCCCATCCTTAATTAAAAATTAGTTACTACAGTATCTACACATATTTAACCTATATTTTATTTAATAATTAAAGCTCAATAAACCTTAACCAAATTAGATCACTTTTAATTTGGGCTAACCTATTATGATAGCAAATAATAACATGTAATTACACTTATTATACGTGTGATGTACATATTTTCCAACACCCAATAGTCTCTCCAAAAGTCAATTGTCCCACCATTTCTATGTTTCACAAAATCCCATTCTTAACATTTTCCCAAATGCTATTGATACCCTTCCATAATCACAAGGTAATATTAGTTCCAAGGGCATTAGCCAAATAACACTCCCATTTATACTTCAACAGTAAAACTTGTTAGTAATGCAAAGTGGAATCCTACATTAGTTAGAAATAAGTTTCTAAAAGGGTTTATATATAGAATTGTCTCTTTTTCTCATTGAGTAATTGGGGTTAAGGGTCCAACACATGCATGTTGTCACTGTTGCCCACCAGGCTCAATGTGTCCATGTTAACACATGTGTTTATTTTAGGATAAATATTTTTCTTTTTAATATTTAAATAAATATTTTTTGAAAATCTGGTCAATCTTCTATCGCTGAAAATCTATAAAAAAATCGAGTCAGTCTTTCAGTTGCTGAAAAATCTACAAAAAAAACTGGTCTGTTCCGATGAACAGAAATAGCAAGCCTTTTCTTTCCTCATTTTTTATACGACAAGAAAAATAGAAAACACCCTTCTTCTGTCCTCTATTTTCCTCTTTATTTCCTCCTTGTTTTAAAGTTCTTTTCTTGATTATTTTTCCCAATTTTTTTTCCAAGTCCTCTATTCTATTTTTTGTTTGATTTTTCGATTCCCTTGAGAAGAGTAATTCCACTTGTTATTTCAACTTCTTTATTCGGGTGTACAAACAAAAAGGTAAAGGTATTATCATCTTGCTTTTTCCCCCTTCACCACCGATTCTTCATGGAAGAGAAAACTTAAGCTTCGACCAAGCTTCCAAGTTTTGCATGGTATGTAATTTTAGTTTGTTTTTCATAAATTTTATATTTTTGAGATAGTTGCAACTAGGTTTAACTAACCTGTATCGCCGATTTCAAAACTATTAAAGATTGTAAAACTTGTGATTGATGAATCTTAGATTTTTTTTATAGAAATTGGTAGATTTTAAAACTTGTTTTGATTTTAAGGACTAAATTGAATAAAATGAAAAAGTTCAGGGAAATTATGTAAAATAAAATTAAAAGTTTATAGGCATGAATTTGAGTGTTCTTATGATATTAGTGTTAATATTGTGAATCTTAACTATTATATAGATCAAGTTGTTGACTTAGACGAAAAAGGGAAAACTATCGAATAGACCCTAGTATCTAAAGCATTACCGTTTTATCAGGTAAGTTCATACAGTATAAATAAGTTTAAAGTACTGTTGAATTATGTTTTAAATTTGTAATTGTGTTTATTGAAAGCTTGAATTTGGTTATGAAGTAGTATAAAAATTAAGAATTGAATCTAATTGAAATGGATTGTTGCGAGTGGTATAATCTGAGATTAAATTCTGATGAAACTAGAAAAAGTTTTGTATACGAGGTTATGAGTTTTGCCCAAGTTCTGAGCTCCTGCATATGTTGCGGACTCGAGATTACAGGAATAGGTTTAGGGCTCCTACATGTGTTGCAGACTTGAGAATACATGTTTAGGTTCCCAGCTCCTGCATAGGGTAAAATGACCAAAATACCCCGTAGGATAAAATGACCGAAATAGCCCCATAGGATAAAATGACTGAAATACCCACATAGGATAAAATGACCGAAATGGGCCGTGTGGGCTCAATGGGTTCGTAGGCCCCACACGGATGAAATCCACGATTCATGGAAAATACTGGACTGGGCTATTTAGATCTCATAGCTGTGGAAAAATCTGGGCTGAACGGGCCACACGAGCATGTGGGCCCACTTGGGCCGAGTAATGGGCCTTAGGCCCATTTACACTATTATAACCATTTAGGTTACTTGAGTCGCTCGAGGCGACTACGAACCTTTCGAGAAGTCGATATCTGCATGGAGACCCCAAAATAGGTAAAATGACCATAATACCCCCATAAAGTAAAATGACCAAAATACCCCATAGGATAAAATGACCGAAATACCCCTACAGGGTAAAATGACTGAAATACCCACATAGGGTAAAATGATCAAAATACCCCCATAGGATAAAATGATCAAAATACCCCCATAGCGTAAGGTGACCAAAATACTCCCATAGGGTAAAGTGACCGAAATACCCCCATAGGGTAAAGTGACCAAAATTCCCCCATAGGGTAAAATGACCGAAATACTCTCATAAGGTAAAATGACCAAAATACCCCCATAGGGTAAAATGAATGAAATACCCCCATAGGGTAAAATGACCGAAATACCCCAATAGGGTAAAATGACTGAAATATCCCCATAGGGTAAAATAACTATTATACCCCTACGAGATAAAATGATTATTATGGCCTTTTGTTATGTATGACTGGTTTTCTCTATGATATGTATGCCTATGATTGAGCATGACATTTTGCATACACGTATGATATTATGTCACGATATATCTCATGGGCCACGTTGGGCCGAAATGGGTCGTGTGGGCTCAATGGGCTCGTGGGCCTCACATAACGAAATCAACAATTTTTGGCAAATATTAGACTGGGCTATATAGATCTCATAGTCGTGGCAAAATCTGGGCCGCACGAACATGTGGGCCCACTTGGACCGAGTAATGGGCCTTGGGCCCATTTACACTGTTATGACCATTTAGGTAACCTGAGTCGCTCGAGGTGACTGCAGACCTTTTGAGAGGTCGATATCTACACCGAGACCTTAAAATAGGTAAAATGATAAGAATACCCCTATAGAGTAAAATGACGAAAATACCCTCATAGGGTAAAATGACCGGAACACCCCCATAGGGTAAAATGATTAAAATAACTTCATAGGGTAAAATGACCGAAATACTCCCATAGGGTAAAATGATCGAAATACCCTTATAGGTAAAATGACTGAAATACCCTCATAGGGTAAAGTGACCAAAATATCGCCATAGGGTAAAGTGACCGAAATACCCCCATAGGGTAAAATGATCGAAATACCCCCATAGGGTTAAATGAATAAAATACCCCCATAAGGTAGAATGATCGAAATACCCTCATAATGTAAAATGACTGACATAACCCCATAGGGTAAAATGACTATTATATCCCTAGGAGATGAAATAACTGTTATGACCTTATGTTATGTATGACTGATTTGCTCTATGATATGTATGACTATGATTGAGCATGACAATTTGTATACATGTATGATATTATGTCACGAAATATTGCATGGGGATGGGTTGTTATGTTTGGAGGAAGTGTACCGTACTGATAAGGTTGCATGGGTCGCCCAAGACGACTGTGGACCTACTGATGGTTATATGCAGTTTATTTTACTGGCAGCTTTGCTGCAATACTGTTTAGTGCCGCAACTGTAGCTAATCTTAGTGTGTCTGGCTAGGTGGGTTGATTTTATCCCCCACATGGTGTGCTTGGCGGGACGGAATGGTGTGTAGAGGCTGGATTGGCTAGGATTTCTAACTGCATATCTGCATTGATTAATGATTTGGTACTCTTACTACATCGAATAATGATATTACATATTGGTCACTGCATGACTTATATCTGTTACTGTTATGGGCCAAGGCCCCACTGATACTATTACTAAAATTGGGCAAAGGCCCTACTGATTACAGGCATTGTGATGGGCTTAAGCCCAATCGTTTACTGTTACGGGAAAGGGCTTAGGCCCACACTAAACTAGACTGTTACTGTAGTGGGCTCAGGCCCAAATTGCATTTATCTACTATTTAATTGACTGTTTGCTTATTAGGAGATTACACACAGAGTTTTCGTAAACTTACCCTTCTGTTTAACTGTATAGGTAATCCCAGTTGTAGACGGGTCGGTGCTGCGAAGGACTCGGAAGTGGCCACACAACTGCAGCTGTTTTACACTTGGTTTTATTGAAATTTAAAGATTTCATTGGGTTTTGTGTATGTAATAAGGCCATTTATGTTTGTTTAAATTTTCTTGGGCTGTTGCTTATTTATTTTAAACTGCTAATTTAGTAGAAGACGAATTTACAAACTAATATTGTTTTCAAAGACACGAAATTTAAACATTAGAGTTTTTAAAAGCTCCGCGATTTTAGATCAACCTATTATAACAATAACAGATAACAAGGCAAATATTTTGACTAGATGATTTGTTAAATAATAGTAAAGGGTTTTTTAACTTAGAAACGTATTTTTTACCAACAAGTCTAATTTTTGAAAGACACTTCAATGTGACACACCAGATTTGAACATAACATCTAGGTCAGGTTTGGGGTGTTACATTTAGTGGTATCAGAGCCTAGTTGTAAAACTCGACTGTGGAATGGGTTTTTAAACTTTGAATTTCTAAAAGTTTCTTTTAAATAATTTGAAATGTTCTGGAAGGATTTTCTAATTGTGTGGCAGACCGAGTCTCCGCCCCGATCCTGTAAGTTCTCTCTGAAAACTGTACTTTGATTTCGACTAAAACTGCCATAGGTAGGAGCACTGAGAGATTACTATAGATAATATGAGTGGACTAAAACTCTTCAGTTACAGTAAACTAAGACTGTGGGAAACTGGAAACTATAGGGATACTTTGATTTGCGAAAACAAAACTCTAATTACTATTTTTCATAAGGCATCTGTTAATAATTACTAGAACTACAAACTAATGCATAAAACTTCATAAACTGATAATACGTTATTTGATATGAGCCCAAGAGTTACACACGGACGAGGTACAATAGGCCATGGTAGAGGTCGTAAAGGTATTCAAGTTGGGTCCTCGTCGTTTGGCCATATACCTAATTTGGAACTACAGTGCGCAATAGAAACGTAGTGGTGCAGTCTGTGTTATGCGACTGATCTGATAGTTGGAAATTTCGAGGATGCAGTTTCTTTAAGGAGGGCTGAACTATAACACCCCGAATTTTGGGCCTAGAAGAAATAGGTTTTGAACAAGGGAACAGCTAGGAGACTGTACATAAATATTTAGTTGTGCAAGAAAGAGGCATAAATGAATGTCTGTTTCAGTGGTTAAGTGATTTAGGAGTGTTTGGAAGTGTCTGAGAAGTCAGGTGTTCAAGCCTTAGCTTATGCAAAAATTTTATTTTAAGTGAATAAAATCGTTGGATCTAGATAGTAGGTTCTTAAATTATTGTGGTTAAAATATGATACAAAGGAGTTGTTGGTCTAGTGGTAAGGGGCGTGTGGAGTGTACATGGGGTCTAAGGTTCGAGTGGTGGCGTATCAAAAAGGGGGTATTTAGTTTGCTGCCTAATTCGTGTGGGTGGTAGAGTTGGATTGAAATACTGCTAAATGGAGTTTGAACTGGTCAAAGAGAGAATTGAGGAGGGATATTTGGTGAGATTTGAGGAGAGAATATTGAGATTTGGGGAGGTTATTATTGTGGAGAGATATATATCACATCTAATTTGTTCCTTGCTCTCGATGGAAGATCGGTGAGGTTTTCAAGGTTTTCATCGCTTTCTTCAACCTGCATTGCTTCCATTCCTAACTGGTGGTGGTCGAGGTTGATTGGCACATTGCCTGGGAACCAAGGGTGCAATGATAATTGATTTTCAGAATAAGAGTGATCGGAGCAAAAGGAATCTGCATATCACATCAGGTGTGTAAACACCCTACTGTAACTGTAGAACGGCAAAAGCTGAAAAGCAGAAATACGGCGGTTGAGACCACATGAACGTTCGATCGCTGGTGTGGTAAGCCAAACCTACGAATCGTGGGCGATAGACTGTGCAGAACTCCATGAGCATTTTCATGGGCTTAGGCCGTAATGGGCCACGTTGGGCCGAAATAGGCCGTGTGGGCTCAATGGGCTCTTGGGCACCACACGATTGAAATCCATGATTTAAGGCAAATACTGGATTGGGCTATGTAGATCTCATATCTGTGACGAAATTTGGGCTGAACGGGCCTTACGAGCATGTGGGCCCACTTAGGCTGAGTAATGGACCATGGGCCCATTTACACTGTTATGACCATTTAGGTTACCTGTGTCGCTCGATGCAACTGCAGACCTTTTGAGAGGTCGATATCTACATTGAGACCCCAAAACAGGTAAAATGACCAGAATACCCCCATAAAGTAAAATGACCAAAATACCCCTATAGGGTAAAATGACCGAAATACCCCCATAGTATAAAATGACCGAAATACCCTTATAGGGTAAAATAACTGAAATACCCTCATAGGGTAAAATAACCAAAATACCCCCATAGGGTAACGCGACCGAAATACCCCCATAAGGTAAAGTGACCGAAATACCTGCATATGGTAAAGTGACCGAAATACCCCTATAAGGTAAAATGACTGAAATACCCTCATAGGGTAAAATGACAGAAATACCCCTATAGGGTAAAATGGTTGTTATACCCCTAGGAGATGAAACTGTTATGGCCCTATGTTATGTATGACTGATTTACTCTATGATATGTATGACTATAATTGAGCATGACATTTTGCATACACGTATGATATTATGTCACGATATATTGTATGGGGATGGGTTTTTATATTTGGAGGAAGTGTACCGTACTGATAATGTTGCACAGGTCACCCAAGACGACTGTTTACCTATTAATGGCTATATGCCGTTTATTTTCTTGGAAGCTTTACTGCAATACTGTTTAGTGCCGCAACCGGTGCTAATCTTGGTTTGTCTGGTTGGGTGGGTCGATTTTATCCCCACATGGTGTCTTTGGTGGGACGGAATGGTGTGTAGAGGCTAGATTGGGTAGGATTTCTAACTACATATCTGCACTAATTAATGATTTTGTATTGTTATTTCATCGAATAATGATATTACATACTGTTTACTACATGACTGATATCTGTTACTGTTATGGGCCAAGACACCACTGATACTATTACTGAAATTGGGCAAAGGCCTTATTGGTTACTGGCATTATGACGGGCTCAAGCCCAATCGTTTACTGTTACGAGAAAGAGCTTAGGCCCGTATTGAACTGGACTGTTACTGTAGCGGGCTCAGGCCCAAATTGCATATATCTACTATTTAATTGACTGTTTGCTTATTCGGGGATTACACACTGAGTTATCGTAAACTCACCCCTCTGTTTAACTATACAGGTAAGCCCCAGTTGTAGGCGGGTCAGTGCTGCGAGGGACTCGGAGGTGGCCACATAATTACAGTTGTTCTATATTTGCTTTTATTTAAATTTAAAGTTTGCGTTGGGTTTTGTTTATGTAATAAGGCCATTTATGTTTGTTTAAATTTTTTTGGGCTTTTGCTTACTTATTGTAAACTGGTAATTTAGTAGAAGATGAATTTACAATATAATTACTGTTTTCAAAGACACGAAATTTAAACATTAGAGTTTTCAAAAGCTCCACAATTTTAGATCAACCTATTATAAGAATTTCAGATAACAAGGCAAATGTTTTGACTAGATGATTTTTTCAATAATAGTAAAGGGGTTTTTAAAGTTAGAAATGTATTTTTTACCAACAAGTCCAATTTACAAAAGACACTTCAATGTGACACGCCAGATTTGACCATAACGTCTAGGCCGGGTTTGGGGTGTTACAATAGGTCACTCAACTTGAATGCTATAAAACTTGCACAAATAATTCAATTATGTTGCATGTAGGCTACCACACGGTCGTGTGTTCAACACATTTATGGTGGTTTTTGTTCACACAGTGACAGTGAGTTACACGGTCTGGCAACACGGTCGTGTGATCCTTAATTACATTATATCAGTCTGTTACATAGGTTGGGGACATAGCTATGTGATAGCACCACACGACCTCAGCCTTGTCACATAGCCTGGCCATATGGCCATGTGACCTACGTTTTAATTTTTTACCTATTATTTTGTAAATGTTTCAGCTTGGTTCTGTTTTAGTTCTGAACTTGTTTAAGAGCTTTCGTAAGTTCGATTGGGAATCTTTTTTTATTGTAATGCATGTTTAACTTTAACTTAACTAGTATATGTTGATTTATTGAATAATATTGATTAAATTGCTTATGAATATTTTGGTTTATCGTGGTAGCATCCTATAGCTCAAGTCTGACTACTGGACCAGGTATGGGGTGTTATAATTGGTCTCCAAGAATGGTCATATTTTTCGTGCAACTTGAAGTCGACTACATCCTATTGAATCCACCTATCGTCGAAGAAGCCGGAGAAACTGCCACCATTCCCAAAAACTCAGACGTCGATGCCACTACGAAAGCTAAGTATGAAAAGTACAACAAAATGGTAAGAGGTCACATGTTAAGCCAGATGGCTAACAACCTTTCGACCTATTTTTCAGAAATAAGTTAACCAAATCCATTTGGGATACCTTGGAGAAGAAGTATGGAGCTGACGATGCTTGAATCAAGAAGTACGTCATTAGAGAATGGCTTAAATTCCAGATTACTTATGACAAATCTATAATGGAACAAGTACATGCCTACGAGAAATTAGTTTCTGACATCCTAGCTGAAAGGATGAAGATGTGTTAAATTCTTCAAGAAAACGTCCTAATTGAGAAGTTTCCAAAGTCCTAGTCCAACTACCACGATCTCCTGAAGCATAAGAAGCGAGACATTTCTCTGGAAGAACTGATTTGCCACATGAAGGTAGAGGAGGCCTACCGCCTTAATGATAAGGCTCTAGTCACTTTAAGTGATTTTTCTTTAAAGATAAGGCTCTAGTTACTTCAAGTGATTTTCACAATTTTAACAAATTAAGTAACGCTGGAAATTCAAAGAAAATGGTAAAACCTCTGAATAAGAAGATTGTCAACTTCAAGAAACCAAGAAAGAATAAAAAGTCAAACAACCCAATGAGTTGCTAAGTGTTTAGAAAATTTGAACACAAAGCATACCAATGCCACCAACGCTCTGATCACCAGATAAAAAACAAACCTCAAGTACATATAGCTAAAAATCCAAATGAGATAGTATCCATTATGGTTTCTGAAGTGAACCTAGTTGAGAACAATACCGAGTGGATTATAGACACAGGCGCTTCCAAACACTTCTACAGTAATAGAGAAATGTTCACTGAGTTTAAAAATGTAGCTGAATGTTAACAAGCGTACATGAGGAATTTTAGCGGTTCAGAAGTACTCGGTAAAGGAAAGAACTTTCATTAACTTACTTTTGGCAAAACATTAGCACTGAATAATAATCTTTATGTACTCGCCTTGTGTAGATATCTAATTAGTGGTGGATTACTGAATAAGGTAGACATTAAATTTGTTTTTGAATCTGATAAACTTGTACTTTCTCGTAATGGAGATTGTGTTAGGAAAAGTTATTTGAGTGGAGGTTTATTTGTGATTGAGACTATATTTAATGATAATAATAAGGCCGCCACTTCTATTTATATTGTTGAATCTCTTGATATGTGGAATGCTAGATTAGGTTATGTGAATATTCATTCTTTAAAAAAGCTCATAAAAATGAATCTACTCCTTAATTTAGATGATAGTAGCCTTAATAAATGTGAAATTCATGTTGAATCCAAACATGCTAGACCTTTTTTAAGAACTCTTACTAACTGGAAGACAGAAATTTTAGAATTAGTTCATATTGATCTAACATACTTCAAAAACGCAAAAAGTAATAGTGGAAAACGTTACTATATCACCTTTATAAATGACTACTCTAGATATACAGAAGTTTATATCCTAAAATTGAAAGATGAAGCTGATAAAAACTTTTTTATTTATAAAGTAGAAGTAGGAAACTAGCTTGATAGGAGAATAAAATGTCTTAGTTCTGATAGAGGTAGTGAATGCGACACTAATTTTTGTAAAAAGGTATGTGAGAAAGATGATATTATACATGAATTTTTTGCTCCTTATGTCTTACAATAAAATGAACTAGTTGAAAGGAAAAAAAACTCTAAAAGAAATAATAAATGCTTTACTAGTAAGTTTTGGTTTCCTTGATAATATGTGGGGGGAGGCTGTACTTTCTACTAACCATATTCTTAATAGAGTGCCTCATAAAAAAATAGATTGTACCTTATATGAATTGTAGAAAAGTTATGCCTCTAATCTACAATACTTGAAAGTGTGGGGGTGTTTAGAAAAAGTAGGTTTGCCTGCTTTTAAAAAGAGCACTATCGAATCTAAAACTATTGATGTTGTATTTGTTGGGTATGCTCTAAATAGTGCTGCATATAGATTCATGTTTTGCATGATCATTCCATATGTGAATCTAGATATGTTGTTTGTGAATTTTTTCCTTTAAAGAAATCTAACATAAGTACTAATATACAATTAGATGAACATGTTTCTTCAAATACACTTAGTAAAGATATTTCTGATGATGATATTGAACCTGATAGGAGTAAACGACAAACGAATGTCATTAATTTTGAATTAGATTTCCTTACTTCCTTTGTAACTGAAGTTAGAGATTTTGACTTGATAAGTGATTTTATATCTCATACATTTTTGATAGATGAGGATCCAAAAACTTATGATGAAGCCATATAATCAATAGATGCTAGTTTTTGGAGAGATTCCATAAATAATGAGCTATAGTCTATCATGTCTAATCACACTTAGGAACTAGTAGACTTACCCAGAGGTTTTAGACCTATTAGTAATAAATAGGTATTTAGAAAGAAATTTAGACCAGATGGGTCAATACAGAGGTATAAGCAAAACTAGTTGTAAAAGGGTTCACTCAAAAATTTAGAATAGATTAGTTTGATACATGTTCTCCTATGAATAAGATCTCAATCATTCGTGTTTTTTTTTTTGCTTTAGCTTCCATTCACAATTTGCTCATACATTAGATAGATGTGAAGGCAACATTTGTGATTGGTGATTTGGACAAGGAAATCTACATGGAGCAACCTCTAGGTTTTATGGAACTTGGCATGGAAGATAAAGTTTGTAGACTCAAAAAATCTTTATATGGTCTCAAACAACCTCCAAAGTAATGGTATGAGAAATTTCATAAAACTATTATTATTTTTTTGTTTTATTGTTAATGGTGCAGATGCATGTGTGTATTCTAAAACATTTTGTTCTGATCGTATCATCATAACTTTGTATGTAGATACCATGTTAATTTTCAGTACTAATATAGAAGCCATTAACCAAACCAAAAACTTCTTATCTACCAATTTTGATATGACTGATTTGGGAGAGGTAGATGTAATCTTAGGAGTAAAGGTTACTAAATTAGAAAAAGGATTTGCTTTAAACCAGTCTCATTATATAGAGAAAGTGCTAAAGAATTTTAATAGCTTTGATGTAATCCCTGTGAAAACTCATTTTGATTCTAACATAAATTTGATAAAGAATAAAGGAAATAGAATTTCCCAAACAGAGTATGCTAAAATTATTGGAAGTCTTATATTCTTGATGAATTATACTCGGTCTAATATTGCTTATGCAATCAATAGAATAAGTAGATACCCATAATCCTAGCAATGATCATTGGAATGCTTTAAAGGATATTCTTAAATACCTAAAAGGTACAATAACTTGGGAGTTGGAATTTTTCAGATACCCTACAATCCTAGAGGGATACTGTGATGCAAACTGGGCAATTGATAATTATAAAGTTAGCTTTACAAGTTGGTATGTCTTTAGTTTGGGTGGAGCAATTATTTCTTGGAAGTATGCTAAATAAACTTATATTGCACACTCCACAATGGGTTCAAATTTTATAACTCTTGACTTAGCCGAGTAAGAGGCCGAGCGGCTTATGAATCTACTTGCAAAGATCCCTTATGGGAAAAAGTGACTCCTCATGTATCTTTATTATGTGACTCACAAGTTGTAATTTGCGTTGCTAAGAGTCAAGCTTACAATGGTAAAAAGAGGCATATTCAAATAAGACATTAATTTGTGAGACATTTAATAAAGAATGGAGTACTTGCCTTGGAGTACGTGAGGTCTGAAAGGAACCTAGTTGATCCACTAACCAAAGGGTTAAATAGAAAATTAGTTTTTGATTCGTCGAGAGGGATGGGTTTTAAGCCCAGTGGTTGATGATTTCATGGTAGATACCCAACTTAGTTTTCTAAGTCCAATGTCATCAAACGAAACCATGGAAAGACTCATAGTGTACATTTTACCTATCCCTATGGCAAACAATGTACATGCATAAGGTTGAGTTCTTACTCTTAATGAATTCATATCCCAGAGTTTGGGTGGTCCTACTGAGACGGGCTTGATGAACTCACCGATATGTGCGGTTGAGTTTCTTACTCTTACTGTAACACCCCAAACCCAACCCATCCACCAAATTCAAGTACGGAGCACACAACTGGACTAGTTTGAATTATCCTAAAATTTATCGACTAACTATTATAGAACTAATTACATTAAAAATAATAATAGTTCTTACAAAAAAAGTCTTAAACTTAATGAAAAGCTTAGCCCTTCAAGATTCTATTTTAATCAAACTTTTCATTTACAACGAAACCTTTATAGCTCTTATTGAGGCTAACTATCCCATTACCCAGATTCTAAGGCTACAATATGGATACAACATAACAATTCCTAAGGCGAAGCCTCCAGTAGTACCCCCTCCCATGTGTATGACGTTGATCCAATAGCGATCCCTAATCTCCAATCCAACTAGTTGGGTCCCTTCTTGAAGTCCTCGATCATCCTCGCAAGTCTTACTAACATCAGTAAACTCTATAAGTTCGAAAGAACTTAATGAGTTCCTTCACTGTATCATATTTAAACCCATCACATAAGGGTAAAAAATGTAAAATAAATTAAACATAAATCTACTCCCTACTCATTTAAGGCGAGTGTTCTTTCTCAGGGTGGCAGACTCCACTCGATCCTCTGAGCTACTTGACTCTTTATAAAACTTCCCTCTGGTTGGACTCTCTGCTCAACCATAATCTAGACACCTCACTGCATCAGTGAACCCTATCCTTACTTCTTGTCTTTTCTTCCTTTCATACACCCTACATACAGGGTGTTTGTTGGCCTCTATCTTACTTGGTTGTACGCTTGTTTTTTTCATACTATACCTCTATATTGGCTTTCTCGTCTTTCCACCTAAAGGTTTTTAGGACATACCTTCCTTGGTGGACTTTCATAGTCGGACCAGTCCTTGGCAGACTTCTACGGTCAAACCAGTCCTTGGAAAATTCCCTTCTATCAACACCCTAATCCCTAAGGACTCATTGACATTTTTGTTGGTGTTGATTTACAGCGGACCATGCCACTCCGTCAAACCACTTTCTTAATCCAGTCCATTGGTTGTAGTAATGGGATTGCTTCCAGTAATCCGCCCCTTATACCAGCCCTTACTTGGGAACTCTCTTGTCCCATAAGTGATGGTTAGTCTGACTTGTTGAACCAATATGTTATCGTACTTGATGCTATATGAATTTAACAACCCACTTGCTTATTTCCTCATTACAGGTCAACATTGCGACAGTGTACCTGCATTAGACTTTCCTCAATGAGGAATAGTCTTTGTAGACATTCTGTCCCCATGACAGAATCCTTATCCTGGAACTGAAACTTCCATCCCTTCCATGAGATTTTCCTCTCACATACATATTCTTTGAGCAACCCTTGAGGGCACTTCATAAGGGATCCTCGTTTGTAGTCCTCGAATACTTTTCCATATTTAGGCTAACTCTCGCACGCCTATCTTCCTCTAATTCTTAGCAGGTCCTTGCCCATGCCCTATCAGCCTTCATAGCTATCCCCACCACTTTCATCATTTTTGATGGATCTCTCATGCTCTACTTGCCATACTTACGCTTTCTTTTAACTCTTTTCCCACCTGTGTGGTTTTTCTTGCTTGGTGCACTGGCATTAGACCCCGTGCTTATCGTTTTGATGGACTATATGGATTATCGTAGCCGATATATGGTCTTATACCCTTCTCAATTCATTTCTCACGTCCCGATGGACTTACCCCGTATTTACTATCCCAACGGACTATCTCTGTTTTGTGTTTACTGTCCAAGCGAACTATCTTTGTGGATGCCATGGAGACTTTCATCCATGGTCTTACTCATCATACCTGGTTGTCATAGCATCTTTTATCTATGGTCTTAAATCATATACCTTATAAATTGTACCATGCTTCCATGTTTCCATGACGTCATTCATCCATGGTCTTACACTACGTACCTCATACCAACTATCATGGTGTCGCCCCGAAGGACCAGTCAATATCGTTGTCACAGTAAATACCTTTCCATAATACTAATTTCTTAAATCCTCCTCCCATTCCTCCTTTACACCACCTAATCTTGATGCTCGAACACCACAGTGTTCCCTCATAAGGCCTAGAGCTTTGCCCGTGGTGATAACTAATAGGTTCACTCCCCTTTCCATTCCTAACTTCATCTATCCAATAGAGGTGTTTCCCACAATCATGCAATGCATGCACATATCATCATATTTCACGTTTATACAAACATGGCATACCTTCAAATCTCTCGAACGCCAAAGCTTCTATTCTCCTAGAAGCTAAGCATTACAACCAAAAATCTACTAGTTAAACTTGCCCTTAATCTTACAAGCTTAAACTTTCATAAGCATACAGAACCTCTGAAATGGTGCTGAAGGGCCACAACCTTATTTACCTATTCTTACGTATAGAGAAGGGCTAAGAACCTTACCATTTTGTTGGCTTCCTTACTTTTCCATCTACATTCTCATGGTCTGCTTCATTCAGAACCTTCCATGGTTGTTCCTTCTTCAAAGTATCCGATGAAAAAGATGAAAAGATAGAAAATGAAACAAATTTGGGAAGAACTTCATTCTTAAGAAGCCTTTTCCCAACTATTTATAGTTCTTCCCACTCTATTACCAATCTCATGATAATTGTGCATTTACAAATCATTGTGTCGCCCACAATGGAATCAACTAGTTCCATTCTAACCAAACTAGGTTTGGTTCTCACCAAGTCCAATTTAGATTCTAGGTTTCCTGTTTCTTTCAATAAAGGTCGCCAACTTGTATTCACTTTTTATTTACTCCTCCAATGATTTCTGATTTCCAGATTAATTAGGAATCAGGTGTTACACTTAATGATTTCATATCCTAAAATTTGGGTAGTCCTATTGAAATGGACTTGATGAACTCACCGAATTTAAATTTTAGAGAATGAGCTTGATAAAATGTTTTTAATGATTTCATAGTCCTGATTTGGTTAGTCTATATTGGGATAGACTTGATGAAATCACCTATGTAAGTGTGAAGAACTAGCCACCTTCTGTGAAAGACCTTGGGCAGTCTTTCTAAACCGCTTACCAAAATCTCGAGGTGTTTTGGCTAAAGCTTGTTGATCTATTGGGAACATCAATTGGTTTATAGATTAGTTGTGTGTCATGAGTTAACCCCTAAAATAAAATTTTCAAAATTCATTCTATTGTTAAAGAGAGGAATCACTCATTTCAGTACGTACTACTTAAAATCCACAAGATATTAGTGCTTAAGCAGCTAATTGTGTTATTGCTCTTTTGACATTTCACCTTTTCTCGTATTTACAAATTTTCAATTCTTTGCATTAGTGAGGGAATGTTAGTAATGCAAAATGGAATCCAACATTGGTTAAGAATAAGCTTCTAAGAGGGTTTATATACAAACTGGCCTCTTTCCTCACTGAGTAATTGGGGTTAAGGCCCCAGTCCGTGTCTGTCTATGTTAACACTTTTAGGATAATTTTTTTATTATTTTTAATATTTAAATAAGTACTTTTAAAAATCAATCTTTTACTATTTTTACCTTCGATGAATAGTATAAATAGTATGCCTTTTTTAATTTTTATACGAAAAGAAAAACAGAAAACACTATTCTATTTTCCTCTTTGTTTCCTCCCAGTTTTTAAAGTTCTTTTCCTGATTATATTTCTCGATTTTTTTGCCTAAGTCCCCTGTTCTATTTTTTGGTTGATTGTTTCATTCCTTTGAGAAGAGCAATTCCACTTGTTGTTCTACCTTCTTTATTCGAGTGTATGAATATATAAGTACTATGCTAACCTTAAGGGCAACGTCCACAACTCAATTACACTGATCAAGATGACTTTTCTTCTAAGGTAGTGGTTCTTCAACGACACAATTATGATTTATTTATGCTAAATTTATTCTTCCAGTCAGTGCTAATGAGTTTGTTTTGAAATAGTTATTATCCAATAGTTTAGAAGCAACTTTCATACTACAGGTTAAACTTGTCTGTCCCGATGAACAAGTTCATTCCTGGCCTCTCCAAGCTCGAGCCTCTCGATAGAACCAACTATCATTGCTAGTCTCAAAGAATGGTCATATTTTTCAAGCAACTTAAAGTCGACTACATCCTCTTAAATCCACTTGGTACTGAAGAATTCAGAGACTCTATCACCTTTCTTAGAGACTCAAACATCAATGCCAGTAAAAAAGCTAAGTATGACAAGGACAACAAGTAATAAAGTAGTAATTATAGAGTTATTGTCTCCATGGGACTGTATAAGTAAGGCAAAAATTGTGAAACTATCAATTGGTGATTGAAATAATTAGAAGTGAATTCAATTAACTAATTAACCTAACTAAGATTACTCAGTATTCAAGAAAAATAAGAATTTTAACAAATAATAATGAGCAATATACAATAACACAAGTTTAATCACAATGACATCAAGGAGCTAGAATAATTGCTTTCCTTAACTTAAAATTATTAAAAACAATGTTGATAATGTTAAGGCAGAACCATGACAATTTAGCTATTTACTAACCAAGAATTTATAAGTTATTAGTCATACTTTTTAACCTTTAAGTTTCTTTAGCATACTTCCATTCAATTAACTTCAAAGTTTCATAAGTAGACATCATATTTAAGGGTTATGCAAGGTAACAATATTGCAAAATATAATTACTAATTCAATCATTAAAGGTATTCAAATATTGCTTCTACTAATTACCATCTTTTTTGGATTAAGTAATTAGTTCATATGTTTCCCTACATTATTTATGCATGAGTAAGCATGTTCATGATACCATTTGAATGAATAAACAACCAATACACATAACAACGTCAACATATTATTAATAACATAAGTTAAGGGATTGCAATCAATCTAGCATCAATATGATTAAGTCATTATTATTAATTTGAAAGAAAAAGAGTATATTGAAATGATGTTTATCAACTTGAAAAAAATAAAAGATTAAAGGAAAAGAAATTCTAAACCGATTTCGGTGCTTTTCGTGGCACTACTCTTGTTGCTTTTCCTCCTCTCTTCTCATTTGCTTGGATGCACAAATTCTCTTAAAGTGTCGAATTTGGCTGCTCTCAAAAACCTATGAATTTCTCTTAATTCTATGTTGCTTGCTCTCAAATGTGGTGTAAGTAAAGATAGATTAATGAATGAGTGATGATTGAAGTGTAGTTAGTGCCCCTCTTTTATACTAGTGAAACCCCTTGAGTCTTTACTATTTTTAGCACAGTCATCCCATGAATATCTCCATGTAGGTGGTTGGTCCTTCATTTGTGGAAGGATGTGGGCGGCCACTTTGATTTGTGGCGATTTTGGCACCTCAAGTGGACTGTTTGGGCTCCATCTTCCCTTAGTTGGTTGTCCAGACTTGTTAACCCACTTTAGATTTGGCTCAAGTGGAATTCTGAAGTCCAATAAACATCTTTGGGGCATCCAAATATGGCAACACATCAGCCCAATCCCATAGGTTTTTTGCTGCAACACTGAGAATCCATAAGTGAGTTTCAAGTCCTTCTTTCCTCCTAGGGCACTAACTACCTTCAAAACTATAAAAATAATGCATTTAGCATATAAATTAAACAAGATAACAAATTTACCTTAAAATTATCCAATAGGACAGAATTATAATAAAAACTATGAAAATTGTTATCAACCACTCAAAATTTACATGAATTATTAGTCTAAAAGTACTGAAGATAACTCTATACTCAGACATATATGCCTTAGGTCATCCCTAAGTATTTCAATACATATATTCAATTAATTGAATTTTAACATTCTAACAACCTATAATTCTAACAAACATATATGCTTTTTGTGTATCTATTTTTCATTTGGTATACTTAACACACTTTCACCTATTTACAATTTAACAAAGTGAACTAACTAGTTTTGAATATAGTCTAAGCCTACTTTAGCTCAGCCTAAGCTTTCCTATTTATAGGCATAATTAGTTGCCCTAATTAGGTCAAATACAAGCCTAAAATCTAATAAATATTAATTGTGTAAACGAAAACACCTTTGCTTAATTTCTGGCCCTCGTCACATTTGTGTCGCAACATAACTTCGAACCTAAATTCTAGAAGTCCTTCTGCTGTGCTGCAACCTTGGAAACTTGTATTACGACCCAATTATTGTTCTTGATCCTCCTAGGCTGAAAATAGTTGTCTTGCACGCTCATTTAAGCTCATTAAAACTATCTTAGGCCCGTATTGGCCCAATAGGTTAAGTAACACAAAATTATTGCGTAAAAATGCTTATTTGCAAGAAATTTAAGTTACACTAATAAAATTGAAAATGCATTAAAATAACATAACATAGCCTACAAACAAGCTCGTTAAGTGCTGGAAAGAGTCTGATTTGCCACAAAAAAATTATGGCAGGTTGTAAAATCTAAAATATATAGATATTTTAAACATTTTTTATGTATAATTTATGCAAATTTTGAGTAAATAAATCACTTTTTGTGGTTTTATACCTAATTTTGTAATATTTTATGATTTTTATGGGAATGTGTTAGCTTAGTGAAATTTATGCTAAATGCATATTATTTTATTATTTTTTGATAATAATTGGGCTACGAGAAAGTATAGCAAAATTTTTATTGTTTTAGGGCTTAGACAGGTACAACTTGGAGGAGCCAGATCTAGTCATGTTGGGCTTCAAAGCAACTTCATTCCAAACCCAATTACATGGAGGCCCAGAATTGTCCAGATGGAAGCCCAAAATCATCCACCTATCATCCATTGGACCTTGTCCATTTACCTACTTCCCAAACAGGGATGACAACAGCCACTGCTAAAATTAGCAGTCCAAAATCGGCCATACACCATCCACCACTCAAAGACCAATCATCCTACTCCCAAAATAGCAAAACTTCATTCCATTCACCCTTAAGCAAGAACTGATAACCTCTCCCCTTGATTCAAACATCAACCACCCACACTACTATTAAAAATAGCAGTCAAACCACCCACCTTTCCACTAAGTAAGGGTCGAGCACACAAAGGAAGAAATCAAGCAACCACCTTTGCTAAAAATAGCCATGATGCCACCTATTCCTCCACACATCAAGGATGACTCAACCGTAGGAGGAAATTAAGGTATTCCTTTACTAAAAATAGCAAGGGACTTTGGGACTTAACAACTATAAAAGGAGGCCTTCATTTATTAGTTAAGCACACTATTTTTTAGAGAAAAAGCATTTGAGTGCAGCTAGAAAGTGTAACTTGAGAGCGTATAGGTGATTTAACATAAAGAAGAGGAGGAGAGCCACCATGGGAAGCTGCAAGGAGTAGTCAAAAGTAACCCCTTGCAATCCAATTTTTTTCTCTTCATATTTTACAATGGTCTTGGATAACCCCCTCGACTACAATGGTCTTGGATAATCCCCTCGACTACTCTTCTTCCTTTTCTCTTTATTGTTAATTGTTTCTTTTTGTGTTAAAAAACAAGTTGGTATCTCATATTTCTGTTTTCAATTCAATAAAGCATGACTTGATTTTATTTATTTAGAATGAGTATGAATCATGATTTGAGTTTATTGGTTTTTGTAATATGAATATTATGTGCAAATGATTGTTTCATTCAATTAGATTTAATTCATATTAATACTTATAAGTGTAAGGCCAACATTTGTAGGTTAAAGAATTAGGTATTTAATCTAAGAAGAGGTAATAGTTAATAGACGAAAGATCTAAATGGTGCATAACCTGTCGATATCGAAAGATGATTGTTGTGTGTATAAACTATATGAAAAGGTCAAAAGGGTTATTTCTACGTTAATTTGACATAGACATATGCAAGGTGACTTAGGGACATAGTAGGACTTCGAGAGAAGCCTATACCTAATATAAAATGGGGTTTAATGAATTTTCATATTGCCACGATATTTCGTGATAATGAAATTACTTGTATGATTTATCGATGGATCCATATATTTGAAATGCATGTTGACCATTAGATTTTAGTTTTATTTATATATTGATTATTTTTTATAAAAACGTATGTGATTATTTTTGTTTACTATTGTAGCATCCTGTAGCTTGAGTCAAGTGTCTGGACTGGGCATGGGGTGTTACACTCTTGTTGAATAAAATACTTGTTCTAGTTTATTCATGTTATGTTTATTAAATCTTGGGTTTAATCATTTTGTTGCGATTACTTTTTTGCAATATGTGTTGTTTTATTTTGTGGGTATTTGAAATATGATTACATTCATATTATAATTTTTGTCTCTCAATAGCATTATTCTTTACTTGTTTCTTCCAAATTGTTTTATAGTTGACTTTTCAAATAATTTACAAATTTAGTCCCTATGGAGACGATAACTCTTTACTTACTACTTAATACTTGAAACGATCGTGTCCACTTGCACGTAACCCCAATCCAAGTTTTCGGCGTCGTTGTCAGGGACTATATTTTGTCATTATTTGTGAAGATAAAATTTTTGAAATTTGGTTATCTTTTGTTTTTGTTAATTTTCATTTTATTATTTTTGTGATATTTTAGAGTAAATGAATGTAGATCGAATTATCGATCTATTGCCAACTGACCTAGAAATTGAATGCACTTTTAAGCAAATAAGAAGGGAATGATTAGCCCAAAGAAAAGTCAAAGAAATTAATCAAAATCCAAAAGAATGCACAGCCAATAATACTCGAAATCTAATCCTTGTTGCTGATTACAAACATCGAGCTATTCGACAGTATGCAATGCCCCTAAGGGTGTGCAAATTTTAGATAAAACTGAATTAATTAGGTTAATTGGTCGATTAACTGGATTGATTCGATCGGGGGTCAGTTAATAAATTTTTGGAAGTTTGGTTAACGGTTAATTTGGCTTGAAATCGGGTAATTAACCGAATTAACCAAAAATTTACATTTTTTATATACATTTGACATATATTAAATTTAGTTAATTTGGTTAATTCAATTAATTTTTTATATGTTTTATACTTGTTTTAACCAAAAAAACCATATAAATTTCGGGTAATTCAGTTAATGTTGCATGTAAATAACTAATGCAATAGTGCAAGTGTACACGCATTCAAGTAATAAAGTGATAAGTATCGTCTCCATAGGGATCGAAAATTAGTAAGAAATTAAGTAAGTTATTATAATCCTCTTAACTATACTAAATAACAGGAAATACTCTCAAATTGAATAGGATGTTTGTATAATGAATTAATGAAATCAAATGCTAAAAACAAATAATTGATATGGCAAATAAAATGTAGTGGCGAATTACAGAGAAAAGCAAGAGTAATTTTGGTGCTGAATAGGGCTGGAATTAGTCAGGTGAAATGCTCATATCAAAGTAATGCCATGGCAAAATATTTTCTCATCAATTACTCAGAGAGTTACCACTGTAACCTACCTCTTTTAATAGCTTGATCTTAAGTTAAAAATCTGATTTATTGTATGTCTACAGAACTCTTGATTAATGGCTACAATGAACGTTCTTCTCTGTACAACTTGCAACATTTATGTCTAGAGTGCTACAAATATTTTGTCGAATATTCCTTTGCATCAAATGATTTAAGATTCAATATATTTAAACTTATCAGAATTAAAAATACATCAAAGAACACAGCACACAATCAACTATGTCTAGAGCTTGGATGCATGTATTTAGAATAAGCAGAAATCGAATGAAACAGTGACATAGACAATCTCAAATCATGAGCATTAAAGATGATAAAACATTCACCCAAATAACTCCAACCCAGAAAAGATTTAGTTCATAGGTGTAAAAGTTAACACCAAATTAAAATCATTCATCAACATTAAACCAGTTTTGAATCACAGAAATCAGGAAAACAAAGGTAGAAATCACAGGATTTCTCACCACACTCCAGCCTCTCTTTTATCTTCCAATTATACGTGAACCCAACTAAGATGTCCCTTCCCCTGCTTCACGTCTGTATTCTATTGTCTATAGCTGCTACCTTTTCTTTCTCTAGAATTCTCCAATAGAGTTCTTCTTTACCCAGAGAGAGGATTGTTGTCACCAATCTCTTTCTCACGCTAATTCTCCTCCTCTTTTTATTCTTCTCTCTCCTTCTTTTATTAGATAGATCCGTCCCACCTCAGCACACATTTTTTATTCCTCTTTTTAGGTTGGGTTTTCTGGTACACGCACAGTTGGCTGAGAGTGACGTGGATAGAGTGTTGAGTCATCTTCCCAGAATTTTCATGGCAAATCTATAGGAAATCAATCTCACAATTTGCCACGGCAATGTTTCACTTCCCTTATTTTCCTTCTTCACTTCTTCCTCTTCCTACACTTGTGTTCACACAAAACCATACATTTCCTCCCCAAGTGATAAAAGCAACAAATAATAACGATTATATCGCAATCCAAGCTTTGTTATGAGGTGTTCTAAAAACATCCTAAAAATACAAATGTATTCACTTAATTACAAACAAGTAATTCCATTTAGAGACCTTAAATATTACTCTTTTCAAGAGTTATCACACCCCCAAACTTGAATTATTTCTTTTCTTCAAGCAAATGATGTATGAATATGCATAAATGCATGGAATTGCCAAAACAATCATTCACCAATTATACTATCAAATCATAATGAGCATACTGTATCCTTCTATTCTCAACAATCTTCTACTAAAATGAAGAAAAATTGCTTACAGTTCTTGTAAACTTGTTTAGCAAATGCACTGCAGAAAATGGTTCCTAAAGGTAAAATTTTCTAAACATTTCAGTAATTAAAACTATAGCAAATTTCTTCTAAATATATTTGGGTTATCTCTCTCCTAAGATCTATTTTTTTTAGACACTTATGCAATTTCCAACACAAAATTCTCCTAAGGAATTCATATTGTCATATGATTTTACACTTGACAACCTCAATGGAGCATACACTAGACTGCCATGTATATATCATGTCACAATTTGAATATAAATCACTTATGAAACAAAAGCTTTTAACTAAAAAATGGATGGAGTAAACAACTACCTTCTTAGCAATTTAGCCTCAAGATTCAGTTGAGTGTCCCTAAAATATGTACAGTTTTTTTAAACAAACACTCATATCTGAACTTATTTTTCTGGTCAACAATATAATTGAGCAAACAAAACATTACTGACCTACTCAACACGTTCAAATATTGTAGTATTCATATTATTTTACCATGACATATACCCTATTACTATATTGAATTTAAGTCAAGAAGTCTTAAATTTATTCAAAGAATGCTACAATAGCCTAATTGCATTTATATTTCAATTATTCTACTTTTAGAAATTCATTTCAACAACTGTCCTATACTAAACATGCCTAAACAACTATCACCATTTTTTCTAAGCTCACAAAGAAAAGTTATTATCCTCATTAAACATCATTGATAACCATATACTTACATAATCAGACAGTTGAATGGCAAATGAATGTTATGACAAAAGGACTGTATGAACAATTAACAATGCAATATATATGCACAACACACCCCCAAACCTAGGGGATGCATTGTCCTCAATGCATGAACATGATAAAATAAAACGAATGAAAGCTATATGAATGCATGAAATAGATAAAACCCAAAATGAATGATCATGAAAATATAAAAAATCAAAGCTTGGAAGGGACGAAAATTACTTCACTTGGGTTGTATGGATTTCCTTGCAGCTCTATTGTAACATTGTGGCATGTCCTGGTCATTACTATCAGCTTGAACAGTTTTACCAACAGCCTTCTTGAATCTTTTTCTCTTAAGCTAGTTGATGGGCACCTCTTCCTCATCATCGTCGGTAACGAAATTTGGGATTTCATCAATCAGTTGAAGAACTGTATGTTCCTAGGTATTCATAGAGGCCTTAGATTGTGGTGCAGATGCAGTACTCTGAGTGGTATCCATTCCATTATCATCAGATTCAATGTGGATAGATTCTATCCTGACTTTATTTTCCTGTGAGTCTTGGTTGTGCGTGGGGGCAGTAGTAGGTTCTTCATCTTCTGCTTCAGGATTCAATAGCAATTCTTTAGGAAAAATAGGGAATGGTGGCATTGGGCGCTAGAAGTTCTTTTATAGGGATTTATGAATGGAAATATCATGTTGGCAGGCATATTCCCAAAAGATATTCATTTCCTCTTGAGCTTTGCCAAATTCAATGACAAGCATTTTCTGATGTTTTTCCAACCTTCTACAGCTTCAATCATTCACTGCTCAAACTTAGTATGAGAAGTTGAGGGGAAAACAGAAGCAATCCTAGGAGGAGAAGATGGAGGTGTACCAGTTTGCCTTGGCATTTCCTCGCCAGCCAGTTTCTATACAATGTGCATAGTAATAGCTCCTTTGTTAGGAAGGTGGTCTTCATTTTGTGACAAGGGAACCTTGAATCTTTGGCAAAGTGTAGCGATCAGTGAATATAAATTTAATGTGCCAGCATTCTTTTAGGCACAGCGATGAATCTCAAGAAAGATAATTTTTCCAACATTAATCTTTCGGCCTACCATTATGGAGTGGAGAAGCAATTATCAATCTTTAGAAATTGTAGCATTATGTGTAGAAGGAATGAGATGAGTTTTTAAGAAGTGGTACCAAATCTTGCATTGAGGCTTCAATGAGACTCTGTCGATGGTGTAATAGTATTTCTTGAGATTAACCATTGTGCACCTTTTACACAAACATCAGTGAGAACCTGGGCTAAATGGTCTGAGGACATTGTCTTCACAAAGTCAACATGCTCGTCAGGACCTTCAGACAATCCATATTGAGCATTGATAGAGTCCTCATCAAATAGAACTGATGTGCCACATACATATATAAATGCATTGTCAAGAGAAGTAATGTGGGCATAAAACTCTTTCACTACCTCTAGAAAACATCATCAGGATGGAGACAGAAGATTCCCCACCCATGCTTTTCGAAAATTGATGATATGGCCTCTGTATACCCCATGAAGGGAGCATCTAGAAAAATGAATCCTTTCTCCATGCAGAATGGTCGTTTGGAAATATTTTTATTGTATTTCTCTTCAACAAGTTTACTGAAGACGGTGCATGGAGAGGTAGAGGTTGAAGCAAAAGTTGTTTGGGAAGTCATTGAAGACAATATAGACGACTGAAAAATAAAAAAGGTAAGATTTTATTGCGGTTATAAGTGAAATAAAGAGTAAAAGAAAATAATAAAGTGGGATGAAAATGTGGCAAGAAACTGAATCGGCTAGGTTAAAACATGAGAGAGAAGAGATTGTGACGTGTGCGATAAGATTGGACTCAATCATAGGTTGTAAGCAAAACAATTGACATTTAACGGGAAAATAAAATGGAATTAGCACAAATTTGTGAGAATTAAAATCATTTGGGCTAATGGCTCCAATTTGTACATATTCTGGCCTAACGAGAAACCTGTAATAAAGAAAAAAATAAACAGTTAAATAAATTTATTGGGTAACAAATAAGAAAAAGTAAAAATAAAATAAACAAAGAAAATTTTCTACAAGAGAACAATTATTAAGTATTGTGAAGAGAAATGAAATTTCTGGCATGCATTATAGGAGCTCCAAAATAATGTTTCAGGCGTTGACCATTGACTTTGAAAATGGATCCTATTTTTCCATCTTTAACATTGACAGCTCCATGAGGATATATACACTCAACTTCGAATGGTCCAAACCATCTCAACTTTAATTTGCCAAGAAATAGTTTAAGGCTAAAATTGAATAGCAAGACCTGTTGTCCAGGTACAAATTGCCGTGGCAAAATTTTTTTGTCATGCCGTGGTAGCACCCCAGTCCATGTATAGTTTTTTGATTGCCCAAAATGCTTTGTGTTCTAGATCAATTGGCAAATGACATGTTTACCATAGTCAAGCTTGAAATGTGACATTCCTAACGATGTCTTGAAAGTTGTGCTATAAGCCCACAAAGCTTCATCCAACCTTACTGATCAGTCTTTGCGTTTAGGATTGACAACTTTCTCCAGAATCTTCTTGATTTCTCTGTTGAAAATTTTAGGTTGTCCATTTTTCTGTAGGTGATATGCCGTGGCAATTTTATGTTTAACCCCATATCTGTTTAAAGCATTGACAACTAATCTATAATCAAAATATAAGCCTTCATCACTAATTAAACCACGAGGCGTACCAAACCTGGTAAAAATATTTGTATGCAAAAATCTTAGAACTGATTTGGCATCATGTGTAGGTAAAGCCACAACTTCAACCCATATGGAGACATAATCCACCGCGACAAGAATGCAGATTTTTCCCCAGAATGGTGGGAATGGACCCATGAAATCAATTCCCCAAACATCAAATAATTCCACCTCTAAAATATTTTTGCAATGGTATTTCGTGTCTTCTTAAAAACTTACCAGTTCTTTGACAGCGATTACAGTTTTGATAGAACTTATTAGCATCTTTAAACATGGTAGCCCAATAAAAACCAAATTGAAGAACCTTTGCAGCAGTTCGCATGCTTCCAAAATGTCCACCATAAGGTGCAAAATGTCAGTGATGCAGGATACTTTGAAATTCAACATTTGGAATACATCTCTAAATTACTTGATCTAAATTACTTACATCACACACTAGTTCGAACAATAAAGTCCAGTCTGGTGTAGTAACTATAGGTGCTGTAATTAATTATTCCTTTAACTCTTTGAACGCCTTTAAGGATAACTCATCAAAATGAAATAGTATGTTTTGTTCTAACAATTGACATAGAGGTTTTGATGTCTTAGAAAAATCCTTGATAAAGCGACGATAAAATCCAGAATAACCAATGAAGCTTCTGATTCCTTTCACTGAAGTGGGTGGTGGCAACTTTTCAATGACTTATATTTTTTCTTTATTGATAGAAATTCCTTGCTATGAAATCTTACGGCCCAAAAAACAATGCCTTCACAAACCATGAAGTGGCATTTTTCCTAATTCAGCACTAGATTTGTTTCTTGACATCGGTAAAGTACTAACTCCAAATTTTTAAGCAATCTTCAAAAGTGTCACCAAACACCGAGAAATCATCCATGAATACTTCAAGGGACTTCTCCACCATGTCGAAAAAATATTACCATCATGTAACGCTGGAAGGTTGATGGTGCATTACATAAGCCAAATAGCATTCTTTTGAAAGAAAATGTTCCATAAGGACATGTGAATGTAGTCTTTCCTTGATCAGTAGGAGATATGGAAATTTGGTTATGCCCTGAGTAGCCATCTAAAAAACAGTAAAAGGCTTTCCCTGTTGTGCACCCTTTAGTAAAAGCAACAGTTTCGAACTCCCCTAACTTTATCTTCTTGGATAGGATATCTTTCATGAATTTTATATATTTAGGCATTTGTTCTAATGCTTTCACCAAAGGTATGTTGGTGTGTAATTGCCTCAATACCTCTAAAAATTTCTTGAATTGAGCATTCTATTTCGAATTTTGGAAATGTTGGGGAAAATGTGGTAGTGGCCTTCCTTTCATTTGTTGAGGTTGCTTTGCCATGGCATTTGTATTGGCTCTACGAGATGAATTTTCTTTTGTATGCTTTTGTCTACTCCCATCTTTTGTAGTTTATTCCACTTCTGGTTCAAAAGTTGTGCTTTCAGGAACTTCTGAACTTTCCTCCTTAGAAAAGGCATCATTCACAACTCATGTCAACTGAGTGCCACTCCAAAGTGTTATGGCTTTACATTGTTCCTTTCCTTGAGATTGATAAGTTTCATTGTCACTAAGCAATGCTTCTTGTTGTCTGGAACTTAATGCAATGGAATTTTGTCCCACTTGATTCTCCAGAGCTCTTAAAGAAATTTTCTAGCTCTAAATAATCGCATCATTCATAGCCATATACTCTTTTAATAGAGCTTTCATAGATGATGTTGAAGATGACGAACTTTGTTGCACATTTTGCCGTGGCATTGGTTGATTGTATCCAGGTGGTACAACAGCCGCATTCTATCTATTAACAATGTTGGCATTTCCCATTCCCTGATTACTCTAGCTGAAATTTGGATGTTGTTTCCACCCTGGATTGTAGGTGTTGTTGTAGGGATTGTTGTTGCTACGATTAAAATTCCCCATGTAATATGCAGAGGTTAGCTTGGTTGGGCATTCATCAAAAACATGATCTTCTCCATAGTATATACATGCTAGTTCTACAATTTTTATCTTCTGCACCGCAAAGGGTCTTTTTAGAGTTTTACTCATATTTGTTAAAGATGATACCTGAGCTGTTAAAGGTGTAATTGTATCAAGTTCTATTGCTCCAGCAACTCTTCTACTAGTACCAACTCTGGTAATCGGGTATCGATAATCTTTATTTGTTATTCTTTCTAGAATTTTGTATGCTTCATTATAGGATTTGTCAAGCAACGTCCCATTAACATATCCATCCTCCACCATTTGCTTATGAGCATTTAATCCATTGTAGAACATTTACATCTGTGTCCAATGCTGAAACCATGCATCGAACATTTTCTAATTACTTTCTTGAAACGCTCCCACCCTTCGTATAATGTCTCATCTTCAGATTGCTTGAACGATGTAATGTCGTACCTCATCTTGGCATTCATGTTGGGAGGATTTTCCCTAAGTAGAAATCTCTGACACAGTTCATTCCAAGATGCCACCGTACCTGATGGTAATGCATTCAACTGTGATCTGGCACGATCTCACAATGAATAAAGGAATAATTATAATTTAAGGGAATATTCAAGACCACCATGCTGCCTAAATGAGTCACAGGCTTCAAGAAAAAGTCTCAAGTGCAATCTAGGATCTTCAGTCGATAAACCACTAAATTGTCCTACCATCTGCAGCCTCTGAAACATTACTGGTTTTAATTCAAAATGTTGAGCTTGAATATGTGGCCTAACAATTCCTAGAGTTAGATCATCCAAAATAGGCCCTACATGTTCTCTGATGGGTCTGTCTCTGTCATTTATGATTCGAGGAATATCAACATTCCTTTCATTATGCAGTACTTGGTCTTCTCTGATTGGATCATTTATAATCCTCTCCATTTCTCTTAACTTTTTTCTTCTTCGCCTTAATCTCCTTTCAATTTTGGGATCAAAATAATATTCTGTGTCATCCTGAATACTTCTTCTCATACACTAATACAAACCTGAAAAATCAAATCAAATATAATTAATTGTTCTAACAAAATAACAAGAATAATAAAAAATAAACTTTTCACCAATGTTGTTGATCCCCGGCACTTGCGCCAAAAGCTTGTTGCGTGTAAATAACTAATGCAATTTTGCAAGTGTACACGTCATTCAAGTAATAAAGTGATAAGTAAGTATTGTCTCTATAGGGATCGAAAATTGGTAAGAAATTGAGTAAGCTATTATAATCCTATTAACTATACTAAATAACAGGAAATACTCTCAAATTGAATATGATGTTTGTATAATGAATTAATGAAATCAAATGCTAAAAATAAATAATTGAGTTGGCAAATAAAATGTAGTGACAAATTACAAATAAAAGCAAGAGTAATTCTATTGCTGAATGAATAGGGTTGGAATTATTCAGGTGAAATGCTCATATCAAAGTAATGTCATGGAAAAATATTGTCTAATCAACTGATTAGAGAGTCACCACTGTAACCTACCTCTTTTGATAGCTAGATCTTAAGCTAAAAATTTAAGTTACTATATGTCTACAGAACTCCAGTTTAAAAACTACAATGAACATGCTTCTCTATACAACTCGCAACATCTATGTTTAGAGTACTACGAATATTTTGTTGAATATTCGCTTGCATCAAACGATTTAAGATCCAGTATATTTAAAATTTTCAGAATTAAAAATGCATCAAAGAACACAGCACACAATCAACTATGTCTAGAGCTTGCATGCATGTATTTAGAATAAGCAAAAATTGAATGAAATAGTGACATAGACAATCTCAAATCATGAGCACTAAAGATGATAAAACATTCACCCAAATAACTCCAACCCAGAAAAAATTTAGTTCATGGGTGGAAAATTTAACACCAAATTAAAATCATTCATCAACATTAAAACAAGTTTGAATCACAAAAATCAGGAAAACAAAGGCAGAAATTGCAGGATTTCTCGCCACACTCCAGACCCAGGTTAGATGTCTCTTCCCCTACTTCACATATGTGTTATGCTCAATGTAGCTGTTACCCTTTCTTTCTCTGAAATTCTCCAATGGAGTTCTTCTTTGCGTAGAGAGAGGGTCGCTATCACTAGTCTCTTTCTCATGCTGATTCTCCTCATCTTTTCTTCTTCTCTCCCCTTTTTTATTGGGTAGATCCGTCCCAACTCAACACACATTTTTCATTCCTCTTTTCAGGTTGGTTTTTCTAGTACACCTACAGTTGGCTAAGAGTAATGTGGATAGAGTGTTGAGTCATCTTCCCGGAATTGCCATGGCAATTCTATTGGCAATCAATCTCAACATTTGTCACGGTAATATTTCACTTCCCTTATTTTCCTTCTTCATCTTCTTTCTCTTCCTACACCTGTGTTCATACAAAACCACACATTTCCTCCCTAAGTGATAAAAGTAACAAATAATGACCATTATATCGCAATCCAAGCTTTGTTATGTAATGTTCTAAAAACATTCTAAAAATGCAAATGTATTCAATTAATTACAAACAATTAATTCCATTTAGAGGCCTTAAATGTAACTCTTTTCAAGAGTTATTAGTTAACCAATTGAATTAATTGAAAAAGTTCGGTTCAAATAATTTTTTAAAAAAACTCAGCTTGGTTAATTCTTAAAGGTTTAAAAGGGTTGATTAATTCGGTTAATGGTGGTTCAGGTCGGTTAACCAATTGAACACCTAGTGAACTCAATCTAGGGATCGTAAGACCCGAAATTGAGGCCCCTTAGTTTGAGTTAAAGTCGGTGATGTTCCAGATGAAGTACTTTCCACCAAGTAAGAATGCTAAGCTTAGAAATGAAATTACTACGTTTCAGCAATTTGATGATCAGTCCTTGTATGAGGCATGAGAACGATTTAAGGAATTATTATGAAAATGTGCTCATCATGGTATTCCTCACTACATCCAATCGGAGACCTTTTACAGTGGCCTCAATACTCACACAAGAATGGTAGTGGATGCTTCAACTAACAGAGCTATTCTTTTGAAGTCACACAATGAATCTTATGAGATTTTTTAAATAATTTCAAGCAACAACTATCAATGGCCAACCAATCGAGCAGCCACAAGAAGAAGAGTGACAGGAGTTCATGAAGTCGATGCTCTTACATCTTTAGCATTTCAAGTATCTATTATGACTTCCATGCTTAAAAATATTACTACTAATGGTTGCAACACTAACCTGACAAGTCAACAACCAAGTCAGTTTGAAAACATCTCGTGTATGTACTGTAGAGATGGTCATATATTTGAGGATTATCCATCAAACCCAGAATCGATCTACTATATGGGAAACCAACATCAAAATAGGAATGGTATAGGTCCATAATCGAATCATCACAACCCTTCATGGCAAAATCATCCCAATTTCTCCTACAGTAATCAAGGGACTAGCATAGGTAATCCTTGTATGCCTTCATGATCAAATCATTTGCCAGGTTTTTCTCAACAAATGTTGAAACCTCAGAGAGCTAAGTCTTCAAGTAGTTTGGAGAACTTACTAAAAGCATATATGGCTAAGAATGATACAACTCTAAGGAATCTAGATAACCAAATGGACAGCTAGCCAACAAGCTAAAAAATAGACCTCAAGGTGCTTTGCCAAGTGATACAGAGAATCCAAGAAGTACAGGCAAAGAGTAGTGTAAAATTATCACTTTGAGAATCCAATAAGGTTGCATTTCATCTTTATTGTTAATTGTTGCTTTCTGTGTTGAAATACATGTTTGCATCTCATCTTTATGTTTTCAATTTAATAAAGTATGACTTGATTTTGTTTATTCAGAATGAGTATGAATCATGATTTGAGTTGATTGGTTTTTGTATTATGAATATTCTGTGCAAATGATTGTTTTATTCATTTAGGTTTAATTCATATTAATATTTATAAGTGTAAGGCCAACATTTTAGGTTAAGGAATTAGCTATTTAATCTAAGAAGAGGTAGCAGTTAATAGACAAAAGGCCTAAACGGTGCATAGCATGTCGGTATCGAAAGATGATTGTTGTATGCATAAACTATATGAAAAGCCCAAAAGGGTGATTTCTACGTTAGTTTAACATAGATGTATTTTTCTTAATAAATGAGTGAACCATTATTTTTCTTAATAAATGTTACCGAAACATAACCACGACACGAAAGTGCTATCAAGAGTACCGAAGTACAACAAGGGCACGTAAGTGCAATCAGATGTTCCGAAGTACGACAGGGGCACGTAAGTGCGATCAGGGTACCAAAGTACAACAGGGGCACGTAAGTGCGATCAGGGGTACCGAAGTACGATAGTGGCACGTAAGTGCGATAATGGATATAATTATATAATAATTAACTACTTGATTATAAAATACAAATACATAAGGAAATAAAATAATTAATAAATGTTACCGAAACATTACCACGGCACGAAAGTGCTATCAAGAGTACCAAAGTACAGCAAGGGCACATAAGTGCAATCAGAGGTGCCGAAGTATGACAGAGGCACGTAAGTGCGATCAAGGTACCAAAGTACGACAGGGGCACGTAAGTGCGATCAGGGGTACCAAAGTACGATAGTGGCATGTAAGTGCGATCAGGGATATAATTATATAATAATTAACTACTTGATTATAAAATACAAATACATAAGGAAATTAAATGATATAATTTAATTACTATGAACTTACTTTGACACTATCGCGAAGGAGTACGATCGACTAATCCACAACTTTCTCCTTCCCTCGATTTAAATCCGGTTGAGATCTATCTTGATCTAAATAAATAAATTCAACCAATTTAATAACTAGCCTATTCAATTCAATCCAAATTCACATGTTAGCAAAATTACACTTTTGCCCATACACATTTGATTTCTTTTCAATTTAGTCTCTAAGCTCAATAAATGAAATTCATGCAAATTCATCCCTAACCCAAACTAATAAAATTTCATATAGGTCCTTATCAACTCATAAAATTCATTATTTCACAATTTACACCATTAAATTTTCACATTTTTCAATTTGACCCTTAATTGATAATTTTATCAAGAATCCCTTTACAAAAGTTGTTTATCTATCAAAAACTAATCAATGTCTTCCATCAAACACGAAAAAAAACCTATATTCATTTATGACAAAACTCTAATACTTTAACAATTTCACAAATTAATCCTTAGGCTAGCTAGATTAAGCTACAACGAACCCAAAAAATAGAAATCATTAAAAACGGGACAAAAAATCATACCATGCAAGCTATGAGAGATGGTCGAATGTCAAAGATTCTTCAATGGCTTTTTCTAAAGCTAATTTCGGTTGAAGAAGAACATAGAAAAATGACAACCTTTGCTTTTTTAATTATTTTACTAACATGTATTATTAATTTACTAAAATAACCTTATAATTAAACTTTAAATTTTCATTTTTAATGGCCATAATTGTCCACTCAAAATATCAATGGTTTATTTACAACATAGACCCCCTAAACATATAATTGCATAGCTATTAAACCCCTTTATCTTATAGAACTCAAGTTTTGCAACTTTTGCAACCTAGTTTTTTTTACTGAATTAAGCATTGGAAATGGTAAAATTTCTTTATGAAATTTTTATACAGTAATACTATCATACTGTAAAATATAAAATAATAAAATAAATATTTCCACATCAAATTTGTAGTATCGAAACTATTGTTTCGGTTTTACTAAAAATGGGTTATTACAATAACCTTGCATGCACTAACTCTTTGCATGTGTTTCCTCAAAAATGAACAGTGATAGCAAAGGAAAAAGCCACTTACCTGGTTATACAGTGATAAAGATTAAACATATTTATGCAGATACCAGACAAAAGGTACCAAGTTACTCACCAGAATACTTTACTTAGAGCTGTGTCTACTCTACTAGTTTTTTCCCTTTAATACTGGGACCTTCTCTCGTTTCTTTAGCTAAAATAATAAAACAACTCCTTTAAACATAAAAAATGACCAAAACTTTACAATATAGTAAGAATCTATAGACATGCAAATAGTTTCTGGATAGAAGTTCCCTTCATATCCATTATTCAAAGAAACCCTACCAAACCTCTCTTTCATTAGCTTTTATCTATCTAGTAAAGCTTAAAGGAAGTTTGAGAATTTACCAACAAACAACAAGCATAGAAGCTTTCCTTAAGCTTTAAAAGTCAACACCTTCGTTAGCAAAAAAGAACTTTCCTGGTTTCTGCGATGTTAACAAAGTCTAGCAAAGAAAATGAATCAAAAATCTTCACTCCACTATCATGCTATCCTACTTATAGCTAACCCATGTCCAAATCTCATTCAGGATTATTTCTAATCATTACTCGTTCTCGCACGTTTCCACTAATTAATCACATTCTACGAGGCCCTCCAAGTGTCTTAATTATTGACACATTACCTCTACTAGGAAGCTAAGTGACGTAAATGTGCCCCACAAGTTATTATACTCACTTTAGAAGTGACCCAAAACACGAGTGGTGATATTATTAACAGGAAAGTCTGCCTCGTAAGGTTCTCACCACAATCAGGAACTTGCCACACTGCGAATTAAAAATTCATTGTATTGGTGTAGTTTTAACGAAGCACTTCGCCACAAGGTTACCCTCTTCATCCTATCCAAGCCTCACAACTTAAGTAGTCTTCGCTAGCGTAGTCTTTCAAATCAGGTCAACTCACCAACCGGGGTGTGACAGTAAGGCCTCTCAGCCTTCTACTAATCTAACTAGTCAGTAAGAACTACTTATCTCTCGATGTCATAATTCAGACCAGGATAGGCTATGTGATGCTCGGTAGACTATACTGATTTCGGGTTCATATCTACTTAAATAACTTCCTAAGGACGTCAATCCTAGGGTTTAATTGCACTCAACCCGATCCAACAATCCAAATTAAACTCTAGCTTTCAATTATTTGATTAGGTCAATATAGTTGAAACATGCGAAATTTGTATAATGCATAAATTGATTCTAATCTTTACACAAACATTCAATTAACAATGTTAAATAAAGAGATATAAATAATAGAATAAAGGAAAGAGATGCTCATAGATTTCATCAATGTAAGAGTGCAACTCTAAAACAATCTTCACTTGCAATCGTCTAACATCAGAATAGGATTTTTCAATTACACAAACATAAAACAAAAACCCTAAAACTATGTACATATAATTTTGTCTGCAAAAGCTCCTAATGTGTTGTTCTAAGCGAGTATTTATAGATTACATGTATTATGACCTAACTAGGTCAAGTAAGGATAGCTAAGGATGTCATATTTGATTGTGTAGAAAAAAACACCCTTGCTCATTAAATTGGCCTCATTGCAGCTGTTGCATGACACCCTCAAGCCTGTGTCGTGACATCGAAGGCAGTTTTCTTTGTTCTTTGTGTCTTCAAGGTTGTGTCGCGACACAGAAGTCAGAATGCTCCTTAAGTAGTCGAGAAGGTGTGTTGCGACATCCCAACCTTGCGTTGCAACATCGAGAATAATCCACTAACTCCTTGGCCTAAATTAATGTTCTACACATTTAATCAACATGTTAGTATTCTCTTAGGCCTAGAAGGCTAGAAAAACACATAAAAATGCTCCTTTTCATTAACTAAGTCCTAAAAAGGGAAACTTACTAAAAACTATATTAATTTGCTATAAAAAAAAGCTTGTTAAGTATAGAATTGGGACTAATCTGCTACAACAAATTGTGGCAAATCATCTATCTAAATAACTTCCTAGAGTTGTCAATACTAAGGTTTATTCCGCTTAATCTACTCCAACTAACTAAATGTAAAACCCTAATTCCCAAGTTAACCAATCCCACTTCAGTTCATCAACCCTTCCTATGGTTTTAGTTACGGCTCATTCTAAATGCAAGGGTCCCTAACAGTTTATTAAACATTCAAAAAATTTAAAATAAAGAGTAGAGAAGAAATTATTAGAATTCGTAAATGTTGTCATGTTCTTGATTCTTTAAACACTTAAATGATTTGTTGATTAATGAAATTGGCAAAGTAAAGATTAATAGAAACGAAGTAGAAAAGAAAGTAAAACTAAAACTAAAATTGAAATAAAAAGAGTGTTTACAACCAAATGGAAATTAAGAACTAGATCTAAACCCTAAGAATAGAAAAATAAAATTAAACTCATAAACTAAGATCTAACTCTTTGAAATTAAGTCCAAAGAGTTGCTCCACATGTTAATTATGATTGTGCAAACAAAAAAAAACCATTGGTTTTCAATTGGACCTTGTCAGACCGGTGTTGCGACATCCTATAGTTGGTGTAACGATATTGAACATCGAATACTCCCCCCTTTAGGTTCAAAGTCGGATGTTGCAACATGGAATAGTGGTTACTGCAACGTCGATGACTAAATGCTCCTTTTATAGGTTACAAATTTTGTTGTTGTGACATTGAGTGGTTGTTGTTGCGACATTGAAGGCTGAATGCTCCCTTTCTAGGTTTGAAATTTGTTGTCGCGACATTAAGTGGTTGTTATCGCAATATTGATGGCTGAATGTTCTCCCTTTAGGTCTGAAGTTCAATGTCACGGCATTCCCTCTAAATGTTGTGACATCCAAAGAAATCCACTAACTTTTAGGCCTAAAATGTTGTCCTACACACTTAATCAACATGTTAGTTTCCTCCTTAGGCCCAGATTGGCCTAACAGGTCATAAAACACACTAAAAAACTCATTTTATTGAATTCAACTGCAAAACTACTAAGTTTACAAACTGAATAAAAAAATATCAAATTACTCGAATACAAGCTTATTAAGTGTTGAAAATAACTTAATTTGCCACTACAAATTTTGGTAGATCATCAAGGTATTTATAGAGCGAAAGTCGACAACCATGAAAGTCAACTTTCACTAATTAAATAGGTTGGTAGGGACAATGGACAAATAAATTCCCTAGTTAAAGTTCAAAACCCTAAACTTGACACCTATGGATATTGAGGTATTGTTGACTGTATTTTACAGTATTGACTCTCAATATGCAAGACATTGACTCTTGTGGTAATTTGAAAACGGGTAAACTATACCCAAGGTCACCAAACTATTATTAATTTTACGTTTTGGTCACTCAACTTCAAAAATTTACAAAATGGTCATTGAACTATTCAAAAATTTTCATTTAAGTCTTTAAACTATTTGAAAGTTTTTTTTATCTATTTAAGTCATTGGATTGTTAAGTTTTGTTTTAAAAAAAATTTTGGCTAGTGAGCTCCAAACGATGATCGACGATCAATATGGTGGATCAATACTCATCGATAAGTAGAAGAACATAAGTTAGATCCAAGTCGATATGACAGTTAGTGTCGAAGAACGGAGAAAAAAGTTGTTTAGATTTTGGTTCACAGATTCATGGCATTTAAAGTTGTTTAGTGAAAAAATTAAATTATAGAAAAGTAGGAGAAAATAGCTTTTGATTGGTGTAGATAGTACAAGTGGAGATGACCATATACAACAATTATTTTAACATTTCAGTTAATTAAATGAAGACTTTCAAATAATTTAATAATTATTTTATAATTTTTTAAAGTTAAATAACTAAAATATAAACATACTAATAATTTTAACTATATTAAATATAGTTTTTGAAAGAAAAAAAAGAATTTGTCACTTGCTAATATGGAAATATCTCTAAAAAAAGTTATTTAAAAAAAAACTTCTGTAGATACTCATTTTAATAAATAATATTAAAATTTATTATGTCAAAAACAAAAGGGATGGTAACTTTTATAGATACTCATCATTTTATGTAAAAAAAGGAAAAGAAAAAAGAAAATGGTCTAGCCGACAGAGGTGACAGGTGTGCACGTGGCAGTGGCATGGTGGGTGGGTCCAATCCCGTGTTTCTTTGCTTTTTTATTTATTGTTTTAACTGTTAATCGTCAAATCTGACGTCCCATCTCATTGACCGTAGCCCGTAGGATGCGGGATTCTCGTACCTCCCTCTCTTTGTTCTTCCCCCACAGCCCTTTTTATTTTTAATTATTTTGGTATGCATGCATGTATATTACATGTCACCAATTATATATACACATAATTCATACATACGTATTCCAACACAAATATTTTACGTGTCCCCTGTTATACACATCTTCCTTGAACCAATTTTTTACTATGGATCGATAACTAAACATCCCTTTTGCTATTTAGTTTTCTTATGAAGTTTAGAAAATTCCAAAATATGGTGTGAATAAAGATATTTTAATTAATAACCCATTGGTGATCTAAAAATAAATGAATATTATGAGAGGTTTTTTCTGGATAGATAGTATATTTATCGGTAATTAATATAAAAATAATTATAATAATGAGATTAAATATTGTGATGTGTAATAAAAATATATATATTAAACATATTATATTAAAAATAAACACTTCTCTAAAGAGTTTAATATTAAAAGGCGAAGAGAGGGGAGGGCAGTGGGTAAGAAGTCTACCTTTGCAGAAAGAGCAACTTTTGTTGAGAGAATACTTGGATGAGCATAACTCAATTAGGCTTATTGGAAATGTAAACTTTGGGCTCCATTTCATTAATTTGTGTGTAATCTCTCATATATTCTATCTTGATTAACATGGGAGTACAAATTTCTCATGCCTAAATTGTTCTATATTCGTCTAACGTACCGTCAAGCACCTAAACCACACTCCTCTAACCCAAAACTAAGTAATCAATGCCTATTATATATATGATCACATATTCATGACAAATTAAAATGGGTATCACAACAAATTCATTCTTTTTTATTTAAGTTTTATTATTTTACTATATGAGATTAATTCTATTTAAGTTAAAATGATATTTAAGTAGAATTCTCTAATAACAATAATTTCAAATTTCAAATTTTAAATTTTATCCCAATATATTAAAAATAAATCAACTTAAGTTCTTCCAATTACTTCAAGTTTTACTCTTAGCTGCCCTACATGATATAATCAATTCCCGTAATGATATTATTTATTTAAAATTATAAATAAATAAAAAACCCAACTAAAAAGACAATTGAAGGCACAAAGCAATCCTCCTCATCTGGATAATTAATTTGATGGGAATTGAATGAGTAGTGATGCACATGTATTCAAGTAGAAAATAACCATGATAGTACACTAATTATTTTTTGCTAACTTTTGCAGAGTGGATAAAATATTATATTCACACAGACATAGGCAGCCAATTATATGGGGAAAAGGCTGTTATGAAATGACACTTTTTGAATCAATAATCAACAAATTCTGCAATTTTTTTTTTTTGGTAGGAGGAAGCAATAAAGGCTTGTATAGAAAATCGAATGGTAGTGATATATGATCCGTATTACCTTTCAATACTCAATTGGGTTCATTGGTTCGGGATGTGCCATGCATCAGTGTAACTCTCATCTCCTCCTGCTATGATGATCCTATTAGGTTTCATTCAGACATTTTCACCAACAATGGAGTCCATGTTGCGATCGATCCTCATAGCAAAACCCAAATTATTGAAGTATATAGTTTTCAATGTCTCATTTTGATCATGGAAACATGTGTAATTCAAAGTTGTTTTCTTTTTCAAATTAAAGTCGTGTCCATTAATTAATGTATGTACGCAGCTGAATTTGACATTGATCAAGAAATAAGAACCCTCCATTTCTATTCCATTTTAGCTTTTAAACTGAAGCTTCATATCGTGAAGGCAAAAAATGTTGAAAACAAGTTCTCCATTTTTTAAATGAATTTAATTTAAATTAAATTTGATGTATTGTTAGTACATAAGTCTCATACACCATTGCTGAATAATAACATGATACTTCATCATTAAAATAAAAAAATATGGAGAACTTATAAATAAATACTAATAATTTTATTTAAACATTAATTGTAACTATTATAAATATTAATAACTCTTGGATATGGGATTTAGGGTCTAAGATCTCGAGTTTAGAGTTTAGCATTAATTTAGAACTAATTATTATTTCATTGTGTTCAAATAAAATTATTAGTATTTATTTGTAAGTTCTTAATTATTTTTTGTTTTATTTAATGATGATGTGTAATGTTATTATTTACCGATGTTGCATAAGAGTGTACCAAATATTCTCTCATTTAATTTATGAAAGAAGTGTTACAATTTTTGTTTTCTCGCTATTTTATCTATATTACACTAGCTTTTCATTTTGTCTCTCAAACAATGATGGATCCCGGGAGTCACCCCCTTAAAATTTTTAGATTTTTGAATTTTATATATAACTTATCATGTATTTTAGATTTAATGTCCACATTGTATAACATTTGCCCCCTTGACCAAATTGTATTTCATATAATTTGCCCCCTTAAACCATCAGGTTATACTTTATATTCACAAAGTATTTTTCAGTTTTTAATTATATAACTTTAACAATAATCAAATGTTAATGTATGATTGGCCTTGAGAGACTAAACTTAGAGGCCCAATATGAATTTTAAAGCTAAATTCTAGAATTAATTAATTTGGTCCATACCCATACATATTAGATTAGTGACTTTCTTTGTAACACCCCCAACCCGTATCCCTCGCCGGAGCTGGATTACATAGCATTACTGGAGTTTACAGATCAAACAGATAGAAATTTCAAACATTTCATATCATCAAAACAAGTCATCAAAGCATCATTTTAATCTAAATTATAAACATACCAAATCCAAATCAATTTGCCTAGTTCATGAGCACTTAAACATAGAATTAAATTCACATGAACCTATCTAGATTTAGTTCAATTTATCATACCATAATATGACTTCAAAAACAAACACATATTTATATGTATAAAACCAACCAAAATTAAACTTATAACCTCATTTACAATCAAACTACAAAATAACTATTATTTAGACACCCTAGGTACATGCCGACACAAAGGATAAACATCACCACATTTGAGTTCGGGATCATTGTTGGATGTTGAATTTGTGATCAAAAGTTAAGTACCTAACCTGCATACGGGAAACAAAACCGTACGCTGAGTATAAACTCAGTGGTATTTCTATAATCCAAATAGTTAAAGATAGGAAATTACAAATATACAATTGAAATATAAACACATATTAGTATTTAATTATTACAACAACTATATACATTAAATTGAATTATAACAATTAACAACTAAATTCGGATTATTGAAATACAAACCAGAAATTCCGAGCTATTCCTCGTCGACTTTATCTTTCTCCTTTTTAGTCGAGAATTCTAGTATGACGTTAGCAATTGAACTTGGAACTTTGAAACCCTAGTTTTCTCCTTTCTTTCTTTTTCTCCTACTTCGTTTTTGCTTCTCTATTTCTGTCTCTATTTCTTTTTTTTATTTCTTTGTTTTATTATTATATAATATAATATAATATATATACTTAAACACTAAGATATAATATTATAATATTATAATATATATTTTAAATTTAAATTTTTTAATAATAAACACTTATGCCACCTCATTTATGAGCAATGACATAATCACTTCTTTAGTCCTTTTACTTTTTCTTTAATCTATAATTCAACTTTCACCCTATATGCAATTTAGTCCTTATACCTAATTACTTTTAATTCAAGCAAATTCACTTAATCGAAACCTAATTAACTACACAACTAGCTTCGTAAATATTTATTGAAAATATATACGAGTCCAATTTACGGGAACGGAGTCCTGGGAATGCATTTTTTTTAATTTTATCCTTTTTAATTAATTAACCATGGAAACGTTAAAATTTCTTAACAAAACTTTAATACCACCCTAATGACACTCCGTAAATATTTATAAAAATATTTACGGCTTAGTTTATAAAAACAAGGCCCCGATACCTTATTTTCTAAAACCACTTGAACTTAATAAATCACTTATATAACATAAATTATCAAATCAAAAACCCTTTTAAAAATCACATTTGACTCGTAAATATTAAATAATAATATTTACAAACTTACTCGTCGAATTTGGTGGCCCCGAAACTACTATTTCTGACACCACTAAAAAAATGGGTTGTTACATTCTTGTATTTTGATTTGTATGTCTTGCTGAGAAATTATCTTCCTCTATTAAGGTGTTGGCATTGCCGAGAGAAAAAGATAAGAGTTTGATGCCGAGATTGAAAGCACAAAGTAAAAAATACAAATTATCTTCCTCTCGACTCCTTATGCAAAAGATCTATCAATAAATTTTTTGTATAAATTATGTTCTTTATTTATTTGAATTATTAATTTTTTTCATTATATGTTGTTGTTTAATATATTATTAAAGTCATTAGATTTTTCGATTAAATTGTGGTAAACAAAAAAGATCAAATATTTTTTCAAGAAAAAGATGTCAAAAAGCAATAATGATCAATCGATTCCTCAACGTTCTGTTATTAGTGGAGAAAAATCAAATATTGGATCTTTCCATGCTCTTGAATGAGATATCAGGTCTTCTCAAACCCAAGATCTTGAATGAGATATCGAGTCTTCCTAAGCTCCTAAACGAGATATCAGGTCTTCTCAAGTTCCTAAATGTCCTCGTAAGGTGTCGAAAGTCAAAACAAAGGAGTTTGATGCTTCTTCTTTAGAGCGTGATCCAAGACTTTGAAAATCTATTTGGGATTACCCTCCAAATCAACAGGACAAAGTCTGTCGAGCTTACATTAAGTTTGGGCCATATCAATCGATCCTTCTAAGTGAGGCTCCAATATCTCCTTAGTATATTGAAAAGAATGGACGTCAATTTCTCTCATCTTGGTACAAGTTATTCCTAGATTAGCTCGAGTTTTCATCAAGTAAGAATGTCGCATATTGCCTTCCTTGTTTTCTCTTCAACAAGCCATTTGGGCATCATGGAAATATGTTTACAAGCCAAAGATTTTGATCTTGGAAGAAGGTCAGCGAAAGATCTGAATGTCTTTTTGCTACTTATATGGGTAAGGATGCAAATTCTTTACATAAGAATGCAATGAAAAATTATCTCGATCTTCAAGATTCCTTGCAAAATATTGAGAGGATTATTAAGAAACAAAATTTTGAACAAGTTGCAAGAAATCAACTGCAACTCAAGGTGTCAATAGATGTTATCAAGTGGCTTGTATTTCAAGGTTGTACCTTTAGGGAATGTGATAAAGCATGAGATTCAAGAAATCGAGGCAACTTTCTTGAACCAATAAAACTTCTGCCTTCTTATAATGAAGATGTGAGGGCAATTGTCTTAGAAAATGTCCTTCAAAATGCAAAGTATCTTAGTCTGACTATTTAGAAGGACATTCTTTTATTTTGGTGAGAAAAATCTAAGGATTCATTTGAGAAAAGATTGGAGATTCAAAATTTTGCATTATAGTGGATAAAGCTCATGATAAGTCAAAGAAAGAAAAAATGGCAATTATATTGTGATTTGTTGATAAATAAGGTTTTATATGTGAACAATTATTTGATTTGGTTCATGTAAAGAAAACCACATCGTTAGCTTTGGAGAAGGAAATCTGTAAAGTTCTTTTATGTCATTACCTTAATGTGGATGATATTCATGGTCAAGGATATGATGGTGCAAGTAATATGCATGGAGAATGGAACAACTTGCTAGCGTTATTTACTAAAAAATGTTGATTTGCATACTCTGTTCACTACCTCGCTCATCATCTCCAATTATCTCTAGTAGCTACATCCAAGGAAGTTATTCCTATTTGTCAATTTTTTTCATACTTGACTGGTATAATCAATTTGGTTGCTTCTTCAAGCAAGCGACATGATCAATTAAGAGACATTGAGGCATCTCATATCACAAAGTTGATTGATAGTGGTGTGCTTGAAATTGGCAAAGGGAAAAATCAAGTTGGTACTCTCCAACGTCCAGGTGATACCCAATGGAGATCTCATTTAGCTTCTCTCAATAGCTTGATGAGGATGTTCAATTCTGTTTGTGTTGTATTACAAGATATCATCAAGTTCGACAACCTTACTCAAATGAATAAAGCTGATGGAATAAATGATGCAATGGCATTCGTTGAATTTGTTTTCATCTTGCATTTCATGATTGAGATGTTTGGAATCACTGATGATCTCTATCAAGCATTGCGGTATAAATTGCAATATATACTAAACATGAGGCAACTAGTGTCATCAACTAAAACGCTTCTCCAGAAATTCATAGAACATGGGTGGAATCCTTTGTTTGAGAAAATGAAGTTATTTTGTAAAGATCATGAGATAGAAGTCCTCAATTTAAGTGTTTCATATAAAACTAGTCGAGGTCGGTCTCATATTTAGAGAGAATCTCACAATTGAGCACCACTATCAGTTTGATATATTCATTGTTGGTATCGATTCATTGCTAGCAGAAATGAATTCTCTCTTTAATGATGAGGTAGTGGAGTTACTTATTCTTATCTTCACTTTGGATCCACGTGATGACTACAAATCTTTTCGGGTGGAAGATATCTGCAAGCTTATGAATGATTTTTATTCGAACGGTTTTATGGAGTAAGAAAAGCTACACATCAAAGCACGGAGTTGCAGAAAGCTTCTACAGTTGCCGAGTTGTGCCAAGTGCTAGCTAAGAAAAATAAGTCAAGTATTTATCCTCTTCTTGATAGGATTATTCAACTTGTGCTAACTCTTCCCACGTCTACTGCAACAATCGAACGAGCATTTTCAGCCATGAAAATTATGAAAACAAGTATTCACAATAGAATGAAGGATGATTTTCTTTCAACTTGGTGACATACATCGAAAAAGAAATAGCTCGAGAATTTTCAACAGATTCTATCATTGATGAGTTCGATCTTATGAAAAAACGGAGGGTGCAATTTAGGATGCCTAGTATTGAGAAATAATACTAAGGCCAAGATTTTTTAAATTTAATTTTTGGAATTATAATGATATCAATGAAATTTTTAGTATAGTATTAATTATTTTTTTTTGCATATTGGAAAGAAATATTTAATTTTATATAGTTTGGTTCTTTTCTTTTAACTTTTTTACGGTTAAATCATTTGTGCTTTTTAAAAACACTAAATTGATTTGTTTGAGAAGAAAAAAAAATATTTGAGAAGAATTGACAGTTTTTAGCTTAAAAAAATCATTTGGATTTAAAAGTTTCACCCCTTAAGAGTAAAATTATGGATTGGTCCTTGACCCCAAATATCTTGTCTAATCCATGTATCTGAACTAAATTTATTCATAGTTAATTATGAAGCATGTTGTTCTAGATGCATGAAAACAAACTTTTTCAATAGCAAGTATCATTAATATAACTATATCACTGAAAATAAGATTCTTGACGTTGTCAAGCCATTTATACACAAAATAATAAAAGTACAAAACTTGGTTTCTAAGAAGTGGTGAATGCAAGCACAGCCTAAGTTCCCAAAAATGTATACATTGATGAAGATATAAAGGGAAATTGGCATTAACTAGTTTCTTTCATTTCAACATTAGGCAATCCCAATGCCAAGGAGAAAAATTATATGTAGACTCTTGCCTTACTCCATTTCAATGGTACTCTAGAAATGATCAATAACATTAATTAAATAAATTCCAAACGATGATTCTACAAGTTCAAAAGAGATAAAACATACTTATGCATGTCGCAAGAAATTTAATGCAATTGGAGCATGGAGTAAATATTGATAGAGTACAATATGCATAATTTGGTTGAAACAAGTAGATATTCTCTGTATATATGTTTGAGCGAATCACAAAGTAACATGGATCTACTTTTTAATTTATTTATATATAAAATAATAAAAGTACAAAACTCAAAATCTTAAATTTTGAAATATCTTCTAATTCCAGTTATGTGATTATATATTTTACTTATAATATCGAAACAGGATTATATTTGAAAATTTTAAGATTCAAGGAAGAAATTGGATTGCATCAAACTATACTATTGGTTCTAAAGTTCTTAAAAAAATCAAATGAGTTGATCCAATAGCATTAGCATCAATCTTGTATATATATATATATATGAATAAACCAAGATTCTAAGTTCTTACCATAAAATGCTCACCTCTAGGATCAAATTAAGAATTGACTGCAATGAATGTTAGTTTTCTTTAAATGATAGCAATATATTTTGTTTTAATTGAAAAATATCATCATACATAGAATTTCAATATTTTTATAATTCAATCATTAAATCATTAAACTACTCAAACATATATATAAATATAAATTCTAGAAATATCTAGTCCCTTATTATGATTCTGTAGTGAAACATAAGCAGTTAATTATGATATAAGAATATAATTATATACTGTAATACACGTATCACTAGTGGTGCATCATCCATTTTTGTACATTGAAATGACAGCACCAGCGGCTAGCTAGAAACGGCGAATCAGCACACATGTTTTAATTACTAATTAACCACTGCTGGCTACTAACTAACCATCTTCTGAATCTCAAATCACAGAATAAATAAAGAAGAAAAGAAAGCTAAATAGTGGTAAAAATCTAATAGTAATCAATTTAAAATCAATCTTTAAATGGTTAATTTGATGTTGTTCTTATAGTATATCAATTAATTCCGGATGGTCAAGCATAAAATTGAAGTGCCAATCAGGGAAAAAAAGCAGAGAGTGAAACTAACTACCATCTGTAACTGCAACAAAGCCATTAAAACAATTTAAGTATAGTGCTAGACAAATCTGACACATGAAATGAACCTCATGTAGAGCTGTTTCGAGCTCCAATAAAAGAAAAGGAATTTAAGAGAATAGGGTTAAAGTGGAGAACGATTCAGAGAGATGAACTGCAAATATAAATATATTATATGTTTAAAATATGGAAGGTCCATAAAAACTGAGCAATTAGATGCTCTCAGTTCCATTTAAGCAACAAACTGATAGTACAATCACTTCTTGAATGACTTTTTTCTTTTAGTACTAATGCTACTAATAGTTCATTACTGATGATACTAACACTGTTTGCATCAAAAGTAGTTTACAAGGAATCCCCAAAAATCACTAAGACATTACCAGTTTTTACCACTCTAGCAGCAAACAGGAAGCATAAAAAAAGTTAAAAAAAAAATTAACCTAAAATATATACCCATGCCTCAATATGATACCTTATGGCCAAAGTACAGAAAATTATCCCATATATGTAGTATTAAATAGAGTGAAATGCTAGCTTGCATATGGGGTTTTGTTTTGTTTTGTTTTGTTTTGGAGATGCATATATATAGTTTAACTTGCACCTGTTGGTGGTGGTGGCGGCAATGGTAGAGTCGGGATCTGTTGAGCTGGTGGTCGCTTACGCTTCTTCTTCTCATAGCTAATCCCTCTTGCTTTTGACTGCAAATCACGAACTTCACGAAGGTAAAGCCTCACAGCTCGTGCCCCAAAAGGGTTTACTTCAGGTTTTCCTCCATTTTCTTCGAAGGCAGCTCGGAGGCGGCCGATGAGAGCATCGAGGCTACCCCAGGCTTGACGGAGCGGGCAAGGGCAAGGGGCTGGTGGGTTTGGGTGGCCATAGAAAGGGCAGATTGGAGTGTGGACTTTGGTTTTGCCGAATTGGTCAAGGTAGCGAAGGAATTCTAGGACGTGAGCTCCACTGCACCTGGAGAGCGAAAGTGGGGGCCTATGATTCTTCAGGTACTGACCAAAGGTGTTCCAGTCACGGCGCTTTTGGTTCTCGTAGCGGCTTGAGGTTGGAGAAGAAGACGAGGATGGAAGTGAAGTGCCACCGTTATTGCTCACGTTGATGAGGCTGACATTTTCGGAGTTGGAGCTATCGGTTTCTCGAATTGAATCCATGGAGACCAAACAAAGCTTTCAATAGGTCTTGTTCCAAATATATAAGCAAAAAGATGTGTTGGTCTTTGCTGTGGTAGGTTTGATAAGATCTTAACTACCTAGGGTTTCGTCTTTCCTTTATAAAAAATACTTTTTCAGTGACCATAAGACAGTGTAACATAGACCTAACAAGAAAAGGAGAGATCAAAGTCGAAGAAACTGTAAAAAAATTAATCAAGGAACCAAAAAATTTTAGTTTTACACATATAATTTAGTCTCTACTCTTTTCTCTGGCAGATAGAACTGTTGATATGAAACAACACCGTCAAGAAGAAAACCCAAAGTAAAAAAAAAAATCAGAAGTGCTTTGCTTTAACAAGGAAGGGAGAGTGGAAGACCTTGCCGACTATTGATTTATATTAGACACAATTTCCATTTGTGAGGAGAGTTAGGCAGCTAAACAAAAGAAGATTTTGGAGTTGAAATAGCAGTTTTAATGATTTGTGGTTGTTAGATATGAGGGAAAGTGTGGATGATCTGATGAGATTGATGGGAAAAGAGAGAGAAATGATCCCCCGAGTTTTTCTTTACTTGGAGCAATACTAGAAGATTTTTGAGGGTTGTCTTTTTTCAGATTGAGTTGCTGAAATATATAATTAGTAAGTGATTTGGGGTGTAAAAAAATGATGGAAGGGAGAGGGGTATATATATTGCTTTGTTAATGGAATTTTATTATTGTTATTATTATGGATGACATTGATTCTTAAGAAAGAGAAGAGAACTCTGGTTTAGGGGTTGTGGAAATGAAATGAAATGAAATGAAATGGAAATTTAAATTGCAAAAAGGGTAATGGCATGCAATAGGTTGAGATGGAGACATTGAAAAAAATAATTTTTTTCTTTAAAAAAAGTTTTGAAAGGACAAAATTTAAGAGAAAGGCATGATTTTTTTCCCTTGAGCTCTGTAGCTTCGAATGACAGTTCCTTCTCCATTCACCACAGTACCATTTTCCAAATTTCCCATTTTTGAAATTAAAAATTTTAATATTATTTTGATAAAAATCCCATTTTTTTTCTTTTTAAATTTCTCATTGTTATTCAAAAAAAAAAAACTACAGCTATGTTTTTGTTTTATGCAAAGTTAAAGATTTTGTACCTGATCTTAACATTTGGTTGAGTGAGGTATATTACTTATTTAACACAAAATACTTAATTGAGTTTTGAAAAAATATTATAAACAGTGGTTTACTAATTTTTATTTATTCTTTATTTGGACGCAGTACTTCCTGTCCCCTTACCCCTTACAAGGACTAAAGTTTATTATTTGGAATTGTACAAGCTAAAAAGTAATTTTATTATTTTATTGATTATGAAATTCTTCGGAAAGGAGTTTAATTTTTTATATTTATTTTTAAGCATATTTTAGTTCTTAGAAATGTACCGATGATATTGCTAACTCTATTTGTGGGTAAATAATATAATTTTCTTCGAGTTTAATTATTTCTCCTAAATAGATTTTTATCATTGGATGGTTTCGGACCTGGAGTATATTGGGGTTCAGAAGCAAATTCATACAAAGTCAAAACTCACCTATACGTAACCTCAAATACATATATTAAGGTAAATTACAATATTAGTAACTCAATCATGCGTGAGTTATCCAACTCCAATTAGTTCTAATGGCTAACAAAAAAGTGGTATGGTATTTTCTTCAATTGAAATAATAATAAATTTAACACTCAATTATTATAGTAATATGACTATTTTTTAATTTATATGATAAATTCAGCCGTTAACAATTACAAGTTATATTAATTTGGTTTTTATTTTTTAAAAATAAACTAATAACATTTACATATTTTATCAACTTGGTATTGATTCTAAATATTCAAAAAAATATATAAAAAAGCCATATTTTTTAATTTTTTTAAAAAATTTAAAAATATAGATAATAAATTAAAAAATACATAAATTATAAAAAATATAAAATATAAAAATACATAAAAATTAGTTATATTTTTTAAAAATATTAAAAAAGGTGAAATTTAATATTTATATTAAAACAATTAACAAATGTGGTTGCAACTTGTGAACAACCTTGGTTTAACACCCCTAGAAACATTATGTTATAAAAGTAGTATTAAATGAGAATTGTGCGTAATGGATTTTTCGGTAAAGTAAAATAAAGAAAATAAATGATAAAAGAGAAGGTTAATGGATGCCAACAAAAAGTTGAATTAAAAAATATGTTGTGATATATTAATTTAAGACAGACTAAATTGTAAATATGTGAAAAGTTTTGTGACTCAAGTGAAAATATTTAAAATTTATGGTGGCAAAATATAAATATGAAAAGTTGAAGGACCAAAAGTGCAAATAACCTAAAATTCCTTGTGACGCAAAATTGATAAATAAAATTGAATAAGTGGAGAAATATGAGGGACTATAACACATTTTTACCAAAAGTGAATAGTGATTCAATGATAGAATTGTAGAGAAATATGAACAGCAAAATGGTCATTTCTTAATTTCGATAAATATTAAGAGTAATGATTAATGGTGAAAAGGTGTTGAGAAATAATTGGTTGGATTATTTTAATACTATTTTGATATTATTTTATTTCATTAATTAAATAATTAGGTATTTGATGAGAAAATGTAGAATTTTTCCTCATTTATCTTCCATTCTCATGCCACTTTCATCTATGTATGAGGGAAACTTTCATTTCCATTAACTTTAGTCCTTTTCACTATATCTATCTAATCTAAGCTAGAAACCATCAAATTTTCTGTAGCACCCTATACTCGACCCGATTTATCGGATTCAAACATAAGATGTCACAAAACTTACATCCTTAGCAAATTTTACAATTTATGAAAGCCATATGAATGTACCTCTTATTTTTTTTGAAATCATTCCTATGATAATAAGTTTGAATAAAACATTTATCATTTCTCCTAGACTTTTAAAGGTATTATAAAACCTTACAACATAAATGTTTGATTTAACAGACGAATTCGTAACGTGCATTACTATTTGTCATTTGAAAATATATATTTCTAAGAACATACCCCTGTATGCATAATATTGCCCTCGGTTTACCACCAGGGCGCATTCTCTGGCTTGGTCCCTCCTAGCACACTAGTTCGATTTACAGATCTGCATACCAAAAGACGCATAAGTTCAAAGGAACTTAGTGGGCCTTAATCAATATTACCTTTAAATGGTGTTGTAGAATTTCTTGACTTAGGTTTTGGATTCCCTCTCAGACCTTGGCGGATACTCTTCTGATTCTTGGTTAGCGGATAACCATACGCCTACCTTTCCTCTTGAATACCTTATAGACGATCCATCTGACTAGTGGGTTACAATTTCACCCCATAGTTTGAATCCTATTTCACCATCCCTATAAAGATAATATTTGAATACTTTACCCAAGGTAATATTCCTATGGGTATTACTCTTTAAATGATCTTCCTACTGGCTTTGACAGTGACCAAACATAGTTTATACCAAATTTTACAATTAATCCAGGCAACATACTTACTCAGATGATTGCAAGGTTTTGATCACCCAATAGCAGCCTAGATAGCATTAATACATAGGGTGAGAATTCGCAGGTTTGGCGAACTTTTACACCACTGTACCTCCAGATACGACAAACTCACCATCATGGTGGATTACTGAGGTGGTTTCCTCAGTTGAATACAATGCTGAAAACTCCCTTAGAATTTAATTCCAAGACATACCTAGATTTCTTGGCATGGGAGGTCTAACCACTCACCATTTAAGCGTTACAAAATTCGGCACACAGTCTTTCCAGATAATACTCCACAAAGGCTTTTTACAAGATTAGACACAAAGGCTTTTTAGATAATAGGCCACAAAGGCTTTTCACAAGATTAGCCACAAAAGCTTTCCAGATAATACGCTATAAAGGCTTTTCACAAGATTAGCCACAAAGACTTTCCAAAGAATTCTCATGTTTGCAGTCCCAGTGGACTACATCTTTTCCATGATGGCTTTCGAGTTTACTATCCCGGTGGACCAACACAATGGATGCCAATGAGCCTCACTCACATGGTCTCACACTGTATCTCCATCTTGGTATATTATCAAATGATGCAATGGGGTCACAGCCACATGGTTTTACATATATCGTATTTGCGCTCTGACCATGATTTGCCAATCCAATTTGCAATGAAACTGCCCTACCGGAGGCATCACAAATAAAACTTTTTTGTCCACATTTTCATATGACATAGATTTTTCAATACTGGAATCGTATAACAAAAGGTATTAGAAAATGATCATACCTACGCATACGACACAACTTATTACACCTACCCAGACTCCATGAGCCAACTCATCACAATAGAGACACTTATGAAAATCTCATTCATATTTATAGTGGAATCATACTTTCTAACACATAATTCCAATACAAGTATATCACACATCGACATACCATCCCACACATTATATTTACATCACTTTACAAGAGTACATACTCGTTCACAGGAATAATAACTATAACATAATCAACATAAAATGACATGCAAGATTCAGGTTCAGAGATTCACTAGAGACCTACCTTTCCTTCGACCTGCAGTTTCTGTTTCGATTGTCTTTCCTAACCCAGTAGCAGCAACTGCTTAAAAAGTCATAAGATTTCTATTAGAATCCGTATTATGGACATTCTACATGCGACCCCCATGCAGGGCCTTCCTACATCACTCTTCCCTTTTATAATCGTAACATGCAAAGTTGTAAGACTTACCAAAAGGCAGATTCATCTACTCATTAGATGAGATCTTAGTTCGATCTTATTGAAGAATAATAAGAGAATGTTGCGGTTAGAAAGAAGAACCTGAAAATTAAGAAGATAGAAAAACCATCTGAAAAGGTTCCCTATAAATATACTCCCGGTCCCTGGAAACTCGAAAATATACAAACTTTTTCATGCCCTTTTAACTCAAATTCATGCAGTTTCGGTAAAATTCTTCTCGAAAAATAAATAATAATTATAAAATAATTAAATTGCACTCAAATTGTGAACATGTTCAATTTTAATTAATTTTATATCAAATTTTGATTAATTTTAATTATTTTCGACAGATTTACACAAAAGGCGAAAAATAGCTTGGTAAACACTACTAGAAGCGCAAAATCGAGAAGCAATTTTGAAGCATTAAGGTGAATTAATTTTTCAGCTTAAGACGGTCCAAATTATGTGTATTAATTCATAATATAATTAATTTTAATTTTAATCCAATTTAATTTGGGTTAAATAAATTATTGTTAATTCATTATGAAAAGGGGCTTAATTGAGGTGAATTGAGAAAATCAATCCAACCGAGCACTGGGCGGCCCAAAATCGTCCCACATGCTGACCAATTCAGCTTGTTTGGCTGATTATTTAGCTTGCAAAATAGCCCTTGAAGACTTCTTCAAATTGCATTCAAACCCCTCCACAATTTCTGCCTTTCTAGTTTTGCCCTTACCTTAAAATAGAAAGTTTGAAACCTTCAAACTTGCCACATGTGTGGCCGGCCATGGGGGCACTCTATGGCTGCTGATTTTTACTAATTTTAGCAGCCATCCCAACCTATAAATACCCCCTTTGCTTATCACTTCAAACACATCTCAAACCCATTCATTTCTTTACTTCTCTCTCATTTTTCTCTCATCATTCCCTTCCATTGTTCTTCATTTTCTTCCCTTATTCCTTTTCCGATTTCTCCTCTTGAAAAAGAGTCCTTCAACAATCATTTGGAATAGCATTCAAGTGTTCGTGGAAGCCTCAGTTCAACAAGAACAAGCGAAGAAGTAAGAGTGGAGCAAACTAGTCAAGCCTTAGAGAAACACCAGATTTGATTCTTGTTCCTTATCCTTTTTAATTTTATTGTCGTTGTTATGAACATGTCCATGAATAATTGTGTTGTTGATATGTTTAATTTAATTAATATGGCTTAAATTTAATTCGTGTTAGGTTGATTGCATTTTGTCTACTTAATTTATTAAAATTGTGTTTGTGTTGTTATAGGCCTCGGTAAGATGTTTGATTAAGTAAAATTGTGACTCAGTTATTCTTGCATTACAACTATAAGGTAACTAATGAAATAATTATTTAAACGGATTGAAATTGTAATTAATTGACACGATACTTAATTAGTGCATGTTTAATCATCTAAGGTAGCTAAGGGTTAAATTAGCAACCGTATCTAACGATACATTAGCCTTGTATAACTTGCAAGATTATTGTGATTAAACTGTTTAAAGATAGAAATACATTGTTACCTCACATAATCTTTTATGTGCTTATGAGATTGAATTAATTATTTGAATTGACAGAGAGATATGTAGAAGAGATTATTTTAATTTCATAAGTATGCATGTGCATTAACATATTTACTTATTAAAATTTGTTTAATCGGTTGAATTTACGTAGAGATATTGTCAAGAGATAAATGGATTTTGGTAGTTGAGTATGTTCAAAAGTTAGCAAATTACCAAGTTACCGTGAATTTATTCGTAACAACATGAACATGAGTTTAATAATTCTAAGTTAAGAAATGCAATTAATCTAACACAATTATGTCATCTTGATTAAAATCATCTTTTGAAATCATGCATTGGAACTTTTAATTTATTTTTATTTATTTTACATTGTTAAAATCCTAGATTTTAATCACCTCTTCAAATCAAAATATGTTTCTTCACCAAAGTGTTTTTAAAATTGCATTCATAAATAATTCTTTTCACAGTCCCTGTGGGTACGACCACTGGACATTTACTTGTCACTTTACTACTTGTTACGATTGTGTACATTTGCACATTTCCATCATTCCAAGTTTTTTGCGCCGTTGCCGGGGACTGTTTTAAAAAGTCATTATTTGTGAATTTGTTAATTTTGCATTTCGGTTAATTTTTCTGTTCAATTTTAACTTAATTAATTTTTTTGTTTATTTCAGGTGTTTATGAGTATTGATCGAATCATCGATTTACTCCCCATAGACCCTGAGATTGAAATAACTTTTTGACAACGAAGAAGACAAGCAAGTCAGAGAAGGACCGAAGATATGAAAATCGAGAATCCGAATCAAGGAAACGAAGGAAACCCTGCTCAAAATCCTATCCTTATTGCTGATGATAGGGATAGAGCTCTAAGACAGTATGTCGTGCTAGTGTTTCATGATCTTAAGTCGAGTATTAAGAGACCTGAAATTGAGGCACAACAGTTTGAGTTGAAGCTAGTCATGTTTCAGATGCTTCAGACAGCGGGACAATTCATTGGAATACCTACCGAAGATCCTCACCTACACTTAAGACTGTTTATGGAGGTGAGCGATTCTTTTAAGTTAGTTGGAGTACTCGAAGATGCACTACGATTGAAGTTGTTCCTATATTCGCTAAGCGACAAAGCTCAAGCTTGGTTGAATTCATTGCCACCAAATTCAATTTCCACATGGCAAGAGCTAGTAGAAAGATTCCTCATGAAGTATTTTCGCTTAGAAAGAATGCTAAGTTGAGGAACGAGACACTGCTTTCTAACAAATGGATTATGAGTCCTTGTATGAGGCATGGGAAAGGTACAAAGAATTATTATGGAAGTGCCATCATCACAGAATCCCTCATTGTATCAAACTTGAGACATTTTATAATGGTTTATATGCTCACATGAGGATGGTAGTGGATGCTTCTGCTAATGGTGCTCTCATTTCTAAGTCTTACAATGAAGCTTATGAAATCATCGAGAGGATTACCAGTAATAATTATCAATGGCCAACCAATCGAGCAGCGTCAGGAAGACGAGTTGCTGGAATACACGAAGTAGATACTCTCACTTTACTCACATCTCAGGTATCCTCGATTTCCTCGATGCTTAAAAATTTTACCACTAATGAGTTTAATAGTTTTGCAGCACAACCACCGAACCATTTTGAAAATGTAGCCTGTGTCTATTGTGGGGAAGGACTTATGTTCAAAGAATGTCCATCGAACGCATAATTCGTTTATTACATGGGTAACTAGAACCAAAATCGAGGATTGCAAGGACTAAAATCCAATTCGTATAACCCATCATGGCGAAACCACCCTAATTTCTTCTAGAGTAACCAATGGGTTGGACTAAGTAACACATATGCCCAACCTAGACCAACCTAGCCTCCATTTTTACCCAACAACTGCAGAAACAACCTCAAGCTGAACCATCCAATGGCTTAGAAAATTTTTTAAAGGCATACATAGCCAAGAATGATGCCTTAATCCAAAGCCAAACAGCTACATTAAAAAACCTGGAAAATCAAATGGGCCAGCTTACAATTAAACTCAGAAATCTACTACAAGGTGCTTTACCTAGTGATACGGAGAATCCGAAGAATCTAGGAAATGAACATTGTAAAGCGTTTGCATTGAGGAGCGGAAAGACATTAGAGCCCAACGCAATCAAAGTTGAAAAGGAGCCAGCTGATGCTCAAGACTCATAGGAAGTTCAACCGAGTGTTAAAATTTTAGTTTTATCGAAACCTGAATCTTAAAAATCCAATAAGGTAATTTCTAAACCAATCAATTATGATAAACTAATAAATTTGTTAGATATAGAATCACCATAAAAGACAAATTAACCAGTTCCAGTAAAGAAGCCTCCACCACCTTATCCTCAAAGACTTTAGAAGCAAAAGCAGGAAGTTCAATTCAAGAAGTTCTTAAATGTACTCAAGCAACTTCATATCAACATCCTGTTGGTTGAACTACTGAAAAAAATTCCGAACTATGTCAAATTTATGAAGGATATCCTATCTAAAAAATGAAGACTTGGAGAATTTGAGACGGTAGCCTTGACAAAGGAATGCACTGCACATCTTCAAGACAAACTACCCTCAAAGTTGAAGGATCCTGGGTGTTTTACAATACCTTACAATTAGAGCAACATATTGTGGTAAGGCGCTATGTGATTTAGGTGCGAGTATCAACTTGATGCCCATGTCAATATTTAGGAAGTTGGGGATAGGTGAAGTTAGACTTACTACAGTTACACTTCAATTAGCAGATTGATCCTTAGCACATCTAGAAGGAAAAATCGAGGACGCATTGGTACGTGTAGACAAATTTATTTTTTCTACTGACTTTGTTATTCTAGAGTTTGAAGTAGACAAAGAATTGCCAATCATCCTAAGAATACCTTTTCTAGCAATTGGAAGGACCTTTATTGACGTGCAGAAGGGCGAGCTTACTGTACGTGTTTAGGACGATCAGGTAACATTTAATGTTTTTAAGTCTATGCGATTTCCTAACAGAATTGATGATTGTTCTGTAGTGTCTGATTTAGAGGAATTGACCATGGAAAATGAACTTAACTATGCTGAGGACCCATTGGAACAAATTTTGACATCAGACCCTCCAAATCATGAAGAGGAGGATGAATACTTAGATTTGCTAGAAGCTAATCAAAGGTGATTTAATCCGTAATCCCATTTTAAATCTTTGGAGTTAGAGAATAGGGATTATGCCCAACTAAAAGCGTCAATCAATGAGCCACCTAAATTAGAATTGAAGGTACTTCCCTCACATTTAATATATGTTTATTTAGGTAACGCTTCTACTTTACTTGTGGTTGTTTCGGCGGAATTAAACATTGAGAAATTAGAGAAACTCATCCTAGTATTGAAACAACTCAAAAAGGCTATCGGATGGACCATAGTTGATATTAGAGGCATTAGTCTATCTGTATGCATGTATAAGATCATCCTGGAAGATGGTGAAAAAGGGATGATTGATGGACAACAAAGACTGAACCCCATGATGAAGGACGTGGTAAAGAAAGAAATCATCAAGTGGTTAGATGCGGGTATAATTTGCTCCATATCAGATAGTTCGTGGGTAAGTCCGGTCCAGTGCATGCCAAAGAAAGGAGGTATTACAGTCATTGAAAGAGAGAATAACGAGTTGATACTGACTAGAACGGTTACAGGATGAAGAATTTGCAATGGTTATTGGATGTTGAACAAGGCGACTAGGAAAGATCATTTTCTTTTGCCATTTTTGGACCAGATGCTGGATAGACTCGCGAGGTGAGACTATTACTATTTTCTTGATGGATAATCGGGGTATAATCATATTACCGTAGCACCAGAAGAGCAACACAAGACAGCATTCACCTGCCCGTACGATACATTTGCATTTAGACGCATGTCATTTGGTTTATGTAATGCACTTGCTACATTTGAAAGATGTATGATGTCTATTTTTACTGATATGGTTGAGAAATACTTGGAAGTTTTTATGGATGATTTTTTAGTATTAGGAGATACATATGATGATTGCCTAGCCAATCTAAGCCAAGGTACTAAGGCGATGCGAAGAAAAAAACCTCGTACTCAACTGGAAAAGGTGTCATTTCATGGTACGAGAAGGTATTGTTCTAGGGCATCGAATAACGAGACATAGAATCGAGGTAGATAAAGAAAAGGCAGACGTTATTGAGAAACTCCCACCTCTACATCTGTAAAGAGTGTTAGGAGCGTTTTAGGCCATGCCAGTTTCTATCGAAGATTTTCAAGGACTTCTCCAAAATTGCTAAACCTTTATGCAAATTATTAGAGAAGGACATGACATTCAAATTTGATGAGGAGTGCTTAAGAGCTTTCAAAGATTTGAAGAGTCTGTTAGTATCAGCATCTATAATCGTCACACCAAATTGGGATTTGCCATTTGAATTAATGTGTGACGCAAGTGACTTGCGATAGGAGCTGTCATGGGCCAGCGAAGGAACAAAGTTTTTCATCCAATCTACTACGCAAGTCAGACTTTGACAGGAGCTCAAGTAAATTATATGGTACTAGAGAAAGAGTTACTTGCTATTGTGTTTACTTTTGATAAGTTTCGATCCTATCTTGTAGGTACCAAAGTGAGTGTCTATATGGACCATTCGACAATTAAGTATTTACTTCCCAAGAAAGACACTAAGCTGAGACTAATCCAATGGGTACTTCTACTTCAAGAGTTCAATCTAGAAATTTAAGATCGAAAGGGAGTAGAAAACCAAGTAGCAGACCACTTGTCCAAATTGGACTGCAAGAAGGGAATTCTCCACTTATACCCATTCAGGAGAGATTTCCAGTTGAACACATACTGAAGGTAAATCATGTCCATAATACCCCTTGGTTTGCTAATATTGCGAACTATTTAGCTTGTGGTTTGATGCCGATTGATAAGACGTATCATCAAAAGGAAAAGTTTCTTCACGATGTGAAGTACTATTTCTGGGAAAAGCCATACTTGTTTAAAAAGTGTGTAGATCAAATGATCAGGGGATTGCGTGGCAGAAGATGAAGTACATAAGATTCTATATAATTGCCACTTAGCTTCGAGTGAGGGACACTTCAAAGGTACACGTATTGTGGCCGAATTATTGCAAGTCGAATTCTTTTAGCCAACACTATTCAAAGATGCGTATGCTTACGCAAAGAGTTGAGATTAATGTCAAAGGGTTGGAAACGTCACCAACATAAATGAGATGCCCGAGACAAATATCATTGAGGTAGAGTTATTCGATGTTTAGGGTATTGACTTTCTCAGTCCTTTCCCTCCATCTTTTGGTCACAAGTACATATTGGTAGCAGTAGACAACGTGTCTAAATGGTTTGAGGTAGAGGCATATTCGACGAATGATGCTAAGGTTGTGATGAAGTTTTTGAAGAAGTATGTGTTCACAAGGTTTGGAACCCCGAGAGCTATCAACAGGGATGAAGGGTCCCATTTTTTGAACAAATGGTTGAAATGGTTACTCGACAAACATAGAGTGAAGCACAAGGTTGCCACAACTTACCATTCGCAGACGAATGGGCAAGCTGACCTGGCAAACAAAGAGGTCAAAGGTATACTCAAGAAGGTAGTTTGCCAAAACAAACGAAATTGGTCCAAAAGATTGGATGATGCTTTATGGGTTTACAGGACAGCATACAAGACACCTATAGGGATGTCACCCTATAGGTTGGTCTTTGGGAAAGCCTGTCATCTGCCCTTGGAGTTAAAGCACAAAGCTTACTGGGCTCTCCAACAACTTAACTTGGATCTTAAGCTTGTTAAAGAAAAACGGATGCTCCAACTCAACTAGTTAGAAGAACTTCGAATGTTCTCATACGAGGATGCCAAATTACTCAAGGAAAGGCTTAAGTGATGGCATTACAAGCACATTCGGGTTTGAGAATTTGAACCAGGACAACAAGTCTTGTTATTCAATTCTAGATTAAGGTTATTTCTAGGTAAGTTAAAATCACGTTGGTTCGGTCCATTTACAATTCACTAAGTTTATCCATACGGAGTTGTTGAACTTCAAAGTAAGGGAGGTAATTTTCGAGTCAATGCTCAGCGCTTAAAACATTACTGGGGAGATAAAATTGAACGGGATCAAATTTCGTTCATTTTATCAGATATTTAATTTTTCTTATTTTTCTTTTTAAATAAATGATTTAGGGTATATTTTCGGGATTAGTATGTTTAAATAAATTCTGTTTAGGAGATTGAAACTTAAACGGGACTGCTTGTAACCCTTCCAATCTTTCTTGGGAATTGATTTTAACATAATCTTCTGAGAAATTATACCCTAAATGGCAAAATAAATTTTCAGTTACTAAAAAAAAGGGTCAATTTTGATCCAAGTTTTAATTGCAACTCAATTTCAAATTTTCTTTAAGTCTAGGTACTTAATTGAACTATTTTCAAAATTTGGTTGCTCTTTTTGTAAATACTAAAAATTAGATGTCTCTTTTTGTAAATATTTTCAAAAGGCATCTAGAATAAAATTTTTTAATATAAGTTAATAAATAAATGATATTCATTAATATATAATTATATCTATTATAATATATATATTAATTGTTATCAACTTTGAATAGAATTAGGATTAGTTTAAATTTGATCATATTTTATCTAATAAGTATTTATTTTTAATAAATTAATAGCAAATAATAATTTAATATGCATTATATTAATTATTAATTGTTGTTAACTCTATGTAGAATTAGAACTTAGAATATTTTAATTATTAATTTGTTCTAAGAATTCTAATTAAACTCCTACTCCCTAAACTATTAATTTCACACACCTTTTCCACTTTTTCACATCACCTTAAACTAGCCACACCAACACCCACCTTCGGCACCAGCAGCCTGCTCCTTCTTGTTGCAGCTGCCCGCACATCCAGCTTCAGCAGCCTCTGCACCAACTCGTGCGCCTAGTAGCTCGCTAGGCCTGCTCGACGCACCTACTTGCTGCCCACTCTCCCGCATTCGTGCGGCACACGCATACCCTGCTGCTCCCTAGCGTACTACTGCTGTCTTGCTACTCACTCTTGCCTATCACACCACACCATCAAGACACCCTACAACCATCCCTAAACCAACCCTTTTTGCTTTATATATTTTTTTGAGTTCTTAATTTTTAGAAAAACGTGGTAAGACAAAATTTTCTACTAAATTTTAATTTTATTTAATTATTTAAAATTTCAATTTATTGAATTATTAATATTTTATACTAATTAAATTTTTGAGAAAATATTTGTTTCCATCTTATTTTTAGGTTAATCATGCCTCGCAAGAGAACTCGTGCCTCTGCTCAAATTGACGAATCACAAAACAAATTCCACTCTGAAGAAGCCAAAGTGAGATACGAAAGTGTTTTCAAGAACCAACAGATGCACCCAGAAAAAGGCTTTACGCTAAAAGAAAGCAACTATATTGATTTCATGGCGTGCATTCGAAAAATTGCTGAAGCTCTCAATTGGGAATTATTTTGTGAGAAAAGACCTAGTGCATATGAGGAGTTAGTTCATGAACTTTATGTGAATTTGACCTCAAGCGAGTTGACAGATGTTTCTGTTCATGGAATCAAGGTACCAATAACATCAAATTCTATTAATGAATTCTTTGAATTACCTGATTTCGAAGAAAACGAATATTCTTCCTTGATGAGAAATTTTGAGTCTGAAGATCTACAAGAATTTCTCGAGGAACTTACAGTTCCAGGTTCTAAGTAGACTGTGTCAAAGCAAGGAATTCACAGTTGTCACAAAGAATATTTGACACCACTAGTGAAGGTATGTTTTTATTTCATTCAATTCAGTCTTATGCCCATTTCACATGGGACTACAATTTCATTAGAGCGAATGGTCTTATTATACTCGATTTTAACTGGAAAGACCATTGATGTGGGAAAAATCATCCTGAGAGAAATACGAAATTGTGCCACTAGAAGAAGTAGCCCAACTTACTTTCCCTTTACGATAACAATTTTGTGCTTGAAAGCTAAATTTCTTGCAAACGTAAAGAAGACAGGTTATAGCCAGGGCACAATCACAGATTGGGACCTCTACTGAATAGTTGGAGACTCTGTTCTACAGTAACAAGTTGAAGAGAGCAAGGATCCCGAAGAAGAAGAAGAAGAAGAAGATCCCACAGAGATTGAACCAATGTAGCCAGCTGAAATCCCTGATAAGGTAGAACTAATAAAACCAATAATCGAACCTGACGTCACAACTTCAATGTTCAACACTCAATTGCCTCGCCTAGATCTTCGAGATGAGCTACCAAAGTTGATGGACATCATGCAACATATGTAGTGGCAGCACAAGCTTACTGGAGATATTCAAAAATACGAGATGACTCAATGAGAAGCGCTCTTACAAAAATATACAATGACCGATTTATTTTTGTGCCTGAGTTTCCAGCTTTCATATTTGAACCATGGAGTCCACTATCGAAGAGGGAGCGAAGCGATTCATGCAAAAAAAAGGTGATGGAGCAAAAGATGAGTCGAATTTGGAGGGATCTGAAAATAAATAAAAAGGAGGATATTGACTTTATTTTATTTCTGTTATTAGGTTATTTAATAGGATTAGGTTTTATTAGGAATTTTTATTTTCATTTAATAAAACAAGAGGTGGAAATCATAAATAAAAATGAACAAGTTGCAAAGTACAAAGTGTGGCAATAGATATATACATGTCTAGGATTGGATATAGAGAGAGCTTGGTACTTAAGCAGTGAAATTGACTCACCTCATCTTTTCTAGAATCTACCTGGTTTATAGTATCTATTCACTTTTAATAATGAGGACATTGTTCATCTTAAGTAGGGGGACTGAAAAATTGAAATTATTTCCACTCAGAATAAAATTTTCTTTTAATTATGTTTAGGATATATTTTGTTCAAAACTTTGAAATTTTGTTAAGTATGCTAAACTTCAGTATAAATAAAGTTCGATTATTTCAATAATTGTTATGTTAGCTTAATAATGACATAAATGTATTTTTAATAAAGCATGCAAATCATACCATAAAATTTAGTGGAGAGAAATTGCTATGTTCAACATATGAATGCATAAGTTAAACTTAATGATTGCAGCCTAATCTTGAATAAGGGAATAAAATCAAATTGATAGGGATTTAACATGTCTTTATTAGGAAGAATTTAGTCTATTTTTGCTATCGTAAGAATAATTGAAATTAATTTAAACGATATGTATACTTAAGTAGCGTAAATCACAAAATTCTTGTTCTTGAGCATAAGTATACTAAATTCATAATTTTGGGAAGAATGTTGTTCTAAAAGAATTTTTCAAAGGTGTTTTCGAGAAATTCTTTTCAAATTTGTGCATTACTCGGGACGAGCAATGAATTAAGTTTTGGGGTGTGGAAACACGAAAATACACACACTTTTCATGGCTTTTTTCTCAAATTCATGCAATTTCAGTAAAATTCTTGTCGATTAATAAATAATAATTATAAAATAATTAAATTGCACTCAAATTATGAACATGTTGAATTTTAATTAATTTCATATCAAATTTAGATTAGTTTTTTTTATTTTCGATAGATTTGCACAAAGGGTGAAAACCAGCTCGACATACAATGCTAGAAGCTCAAAACTGAGATGCAATTTTGAAGCATCAAGGTGAATTAATTTTTTAGCCTAAAACGGTCCAAATTATGTGTATTAATTCATAATATAATTAATTTTAATTTTAATCCAATTTAATTTTGGTTAAATAAATTATTATTAATTAATTATGAAAAGGGGTCGAATTGAGGTGAACTGAGAAAATTGATCCAACCGAGCACTGGGCGGCCCAAAATCGTCCCACATGATGACCAATTCAGCTTGTTTGACTGATTATTTAGCTTGCAAAATAAACCTTGAAGACTTCTTCAAATTGCATTCAAACCCCTCCACAATTTATACCTTTCTAGTTTTGCCCTTACCTTAAAATAGCAAGTTTGAAACCTTCAAACTTGCCACATGTGTGGCCGGCCATGTGAGGACTCTATGGCTTTAGATTTTTACTAATTTTAGCAGCCATCCCAACCTATAAATACCCCCTTTGCTTCTCACTTCAAACACATCTCAAACCCATTCATTTCTTCACTTCTCTCTCACTTTTCTCTCTTCATTCCTTTCTTTTGTTCTTCATTTTCTTCCCTTATTCCGTTTCTGATTTCACCTATTGAAAAAGAGTCCTTCAACTATCATTTGGAATAGTATTCAAGTGTTCGTGGAAGCCTTAGTTCAACAAGAACAAGCGAAGAAGTAGGAGCGGAGCAAACTAGTTAAGCCTCAGAGAAACACTAGATTTGATTCTTATTCCTTATTCTTTTTAATTTTATTGTCGTTGTTATGAACGTTTCCATGAATAATTGTGTTGTTGATATGTTGAATTTAGTTAATATGGCTTAAATTTACTTTGTGTTAGGTTGATTGCATTTTGTTTACTTAATTTATTAAAATTGTGTTTGTGTTGTTATAGGCCTCGGTAAGATGTTTGATTAAGTAAAATCGTGACTAAGTTATTCTTGCATTACAATTGTAAGGTAACTAATGAAATAATTATTTAAACGGATTGAAATTGTAATTAATTGACACGATACTTAATCAGTGCATGTTTATTCATCTAAGGTAGCTGAGGGTTAAATTAGCAACGGTATCTAACGATACATTAGCCTTGCATAACTTGCAAGATTATTGTGATTAAATTGTTTCAAGGTAGAAATACATTATTACCTCACATAATCTTTTATGTGCTTATGAGATTGAATTAATTGTTTAAATTGACATAGAGATATGTATAAGAGATTATTTTAATTTCGTAAGTATGTATGTGCAGTAACACATTTGCTTATTAAAATTTGTTTAATTGGTTGAATTGATGTTGAGATATAGTCAAGAGATAAATGGATTTTGGTAGGTGAGTATGTTCATAAGTTATCAAATTACTGAGTTGCCGTGAATTTATTCGTAACAACATAAACATGAGTTTAGTAATTCTAAGTTAATAACTGTAATTAATCTAGCACAATTATGTCATCTTGATTAAAATAATCTTTTGAAATCGTGCATTGGAACTTTTTTTGTTACTTAGATAAAATCCTAGTTTTTAATCACCTCTTTAAATCAAATTATTTTTCTTCACCAAAGTGTTTTTAACATAAATAATTCTTTTCACAGTACCTGTGGGCACGATAACTCGACATTTACTTGTCACTCTATTACTTGTAGCGGTTGTCTACACTTGCAAAGATGCTATGACATCATGATAGAAATGAGTAAGACCATAGCTGACAGACGCTCTAACATCCTTTAATAGTCTACCAGAACGGTAAACACGGGGTTATATTGTGTAAGACTATAGTTGAAAGATGCTACGACATCATAAATAGTCCGACGGGACAATAAGCACGGGATAGCCTGATGAGATAATAAACACGGGATAGTCCGTTGGAACACTAAACACTAGGTAGCCAGTAGGGACAATAAAAATAGGGATCACGAGGTGTAAGACTATAGCCAAGCTATAGCAACTAATGGAGTCCACCAGTACATTAAACATGGGGTATAGTTTTTAATACCATGGCTTAGCTATGGCAGCATAGAGAGTCCGCTGGAACTATAAACGGTTGAAAAATCAAAACAGAAATAATGGGACAACCCACAAACAAGGAAAAAAAAGGGTTGGAAGGAAAATGAAAATATGGACATGCAATATTCGACTATTGAGTCAAATTAATTCACCAATGAATGGGAACATAATGGAAATGAGAAAGGATTATAGGAATAGTAGTCGTGCAAAACAACAGGGCATAAGAATGTGAACCAATAGGAAGGAGACACAGGAGTTGACGTACTGCTGGTGCCTAATTTATAGGCTAACGAGAAATGATTTAATCAAGGATAATATATAAGGATCCGCCATTAAAGAATGCTGAGGGCGCTCAGAGAAACCTTATAGGCTAGTGACTTCTTATACGTACGTTGATTAGTCCATAAGGAAAAAAGGGGTGAGCTAAAACCCATCAACAAATGTCTCTCAGGATTGTTTCTCTTTAAGGGGAAAATCATCTAGGTATCCCAAAGGATGGGATGACAGTAAGCCCAATAGGACTAGGGTAATAGTAAGAGTTTGCCTTGGACTATTCAAATTTGGAATGATCACGAAAGGAAAAATACCCAAGAGCAGTTAGAAGGGTAGACCGCAGGACTACATTATAGGGATGTGGTGAAAAGAAGGCTTCCACACTAGGAATAATTGGAAGAGAGAGAATAAGTAAAAGAAATGATAGAGCCTACAGAGATGGTGAAACATTTAAGGGAACTGACAAGGCTAATCAAAGGCTATGGGAATGGCTGGATGGAAATCACTCAATGATTTATCCATAAATGGGTAGGATAGGGAACAACATAAAGTCCACCACGACGAGTTTTAGAGAAAATTTCCAAAAACGAGTAGGGAGTATATTGTATCTAGTTTTAATATTTAAACCTAGCAAGACGGGGACTAATTATGTGATAACTAGAAACTCACTAGGTTTATTGAACTTACCAAAGTCTGACCTATGTTTTGCAAGGTTCATGGAATAATGAACTCGAGGAGAGACCAAGCCAAGTTGTTTGGAATCAAGGATTCATAGTAATTATAGAGTCATGCACATAGGAAGAGGGGGAAATGGGGGTACCTTTAAAGACTCCTCCGTGAGGCGAATAAGTATATTGTAATTATGTGGTTCCCTTAAAACCTGGGGTTCATATAGTAAATCTTTATGTCTATAACGACCCGAAAGTTAGTGGTATCAAAAAATGAGGTTTCAGAACCCCATTTTCATAAGTTAGACTCGTAAATATCAGTATTAAATATGTACGGAGTTATATTAGAAGTGAATTGAATTTTGGATAAATAATTTTGGCGAATTAGTAAAAGTGTCAAAAATTTTATTATTAGTGGATTATTAAGTAGAACTTGGCTGAGGGACTTATGAGGCAATTAAACCAATGTTAAATTATTAGTGGGTGGGTTTCATATGGTTAAAATTCTAATAAAATAATTTATAAACTGAAAAAATTTAATTAATTAAGTAAAGATGATAACCTTAATGGATTGAAAGAGGAAAAAATAATTTTCTCTTTGCATTTCAAAGTTTCGAAACCTTGGGGAAGAAGAGAAGATGAATGGCCTAGTTTCCTTTAAGTTTCAAGCTTCAATTGGTATGCTCGCTTTAGTTATTTCCTTGTAATTTTTATGATTTTGTAATCTTGGATGCTCAAACTAACTAACCCATATCATATTTTTTAATACTGTTAAAGTTTGAGGATGTTTCCAATGTTGAATAGTTGAAGTTTTAAGGACCAATTTGATAGATTTTAAATTTAGTATTAAAAATGACTAAATTGTAAATTCAATTGATGATTTAGTGTAATAGGGACTAAATTGCACAAATTTTGGAATTTGTTGTAGAAATGAAAAATATGATGTCAATTTAGGCCTCGAGTAAAATTGACATAAAAATTTATGATTAAATTTGAAAGTTATGTTAGTATCAGTTTTAGGGACTAAATTGAATAAAATGAAAAAGTTATAAAAATAGAAATTGAATGTGAAAATGGTTGAGTGATTGACGAAATATCTAGTCTGTTTTAATCCGTAGCGAATGTTAACTCGAATTTTTTTGAAAAATAAAGGAAAAGACAAAATCGTCAACGAATAGCTTAGAGTTTATGGTTTGTGTTTTTATAATCCAAACTAACTTGTAATTGCAGCATAGTAACTTGAATTGATTTAAATGTAAGGTGAGATCCTTGTTAAAATGAGATGTATTGGGTTGATTTGAATTGATTGATGATTATAATGATTAAATTGAATATATTTAAAAAATTGTGTGTAGTTATGCAAATGTGAAATTGAATATATAATAAGATGATTTTTTTGCCATATGTTGGATAAATGTATTCATGGTGTAAATTGGTGTGAATTGAAGTATTGGTTGATAATAAAATATGTAATGGATACCCTATTAATTGTTCGAGCAGAATCAGATATAGTTGGCATGCCATAGGATAAGAAGAGTACATGGTTACTTCAACTACGAGTCGATGAGGAATTGGGTGGAAATTTGCTTCGGTTATATCGATGACATATTGGGTGCAACTATTTGTTTTGGATTTATCCGATGAGGCACTTGGTACCACACTGGTGTGTTGGTTGGATACGCTAATCCGTTCGAGTTCGAGTCGTGTTAATAAGGAAATAATAGATAAAAGCAAGATGTTATATTTGAATTTATGATAATGAATAGGCCTTGAATCCATGACATCAGAGAATTGATATGAGATGTGGTAATTGATGTTAAGATAACAAATGGATATGAAATGGAAGAAAAATGTCAAATGGAATGTCTATTTGTGACATGATTTGAACAATGGTAGATGCGCTAATTGTATACATGGAATTGGGAATAGAAATACCAAATGATATCTGAAATGGATTGCTATGAATTTATATCAACAAGATGCGTTAGTTTGAACGAAGAATATATGTGAATTGGCATTAATGATAAGTTAATTTTATATTACCATTTAATTTTAGCTTATGCATTTAAAATGATTTATTCTATGTTTAATGTTTGGATTATAGAAATATCACTGAGTCATACTCAGTGTATGATTTAGTTTTCCGTGTGCAGGTTAGGTATTTTACATTTCGATTGTTGACTCAGCATCCACCAGCAATCCCGAACTTAAGTGTTGGTGATGATTTATTTTGGTATTGGCATGCACCTAGGAAGTCTTATGGTTATATGATGTTCATTTTGGGCTATGTTGGCAATTTGAGAATCATAAGTATATATTCATATGTGTGATGGCAATGATATTGATAATGATATTTTGTAAGTGGTTGATGTGTATGTTATTGACTTATAAGGTAATGAAGTGATATGGCATGAAATAGACATGGAAAGATGATGCTTATGCCTATGACATGCTTGAAATGACTTGGTAGATTTAGTGCATAGGTTATAAGGTTGATATGAAGCCAATTGTGAAATGGTTAGAATGGTTAAACGAATGCATGTTTGGGTTATTGTTTTGAGGTGCCATTGGAGGCATATTGGTATGGTTTATTATGGTATTTTGGTTGGTTTTGAATTGTTGATTAAGGTGCCAATTGTTGCATATTGGTTAAGCACTTAGGATGATTGTTATAAGTGATTTTTTATAAGATTTTGAAGCTTTTGAATTGGTTGAGATATCGTTAATGGTTTCTTGAGGCTTAAGTGATTTAAGATAAGAAAACTTGCATTGAAAGGTATTTTTAGGTACACATAGTCTGGTACACAGCCTAGCATACGGTCGTGTGCCTTACACAACATTAGACACGGTTGTTTGGTTTAAAGGTTTCTGTTTATTTTTGGTGCACATGGTCGTAGTCTGTTACATGGCCCAGCGGCACGACCATGTGCATATTGTGAATATTTGCACTTTTGACCCACAAGACACTAGTGAGTTTACACGGTTGTTCGCATGACCGTGTGACTCCAACCCCACACGACATCAGTTTGTTACCCGACTTGCCTACACGATCATGTGTCCCATCCCACACAGCCTTAGCCTTCTACACAGTCAGGGGACACAGTCGTGTGACATTATTTGTAGATTTTTCCATCTTTTTATTTTTATTTCTAATTGATCCTTGCTTGATACCGAGTTGGTTTTAAGCTTTTGTAAGCTCGATATAAACCCAAAATTTATTGAATTACATGTTTTACTGGATCATATGTGATGTAATGGTATGTAACTAAGATTTTGATTAATAAATTGCATGTAATCGTTTTGTACTTGTTTGTAGCATCCTATTACGCGGGTTTGGCGATTGACCAAGTAAGGGGTGTTACATTTATTAGTACCAAAGCTATAGATGTAGCCAATTTTTAGACTAAATCGAGTGTAACGTCCTGAATAATTTATTTCTATTTCTGTAGATATCTGGCACAAGTATGTATCTGCTTCAGTGGTTAAGTGTTTTGAGTGTGTGTATGAGGTCTTGGGTTCAAATCCCACCTTTAGCAAATTTTGTTATTTTTGATCCAAGCCTTACCTTTGAGGAGTGGGCTTACATAAAATTGTCTCTTAATTCATATTAGAATAAGCCTGTTGGTTTGGGTGGTAAGGAAGTTAGTGTGTGGAAGGTTCTGTGTTCGAACCCCTTTTGATAAACTCTCTTTCATTTCTTTGATTCGGATTGTAAATCCTGCGTTCAATCGTTGTTACTGTGGGTTCCTGTTCTTTAGTTGGTTGGTAAGTAGATTTTGCATCACCTTTAACTATGGTTTGGGTTTGGCAATGTTATATTTTGGTGGTTAATCGATAAAATCCATGTTTAGGTGAAGCTTGTGAGCAAAAGATTTCATTACAGCGGCTTAATTCGAGGTTGTGGTCATTTTTGTTAGCAGTGAGTCGGTTTTTGTGTTTTTGGTTAATCGTGTTTGACTCATAAATAGGTTGCTAAAGGTTTCACGACAAAAACGTACCAGATGTGTACCCAAAACGTAGAAAATTGAGTTTCGGCGAAAGCCAAAAAACCTCACTAACGACACCACACGGGCGTGTGCCTGGCCGTGTGGTTGGCCGTTTGTGAGATATGGCCATGTGATTGATGAGGGCATGGCCGTGCACAAGACACGACTGTGTGGTGGTGTGAATGTGGCCGTGTTGGTCACACGAGCTAGGCCAGTTGGGTGTGTGGTCCCACGCATGCATGCCACACGGGTATGTATGTTTTGGGCCAGGCCGTGTAGGCCACCCGGGCAAGGCCAATCTAGACGTGTAGGCCATACGAGCTTATGGGCCCATATTTCTAAAATTTTCCCTAGGGTCGCACTGGTCATTCTGATCGACTATGGGCCTATCGAAAGGACGGTAAGGGCTAACGAAACCCTAGATTATGTGATCTGATATTCTGATAGTATGCTCTAAGTAGGATACTATTATGCATGTCTGATTATTCTCCTATATGTATATCTGATATCTGTACACAAGCATGATAAGCATGTTATATCTGTTTCTATATCTGTATTACGTATTTGTATTTGGGTTAGGATTGTATATATGGAAGAAGTGTTCTGTATGGCGACCTTTGCTTATATTCTGGCAGCTTGGTTGTACTTTATTTGATATGTTTCGTAGTGGCACGATATGGTGTGTAGGGATGGGTGGGGGTTTCTAACCCCACATGGTGTAATGGGATGGTTGGAGTTGGTGTGTAGAGGATGGGGGTAGGATTCTGTATATCTGATCTGCATATCTGCATATCTGTAACTGTTATCTGTCTCTAAAATAGACATGAATCAGAATCTATATCTGACTGTATATGGGATTTCTGTATGCTTTGCATATCTATTTCTGTGGGTTACACACTGAGTTTACGTAAACTCACTACTGTTTGTCTGTTCCGTTCGGTAATCCACAAGCTTAGGCGGATCGGAGTGGTGGAGTCTCGCGATGACCACACGTCTATGAACTTACTTTATGATTATGGTTTTAGTTTAAATTAAGGGTTATTTTGGGAGTTTTGTAAAAATTGGACTCTTCGGACTGTTGGTTTTATTTTGGATTTGAGTTTTCGATTTAAATATTTTATTTGAGACGAATAGCCTAAAACATGGTTTTATCAAAACAAAGGGTTTCTGAAAACTCAAACGAGATTTCCTAATTAAACGTTTTATGACTTCCGCTGTACTTACGTTTTGGTAGATAAATAAATTAAGAAAATGCTTTCAAAAATAAATATAAACGTATATGAAATTTGAAACTTTAATGACTTGACGAAACGACTCCGTTTTCAAAACCCTACCTTAAGACATCTCAGGATTCGGCCATAACGTCTAGGTCGGGTTTGGGGTGTTACATCGAGTCTAGAGGTACATGCCAAAGTTGTGTCGAGTCTGAGTCAGGATTTGGATGTTGATTATACTATTTTTATTTTATAGTTGAATAATGTCGGGAGAATCTAGAAATGAAGTTAATCAGAGTATTCATAGTAGTTGTTACTTAGTTGAGAATGAAATTAGGGTCGAATCAGTAGCATTGAACGTTGATTCCGTTGGTGCTCAACAAACTTGTAATATCCTGATTTTCAGTGATGTTGGAAACAGTGGTTCGAGGCCACCCAATCCGACAAGTAAGCTCGTAAATTTTATTATTTACTTTTTACGAGTCAAATTTAGTTTTAAAAAGATTTTTGAATGGGTAATTTATGTTTTATAATGAATTATTAGGTTTAAGTGGTAAAATCCTAGGTCAAGTGGTTTTAGAAAGTTAGGTATCGGGACCTCATTTCTATAAATCGAGCCGTAAATATTTTTATAAATTTTTATGGAGTGGCATTTAGGTGGTATTAAAGTTTTGTTGAAAAATTTTAACGTGTTGATAGTTAATTAATTAAAAAGGACTAAACTGTAAAAGATGTAAAATTTAATCATTATTTGATTAAATGGGTAATTGATAAAGGAAAAGGGACTTAAATGATAATTAAACCATGGTTAAAGTTTCCAAGCAGTGGTGTTATGACTGATTTCACTAGCTTGTGGATTAATTGTTCTTTTAGTCCTAATAGGTTTGGGATTCAATTGTAAATAAGTTTATTTAGTTAGAATTTAATTAAATTGAAGGACCAATTATGAAATTAAACCTTCCTTTGATGGTAATTGTGCTATATATTTATGTAATGGACAAATATGGGGATAGATTTGGTGTTTTAAATTAATTATTAACCTAGGGTAATATAGTAATTTGATGAATTAAATTAAAATAAGTAAAATATGGGCATAGTATGGAACGAAAATGTATTGTGACTTGTTGGAATTATATTGGTGGCCTGGTCTAAAAAGTGAGATAGTTGAGTTCATTCCAAAATGCTTGACTTGTTAACAAGTTAAGGCAGAACATCTGGTTCCCACCAGACTTCTTCAACCTATTTTGACTCTTGAATGGAAATGGGAGCATATAATGATGGATTTTGTAAAAGGGTTATCGTTGAATCCAAGCAAAAGAAATGCAATTTGGGTGATAGTTGATAGATTTACAAAATCAGCGCATTTTGTTACAACTAGAATTGGTTAGTCCCTTCCGAAGTTAGCTGAGGTATACATTCGGAAAATCATTAGATTGCACAGTGTACCTATGCTGATAATTTTTTATCGGGATCCCCGATTCATTTTGAGATTCTAGAAACTGTTGCACTCTAACACCCTTAACCCGTATCAGTCGCCAGAATAGGGTTACAGAGCATTACCAAAAATTTTTAACATAAAAACATTCATTCTAAAACATTTCATAAATCATATCATATTTCAAGCAAACACTTGCATAATGTCCTTTTTTCGAGCCCTCGAGGCCTTAGAAACACTTTAAAAATGATTTGAGACTAAATCGAAAACATTTAGAACTTCATGGAAAAATATAGAAAAAAATTCATACTATAGGGGTCACACGGCCGTATGGGCATTCGAAGTAGGGACACACGGCTGTGTCCCAGCCTGTGTCCATGCCCATGTAACTCTCTAACTTGGTTCACACGGCCAAGTTACACGCCTATGTGCTAGGCTGTGTAACTCTTGAAATGCAACCTATAAAAACTTACAAGGGACACACGGTCGTGTCGCGTGACCGTGTGTCACACACGGTTGAGACACACTTCCGTGTGTTAGGCCATGTGGACGAAAGATGGGCCATTTTCAAGCCATTTCCGTCACCCTAATTGTACAACTCGTTTTTAGTAGTGTCAGAGAGAATGGTTTTAGGGCCACCAAGTCCGATGAATAAGTTCGTAAATATTACATTTAATATTTACGAGTTAATTTTGACTTTGAAAAGGTTTTTGATATAGTGATTTTTGTTTTATAAGCGATTTATTAAGTTCAAGTGGTAAGACCCTAGGTTTAAGTGGTTTTAGAAAATGAGGTATTAGGACCTCATTTCTATAAACTGAGTCGTAAATATTTTTATAAATATTTAAGGAATATCATTAAGGTGGTATTAATTTTTTTTTGAAAAGTTTTAACGTTTTTATAGTTAATTAAGCGAAAAGGACTAAATCGTAAAAGTTAAAAAATAATTCAGTCGCTATTAGTTTAAAGGTGTTAAATTGAATAATGTATATAAATGGATGGTTTAATATGGAAAATTAATCATAATTGGTGGTAGCGGGCAGAAGTGTGGTTGATTATTCATTTATTATTATTATTTTATTAATTAAATTTTAAAGTATTAAAATAATAAAAGAAAAGAAAAAGAAAAAGAAAGTATCATCTTACCTTGTTATTCACCGAAAAGAGAATGAAGAAACTCCATTTGAGAAGCTTTAAGTTTCGACTAACAATGGTTCCTTGCATGTAAGTCCTTAAACTATCCACTTATTTTAATCTTTATATTTTTGAGATCGTTGCAACTAGGTCTAGCTAGCCCGTACCTTTGATTTTGAAGCTGTTAAAGATTTTGAATGTTTCCATTGATGAACATTGTGATTTTTTATGTTAAATGATGAATTTGAGTTATTAGTTGTCATGTGAAAGAATTTTGTTAACTGATTTTTGATGAATTTACCAATAAGGGACTAAATTGTTAAAATAATAAAATTACAAGGATTTGATGGGAAATCATGACAATATGGGCTGGTATGGGCACCATGAATATTTGAATGTTATAATTTGGCATTCAAAATAGTTAATTTGCATGTTCTGGAGAGAAGGACTAAATTGAATAAAAGTAAAAATTTAGGGGCAATTTTGTAAAAATGTAAAAAATGACCAAATTGCATGAGATATATTGTTTTACTGTCTTAATTGATAAATTGAATGAAATTATTAGTTTAGTTCCAAAAAGAATTATGTTTAACTTCACTAGCTTGTGCCTATAGTTGAATGATATGCTCACGTGATATGCATATGAAACAGGTGTGGAAAGGTAATGAAATATCAAATTCATACTTGAAGTGAAAAATGATGAAAAAGGGAATGATGAGTTGAATTGATGTTGCTATTTAAGCTAAAGATAGTAAATGCAATGGAAAGTAATGAAATGAAAATGAAAATAAGAAAATTTGAAATGGGTTTAAAGTTATTTAAAATCCTACTATGTTAGGGATGATAATTATAAGTGATGTTATGGATTTATTCACTTTGTGAGTTATTGAATATGACTTTATGAATCTTGCGGTATCGGTATAGGATTATTCTTGATATGTATAAATTTCATATTGGAAAAGGATTGATATGACTAAATTTTATATGAGCTTACTAAGCATTCACTGCTTACGTGGTTGTTTTTACTTACTTTTTAGATTATCATAAGCTTGATCGGATTTGAAGCTATTCAGAAATCCATCACACTATCCATCGGCTCTGTTGGTACTTTAGAATGTTTTGATTTTTGTTATAGTGGCATGTATAGGCATTTTTGGCTAATGTTTGGGCTATGTGTTTTGATTTTTGAAATAGCCATATGGTTTGGATTGTGTTATGGTATCTTGCTTGTGATTATGGTATTTTGAATGTTGACAAATGTTTGGTTTTTGGCATGTATATAAATGGCCTTAAACTGGTTGATATCATAGATTATTATGCTAAAAATGTTTAAGTTAGAATGATTGATTAAGTATGTATATTATAAATGTCTTGTGGTTAGTATGAATCTGGTAACTTGGTACATTTTCTATAAATGACATATGTGATCTTTGGTGCAATTTGTTGAATGGAATATTTGGTATGTTTTGTTAGGTAAAGTAAACGGTTTGTTGTTGATGTAAGCTTAATCAAAAGTTAAGGGAACATTTTGGCTAATTTGAAAATGTAATGGTACATGTTTAGATAATGAGTTTGAGGTGCCATTGGGCATATTGGTTGTATGTTGTTATACCTTATTTGAATGGTTTGATTATGCATGGTTTTGGTGCATTTTGAAGGCTTGTAATATGTGCAAAAGTGCTAGTAGGTACATGCTAGGTTGGGTGAGAAAAATGGCTTCAAAATGGCCTATGTTCGTCCATACAGGCAGAGATACAAGCGTGTGTCTCAGCCGTGTGTCATGGTCGTGTGTCCCTTGTAGCTTTCAAAAGGTTTCAAGTCAGGCTGTTACATGGCCTGGCACACAGGCATGTGAGGTTACTTTGAAGGGTACACGGCTTGGCACACAGGCGTGCAGCTTGGCTGTGTGACCCAAGTCGGTGAGTTACATTGTTATAAACATGGGCTGGGACACAATTATGTGTCCTTATTTTGAATGCACACACGGCCTAAGACACGGGTGTGTCTTTTGATCGTGTGAGTTACACGGCCTGGCTACACAGTCGTGTGACCGTTATAGTGTTAAAAATTTTTAATGTTTTCTAAAAAGTTTTTTGAGTTTTTGATATAGTCCTGACTTGTTTCTAACTCATATTTAAGGTCTCGAGGGTTCGTATAAGGGACAATATGTATGATTTGACTTGGTTTTAATATGTTAATTGCTATGATATGAAATGTTTGAAATTTATGTCCGTTTGAATTGTAAACTCCGGTAATGCTTTGTAACCTTGTTCTAGCGACGGATACATGTTAGAGGTGTTACATTTATTGGTATTAGAGCTACGATTTAGTCTGTTCTCGGACTGAACGTAGCATGTGTGAAGTCTAGAAATATATGTCATTGTATAACCTGTGATAGTGTGATATCTCCTGACTTTGATGAGATTTGTTTTACTTATAGATGGAGATGCTTTTCAACCGAACTAATTCTGATAATGCTGAAAGCGATACTCAAGTATCTGATTAAAAAGTTTCTTATGATGAGTAGAGACTCATAAAGGTATGAATAAATGCTTTAAAATGTATGTTGATAATAAATGTTATGTTATATGTGTGTATATATAAGAGCCAAATTTAGAGGCTTTATGACCTTTACCCCATCACCTATACAGTCTTTTACAACGAAATTCACAACATTCAATTGATTAAGCCCAGAAGTGTGAAACTGAAGAGTTCAGTGGCTGAATGAATAATATTGCAGTTAGAGCTAAGATGGGTTAGCAAGTAAAGACAGTTCTAAAAGATATATTAGATTCTTCTGAAGATCATTTGGATTACGCAATGTCACTGTTAAAGAAGAAGTTAATCTCGAGTAATCAACTTATTCAGGTATGGTATCTAAAGAATAGGTTAACCATAATTTATTTTTAATTTACTTCTTTAGTGAAACGGGATAATGTGGGATTATTGATGATTGTAGTAGTTAGTGGAATAGTGTTTGAATTGCAAAGATATTTGAATGCAGCGATTATAGTCGAGTATCTTATGACGAACTCTTTAGGGTATTATGTATGTTCTCTTATCTTTAGAAATATATGCAATTTTTCATTTTCAGATGTGATTCTTATCATAAGAGAATTCTAGCTGACCATAACGTTAGACGAATGTATTGTTAGTCTGGTTGATTTATGATCGGCATTGCCCTATCTTTCTTTAGCATTCTATTCCATTATGTTTGGTAGAAAATTTGACGATAAAACTCATATGATGCTATTATTGTGTTTCTACAGGTTGTTGCTATGCTTTATATGTATGCAAATTATGTTGTCTCTGTCATAATTGATTCCAGTGCGTATGAGAGGTATTCTTCTTCTGGATATTCTCTTAGGAATTATCGATCTCTTTATCATTTAATATGGGTTGTAGCCTCAGAAATTCAGCATATTTTAAAATCTTAGACTTCATTATCTCGATTTTCTTATCATTTATATGGTCTAATCTTATTTATCAAAAATGGTTCATTTGTAAAGGATATTCGTTGGTCGGAGGTAATTACATTTATTACAATTATAAATCCTAGTTTGATCATGGGAGCTCAGTGATATATATCTTAGATTATAGAGGTTGTGTTATTGCACTGGTTGTTATTGGAACTACATTCGGTTTTTCTCTTTTTTTTTTGAAATGCACTATTGATGGTTGGGTATTATCTATCTGTACGATTGAGACGTCGATCTTATTACAACACTATGGTTTTATTCTATCAGATGGTTGTGGCTCCGGTCTGGTTCAAAGCTTCAATGTTAATAATTGAAGTAACTTTGTTATATTTCCTTTCTAGCTTTCGTGAAGGGGTAGACATCGGCAAAAGTGTAGACATTGGAAGATCGAGCTTAAACTTGTATATTGGTTCTCATTCACCAGGTAATCTTGATTTATGTCAATGAGTTAAGACGAGATGTTATGTTTCGTTTGAGTTAATACAGTTTGTAGAGATCTTTGATTGGTATTCTGAGGGAATTATGATAGACGGTATATCTGGATAATCTCGACAATAAGAAGAAAGAGTTATTCTAAAATGTTGTTATTCGATTGATAAAATAGACTCAGTTGTTTTAATTAAAGCAGGTTATGCATTTGAAAAGTTAATTGAGTTATACGCATTTGAGTTTATCCTCAGGTCCGAGAATAAATTTTGTGCATTCACGGGTAAATAGGCAGACATTCTGAATGAAGAATTCATATTCTAGAAGACATGATATAGAAATATATCTATCAGGTCAGTTCTAATAGGGAAATGTTATTATGGGTTAAAGTCGTCCTGATTGTTAAAGCTATCACACTTATGTAAAATGATATTGCTTGACACTTTCCAAGAAAAGGGGGAACAAATATCAGTTGAAAGTTACAGATGGAAACATGTTAGAAGCATCAGCGAGAGTTCGATAATTCAGGTTTCTCGATTATGATTCGATAGACGATTACTGGGAATTTCTTGGTAGTTATAGTACTAATGATAAGTGATGACGAGAGAACACCATAACTGCTTAGTTAAGTTTAGATATGGTATCAAGTTTTATAATGAGTTATGATGCGAGTTCTGAGGTTAGTTAAAAATGGTTTACATGTGGATTACCATTAAGAAGATGACAAAAAGAATCGACTTGATGGCTTGTATTAAGTGAGAAATTTTGAGGACGAAATTTTCGTAAGGGGGAAAGTTGTAACAACCCATTTTTCAGTGGTGTTTGAAACAGTGGTTTTGGGCCCATTAAATCTGACAAGTAAGTTTGTAAATATTATATTTAATATTTAAAAGTTAATTGTGACTTTGAAAAGGTTTTTGATATAGTGATTTTTGTTTTATAAGCGATTTATTAAGTTCAAGTGGTAAGACCCTAAGGTCAAGTGGTTTTAGAAAATGAGGTATTGGGACCTCATTTCTATAAATTGAGCCATAAATATTTTTATAAATATTTACGGAGTTTCATTAAGGTGGTATTAAAGTTTCGTTGAAAAGTTTTAACGTTTCGATAGTTAATAAAGCAAAAAGGACTAAATCGTAAAAGTTGAAAAAATATTCAATCGCTATTAGTTTAAAGGTGTTAAATTGAATAATGTATATAAATGGATGGTTTAATATGGAAAATTAACCATAATTGGTGATAGTGGGCAACAATGTGGTTGATTATTAATTTATTGTTTGAATTATTTTATTAATTAAGGTTTAAAGTATTAAAATAATAAAAAGAAAAGAAAAAGAAAAGTATCATCTTACCTTGTTATTCACCGAAAAGAGAATGAAGAAACTCCATTTAAGAAGCTTCAAGTTTCGACTAACAATGGTTCCTTTCATGTAACCCCTAAACTATCTATTTCTTTTAAATTTTATGTTTCTGAGATTGTTGCAACTAAGTCCAGCTAGCCCGTACCTTCGATTTTCAAATTGTTAAAGATTTGAATGTTTCCATTGATGAACCTTGTGATTTTAGATGTTAAATGATGAATTTGAGTTATTAGTTGTTATGTGAAAGAATTTTGTTAAGTGATTTTCGATAAATTTACTAATTAGGGACTAAATTGCTAAAATAATAAAAGTAAAAGGATTTGATGTGAAATTATTACAAATATAGGCTAATATGGTTGCCATGAACATTAGGGGTAATTTTGTAAAAAATTCAAAATGATCAAATTGCATAAAATACATTGTTTTATTGCCTAAATTGATAAATTGAATGAAATTATTAATTTAGATCAAGACCGGGTGGAAATTTGAGGAAAATAGAAAATTACCAAAATACCCCTACACTTTGGTAGTTTTGCAATTTAGCCAGGTAAGTTCGTATGAACTGAATTCTTTATAATGTTGATTAAATTAAATGAATTCTGTATAATGTTGATTAAATTAAACGATATTGTGTGATTTTATTGTGATTAAATCAATATATATATGTTATTATGCACGCTATCATGTCATGAGACAATGGAAATTCAACAACGTATGACGACTATCAACGACTATCATTTGTAAGATACAAATGAAATGCCATTAGGGTTTACATGATTCAGTTACTGGTTTTAAACGTCCTACCGATGGCTGAGGTTCTGCATGTGTTGCCGATACTTTACAACTCGTGTGAGCAGCACCATGTAGTTATGTTCTGACCTACAGCTTGTGAGAGCATACCGATTTACAGCTCATTAGAGCATTTCGATCTACAACTAGAGTGAGCAAACCGATTCACAGATCGTATGAGCATACATGTATAGGATTTGACGGATTACATGTGACAGCCCTAAAGTGACCCTAGTCAGAAAGCGGTTTCGGGACCGCTAAACCGAGTCACCAAATTATTTGAATATGATATTTATTGTCTAAAATAAATGTGTGAAAATTTTAAGCTTCGATTTAGTAAATTGCATGTGAATTTAGTCAATAGGACTTATGTGTGACATTTTTGAAATGTGATAGATCAAAACATAAGGACCTATTAGTGCATGTTGAAAAAGGGTTGGACTTGTATGTCAATTTCCCCCCCATCTAGTAGTGGCCGGCCATGACATTAGGATAGACAAAGGGTGATGGGCAAAACATGTCATAGACATGTTGTGTTGGTGCATCATGGGAGGAAACAATAAAATAAAGAGCATGGGCAATAAAATTTTAGTGTTAGTAGGATGAGAAACAAAAAAAAAGAAAGGATATGTGTGATTGTCCCCCCATTGCCGTGAGTTGAAGGAAAGAAAAAAAAAGTGTTCATCCTTTGGTTCATCCTTGGCCGAAAATTTTAAAGAGGAAGGAAGAAGAAAGGTTGAAGAGGTTCGGCCATGCATGTAACTAGGCTAAGGTATGTTTGATGATGTTCCATGAGATGCATGCATGCTTTAGTTGTTAGCTTGAGTTCTTCCTAGCCCATGGTCTAAATCTTGCTATGTGATGGAAATGACACTCGGCCATGGATGCATCATTCTTGCTTGGTGTTGATGTTGTGTTGGTGAGATATCAAGTTATTTTTGTGACCAAGTTGAGATTTGAATTTTTGGAATGAGTAAGGTTTTCGGCTATGGTAAATATAAGGGTGATGGATGTTGTGTCATGCTAAATCTAGATGAACAATGTTAGTGCTTATATCTCGATATTCATGAGTTTCTTTCTTGGTTTTACCTCAAACCCATGAAGTATTTTAATTGGTGTTGTTAGAGGTTTCGGTCATGGGATTATAAGCTTGTTAGTTTTGATGATGAAATTTATGCCTTGCAAGGGTAAATGGTGTCTTGATGCATTCGGCCATGGTAGAAAGTAGATGTGAAATGGTAGTAAGATAAAATGCAAAATGTTAGTATTTGATTACTAGTGTATAAATGCGTATTAGCCGAGTTTTGGATTTGAAACGAAACGGTATATAACCAATACAAGTAACCATACTTGTGGGAAGTATTAAGCATATAATTGGCCTCAACATATACATGCATACTCGGCCACATGAGAAGATTAGTGTTGCATGCATTCGGTTAGAGGCAAGCATATTGATGCCTTTATCTTGGTTAGGACAATCGGCTAAAAGGGAGAGTGGGTTAATATGTTGAGTTGATGCATGATTTCACATGTATGTGACTTTAATGTCTAATGTATAAATATGGGCTAAGTGCCTTGTGTTCCTCTTTTCGATGCTCAAATGATTAAATCAATTTATTTGTTTAATTAAGCTCAAGAGCAAAGAGGACCAAAGTTGGATAAAGGAAAGGAAAAAGTGATCGAATAGCCGCCAAAATCGTTCAACAACATCCGAGGTAAGTTTTAAGTGATTAAACGTTGAGTAAATTCAATTATAATAGGACATGATGAGTTGATTTAATAAGATATGATGTGGCCATGATATGTTCTAAGCTCAAATGGTAAGTTCTTAAGTTTTTGAGCTTGGGAATTCAAGGGTAATTTGAAATAGTCTGCTTAGGACAGCAGCAGTAACGTGACTTTAGAAAATCACCATAAATTTATGGATTTGAATTAGAGGCTGAATGAGACATGAAATTAAATCTTAATGAGTCTAGTTTCTTATAAAAGAAACCGTGTAAGCAAAGGAATTTCCGATAATGAGATACTTAAAGTTGTGTGAGACAGCGCAGAATGACACTGTAATCCTCTGTTCTGTTTTTAGAAAATAATTATAAATTGTACACAAATGGTTATAAGATAATATTTATATGCTTAGACTCCTTAATGAGTCTAGTTTCAAATGAAATCAAATACAACACATTTTGAATTCTGTAAAATGAGAAATTTGATTTGAAGTGAAGAGTGGTCAGATTAGTCAAACAGTGAAATAGGGGAAACTTTAAGAAAAATCTGGTATTGATTGGCCAAACCTAAAATTCTGGAAATTTTGTGGATGGAAGATATACGAGTCTATATTCAGGAAAAATTAACGGAAAGTGATTTGGAGTTTTGTATCTCCAGTTATAAATAATTTAGTGACTATTGCTCAGGAAAAATAGCTTGTGCTGAATTTGAGATTGTGTTGTAAACCTTGATAAACTTGTTTTAGTTGCTCATAAGCTATTGATTAAACCCATACGTGAATTCTAAATTGTGATATTGGAAAATGATAGATGTAGATTCAGCCAAGACAGTGTGTATACGTGAAAGTATATGTGGTATGTGAAGTATATTTGGATAATTGTGATGTGAATACATGAAAATCTATATTTTGATTTAGGATTCTATGTGATGGATGTGAACATGCATATATGAGATATGGCCTAATGGCCGATGTGATGAATGTGAAAGTGTATATATGTGATAAGGCCTAATGGCCGATGTGATGAATGTGAAAGTGTATATATATGTGATAAGGCCTAATGGCCGATGTGATGAATGTGAAAGTGTATATAGATGTGATAAGGTCTAATGGCCGATGTGATGAATGTGAAAGTGTATATATGTGATAAGGCCTAATGTCCGATGTGATGAATGTGAAAGTGTATATATGTGATAAGGCCTAATAGCCGATGTGATGAATGTGAAAGTGTATATATGTGACAGGGCCGAGTGGCCAACGTGATGGATGTGAAAGTGTATAAATGTGATAAGTCCCGAAGGGCTTTTGTGTCAGTACTATATCCGGGTTAAAACCCTGCAGGCTTTATGCGAGAATATTATCACTGATTAATGTCCGTAAGCTTCATGCTCGTACTATATCCGAGCTCTAAAGACCCGATGACTACGTGTGGGGATTTTGTCCGGGTAAGACTTCGTAATAAGAATTGCTTATAAATATATTCAATGTGAAAGGTTAAACATGTATGTACTCCAAGTTTATATGTGAGCTTGATTTGCACTAAATCATAAGGTAGTTATGTGATGCATACGAGAGCAATCTATGAGACTATTCCTATGATTATGTGACATCGGATCAGTGTGAGAGGTTATGTGAAATCATACGATATATCTATGTCACATGAGCTCACTTTTATGTGAAAGTTTATCTGCCTATTGTATATGATGAGATGTGCATATTCGGTAAAGGGATGGTATGCCCGAAGGAAGAGTGAAATAAAAATACGAACAACTATGTTATAATTTGATTGTTATCTGTTGACACTGCTTAAAACTTACTAAGCATTGTAATGCTTACTCCGTTTACTCTGTTTCCTCTGTTTTATAGATCTCATTGCGAAGCTACAGGCTCGGGGATCGTCAGCAACTCGTCACACTATCACTATCCATTGTTTGGTACTGCTACGTTTTGGATTATCTTATGGCATGTATTGAATAGACTAGTGGCGGAAGAATATTTTTGGTTAATGTATATAAGCCATGCGAAAATGGCATCTTTTGAATGTTTACTTAGTGAAGTTTAAATTTTATCTCTGGCTGTGCTTAGTACTTATTTAAATGAATGATCTTTATTTCAAGAAAAAGTTTAAAATTTTACTGTTCTGACATGAGTTACAAGTCCGGTAATGCCCCTTACCTATTCTGGCGACGGTTACGGGATAGGGGTGTTACATTTTATTGGTATCAGAGCTACGGTTTAGTCGATTCTAGGACTAACGTAGCACGCGTGAGTCTATTTATACATGCCATAAAGTGATAAAATGATAGTGTGATGATTTTTGGCTATTAAAATGTGTTTGCTGTATTGTAATGAATCTTGATCCCGATCGAGCTGTAGCAAGCTTCTGACTATGAGAATTTGTGATATAACTTCATTTAGATATGCCTAAATTATTAAGTTGATCAGGTACGTATCATGTACTCGTATTTGAATTTCGATTTGGATTGAATTATAAGGGTATAAGTGATGCAATTTTGAAGGAGTGTTATGACTATAAATGTGATTTTTGTATGTGGCTATGGAACTGGAAGTTGAATGGTCGATAAGCATGTTGTGTTTGTATTCAAGTAATGTAAATGATATACTAATGTGTATTGCTATATGTGTATATGTACATGAGAATTGAGAGTGATGTATCCGGGCTAAGTCTCGAAGAGCATTCGTGCTAGTGATGTATCCGGGCTAAGTTCCGAAGAGCATTCGTGCTAGTGATGTATCCGGACTAAGTTCCGAAGAGCATTCGTGCTAGTGATGTATCCGGGCTAAGTTCCGAAGAGCATTCATGCTAGTGATGTATCCGGGCTAAGTTCCGAAGAGCATTCGTGCTAGTGATGTATCTGGGCTAAGTTTCGAAGAGCATTCGTGCTAGTGATGTATCCGGGCTAAGTCTCGAAGAGCATTCGTGCTAGTGATGTATCTGGGCAAAGTCTCGAAGAGCATTCGTGCTAGTGATGTATCCGGGCTAAGTCCCAAAGAGCATTCGTGCTAGTGATATATCCGTGCTAAACCCCGAAGAGCGTTCGTGCTGGTGTTATATCCGGGCTAGGTCCCGAAGAGCAATCATGCTGGTGACGTGTATTCGGGCCTTCGTGCCTAGTAGGCTTCGTGCCGGTAATTTGAGCAAAGTTTAAGTGTTCATTACTATACGAATTCAAATTTAAATGAGATGATATGTTTACAAGTGTACATACATGATGTTTATAGACTTGGTTAAGTCATTTCAATGTGTAATAATGAATGAATAAGAGCACTATGTGTGTGAATGATTAGAGGCACTGTGTGTGTGCGAATTCCTTTAACCGAGCACTATGAGTGCGGGATCGGTCAATGGGCACTAAGTGTGTGAAGTGGAATTCATGTAAGACCTCGTCTGGGACGAATGCATTGATTTGAGATAGTGTGTAAGACCATGTCTGGGACATGGCATCGGCTCGATATGTGAGAATATGTAAGACCATATCTAGGATATGGCATTGTAAGAGCTATATGTGCTTAATGAGTATCCGTAATGATTTCGAATGATTCAACGGGTATATTTAAGATGGTAAAAAAAGTAAGATCAGAATAAGTGATACAGGTATGTACGGAAGGTATGTGAAAATCAAATGAAGGTAAAAATTTGTGAGTTCATATTATATTATGTTATGTATACTAAATAAGTGAATACGTAAAAAGATGGTGGATATGTTGTTAAGAAATGAATTCATGTTGTAAATGTGTTATGAATTTAGTCTATGGAATGCTTGGTATATGAAGTCATATGTGCTATTGCTAAATGACCCCTATTTTTTTGTTAATCATATTCAAGAAATTATTTCGATTAAGTTTGACATTTGAAAGTCTGTAAGAGTTTGTGATGAATGCTGATAATTTTGGATATATGGGTTATGTGCTAAAATAAATCCCATGCCGGTATACAATATGAGGCTTGATGCCAAATCGATTGTATACGGGTATCATTAACGGTGATTGAATGTGCTAAATGAACTCAATGTTCAGGTATGTGGAAGTTGATTTTCTGTTGGAAATAGGTTAAGTTGAATAGTGAGATATGATGGAGTGATAAAGGATATTTATTGGGATGTTTGAGTATATGTGTACTTTCGGTCAAGTTACAGCTTATACATGAATGAAAATGTGGGTTACAAAAATGTGGGTTGATGATGTGAATTATACATATTAATATGTGCTTAATATGTGTTTGAAATGCATTTGTGAATTAAATTAAGTGATTATTGCTTATGAAATCAAGAAAATGAGATATATGTGCATACTTGTAGAAATGTTTATGTATTTGTTTTAAGATAAGAAAATGATTTTATAGGTCGATGCGAAATCAGTAATGAATTACAATTGCTATCGATGAGCTAATGTTTATATGGATATAATTCAATAAGAGGACGTTATCCTAAACTATGCATCGGTAGAAATTTTCGAGGACGAAAATCCCTAAAGGGGGGAAGAGTTGTGACAGCCCTAAAGTGACCCTAGTCGGAAAGCGGTTTCGGGACCGCTAAACCGAGTCACCAAATTATTTGAATATGATATTTATTGTCTAAAATAAATGTGTGAAAATTTTAAGCTTCGATTTAGTAAATTGCATGTGAATTTAGTCAATAGGACTTATGTGTGACATTTTTGAAATGTGATAGATCAAAACATAAGGACCTATTAGTGCATGTTGAAAAAGGGGGGACTTGCATGTCAATTTTCCCCCCATCTAGTAGTGGCCGGCCATGACATTAGGATAGACAAAGGGTGATGGGCAAAACATGTCATAGACATGTTGTGTTGGTGCATCATGGGAGGAAACAATAAAATAAAGAGCATGGGCAATAAAATATTAGTGTTAGTAGGATGAGAAACAAAAAAAAAAAAGAAAGGATATGTGTGATTGTCCCCCCATTGCCGTGAGTTGAAGGAAAGAAAAAAAAAGTGTTCATCCTTTGGTTCATCCTTGGCCGAAAATTTTAAAGAGGAAGGAAGAAGAAAGGTTGAAGAGGTTCGGCCATGCATGTAACTAGGCTAAGGTATGTTTGATGATGTTCCATGAGATGCATGCATGTTTTAGTTGTTAGCTTGAGTTCTTCCTAGCCCATGGTCTAAATCTTGCTATATGATGGAAATGACACTCGGCCATGGATGCATCATTCTTGCTTGGTGTTGATGTTGTGTTGGTGAGATATCAAGTTATTTTTGTGACCAAGTTGAGATTTGAATTTTTGGAATGAGTAAGGTTTTCGGCTATGGTAAATATAAGGGTGATGGATGTTGTGTCATGCTAAATCTAGATGAACAATGTTAGTGCTTATATCTCGATATTCATGAGTTTCTTTCTTGGTTTTACCTCAAACCCATGAAGTATTTTAATTGGTGTTGTTAGAGGTTTCGGTCATGGGATTATAAGCTTGTTAGTTTTGATGATGAAATTTATGCCTTGCAAGGGTAAATGGTGTCTTGATGCATTCGGCCATGGTAGAAAGTAGATGTGAAATGGTAGTAAGATAAAATGCAAAATGTTAGTATTTGATTACTAGTGTATAAATGCGTATTAGCCGAGTTTTGGATTTGAAACGAAACGGTATATAACCAATACAAGTAACCATACTTGTGGGAAGTATTAAGCATATAATTGGCCTCAACATATACATGCATACTCGGCCACATGAGAAGATTAGTGTTGCATGCATTCGGTTAGAGGCAAGCATATTGATGCCTTTATCTTGGTTAGGACAATCGGCTAAAAGGGAGAGTGGGTTAATATGTTGAGTTGATGCATGATTTCACATGTATGTGACTTTAATGTCTAATGTATAAATATGGGCTAAGTGCCTTGTGTTCCTCTTTTCGATGCTCAAATGATTAAATCAATTTATTTGTTTAATTAAGCTCAAGAGCAAAGAGGACCAAAGTTGGATAAAGGAAAGGAAAAAGTGATCGAATAGCCGCCAAAATCGTTCAACAACATCCGAGGTAAGTTTTAAGTGATTAAACGTTGAGTAAATTCAATTATAATAGGACATGATGAGTTGATTTAATAAGATATGATGTGGCCATGATATGTTCTAAGCTCAAATGGTAAGTTCTTAAGTGTTTGAGCTTGGGAATTCAAGGGTAATTTGAAATAGTCTGCTTAGGACAGCAGCAGTAACGTGACTTTAGAAAATCACCATAAATTTATGGATTTTAATTAGAGGCTGAATGAGACATGAAATTAAAGCTTAATGAGTCTAGTTTCTTATAAAAGAAACCGTGTAAGCAAAGGAATTTCCGATAATGAGATACTTAAAGTTGTGTGAGACAGCGCAGAATGACACTGTAATCCTCTGTTCTGTTTTTAGAAAATAATTATAAATTGTAAAAAAATGGTTATAAGATAATATTTATATGATTAGACTCCTTAATGAGTCTAGTTTCAAATGAAATCAAATACAACACATTTTGAATTCTGTAAAATGAGAAATTTGATTCGTAGTGAAGAGTGGTCAGATTAGTCAAATAGTGAAACAGGGGAAATTTTAAGAAAAATCTGGTATTGATTGGCCAAACCTAAAATTCTGGAAATTTTATGGATGGAAGATATACGAGTCTATATTCAGGAAAAATTAACGGAAAGTGATTTGGAGTTTCGTAGCTCCAGTTATAAATAATTTAGTGACTATTGCTCAGGAAAAACAGCTTGTGCTGAATTTGAGATTGTGTTGTAAACCTTGATAAACTTGTTTTAGTTGCTCATAAGCTATTGATTAAACCCATACGTGAATTCTAAATTGTGATATTGGAAAATGATAGATGTAGATTCAACCAAGACAGTGTGTATACGTGAAAGTATATGTGGTATGTGAAGTATATTTGGATAATTGTGATGTGAATACATGAAAATCTATATTTTGATTTAGGATTCTATGTGATGGATGTGAACATGCATATATGAGATAAGGCCTAATGGCCGATGTGATGAATGTGAAAGTGTATATATGTGATAAGGCCTAATGGCCGATGTGATGAATGTGAAAGTGTATATATATGTGATAAGGCCTAATGGCCGATGTGATGAATGTGAAACTGTATATATATGTGATAAGGCCTAATGGCCGATGTGATGAATGTGAAAGTGTATATATGTGATAAGGCCTAATGGCCGATGTGATGAATGTGAAAGTGTATATATGTGATAAGGCCTAATAGCCGATGTGATGAATGTGAAAGTGTATATATGTGATAAGGCCTAATGGCCGATGTGATGAATGTGAAAGTGTATATATGTGATAAGGCCTAATGGCCGATGTGATGAATGTGAAAGTGTATATATGTGATAAGGCCTAATGGCCGATGTGATGAATGTGAAAGTGTATATATGTGATAAGGCCTAATGGCCGATGTGATGAATGTGAAAGTGTATATATGTGACAGGGCCGAGTGGCCAACGTGATGGATGTGAAAGTGTATAAATGTGATAAGTCCCGAAGGGCATTTGTGTCAGTACTATATCCGGGTTAAAACCCCGCAGGCTTTATGCGAGAATATTATCACTGATGAATGTCCGTAAGCTTCGTGCTCGTACTATATTCGAGCTCTAAAGACCCGATGACTACGTGTGGGGATTTTGTCCGGGTAAGACTTCGTAATAAGAATTGCTTATAAATATATTCAATGCGAAAGGTTAAACAGGTATGTACTCCAAGTTTATATGTGAGCTTGATTTGCACTAAATCATAAGGTAGTTATGTGATGCATACGAGAGCAATCTATGAGACTATTCCTATGATTATGTGACATCGGATCAGTGTGAGAGGTTATGTGAAATCATACGATGTATCTATGTCACATGAGCTCACTTTTATGTGAAAGTTTATCTGCCTATTGTATATGATGAGATGTGCATATTCGGTAAAGGGATGGTATGCCCGAAGGAAGAGTGAAATAAAAATACGAACAACTATGTTATAATTTGATTGTTATCTGTTGACACTGCTTAAAACTTACTAAGCATTGTAATGCTTACTCCGTTTACTCTGTTTCCTCTGTTTTATAGATCTCATTGCGAAGCTACAGGCTCGGGGATCGTCAACAACTCGTCACACTATCACTATCCATTGTTTGGTACTGCTACGTTTTGGATTATCTTTTGGCATGTATAGAATAGACTTGTGGCGGAAGAATATTTTTGGTTAATGTATATAAGCCATGCGAAAATGGCATCTTTTGAATGTTTACTTAGTGAAGTTTAAATTTTATCTCTGGCTGTGCTTAGTACTTATTTAAATGAATGATCTTTATTTCAAGAAAAAGTTTAAAATTTTACTGTTCTGACATGAGTTACAAGTCCGGTAATGCCCCTTACCTATTCTGGCGACGGTTACGGGATAGGGGTGTTACATTACAGTTATATGAGTTAGCATACTATGTATGAGCAATCCCGAGTATCCAATGGCATTCTAAATGGTTCAACGAGCATTATTCGGATATGAAGTGGTAAGAGTTCGATATGAACTAAGTTATAGATACATGTGAATTTCATTGAAATTGTTTTACATGGTATATTGAAACTGGAAATGTGTAACACCCCTAACCCATATTCGTTGTTGGAACAGGGTTACAAAACATTACCGAAGTATACAGATCAAATATAATTAAATCGTATAATTTACTATCCATATAAAAAATCAGACATATTCAATCATATTGTCCCTTAAATGGACCCTCGAGGCCCAATTCATGAGTCAGAAACAAGTTGAGCCTAAATCGGGAACTCATAAAATTTTTCGTGAAATTTTAAAAATTTCTCCTAGATGCAGGAGACACACGCCCGTGTGCCCAGGCCGTGTGACACACGCCCGTGTGCCCAGGCCGTGTGACACACGCCCGTGTGCCCAGGCCGTGTGGTTCACACGGCCAAGTGACACACCTTTGTTCCAAGCCGTGTGCGCATTCAATATGAAGCACAGGGCCATGTCCCAACCTATGTCCTTACTCGTGTAACTCTCTAACTTATGTCACACGGCCAATCACACGCCCATGTGGACAATTTAATTTTCAAAAATTAGGTGCAAGGGACACACAGCCAAACCACACGCCCGTGCGCATGGCCGTGTGTCACACTTGGCTGAGACACATGCCCGTGTGTCTACCCGTGTGGATGAAAATAGGTCAATTTCAAGGCCACTTTTCTCACCCAATTGGTCTTCCACCTACAATCGCATTTAAACACATTCACCAACCAATCCAAGACATTTAAACCAAACCAAAACTAAATTCTTATGTATGATATATCATGACATTGATTTAAATATCAAACTTACTCAATTGAACATACTCTAACATTGTATAACCTCATACATATACATATCAAACATAGTATAACCTCATACATATACATTAACCATACTATCACTAGCCATTTCAATGGCTAGTTACAACCAAAACATGTCATCAATTTTACCTAACTAGCCTATACATGGTATACATGTCATTTTACCAAAATAAGTTTGCTATTTGTACCAAAATGAGTTGAATGATAGTGTGATGATGCTCCGACCGATTTCAAACAGTTATGAGCTTCTTAGCACTATAAAACAGAGGAAAATAAATAGAGTAAGCATATAATGCTTAGTAAGTTCGTATAATAGGAAATTTACTTATCAATCATATTCATTTATAATAATCACTCATAGTACATCCAAACCAATAAAATCAATAACCTAAACACATACAAATCTTCATCAAGCATGTTAGTCATGAATTCCAAGTACTTTTCATGTAACAAGGATGACCTCATCATATAACAATTTCATATACATATGCTTTCTTCATCTTATATTCATATAAATTTTACATTTAAAACAATTCATCTCAAATTAAAATTATTGGAAACACGGAAATTTACACATTTTTACATACCCTTTTTAAATTAAAATCATACAGTTTCGATAAAATTCTTGTCGAAAAATAATAAATTTTTACAAAATAATTAATTTTTAAAAAATAATTAAAATGCACTTAAAATATGAACATGTTTAATTTTAGTTAATTTTATAATTAATTTTTATGAATTTTGGTTATTTTTGATAGATTTGCACAAAGGGCAAAAAATGGCTTGGCAGACACTACTAGAAGCGTAAAACCAAGAAGCAATTTGAAGTATCGAGGTGAACTAAATTTCAGCCTAAGATGATCCAAAATTATATGTATTCATTAATAATATAATTAATTTTAATTTATATCCAATTTAATTTGGGTTAATAAATTATTATTAATTAATTATGAAAAAGTGGTCTAGTTGAACTGAACCGACCAAGAAATAGACAGCCTAAAAACCGTCCCAAGAGCTGACCCAAATCAGCTTATTAGCTTATTATTTAAGCTTGCAAAGAGTCCCTTGAAGACTTGTTCAAGTTGCATTCAAACCCCTCCACAATTGGTGGCTTTATAGATTTGCCCTAAACCTAAATTAGCAAAGTTGAAACTATCAACCTTGCCACGTGTGGCCGGCCAAGGGAGGGCTCTTTGGCAGATAATTTTAGCTATTTTTAGCAGCCCTCCTCAGCTATAAAAACCCCCTTAGGCTGGTCATTTTAAACACACCTCAAGCAGTCACATCTTTCCTCTCTTCTCTCCACTTTCTCTCTTCTTTTCCATTCCAAAATTCCCCTGCTCTCTTGCCGATTTCTCCTCTTGGGAAAGGGACATTCATCAGCTATTTGGAGCAATAATTAAGTGTTCAAAGCAGCCTTGGTCGACGAGGACAATAGAGAAGGAAGAATGGAGCAACTACTCAAGCCACGAAAAACACTAGATTTTATTCTTGTTCCCTATCTCTATAATTTTTGTTGTTGTTATGCTGAACATAACTATGAATATTTATGTTGCTGAAATGGTTAATTTAATTAATTTATCTTGAATTTAATTCGTGTTAGGTTGATTGCATTTTGTTTGTTAAAATTATTGAAATTGTGTTTATGTTGTTATAGGCCTCTATAAGATGCTTGATTAAGTAAAATCATGACTAAGTTATTCTTGCAGTACAATTGTTAGGTAACTAATGAATTAATTATTTAAACGGATTGAAATTGTAATTAATGGACACAGTGCATGTTTAATCATCTAAAGTAGCTAAGGGTTAGATTAGCAACGGTATCTGACGATACATTTGCCTTGCATAACTTGCAAGATTATTGTGATTAAACTGTTTCAAGGTAAGGATACTTTGTTACCTCACATAGTCTTTTATGTGATTATTAAATCGAGTTAATTGTTTGAATTGACATAGGGATATGTTCAATAGATTATTTCGATTTAATAAGTATGTATGTGCAATAACATATTTTCCTATTAAGATTTGTTTAATTGTTTGAATTGACATAGGGATATAGTCAAGAGATAAATGGATTTTGGTAGGTGAGTATGTTCATAAGTTAGCAAATTATCGAGTTGTCGTGAACTTATTCATAACAATATAAACATGAGTTTAATAATTCTAAGTTAAGAAATGTAATTAATCTAACACAAATTATGTCATCTTGATTAAAATCATATTTTAAAATCATGCATTTGAGATTTATTTATTTAGTTCACTTAGTTTAAAATCTTAGTTTTTAATCACCCTCTTCAAAAAAAAATATTTTTTCTTCACCAAAGTTTTTTAAATAGCATTCATAAATAATTCTTTTCACAGTACCTGTGGGTACGATAACTCGAAATTTACTTGTCACTTTATTACTTTTAGCGATTGTGTACACTTGCACATTTCCGTCGTTCTAATTATCTCATATCAAAACTTTGCCCGTTGAATTTATTTGAAATTTCAATGGATACATCGATAGTACACTTGAAGTGTATGAAACTGTAACACCCTGAATTTCGGGCCTAGAAGAAATAGGTTTTGAACAAGAGGAACAGTTAGGAGACTGCAGTCAGGGGTTCAAGCCTTGGCTTACATAAAATTTTTATTTTAAGTCAATAAAATCATTTGATCTAGATAGTAGGTTCTTAAATTATTGTGGTTAGAATATGATACAAAGGAGTTGTTGGTCTAGTGGTAAGGGGCGTGTGGAGTGTACATGGGGTTTAAGGTTCGAGTGGTGGCGCATCAGAAAGGGAGTATTTATTTTGCTGCCTAATTCGTGTGGGTGGTAGAGTTGGATTGAAATACTGCTAAATGAAGTTTGAACTGGTCATAGAGAGAATTGAGGAAGGATATTTGGAGAGGTTTGACGAGAGAATATTGGGATTTGGGGAGGTTGTTTTTGTGAAGAGATATATATCATCTCATTTGTTCCTTGTTCTCGATGGGAGATCGGCGAGATTTTCAAGGTTTTCGTCGCTTTCTCCAACCTGCATTGCTTCCATTCCTAACTAGTGGTGGTCGAGGTTGATTAGCACATTGCCTAGGAACCAATGGTGTGATGATCATTGATTTTTGGAATAAGACTGTTCGAACAAAGGAAATCCGCAAATCGCATCAGGTGTGTAACCACCACACTGTAACTGTAGAACGATAAAAGCCAAAAAGCTGAAATACGGCGTTGAGACCACATGAGTGTGCGATCACTCATGTGGAATGCTAAACTTGCGAATCATGGGCGACAAACTATAGAGGCCTCCATGAGCATTTCCATGGGCTTATGCCGTAATGGGCCACGTTGGGCCGAAATAGGCCGTGTGGGCTCAATGGGCTTGTGGGCCCCCACGGATGAAATCCACGATTTATGGCAAATTTTGAACTAGGTTGTGTAGATCTCATAACCGTGGTGAAATCTGGGCTGAACGGGTCGCACGAGCGTATGGGCCCACTTGGGCCGAGTAATGGGCCTTGGGCCCATTTACAATGTTATGACCAAAATAATTTTATAGGGTAAAATGATCGAAATACCCCCATAGGGTAGAATGACCGAAATACCCCCGAAGGGTAAAATTATCAAAATACCCTCGAAGGGTAAAATTACTAAAATACCCTCAAAGGGTAAAATTACCAAAATACCCCTGAAAGGTAAAAGTACCGAAATACCCCCGAAGGGTAAAATTATCGAAATACCCTTGAAGGGTAAAATTATCGAAATACCCTCGAAAGTTAAAACTACCTAAATGCCCCTGAAGGGTAAAATTATCGAAATACCCCCGATGGTAAAGTGATCGTATACCCCTAGGAGATGAAATGACTATTAAGGCCCTATGCTATGTATGACCGTTTTGCTTTATGATAATTATATGACTGTTATTGAGTATGACATATTGCATACACGTATGATTTATTACATGCCATACTGCATAAGGTTGGGATTCTGATATAGGGGAAGTATACTGTTCTGGTGGCTTTGCCACAAATACTGATACCGGCAGCTTTGCTGCGATATTGGTATGTTGGCTGGGTGGGTTGATTTTATCCCCACATGGTGTGTTGGTGGTACAGAGTGGTGTGTTGGCTGGATTGGGATGGGTTGCATTACTGCATTTGTACTGATTACTGTTTTGGGCTAAGGCCCACACTCTATTACTGTATTGGGCTATGGCCCATACACTGCTACTCTATAGGGCTCAGGCCCAGACTGATTCTACATATTGTATGCTGACTATTTGGTAGACGATTACACATTGAGTTTTCGTAAACTCACCCTCTTTTCTAATATGCAGGTAATCTTCAGCCATAGGCGGTTCGGTCCAGTGACAATCACTACTGTACACCTTAGCTTCTATTTTTATTTTAATTAATAAGTTGGGTTTTGGTTTTTATAATAAGGCCTTTTAATTTGGTTTTAAATTTTTAATCGGGTTTTTACTTTTATATTTTATACTACTTATTATTTGAAAACGAATTTTCAAAATAATTACTGTTTTCAAAGACACGAGCTTTAAACGTTAGAGTTTTTAAAATGCTTTCGTGTTTTAAATCAATTTAATATAACAAGGAGCAGTTAACAAAGAAAACATATGAATAAGTGCTCCGTTGTTTATTAATAAGAGGTTTCCAAAAATAAGAAATGAGTTTGTCAACAAGCCAAATTTTCGAGAGACTTCAATGTGACACACTAGATACGGCCATAACATCGAGGTTGGGTTTGGGGTGTTACATTGAATGTGTAATTATATACATAAATTAAATTAAATTAACATAAATTATTTTTGTGTGATAGAACAATGTACAAGGTATGAAAATGCAAATGTGATCACGCACATGGTATGCCAGGTAAAAGTAAATGATTACAGAGTATAGATATACGAACAAGAGTAATTATAGATATGATAATGTAAACATGAATATTGATTCCTATATAGACTTAGTAAAAGGTTAGGATATGATTGGCATGCCAATAGGGTCATATGTGCGCTTGTACAGGATATGCGATTGTAAGGAGATTATTACAGGTTATATCGAGATCTAGCATTTTTTGTGGATCATCAAGTATTATATGTCTCTACAGAAACTTTGGTGTGGTGAAGGGATGTATTTGAAAATTTTTATACATTTGATAGCTACGGGTTTTGCACTTTGGTGCCTTAGTGTGGTGTAGTTTAAGCTCTTATAAGCTATCTGGTGTGGTATATTTCACTCATTTATCTGATTTCGTTTTACTAGGGTTCTATTGGGTGAAACATTGAAAACAAAACTTGAAATTAGAAAATGAAATAAAATGAATTTTGGTAACTATTATAATGTATGATTTGAATAAAAATGGTATGAAATAAACCCAATTCTTGTGCCATGTGCTTTTTTGGAAAAAGGTTTCACCATTTAGATTGAGAACAGAGTAGGCAATCTTATGACCATGTAAGCTATTAGTAAGTTTAATCGATGCTTATCCTCTTCTTGTTCGAGAGAGTGCTTTAGAGTGGCACTCAAACTTTATTGACTCGAGTAAGGTTTTTGCCATTGATTAGCAAACTCTTCAGCCAATTTTGGTAGTTTGAGTTGGAAATGCAATGCTTCTCTTAAAGATTATTGAGTTCCTTTGAAGCTTAATACTTCAGAGAGTAGCAATAGATTTGATAAGAACACCCTTTTGGCTATTGACACAATCCATTAACATTGTTAGTAGGTCAATCATAATTTTCATCTATAAGTCGTTCATTCTTGTTGAAACATTTTCAAAATATTTATAGTGTATCAATAGTTATAACTAAAAAGTTACAAGTAATCTAAAAGTTATCAGTTTGCTATTAACTAAAATTTGTCATTATTCATAGTGATGAGTTATGTCTCTTATTACTAAAATTTATGTTACTTGATTATTAACAAAAAGTTAAGATTATTTAAGTAGTATGTAATGAATAATTGTGTTCATTCTTAATTGATGTGACTATCCTAATAGACATCTATTATATAGTTATGTACCTAAAAAAAGACAAGAAAACTATATAAATAGGAGTAAAATTTCATTTGTATGGTACACCAAAATATAGAAACAAAAGTTTGTAACACCCTAAAATAGGGCCTAGGAGTGTTAGGGGTATTTTAGGAATTTTAACTCTAAAGTGCTCAAAATTTTGTAGCATGGTAAATCGAGATTATATTCGACTATGGCATCTTAGTTATTACATCAATTTTTTTAAAATTTTCTAGAAATCTTTAATTTTAGGAAAATGATTGAATTGAAATAGAGTCAAAATTGTGAGTTTTTAAGAGGCAATTAGCCTAAATTTTAAAATTCAGTCTATTTCTTCCTTCACCAATGTGATTTCAGGATAGCTTTTTCTCCCAACACAAGCTTTGCCATCCCTTACTATTCCCTTGCCCCTTGCATTGGTTTTTGCTTCCCAAACCATAACACTTTGATTTCCTAACATTCCCAAGCCAATTACCTTCATAAATCCCCAAGAAAAAAAAACCTAAAAATCTTGCCAATTTCATCATCTTCTCTAAACGTGTGTTTTTTGGATCTGTGTCAAAACTCGTTTAATATTCCATAAAAGGTAATGTTTTGAATTCTTATGAGTTTTTCATTATATCTAGTCCTTAAAACTGAATTATTAATCCTCAAATAGCATGTTTTAGATAAAAAGCTAAAATTTGGATCATTGATGGTGGATTCCAAGATTTTTGGTAAAAATGCAATTTTAAAGTATTATTTTGTTAGTTTCAATGTGATTAAGTGGTTTTTAAACTTCCATTGAAGTTTTGTTAATGATTGCTCATATTTTAATGAATTTTGTGAAAATTGCCTAAAAGATGTCGGAAAATGTCAATACCATGAACTGGGCATTTTAGTGTACTTTAAAGGTTGGGATGAGGTGTATATGATTAATAAGATTAACGGAATTCGTTTTAGGCAAGAAGGTTAAGCGTAAACCAAGTTATGAGCACTTTAAGTTTGTTATGTTAATGGTTTTGAGTTACTTAAGAACTCAACTTAGGCTTGTGTTTTGGTTGGTTTGAGTGAATCCTTGGCCATTATTTGACTGTATTTATTGTATGGTTGTTTTTTGTGAAGCCTTGGATTCATTAGGGCTTTCAACCAGTTAAATAAAGAGCTAGATTGAGCTTTCTGCTTCTCAGCGAAAGCATTAGTGGCGAGTGTTTGGAACTGCTACTCGTAGACACGAGTCATGCGTATTTTGGAATTTAGTTGTAGCCTAACCCCTTACTCTAAATTTCGAGTGTAAGTTTTCTTGTATCTATGTTTGTGTGTGGATTATGTGCTTGCATGATTATGAAATTGTGCATAGTGTTGAGAAGCTCAAATATGCGGTATGCGGATATGATAATTTCCGTGAGAAGTGCAAATGTATACATGATTTATATATGTTATATAAAAGTTATAGTGTTTTGCAAAATATGCTAACATGTAGTGATAGTGCTCGGATAATCAGTAAGTAATATGTGTGTTAAATTGGATATTTTACCCTTGTGATTCTTGAAACCGTTGGATATAGTAGGCATGCCATAGGATTGTGAGTACTCACCTATATATATGGTGATTTTAGGTGTTGAGACCCTGGGACATGTTTGGAGGGATAAGGGAATGTGAGTTAAGCTCCATTCAACGGGACATGTGAAGGGAAATGGGGAGAGTATTAGTTATACGCTTCACTTTTGGGACATGTTTGACTCTATGAGTCTATGTTTGGTATGTTGGAGATCTGTGTATCCGATGAGTGATGAAAGAGCTTACTACAAGTTTCATAACTCAAGTGCCAAATTATCTTGTATTATATCTATATGTGTGTGTTGTGTGATGAATGCCTTAATAAATATGTGGTTGCTATGCAAACTATCCTTATAAATGTTAAGCAAAGGAACTGTTAGACGATTCATGTTAAAGTGTTATGCATTACTAAACATTAGACTCTAGTATCGTATATATAAGTGGTTTTTGTGGATGCATGATGAAATATTTGTGTTATGGTTATTTCACTCAATCACTGAGCTTGTTTAAGCTCACCCACTCTTTTCAACATTCACAAATTAGTAACGATTCGGTGTGGGCGGTGTGGTTGACCTAGGGAGTGATCCAAGGAAGACTAGTTTATTCTCAGAGGTGTTCTTTTAGTGATTTTCGTATTTGGAAATAAGGCAATGTGGTAGACTTGTTTAGTGTTATGATTCATTTGGATTATTTATCGACTTTGTTTTATTTCAGTTCTTGAAGGTTGTGAGTTTATATGTTTGCTTATGTTCATGAACTTTAATAATGACTTGTTGTATCTTGCTTGGTCACGTTTTGACAATTTGAACTGTTAAACTTAGCCGTTGGATGATTATTTATCGAAGTAAGTGATGCATGATGCTTAGAATTTATTTTGGAATGAGTTAATTGCACTTGTGTGCTGCATTTTTATGTCCAAGGGCAGAGGTATCGATATTCAGGATTTAAAATCGATACCTCAGTGTTTTAAAACATTCAAGGAGTCAGAATAAAGATTTGATATCCATACCTTTTCATGAGTATTGATACTCGGGGTCAAAGTATCCATATTTCATGACATGTACCGATAATTTTTTAGACTTTGGGATTTAGTCGAGAAACAGAATGCAAGTTTGGTATCATATTTCTAGGTGGTATCGATACCACACAGAGAAAATATCGATACCTTAGTGTCAGTATCGATACCTACGGACACATTTCAAGAATTTTACTAAATGGACCTTATGCATGTTAACACTCGTTTTTAAGATTATTTATGGTACAACTTGCACGTAACATTGATAACTAACAAGTATAATTGGCTTAAAGTCTATAAGAATACTAAAATAAAAGATGTTTCGTTTAGAATGAACTTTTACTTTTTACATATAACATGAGATGGTGGTGTGGCATCCCGTATTTGGGCTTGGCAACCAGGCCGAGAATAGGGTGTTACAATGTTTCTTTGTATTCTCCTCTATCTTCTATTATTCTTAGATTGTTTTATAAAGAACTACTACAAAAATTATTTATAGAAATTGATATTCTTTCTATGCTCCACTCAATACTTTGTGGACTATTTCTGTTACTGCAAAACATAGATAATCATTAGGCTTCATTGTATCCTTGAGGATCATTTTTCAATAACTCTTTTGCACACCAAAATATAGATGGGGCTAATAGAACCTTAAAGAAATTGGCATTGATACACACCTTGAAGCCTTCGGTTAATTTATCCTAAGTTCATTTTATCTCTCACCTACTAACAATTTTAAGGTTTTATTTTTGCAATTTATGAGAAATTATAGGTCTGTCTATTCGCCACACATTCACATGCCACTACAACAATACTATGAGGATGTATATCGGTAAATGTGGTTGCATCAAGGTTAGTGATCTTGTCAAATTTTGACTTAAAAGAAATCTTTATCACGAGAAAAGATATGTCAAATTTATTGTTTTACTCTTATTGCACGAATTAGATTTCAATTGTTATGTGTTTATTGAATTGTATTATGCGGAAGATACGAGTGTCTCATGCATCAATTACTTGAAAAAAAATCAAATGTTAGTTTATTGTATGCATGACATTTTAAGATGTATGATTATGAATGGTATAGAATTATATCATATATATTATATATCATGTAAGAAAGAAAGAAGATGGATGGAATGCATAGATGAAATGGAAATGCACGGTTGGGGAAGGTGATGACATTGTTCAAACCTTAGTTGATGAGGCTTCTATCCAATAGAAGCATTTTAACCATTCGAGAGAGCCTACACGAGTCAAAAATTTGTGTTATTGAATCCAACAATTACTTTCAAAAGGTTGGGTTGAGATGAATTCTAGAAACCAAAAGGTGCAACATGAGATACGAAATTATTTGTTTATTCAAATCATGATATTAGTAACTAGCATTTAGATGTTATAAGATATAATTTTAAGTGTATTCATTTCTAAAATTGAAACTTTGTATATGATCATATAATATAAATTATCTTGGTTAATTTAAAATAACCATAGGCTAAATGGGATTTATATATGATTGCACATGTTTTAGTCTATGTTATAAGTGTTGGAGTAGAAGTAATTTTGACCCGAAATGAAATATGTCATATGTAATATATATGGTTGATTTTTCTAGTCAAGGTAGAATAGTCAAAAACATTAACTAATATTACAAAATCACTATTCGAGTATGAAATCTTCTAGTGGAAATGTGAATGTGATAATCATATATTTGAAAATCGAGATCATATTATGCATGTTTATGATTGTGTATATGGTATTTTATATTATATATATGGCTTGGATATGATCTATAATCTCACGGTTCTATAATTTTGAGATATAGTGAAAATTTGAAATCCACTTTAGAAGCCATGACTCAAAGATCTCATGAGTAGGGAAATAGCAATATTAATGCTATTTGATTCATTAAGGTGGTGGACATGGTTTTGACCAAATCATAAATTTACTAATAATGTCCATGATAAATGGTGTAACTATGTTATGTTATAGTCAAATGGTTGGACAATTGATGGTCCTCTAATATGATTATGTACTAAAATATACGAAACACCCTTGGTTTGTTGAGAAATAATGTTCTTTAAGTATGTATACATGGTAAGTTTTAAATTTCATCTATTGACTATGAAAAGAAGTTATGAAAATAGAAAATATGTTGTCTTATTTCACCAAAGGATTTAAAGCCTCATTACAACAACTTACTTAGTGAAAAAGACACAATAATAACAATAAAACGATCATTGTGAATTGGTAATCATACAAATGGTATCCTTGATAGCATTCTTTTGCAAAAGAATGGATAATTAAACATGATGAAGGTATTGGTCTTGTAAACTTTCAAGACACAAATAAATATAAAGTTTCACTATGACACCCAACTTTAACAGGTCCTAAGTTTTGGCAAGTAGGTTGAGAATAATTCGTGGGGCACAGTTCTATTCACCCAATTGTTGTTTTTAGTGTATAGATTGGGAGCATGGCAAATGATTAGAAGATTATGTAAGAGATTGTTCTTAGAGTGTATTGAGTTATAAAGAAGAAGAGATTGGTAAGAGTACTGAGAACTTTGTAAGTTTGGGTCATTGTCGAAGGTATTCTACGCCCAGTTCATTGAGTTACAGTGTTAGTTATGTTCTAACGAGAAAGCTAAGAATGAAATGAAGGGGCGAACCATGTACGTATAAAAATATTGGATTTTCACAATTGTAAACCATTAATAAAGGCAATTTTGAATGTTTGTGACACATGTCAAGTTCCAATATGGGCTTAGGATGTATATATATTTATTCAGGATGAGTATGGGGAAGTTATCTTCCTCATTTCCTAAAAGCACTACTATCTAATTCTTAAGGAACTACCAGTATTTCTTCCTCTCTTAAGTTGGAAGTTACGATTTTGGGTTGTTATGAGGAGATATTTTGTGTCTAATGGTTGTTGCTGATTTCATGAGAAGAGTCCGGATATGGGGTTTTGCTCTACGGTAGATGAGAATCAGGTGAGTCTCTAAACTGACTCTTGTATGTATTGTTCATACTAGAAAATCTGTAGGAAATTAGTTGAAAGGTGATACCAAGGTCTTGTAAGTTACAGCATGTTGTGTATATGACTATATAAGTGATTATTAAAGGATATCTATGACAGTGTGAATGTTTTTTAAGAATGGTATGCATATATGGTGTGAATCTGATGAGTTCTAGTAAGACGATGTGAGGTATGGTTGCATTTCAAAGTCAGGAATGTATATGTGTGTGTCTTGGATGTATACTATAAGGAATGTTCTATTAAGAGCGAGTTGTGATTCAAATGGTGAATGTGGATTGTGTTAGTGCATTTAGAGTATGTGTTTGTCTTCGCGGTATTGTCTAAAGAAGTCCATGGCCATGACACCTTCCAAAAGGAACTAAAGGATGGTGATTACCCAATGGGATTCTCTACGTGCCCCAGGACGATGATGGGCAAACCTCACGTAACATGAGTTTAGGAAAATCCATATTGTGAACTCGTCAGGAAAAGAAAGCATTTGTTTCTAACTATGAAAAGGAAGCCTTTATGGCTAACTCTGGAAGAAATGCCTATGTGTCAAATCATGAAAGAAAAGCCCTTTGTGGTTGATTATGAGGGAGTAGCTTTTATGGCGTACTACAGATGATTGCCCTTGTGGTGTGCCTTAATAAGGAACTCAAAAAAGAACTTTAAAGGATGACTTTAGTGGTGAGTTTTGAATTAAGTTAATTAACATATTCAACCTAGCTTTAAAACGTAATCAGAATACAATTAGCAAGGCATTATCTATTGATTGTATGGTAAAGTATCACCTAAGGCTATGAATCGATTTGGGAACAATGAAGAAGAGATATAGAAAGGTAAGAAATTAGTATGAAAACTGTAATCAGAATAAGGATGTGAATTTTTACGTTTGAAGAAGGTATCTAACATCTACACACAAGTTCATTCCTGAATTTTGATGAAGTGATGGATTAGAGTTAAGTATGCTACAGTAATAGTGTTCCGGTTATGTTGATCTTGGAAAGGAAATGGAAAAAAAGACTTATAATTATTCAGATGAAAGGCGTGCGTGATCTATCGAAGACTCTAATGGAAAAGGTAATGATTTCTAAGTAAGGCATGATGTTTATAGAGTATAAAAAAAGGAATTTGAGGGAAGCAATCGCTAGAGACAGATTATTGGGCAAGAACAATAAGATTATCTCATTGAATCACCAACTGTATTGTGCAAATACCATATAGGTAATTGTTATATTCCTCACTAAGTTCTTATGAACTTATCTATGTGTGTTATATTACAGGTTTGAATGCGAGGTTGTGCCAGGAGGGACAATACTGTTGGAATATTTTCAAATATTTATAGTATCCCAATAACTATAAATGAACGGGTGTAATTAATCAAAAGATAAAACTTTTGGTCATTGGGCAAAAGTTATATCATTTGATTTTTTAAAAAAGAATTATAACTATTCAAAAAATATTATTTGAATAGTTACAAAATTAAATGAATAATTATTATTATTTATTTATTCATAAAGACACCTATTGAAAGATGTCTCTATGAAGAGACATGAAAATTCCTATAAATAGGAATGGGATTTCATTTGGAAATCATATCAACAAATTCTAATATTATTTCTTCTCTTCCTTCATTTTCTAATATTGTTAGATTATTCTATAAAGTATTGCTGCAGAAATCCTTTGTAGAAATTGAGTTTTTGTTATACATTACTCAGTGCATAGTGGACTATTCTCGTCAGTGCAAAACGCAAATAGTCATTGGCTTCATTGTATCCTCGAGGTTAATTTGCTTGGAACTCGTTTGCACACTGAAGATAAGTGGGGGCGAATATAACCTTAAAGATAGTGGCTTGATACACGCCTTGGAGCCTGTCCTATTTCTTCTTTTTCTTTTCGAGTTCCGATCGTGTGTTCGAGTTTTTTCCTTACCGGAGTTTTGTACTAACAATTTTAAGGTTATATTTCATGATGACTACCACAACACATGAAAGTGGAACACTAAGGGAGTTGGCTTCCAACTTTGTTAAACTTGATCGTTTTGATGGTGGCAATTTTCGACGATGGCAGAAAAAGATGCACTTTTTGTTATCAACTTTGAAGATTGCTTATGTTTTGGATACTCCAAGACCTGAAGAGAATGAAAATGAATCTGTTGCTGCAACCCGAGAAAGACAAAATGGGACAATGCTGATTACATATGCATGGGCCACATATTGAATGGTTTATCTGATGGTTTGTTCGACACCTACCAAAACGACGTCACCGCTAAAGAATTATGGGACAAATTGGAGGCAAGATACATGACCGAAGATGTTACAAGTAAGAAATTTCTTGTCAGTCGTTTCAATAATTATCAAATGGTTGATGGTTGTTCTGTTATGGAACAATTTCGTGATATTGAAAAGATGCTGAATCAATTTAAGCAATATGATATGAAAATGGATGAAATGATTTTGGTATCCTCCATAATAGACAAACTTCCTCCATCTTGGAAAGACTTTAAAAGAAGTCTAAAACATAAGAAAGAGGAAATATCTGTTGAGGCTTTGGCAAATCATCTTCGTATTGAAGAAGAGTATCGAAAACAAGATCAGAACCTAAATTCTGAAAATGCCAAAGTACATGTTACGGAGGAAGTACAGACTACTAAACCATTCAAGAGAAAGTTCAATCAGACTGATAGAGCACCTAAGTTCAAAAAGAAATAAAAGGGCTCATGCTATCATTGTGGAAAGCCGGGACATTTCAAGAATGAATGTCGATTTTTAAAGAAGAAATCATCTTCTAAGGCTGATAATAACGAAAAGTTCGTTGCAATGATATCTGAAATTAATATGGCACAAGATGATAATACATGGTGAATTGATACCGGAGCAACCAAACATGTGTGCAAAGACAAAAGCATGTTCACAAAGTTCACACAATGTGAAAATGACAATGTCTTGTACATGGGAAATTCTTCCACCGCAACAATTAAAGGCAAAGGGTCTGTTGAACTACAATTCACTTCTGGAAAGGTTTTAACCTTAAATGATGTATATTATGTACCAGAAGTTAGGAAAAATTTAGTGTCTGGAAGTCTGTTGAATAAGTTTGGTTTCAAACTTGTTTTTGAGGCAGATAAGTTTATTTTGTCTAAGGGAGGAATTTTTGTGGGAAAAGGGTATATGTATGAAAGCATGTTCAAACTTAATATTATTAATAAGAATAAAAATACTATTTCTGCTTATATGGTTGAATCATTTTGTTTGTGGCATTATAGATTAGGTCATTTGAATTATAGAAAATTGAATGACATGTATAAATTAGATTTAATTCCTGTTTTTAATAATAATATTGAAAAATGCAATACCTGTATGTTGACTAAAATTACAAGAAATCCTTTCCCTAAGGTTAAAAGGAAAACAAATTGCTTGATTTGATACATAGTGATTTATGTGACTTGCATAATACTCCTACATTAGGTGGAAAGAAATATTTTGTTACTTTTATTGATGATTGTTCGAGATATTGTTATGTATATTTATTGCATTCAAAAGATGAAGCGCTTGATAAATTTAAAGTTTATAAATCTGAAGTTGAACTTCAGTGTGAATCATTTATCAAGTGCTTAAGATCGGATAGAGGTGGAGAATACTATAATCCAAGTTATTTTGAACTCACTAGAATTGTCCATCAAGTTTCAGCCCCTTACACACCACAACAAAATGGTGTAGCTGAAAGGAAAAATAGAGTCTTGATTGAAATGGTAAATTCAATGTTATCATATTCAGGTCTTGGACAGGGTTTTTGGGGAGAAGCTGTTCTAATAGCTTGTCATATATTGAATAGAGTTCCTAATAAGGAAACTAAAATAACCCCCTATGAACAATGGAAGAAAAGGAAACCAAACCTTAATTATTTAAAGGTTTGGGGTTGTAGAGCTATTGTAAAAGTTCCAACACCTAAACGTAAAAAGTTAGGTGAAAGAGGAATTGAATGCATATTTATAGGTTATGCACATAATAGCAAGGCATATAGGTTCATAGTAATTGAACCAAATGATTCAATTTCAATTAATACGGTTATTGAATCAAGAGATGCTATTTTTGATGAAAATAGATTTAATTCTATATCAAGACAATTACAACCACAACAATTGATTCATTCTTCAAATGAGAATGAGATTCCATTGAAACAAATTGATAATAATGATGAATCTTGTCAAGAATTAAGAAGAAGTAAGAGGATTAAAAAGGTCAAAGATTTTGGACCAGATTTCATTATGTTTCTTGTAGAAGGAAAAGGTGAAAGTATATGCAATAAGATACCTTATTGTTATAATACCGAATCTGATCCTATTACATTTGAAGAAGCAGTGAAATCTCAAGACTCTGCTTTTTGGAAAGAAGCAATAAATGATGAAATGGATTCAATAATGGGAAATCAAACTTGGATCTTAGTTGATCTTCCACCAGGTTCCAAACCAATAGGTTGTAAATGGATCTTCAAAAAGAAAATGAAGGTCGATGGAACCATTGATAAATTTAAAGTAAGGTTGGTAGCAAAAGGTTTTACACAAAGACAAGGTATTGATTACTTTGATACCTATGCTCCAGTAGCAAGAATTGCTACAATTAGACTATTAATATCACTTACCTCTATATATAATTTGGTTGTTCACCAAATGGATGTTAAAACTGCATTTTTAAATGGTGAATTGGAAGAGGAAGTGTACATGGAGCAACCGGAAGGATTTGTTGTTCCAGGACAAGAGCATAAGGTATGTAAGCTTGTTAAATCTTTATATGGGCTTAAACAAGCACCAAAACAATGGCACCAAAAGTTTGACAAGGTTGTTTTAGCTAATGGCTATAAAATAAATGAATCCGATAAGTACATATATAGTAAATTTGATAATGGAAAGGGTGTTATAATTTGCTTATATGTAGATGACATGCTCATTTTTGGCACGGATTTGGAACAAATAGAAAACACAAAGAAATTCTTGTCAAACAACTTTGCTATGAAGGATATGGGTGTAGCAGATGTTATTCTTGGGATTAAAATAACCCGAGATGAAAGCACTATAGCTTTATCACAATCACATTACATTGAAAATGTGCTTAAAAAGTTTGATCTTTTCAACTGTATACCAGCATCTACACCCATGGATCCTCAATTAAAATTAGTATCTAATGCTGGTAGGAAAATTGATCAATTGAAATATGCAAGTCTAATTGGTTGTCTTATGTACATAATGACTTGTACAAGACCAGATATTGCATATGCTATTGGAAAATTGAGTAGATACACAAGTAATCCAAGTAGTTTGCATTGGCAAGCTTTAAATAGAGTACTTAGGTACTTAAAGAAAACTATTAACTATGGATTGTGTTATAATGGATATCCTCCAGTTTTAGAAGGGTATTCGGATGCTAGTTGGATTACAAGTTTGGAAGATCATGCATCTACTAGTGGGTGGATCTTCATTCTTGGTGGAGGAGTCATTTCTTGGGGTTCCAAGAAACAAACATGTATTACTGATTCCACCATGGCAGCAGAATTTATTGCATTAGCCGCTGCATCTAAAGAAGCAGAATGGTTAAGAAATTTGCTTTATGATGTACCTTTATGGCTTAAGCCAAGTTCACCTATTTCTATCCGTTGTGATAGTGAGGCTACTCTAGCAAAGGCATATAGCCAAGTATATAATGGAAAGTCTAGACACATTGGATTAAGACATAGTTATGTCCGACAATTAATCTCTGATGGAGTGATCACTATTAATTATGTGAGGTCAAGTGAAAATTTGGCAGATCCTTTGACAAAAAGTCTTGCTAGAGATGCAGTAAAAAGGACCTCAAAAGGGATGGGACTCAAGCCTATTAATTAGAGTCACCCATGATGGAAACTCGACTCAACGCTTGGTATAACGTCAAGTCTTGAGTTCAATGAGACAAAGTACATCATTAGTATGTGACTGTTAGCACTATAAATAAATCCATCCTAAGATTAAAGTGCTAGGTACCCGTAATGATAAGGGAAGGATGAGTAATGTACTCTTAATGGACCCATAACATAAATATGTTAGAGTGTTATAATTACGGGAACACTTTTGATGGGATCTACCTATGTGAGTGGAAGTGTGGCCGCTTCTAGGAGCTTAAGGGCTTGGCTCTGACAGCACTCATGAAAAGAGGACATAGACACATGGCTATAATAGTGTCCCTAGATACTATGCATTGACTGATGTTGAAATCATTGTGTGAGATGTGTTCAGTTAATCAAATAGAATAGTTGGTTCAAAGCTTAGTCTACCATACAATTTCGATTAACTTTAACATGTTTTCACTAAGTGAAGGTTCAATCGTAAGACACCTTTATTTATGCAAATTGATTTCCAAGAATATCAAAATCTAAATATTTTGAAAATGGGGGGAGATTGTTGGAATATTTTCAAATATTTATAGTATCCCAATAACTATAAATGAATGGATGTAATTAATCAAAAGATAAAACTTTTGGTCATTGGTCAAAAGTTATATCATTTGATTTTTTAAAAAAGAATTATAACTATTCAAAAAATATTATTTGAATAGTTACAAAATTAAATGAATAATTATTATTATTTATTTATTCATAAAGACACCTATTGAAAGATGTCTCTATGAAGAGACATGAAAATTCCTATAAATAGGAATGGGATTTCATTTGGAAATCATATCAACAAATTCTAATATTATTTCTTCTCTTCCTTCATTTTCTATTACTATTAGATTATTCTATAAAGTATTACTGCAGAAATCCTTTGTAGAAATTGAGTTTTTGTTATACATTACTCAGTGCATAGTGGACTATTCTCGTCAGTGCAAAATGCAAATAGTCATTGGCTTCATTGTATCCTCGAGGTTAATTTGCTTGGAACTCGTTTGCACACTGAAGATAAGTGGGGGCGAATATAACCTTAAAGATAGTGGCTTGATACACGCCTTGGAGCCTGTCCTATTTCTTCTTTTTCTTTTCGAGTTCCGATCGTGTGTTCGAGTTTTTTCCTTACCGGAGTTTTGTACTAACAAATACCAGGACTACGCCAAAAGAGTGGCGTATCGAGCTATTATGCATACAAAACTAGATGCTTGATATGTTCCTTAGAATCCGCATTTTAAGTGTAATCGTAATAATTTAGGTTTTTAAATTAGAAACCTTTGTACCTTAATTACCGTGTGTTGCAAATGTCCTTACTAACTGAACATATTTATGTATTTAGTTTGAAATTGCAATTAAATAAATTGTAATTGTTTGAAATTTGTATATGTAGGTTAAGTTTTTGTTTGTTTATGTTGGTAATACCTGAGATCTGGATCCGAAAAATTGGATCAAGTTAAGGGTGTTACATTCACCATGTGGTATAAATTATTAACATAGCTATGTTGGAAATTTGAAAATTTAGGGGTGATGTATAAACCCATAATATTTGAGTCACCTATGATGGAAAATCGACTCAATGCTTTGTATAACTTTAAGTCTTGAGTTTAATGAGACAAAATACATCATCAGCACGTGACAACTAGCACTATAAAATAATATATAATATATCACCCCAAGGTAAAAAGTGGTAGGTACTCATAATAATAAGGGGAAGGATGTGTAATCTACACTTAATAGACCAATAGCATAAATGTGTTAAAGTGTTATAATTATGGGAAAACACTTGATAAGATCTACCTGTGTAAGTAGAAGTGTGGCCGTTTTTAGGAGCTCAAGGGTTTGACTCTAACAACACTCACGAAAAGAGGTTACAAACACATGGCCATAATAGTGTCCTTGGATACTATACATTGATTGGTGTCGAAATAGTTGGATGAGATGAGTTCGGATAATCAAATGGAATACCTGGTTTAAAGCATAGTTTACCGTGCATATTCGATTAACTTTAACATGTTTTCACTAAGTTAAGGTTCAATTATAAGACACTTTCATTTATGCAATTGGTTCCAAAATTATCAAAATTTAGAATATTTTGAAAATGGGGGGAGATTTTTTAATCATTTCCAAAATATTTATAATGTTCCAATAGTTACAGGTGATCCAAAATTTATGTCACTTGGTTATTAACTAAGAGTTTTCACTATTCCATGATGATGAGTTATGTCTCTTGTTACTAAAAATTTTGTTACTTAATTATTATCTAAAAATTATGATTATTCAAGTAATATGTAATGAATATTTGTGTTTGTTATTAATATATGTGACTATCCTAATAAACGTCTATTAAATAGTTATGTCTCTATGAAAAGACATGAGAACTCCTATAATCGGAGCGACATTTTATTTGTATGGTACACTAAATAGAAACAAGAGTTTCTTTTGGTTCTTCTCTATTTTCTATTTTTCTTTGATTACTCTATAAATAATTATTATAGAAATACTTTATAGAGATTGATATTCTTACTATGTTTCGCTCAATACTTAGTGGAATTTTTTACGTTAGTGCAAAACGTAGACAATTATTAGGTTTCATTATAAAAGCCCAATTTTTAGTGTTGCCGGAAATGGTGGTTTTAGAACCCCGTTCTCCAATGATTAAGTCTGTAAACATTATTAATTAACATTTATGAATCAATTATAATATTATCTTGAATATTGGTTTGACGAATTTGTTAATTGGATAGTTAGTTAAGGTACAAGTGTTTCAACCCTAAAGTTAGTGGTGTTTGAACATAAGGTATCGAGACCTCGTTTTCATAAATTGAAATCGTAAATATTTAATTAAATATTTATAGAGTTATTGTATAGCTGAATTGAATTTTGGATAGATAATTTCACTAAATTAGTGACTAATTAAAGTTATAAGGACTAAACTGTAAAATGATAAAAGTTAATTTTTATAGATTTTAATTGCTAAAGGACTTATGTAGCAGTTAAACCAAGGTTTAAATTGACAAATATACCATTTTATATAATGGACGGTAGGTGGTGTTTTTAAATAAATAATGTTAAAATTATAATTGAATTATTATAATATGTATAATGGATAAAAATAAAATATAAACAAAACATGGAAAGAAAGAGAAACATTTTTCTCACTTTCTTTTTTAACCCCGAAAACACCATTATTGAAGAGAAGAGAATCGGTCCAAGGGCTTTAAGCTTTTAAGTCCTTGATAAGTACGCTTAATTTAGTTGTTTTCTTGTAATTTTTATGTTTTTGGAATATCGTGAGCTTGAATTAGCTAAACTCTGTGTCAATTTTTAAAATTGTTAAATTTTATAAATGATCTCATTGATGAATGCTTGAAGTTGTAATGTTAAATTGTTAGTTTGTAAGTTTAAAATTAAAAATGACTAATTTGTAAAGTGAAAATTTATAGTTTTGAGCTTAGGGACTAAAGAGTAAATATTTCAAAATTGATATAAAATTTATGTAGATAATAGAGGGTTATAGAATGATGACATTGAAACCGGATTGAAAACCGAAGCTTAAATGTGAAAGATATAGCTACTTTGGTTTTAGGTACTAAGTTGACTAAAATGAAAAACTTTAGGGAACCTCTAAAAATGAAATTGAATTGATATATGTTTATAATAGGCTATTAAAAGATGTTTAGAATTGGTAAATTGAAATGAATTATTATAGGTCAGGATTCGAATCAATCAGAAGATAATTAAGAAAAAGGAGAAATTGCATATTAGTCCCTAACACCTTGATTGCTTGTTGTTTTTCTAGGTAAGTTCATATGGTACCTACTTTATTAATTCATAATATGTTTGTATTATACTGTGTAATTTTCTAGTTGGATTTTCGTGATTGTAATGTTCTTGGCATCAAATGGACTCAATCATAAAATACGATTTAAATGATAAATTTGAGTAAGTATATGCTATTGAATAGATGTGAACAACTATGATATTTAATAGTATGCATGTGATGATGTTACAAAGTTCAAAATGTATATGGATTGTTATTCGATATATGAAAAATGTGTATATGACTACAAGGTTGAAATGATACAGAAACTATAATGGTACTTATATGAATTTAGTAAACAATTAGAATACAAATGGTATGCCATTAAGGTTCAAAAAAAAATTGAAAGTTTGTCAGGGATTTCTTTACCGATGGTTGAGATCCAACAGCTTGAGTGAGCAACCTCGAATAAAGTTTGCAAAAGTAAAATTGACCTACAGCATGTGTGAGCAGCCCAAATATCACAACTTGTGTGAGAAAGTTCAAATATCACAGCTCATGTGAGAAAATTCAAATATCACAACTAGTGTAAGCAAATTCAAAAATTACAGCTTGTGTGAGAAAATCAGTCTCGTGTATCCGATTTCATTTTACTTTAGTTTTCTAGGAAAACAAAAATGGAAATGGTACTAATTGAAATTGATATGTTCGAAATGAATATATATGAATGAATATATATTTCAAGTTGAATATGATTTGTTTAGTATATTTTATATGGTGGATTATCATTTCACTATACGAATGTGTTTTAAGCTTGTGACTCATAATCGAACTAACCTATTTGATGTATTTGTGGAAGTAAATGAATGTGCAAGATGCCAAAGGATTGCTATGTTTGTACCTTTGTATTTCAAATTCTAAATTAGTGTAATGTTAAGGTAAGTCAAGTAAAATTCATTTGAAATTACTAAGAAATGCTTACCCCATGTTGTTCCTTTCTTTGTAGATTTTTGGTGTGCGGAACACTTCAATCGGGTCTACTCGAAGATCACACTGTCCCATTATTGACACGATAGCCTCTTATTCATTTTAGTTATGGTTATTTGGCAAGTATTTAGGATGTTAATGTGTTTGTGTACTTCGATGTTTGAATAGGTCTAAATTTTGGAAAGTGAATGGAATGGTGTGATGCAATTGTCCATCTATGTTGATTTGGAGATAATCTTTAGAAATGGTATAAGTGTTGCTTAAAACCTTGCTTGATGCAAATGCTTGGTAAAGAATTATCTTAAGTGGTTTAAAGATATGGTAATTGTGTTTGAGTAGTTAAGCTTAAATGTTATTCTCATGGTTAAATGGTGGAGAGAATTGGTGCCCACTTGAGGCACATTAGTTTGGTTAATAACTGAAATGTATAAAGGGATGTTTTGTGGATGTTTTGAAGTGATTTTTGTATAGGTTATATGTGTGTCTAAGGCACCAATTGTATGAAAATTAAGTTTGGGCATGAAATGGGTATAAAATGGATTTTTTTTAACATTTTGGTAGAAAAGTATTGATACCCTAGAAAAAGTATCGATACTTAGCAGTTTAAAATGAATTTTTTTTTAAGAAACAGAATGTCAATTTGATATTGATACTAAGGTAAGGTACCAGTACCTATAAGGAAGTATTGGTACATTGAACCAAGTATCGATACCTTTTGATTTCATCTCAATCTTTTGAAACATCAAAGATAAAATTGGTATTGGTACCTAGCCTAGGTATCGATACCTATATTCATAATCTGAAAAGTTTGCAGTTTGGTCCTTTTTCATGCTCAAAACAACTCAAGAGCTTTTGTAAGCTTGATTGAGGCCCTGTTTGAATTGCAGGTCATAATATGCATGGAATTATTTTATGAATTGATGATGGAATGAATTAATTTCTATGAATTGTACGTGGTTTGATCCGATAACTGTGGTAGCATTTCGTAGTTCGGGTCCGACGATTGGACCAGGCAAAGGGTGTTACATTCGTTGTATGCTTGAGGTTCTTTTTCCAATAACTCTTTTGCGGACCAAAATATAGGTTGGAGTGAATGGAACCTTAAAGAGAGTGGTATTGATACATGCCTTGAAGCCTTCGAGTAATTTCTCATAAGTTCATTTTATCCTCACTCACCAACAGTTCTAAGTCTTGGGTTAATACCAAACCACACTACTATTGAGTATGAACACTTAAGAAAAAGATTATCTGCAAATTCATTTTCCTCACCACAAAAGGCAAGTTTGATCCAACTAATGAATTCTTCTTCTTATTTATTCTTAGACATGTAGACCCTTGATTGTGATCTTCTATAGAAAAGAGTTAAACTTTTTAAGGAATTTTGAGTTTCCAAAGTTTTCTCTAAAAGGTGGTTGATCTCATTGCTAATTAACTAGAACTTGATGGTGATTCATGAGTGAGCAATAGATAACCTGACTTGATAGTGTAAGAACCACAAGGGCAATGTTTCCACAACATATTATCTTATTTGTCCATGAGTGGTATCCTTTTTTAGTTCACTTTAGGGATCAAGTTTTATGGGACTGTACCCCTTAACATGGAAAAATTCCAACTATGTCCATTTGATGGAAAAAGGGCCTCTTAGATGGAGCCAAAGTTAGTAGTAAATATTTATAAACAATCTTGCCATCAACCAAGAAAAGATTTTTTTTTCCATCACTAAGTTGCTAATCTAAGCCTTTTAACAAGAGATATCTTCCTTGTAAGATACTTTTCCATACCCAATTTTAAGAAGGTTTTTGTTTAGTTCTAATAAAGGATTCATTCTTGCAGTATAAGGGTACAATTGTGCTCTTCAAGAGAGGGTTTTCACCTTTTATGATTCTCTAGGCCTATTTTGCAAGCAACACTTGATTGAAATGTTTACAAGTTTTGATCCCTAAACCACCTTTTAGAAGTGGTTGGCATATTTGGTTTCAGTTGATAAAATGCATTCTCTTGTTTGAATCAGATTGATTCCACTGTAATTTTCTTATCCCCCTATCAACATTCGAGCAAAACTTTTGAAAAGCATTGAAACAAGACAAGTGGTAAATGGGGATGCTTGTCAAGGTGGATTTGATAAGTGTTAGCTTGTCTCTGGAAAAGTAGTATGGATCTCCATCCTTGCAATTTTTCCTAATTTGTCGCTGATATTTTGAAAGAAGAGATTCTTTTTGTTTTAGAGGTGAAGATTGAAACAAAGATATTTGCCAGCTTCTTTGCTCACTTTTACCCCTAAGAGATTTTTGAAGAGCCTCATAAAATGGAGATCACAATTAGGATATACAGTTAGTTCAAATTTATGAAAATTGATGTTTTGATTAGAGTAGCTACAATAAAATTATAATATCATTATAGGAGAAATGGATCGTTGAAATGTTTGTAAAAAAAAAAAAGGAAACCCACAATTGTTTTTTATTTCCAAGACGTTTTTGACGGTGTTGCCTTCATCAAGGTTAGCTTTAAAAATTTGTAGTTATCACCTGTAAACAATAAGTGAGATAGAGCAGTACCATTCTTCCTAAAACTGATTCCATGAATGAGATTTTCATTATGGCATAAAATGAAAAGATAGAGTGATAAGGGATCTATTTGTTTAGTCCGTTTTGAGCTACGAAAGGCTTTGTAACATTTCCATTAATGAGAATTTGAAAGTGCAAATGATAATTATTTCAATCCGCTATCTTGGAAATCCCAATATCATGTGTGTTGTTTACTTCTATATTTACAATTGACTCGTATACTTCTAATTGGAGTCAATCATTATTAATTTATACATCATAAGCAGAGCTGTTCATAACTAGTAAGTGAACACCGCAAAATGATTCCAACTCATAAAACCAGTTTTGAAGTGAACACCTCAAAAAACTAAGGTCCATTATTGTTAATAACTAGTGAGTTGCGCCAAGTTACAACCAAATTTATGAAAGATAATAAATAAAAGCGAAAGACTCTTAATTGCAACACGTATAATTCATTGATGACTGAGGCTAGCAATAAATTTTAGCCTCATATTTTTCTTGGTGCTTTTTTTTATTTAAAAAATAATTCATTGAATGGAATTTAATTGATTGAAAATTTTAAATTAATTGACTTGACAAGTCTCATCTTATTATTCTTAATTTGATTTGAAATTTTTTGAATAGAATCAAATGGAATAAAAATCGAATCAAGTTGAGTAGAATAATTTGTTCGAGTTAAATTAGAAAAACTAAATCAATCATATTGAAATCTTGTTTACGTTATGACTAATTCCGAATTAAAAGTAATGAACATTGATACCAAATATATACTAGAAAGCTATTTTAAAACAAACTAAAGAAATTATATAATTAGTATGATAAACTTGATTTGATAACTTAATTGTTTAAGGCTTCAAATTTATCATATTCTAATAACTTTAAATATAATTTAGAATTTTTATATATTTTTAATTTTTTTTATTTTTTGAATATATATTTTTATAAAATTTTGAAGAAAAGTATTTTATAAATATTTTGATTTTTTTTAGAGGGATCAATTTGCATATTTTCAAAACTATTAGGGACCCAAGGGATATTTAGACCAATTTGTTATTTGAGTTATCTGAATTATTTGAGATGTCAAATTCAACTTGACTCATACTTGAAAAATCAAATTACTTATTCAAGCTGATTCAAAAAAAATTGAATAACTTTAATGACTCAAATCGATTATCTCAAAATTAAAAAAAAATTATTTTCTAAATCAAATCGAATTTTGTTGATCCCTACATCTCATTCCATCCTATCAATTCAACTATTAAAAAATATATATTTCATTAAGGAAGGAGGGCATATGAACATTTAACAAAATAATTGAAGCATGATGATCTCTTGTTTTTAGATTAATAATTTTTTTCCTTTTTTTAAGAGGGTCCAAAAATCTCTATTATTTCAATACATGGACTTTGTTATTTAATATTACTATAGTTGCTACATATAATTGATAAGAGGGGAGTGGACCAAAATCTTGCATTGCTAAAAATTGGCCTTTTATTTTCGGCCCCGTAATAGTTAATTTCTACCTATGTTGATAAAGCCTTGAACCGGCAGGAAAATGGCCACACGGAGCACCTCAAATCCCCAATCCTAAACAGATCCTTTCGTACGCTAATATCTATTCCCTAATAGTTAACATTTTAGCATTTTCTCAAACATTTTAGTGCTTCATGTTTCAAGTCTAATGTAGAAATATTCAGCCATCCAAACAATTATTTTTAAGTCTAAAGTTTGGTTCATTCACGGTGAACTGTGAACGAAGCAGTTTCCATTACTTGAGGTGATCAATGCTCCATTTTCTTTTATTTTTCTGGACAGATTCAATGGAACATAACCTAATCTTCTGTCATCTAGAAAAACCCATTTTTTCTACTTCATTTAGGGATCAAACTAGAGACTCATGAATAAGATATTGATCACACCAGATATCAGACATGAAGGTCAATGACATAGGGAGCAGTAAGAAAAAGAACTAGAGGAGTCTAGCTGGTCAGAGGTTTTATCGTACCCAAAATGCAAGCTGTTGAGTAATTTAGTCCAATGCATACCATCAGTGGACCAGGGGCTGCCTTGGGTACTTTCTTTTTTTCTAACAGTTCATTACCAGTAGGAGTTGGAACACGCTACAAGTTCCAGGTGACAAAACTAGGGGAAAAAATTAATGTATTTTCATATCAGGACAGCAGTCAAAAGCATGAAGCTTTGTACAAATTGTTTAGTTTCGTTTCCCATTGCTTATATTTGAGCGCAATTTGATAGCTTGAAGCGTTTTGGATGTTTCTGGACCATTGTGACATGTCGGCTTTGCTCAAATTGTACCTTGCATGAAATATACCCAGTTGTATAAAAAAACAAGAAAAAAGAGGATAGAAGTTGTGGTTTCAAGGGATCTTAAGGGATAGCGTTAGCCACACATTAGTTTTGTCTCTTTCTTTTCCCTTTCAATTGAAGTGAACGAGTGACATTTCAATCTAGGTTGAAGATGGTATTTAGAGTACGGGTGAGCAAAATTCGATTCGACTTGAAAAAGTTGAAAAAAAATTTAAATTTCGAGTTAAACGAATCGAGTTATTCGAGTTCATCGAGTTATTCGAATCAACTCGATTTTTTTTTTGAATTTCGAGTTCGAATTGAGTTGAGTTTTCGAATTCAAATAACTCGAATAATTCGAATAATTCGAGTATCAAACTATAATATTTTACATTTTTACCCCAAACTCCCTAACCTTTTTACTTTTCCCTCAAAACTTTTACTCCTTTCGACATTTCCCCCAAAACTTTTACTCCCCTCCCCTCCCACCCCCCAATCTACCCAAAATCCATTTCCCACCAAAATTTTACTTTCCCATTTATTTTTTCTCAAAATTTTACTCCCAAAAACCCTCAAAACCTTTTATTTTCCCCCAAAATTTTTACTCCCTCCTACTTTTCCCCTAAAACTTTTATTTCCTTCCCATCTCACCTCTCATCTATCCCAAACCCTCCCCCCTCCAATTTTTTTTAATATTTTCCCTCCAAAATTTTACTCTCCCTATTTACTTTCCCTCAAACTTTTATTCCCAAAACTTTTTAATTTTTCCCCTAAACTTTTACTTCTCTCCCTTTACTCTCAAATAAAAAATCAAAATTATCCAAAAAAATCACTAAACATAAATAGTAATAATTTTATTTATATCTACTATTTATATTATTAAATTAAATTTCACATTTTATATTATTTATATTATTGAATTGTTTAGTCATATTGAATATTTATATTAAAATTGAATTATTAATTATGCCATAAAATATTCATGTTAAAATTTTATATTGGTATCAATTTCACATTTTATTTTTAAAATAACATTTATTAAAAAATCATATTTTTACATTTAATATATTTTTTAATTCTAAAATACACAGTGACAAGAATCTGAAGATAATTGAAACAACTAAGCAACCAAAGAAGCTAACCAATATATAAAAAATTAATAAATAAATTATGAAGTGATGAAAGTTAATAAAAAATTGATTAATGTGGAAAAATTTTATTACGATGGGTGATAATGGTTACAAGGACCCAAATTTATTTTTTAAAATTTAACTCAAATAAATATATTCGATTCGATTCGATTCAAATTCCATCTCACTCAACTCGATTCGAGAAAACTTCAAATAAAGTTAGGATGATAAAATGAGATTCGAAAACTCGATTAACTCGAAAATTTTTGATTCGATTCGATCGAATGCTCACCCCTAATTTAGAGTAAACAATTTGATGATCTTGGTGGGGACAGTATATACAGGGTTGTCTAGTAAATCACTAGACACAGCCTAAAAGGAACACAATCTTTGCTATTTCAAAAGCAGAGTAAGAATCAATTTACTGTTCTTCAAATCCATTTTTCTATAGAGATAAGGCTCGCAGGCTTTGATTCACTTGTCATGTTACTTAAAAGTCCATGTTATAACTACTTTACAATTGACCTCCTCACGATGTATAAGGCTCACCTCAAAAACAAACTCACATCGCCAGATGGAGCCCGTTCAATCCAAATGTATCTCTAGGAGACCTAACCTCTTTGATCCTCAAACGGTTGCAACCACATTACGTTGCATAACTCCTAGATCAGCTCCTTCAGCTAAATTGGATCATGTCATTTATGGCCTCACCTTGGAAGACGTTTCTCCTATTTCTAGAGACAAACAAACCGTGTAGTCTAATCAATACAAGGAAGGCTAAAGTCAAATTGTTCTTGTAATAACTCGTTTTTCAGCGGCATCCGAAACAGTAGTTTCAAAATCTCATTTTCGACGGTTGAGTCCGTAAATATTATTGTTTAATATTTACGAGATTAGTATGAAGTTTAATTGGAGTTTGGTCCTTTAATTTTGTTAAATGGATAGTTAACTAAGGTACAAGTATGGTGACCTTAAAGTTAGTGATTTCAAAAAATCAGGTATTGAAACCTCATTTCCATAAACTGAACCCGTAAATATTTTTCTTAAATATTTACGAATTTATTGTATGGTGAATTGAATTTTGGTCACTAGGTCACTCTATTATATGCATATTACGACTAAGAAGTATGTCTGTCTGAGTGCGGCAGATTCTGGTCCAATCCCTTCTCGAAACCTTGAATTTCTCATTTTTTTCCTGCAATCATAATAACACATATGTAAGTTCAAATGAACTTAGTGAGTCTTCACATCTTGTATTAGCACAACACTAGCAAGCTTGTACTTCATGACTCAACATTCATATTTGACTTGTTAGTATTAGGAAAGTTCACCAATCTTATTGGTGTAGTATTTACATCACCGAATTGGCTCACTTGTGCTTGACACATTATCTTCAATGACACCATCGCGTATTTACTTGAACATCCTGGAGAACAAATCAACGTACTGAACTACAATTGATCTACTACTGACAACTTGAAAACAGAAGATTTCATATTTGGCTATAAAAAACCTTGCACCATAAAGTTCCACTGTTACACTTGAAATCCTTTAAACCCAAAAATTAGGAACTTTAGAGGTTAAATTGAAAAGATGTAAGTTGGCGGTCTCTAATGGAAAAACGAGAAAAGTGGGAAATAGAATGGAATATGGTTGAAAATTAATCTTGGTCCAATTAGGATATAACTACTCGGTTCCTTAGTGGAAGACAAAATGATTGTGAATGGGTAGATTTTGCACAGTTGAAGACTGTGCGAGAAGGGCTATAAATAGCCAGGGAATAACTTCCAATGAGACTCCTTCTCTAGTCTATTCCATTTTTCTTCTTTAGCTTCTTCTTTAGTGCTCTCAGAGGAGATGGCTACGAGAAAGCTCTACATGAATCAGTGATCATGAGTTTTGAGTTGCAAAAATAGAGAATCTAGTAGGCTGATAATGTTCAATGGTCTTAGTGTACGTGAAAATTTAAAGAATAAAGTTCGGTTTTCAGAACCATTTTAAAAGTTATGCATATTTCTGGAAAATTGAGGTTTCAAGAGAAAACATTGGGTTTAACTCATGATTTGATTGTCATGCTTAACTGCCAGGAGAGTGGAAGCTCTAGTGTTCGAAAAAGCTAAGCGGACAACATGAATAAGTCTCAGGTGAATTTTTACACCCCACCCAGAAATGTTAAGTATATTAGAAGTTTGTATAAGTTATGAGTATCCACCATTTTAGTTCAGTATACAAGATCCTATGATGCTTTATTTAGAAAACATGTGTATTGCATATAGAAATGGGATAAATGGTGGGTTACACAAAGTTAGGAATGACAAAGAAAGTGATGTTGTTAGACACTGTCATACAATATTGTTGAGAGCAAACTGTGATGAGTGAAGCTCCGGGCCATATTTGAAATGAGTAAAATGAGTAAGACCATAGCTGAAAGATGTTATAACATCATGACTGAAATGAGTACGACCATGGCTGAAAGACGCCATGGCATCAGGGTAAACAAGATTAAGACCATAGCTTAAAGGCGCTATGGCATCCTAGTAGTTCGTTGGGGCAATAAATACGAGGTTATAATGTGTAAGACCATAGCTGAAAGATGTTATGACATCAAAAGTTGATTTGACGATAAAATGTGTAAGACCATATCTCAAAGATGCTATGACAAAAAAAGTAGTTCGACGGGACGTTAAACACAGGGTAGCCGCCAGGATAGGAAAACATGAGATCTTGAGGAGTAGGACCATAGTAGGACTATGGAAACTAAAGGAATCTGGCAGGACATTAAACATGGGGGTACTTGTAAAGGCCCTAGCGCGGCTATGGCAGTATGGAGAGAGAGGGAGTAAAAATTTTGTCAGGACAATAAACACGAGAGGGAATTCAGAAAAGAAATCATAAAACAATCTGCAAACAAGGAAAAATGGTTGAAAATAAAGTGAAAGTATGAGATGTAATAATTAGCCAGTTGATTAGGAAGTTCGCCAATGAAAGGGAATTGTAATATGAATGAGAAATGATTACAGGAGTAGTAGCCATGCAAGACAACAGAGCATAAGAGTAATAACCCGACTAGGATCAAACATGAGAAATGACGTATCAACTGTGGCTGGTACACATACAAGAGAATTAAAGTTTAACCCAAGGGATACGGATGAAAATTGGCCATTAAGGGTTCAGGAAAGTGTTCAAGGAACCCAACAAGCGAGTAATTGATCGAGAGTACACCAACTAGTCCTTAAGGAACGGAGGGGTTAACCAGAACCCAAACAATAAAGTGATTCCCCAAAATTAAGGGGGAACATCAAGTGATAGACCTTTCTATCAAGACTATTCCTCTCTAAGAGGGAAGAACTAGTGTAATGGTATAAGCAAAATGGCTAGTTCTGTGGGAACCAGATGGTGAGAAAGAGAACTCGTGAACTCTGATGGTCACTTAGCGACAATGACTGAGTATTACATGCCATAGTGGTCCGTAATAAAAAAATGTGCTACACTTAAAGGTAAAGCAGTAAGGCAAATTATGAAGAAGTAATTCATTTACCATTTAAACAGAGTAGGATGTAGTCCGCCAAAGTGGCATGATACCATGATATTCACATCAACGGATGGAAGGTGAGCAAGCCATACTGGAATGAGTTAAGGAAAGAGTCCGCCATGGAATACATATATTTATAAACTCGACAATAGCCTCCAAGAGGGTTAACTAAAAGGTTGTCTTAATCAGCCATGATGGAGGGAAGGAAGAATAGAGTAAAGGAAATGATAGAGTCTGCAAAGGTGGCGGAACATTCTCAGAAATTGTCAAGGGTGATCAAAAGCTGGTAGAGTGAATGAAAGGAATCTGTTAATCAGTTATTATGCAGATGAAAGGGACCAGGAATAGGATTAAGCCCACTTAAATGGTTAAAGAGAAATGATCCCAATAAATAGGGAGTTGATGTATTTATTTATGTTATTTACTTAATTGAACCCTTAGCAAGTAGGGTCTGTTTATGAAAAAGAAACTCATTAAGTTCATCTGAACTTACAAGGTTTTGACTTATGGTTGTAGGATTCACGAACTGAGGAACTCGAGTAGAGACCAAGCCAAATAATGTGGAATCAAGGAAATATTGATAGAAACAAGTCATGCACATATGAAGGGATATCTTTAGATACTTTACCAATGGAACGAATAGGATGTAGTACTTATATTCCTCAAGTCCTAGAAAAAGGGGTATTTGGGAAGACAGTTACAGCTACACTTTACGACATCCGTTGATGGTTAGTTCAGAACATGTAAAGGTGTTAGCCATGCCATGGCAAACCTGTGGAATCTCCTAAGTCACTTAGGAGTTTTGTCTCTGTGCATTAATTCTTATTTACTCATCAATTTAAGAGTTTTCTATGAGTACTACTGTATAGAATCTCACTAAGTTCATTTGGACTTACTTTTGTACCACTCTGAATGCAGGGTTAATGAATAATTCAATGATCATTGAGGGGCTAAGCCAAGCAAAGCCAAAATTGTGTAAGTGATGCCATAACTATTTCATGTATATAGAAGGCACCCTCAGAGGCCACGCCTCGATGATTAATTGAGTAATAAAGTATTAAGTTTTAAGTTATTGTAAATAATTATTCTTGCTTAATAAGGTAGGAAGATTGTATTGAATACTTGTATGAGATAAATTATATTTGGATTTTAAATCTTGAATTTGTAGTTATCTTTTGAACCGAGTTAGGTTTGATAGGTAGTAATGGATGTACAATTTGATATTGATTTAGTCAGTGAGTAACCAGATAGAATTTTGTTAAGTGTTTCGAGTTAATTGTGACACTTGGTACCCAGACCTGATGATCAGGTCAGGTATAGTGTGTTACAAAATTATTGATGACATTGAGTTTAATATAGGTCGAGTTTAAAAGATAATGAGTTAAAACAAATTTTAGAGTCGATTGGATGTCTGGCAATTGTTGATTGTTTGAGAATGCCAAGAAGAAAATGGTGTTTGATTATAAGTTTTTAGTGAATCTTGGCTAGATTAGGGACCTTAGGCGATGTTTCTATTGACAAAACTTACTTCAATCGAGTAGAATTTGAGTTATGTAGAAATTGGTTTGAAAAGCCTTAGGGAGTCGGGTTAGGTTAGGCACATAACATGTTTAGTTTTGAAGATTTCGATGTGTAGGTGTGTGATCTAATTCAATTTACTATTCGGATATTGATTGTAGCTAAGGAGGTTGCTGAATCATCGAAGGCAAAAGTCATCATGGTGTAGCGACTTTTAGTTTGTGCTAACTAATCTTGCTTTCCATGTTATAAGTTGATTGAGTATTTTGATTTGGTTTCATGTATTATTATTATGTCCTGAACTCATTATGTTACAAATTTTGTGAATGTTTCATACATGGTAATGTTATGAGTTAAATTTTCCTTTATTAGAATTAACTGAATAAGAATTTGATGTGATTATTGGTATTTGATAATTAATGATAGTTAATGTTGAATTCTATTGTGTGTACAACCTCACAGTTCCCTATTCAGGTTTGGGTATTGTTGGCATGTCATAATATGAGTTGTGTGTTGATGGAAGCTTGGCACTTGTGTGCAAGTCATCAGGCACATGTGTATATACATAATCATGGAACTTGTGTGCGTTACACTATATGTTAGGGGAATTGCGTGTTCTTACGCATCAAACTTTTATGCTCTTCGACACTTGAGCAAATAACTATGGAGTGTAAGGGTTTTGTCCGTGTATCCCTTCTCGTATTCGTTCTTGGTTAATATGTGTTGAGTCTTTAATTGTATAAGAATGTGAAATAATGAGATTTCAATGGTTAATGAATCTGATTTTTAATTTGTTTTACTTCTAAGCTTATTTACCTATTAATCTTATAATTGAATTATGTGATTTAGTAGCACCGCGAGTTTCATTACTCAGTGTGCGGTTTGTGTGTTACCGTGATTAGGCTTATAATAGATTTAAAGTTTAGTCAATTGTTCATAACATCTGAGAAGATCTCAAAACTCAGAATCATTAATTTGTAATGATTATTTATGTTAGAATAATAAACGACATGTACCTAGAGGTCTAAAGTGCTTTCCAATCTAGTGTCTACTTACTTTGGTTATTATGAGGTAGTCAAGGGATTTGGTATTACTTGACACTTATTTGGATATTTGAGTATACTTTGATGGATTTTGATTTACAAATTGCAACATGCATGGTTATTGGCTAATAATTTACTTGTCATGTGAAATTTTAATGCACGAAGTTATTGGATAGAAAAGTCCTTCTTTCGAGTTGTTTTTGTTGTATGTTAGACTTCCTAGGTGCACATTGGAGGCTTAAATGCATGCTTTAAACTATCAAAATCTCCATATATGAACTAATATCTCGAGACACTACAAACATGTCTTAAGACATTAAGAATATATTTGATCATTTGACACACTTATGGGTAAAGGTCTCAAGATACAAAACATCAAACCTAAATTAGGAGAAATAGGTCCAGGATCTCGAGACATAGGGATCATTGTCTCGAGACAATTGACAAATTGTCTCGAGACATCCAAACATCGAAACTAAAATAGTTTTTTAGAAGAGGCATGTCCTGAGACATAGCCTCATTATCAAACCCCAAAATATGGCCTAGGAGTTTTAGGGATATTTTAGGAATTTTAGCCTTCGAGTGTTCGGAATTCTTTGACATGGCATATTGATAATGCTTTCAATTATGTTTTTTAGAAAATTAAATCAATTTTTGAAAATGAGGTTTAAAAACCAACCTATTCTTCTTACCACTTATAGTTTTTCACGTTAACTCTTCCCAAAAACTAGTGTTGTCGTCCCCTGATTCTCTCTTGCTATTTCAATCAATTTTGAACTCCAATTCCTAATCCTCTTTGATTTCCATCACTTTTGAACCTTAAACCTCTATAAAAGACCAAGAAAAACACCTAAAAATACCATAGTTTCTCCATTGTCAAGCTTTCGAGTTTTTCAGGTATTCGATCAAATGCATATGTTTTCTTCATCTAAGGCAACGACTGAATTCCTTTTGAGTTTTTAATGTTATCTAGTCTTTAAAACTAAGGTTTTAGTTGTTGAAATGCATGTTCTTGATAAAAGTTGAAAATTGGGTCATTAATGGTTAATTTTGGGTTTGTGGATAAAAACTTGATTTTAAAGTGTTTTTCAACTTGTTTTAACATGATTAGAAGCTTTCTAAAGTTACTTTGAAGTTTCGTTAAGAAATTCTTAAGTTTTAATGAATTTTTATCACAAAGGTCAAAACTTGTCAAAATATTTCGATACCTTAAAAAGTGTAGTTTTGTGTAGTTTAAAAGTTGATAATTAGCTGTAGATGAACAGAATTCGTTTCGTGCGAAAAGATTAAGTGTAGACCGAGATATTTGAATCTAAAATTTTCTATGCTGAAAGTTTTGGTTAAAAGATAAGGTAGCTTAGGCTTATGTTTGTGACTGTTTTAATGAAGTTGATGACTGATTATTGAATGTGTGTTTGTGTGGTTTGTCTTGTTGAAGTGTCAGAGTCAATAGAACCTTCAACGAGTAGATATAAAGGCAAAGAAAAGCTTGTCTAAGTTTTCAGTTTTTGACAAAAGCATATATTTTGGTGAGTGTTTAGATTAGCTTCTCGTAAGCGATTCATTGTGTTATTTGGGAATTTAGAAGTAGCCTAAACCCCTTCTCTAAATTCCAAGTGTAAGTGTTCTTTACCTATGCTAAATATGTGATAAATATATTTGTGAATTGTGATAAAGAGAGTTATGATGTGACAAAATATGAACATGTTTTTATGACTGTTGTGACGGTAAATATGATGGTATGTTATTCATGCCATGTGACAGTGTGTATAATGTGCTAATGATATGGTAAAGAGAGTTATGATGTGTATATATATGAATAATTGGTAAAGTAATATTTGATGACAGTATGGGTATTTTGGCCTTGTGACTTAATGAAACCGTTGGATATAGTTGGCATACCATAGGATTGTGAGTACTCACTTATATGTATCATGATATTTGGGGCGTTGAGGCCCAATGACAGTTTTTGGAGAGACAAGGGAATGCGAGCTAAACTCCATTCACTGGGATATGTGTGTTTGGTATGTTGGAGAGTGTTAGCTATAAGCTACACTTATGGGATATGTTCGACTCTACGAGTCTATGTGGGGTGTGTTAGAGACCAGTGTATCCGATTAGTGATGATGGAGCTTACTTTTATGTTTCATAGCTCAAGGGCCAAATTATCTTAAAAAGTGTATATATGTGTAATGTGATATATGCCTAAACGAGTATGTGGACGCTATGTAAATTATTATAAATTACGTTTAAATGGGATTATATGTGACTATATGTGATTAATATATATAGGAATATATGCCTAAATATTCATATACAAATGTGTAAAAGGGATACATGAAAGATGATTAAATATGTAAATTATGGCACTAAGTTAAAGACTTTTTGGGAAAATGCTAAAAGTTGTTTGGTTGATGCATGACGACTTGTTTGCGTAATGGTTATTCTGAGCATTCACTGAGCTTATTAAGCTCACCCACACCTTTTAAACCATTGCAGATAAGTAGTGCCAGTGTGAGCGGTGTGGTCTCGAGAAGTGATCCAAGCTAAGAACTTAGTTGCTATTAGTAGGTGTTATTTGTTTAATTGGGTTTTGGGAATAAAAGGCAATATAGTAGATGTTATGTGATTTTACTATGAATTTTTAGTTGATTGCATGCCTATTATGATTTATATTTTGTAGAATTGAAAATATGATGTTTGAGACTGCCATTTGAGGTATTTTGGTGTGCATTTTCTAAGGTATTTGATGCATGACATTTAGGATTAATCGAGAATGATCAATGTGCTGATATATGTTATATTTTTAAGGTCTAGAACAGAGGTATCGATATTCGGGTTTTAAAAAACAATACCTCTGCTATTTTCGAATTTCAGGAAGTTTATTTTGCTTGTAGGCATCGATATTTTTATCTCGAGTATCGATACTCGAGGTGAAATTATCGATTCTTCGTCAGTGGTACCTATACTTTCTGAAAGTTGGGTTTTTGAAACAAGAAACAATAAGCTAATTTGGTATCGATTTTTCCAAGTGGTATCGATACCACTTGAGAGAAATATCAATACCACTCTTTTAGTATCGATACTTACGTAATAGTTTGGAAAATTTGTCGATTGGTCTAAATGCATGTAGAATTATTGTTATAAGACTATGTGATGTATGTTTATTATGTAACAATAATAACTAAAAAGTAAGATTAACTTTAACACCTATATGAATACTAAAATAGAAGACATTTCTTTTAGAACAAGATTTTAAAATGTTTTGTATGACATGAGACGGTGATGTGGCATTCTGATATCCGGCTTGACAACCAGGCCGAGTATAGGGTGTTACACTCATGGTCTCAAGACATGACTGCCACGCTTGATAGCTTGACACAAAGTTCATATCTTAACCCTGCTTTCGAGTACTTTTAACTCTGAACGTTCATAAGTGGGCCCCATTAATCACATTTCCATCTAATTGCATAAGATTACTCAACTTTCTTTGAAATTCAACTACATAATTGTTGCTTATATCTTAACTGAGTTGCTCTGATAACGAATGTAGCATTTTCCATTCAAATCTGTTGAATGAATCAAGTATAAGGTATTACAAAATTATCTAAATACACAATTTACTAAATAATTATTATCATAAAATTTGCTTATTGTTTTTTTGGTATGTACAACCAAACAATTTTAAAAATCATTAGCATACAAATTAACGTGGTAGCATGTTATATTATTGAAAATGAATTACATATAAATTAAACAAATTTAGATTTTATAAAAGTTAAAGAGGTCAAAGAAACTTCTTATGAATAATATGAACTCAAAATATAAAAATCATATATATGATAGGTTATTTTGAGATTATCATAAATAAGAATAATTTGAGAAAATCTAAACTCCAAAAACTATTTAAACCTTAGAAAAATAAAACATTTTAATTAAAAAGTAGCCCAAGCACATTGTATAAAAATAAAACGAGGTAACCTAAAGAAATCAAATGCAACGAAACACTGAAGTTACATGGGGGACATCCATTGAAAGATGAGAGGCATACAGTTTCTTTTTCCTTTTTAATATATTTTCTTTAGTTTAAAGTGTATAGTTGACCAAAATTATAAAAAAAAAGAGATAAAATTGTTATAAAATGAAGATTACATTCGAAATCTAAGATTGTCTAATAGATGGCATTGAGATTACCTCTATATTTCATAATCTAAACACAATTGAGAATGTAAAATTAATGGCTCAAAGTAATATTTGGAATTCAAATGCGAGAATTCATATTACTTGAACCAAATGCCCTTAGAGTCATAAGGGCATCAAATTCTTCGAGATTCGAGGGCAGTTAACTTTAATAAAACTTAAAAATCTAGTGTTTGTTAAGAGAAAAAGCATGGAAAATAGGCCATTAGACATCAAAAAAAAAAAAACAAAAAAACAAAAAAACAAAAACAAAAACAAGATCCTATATAGCAAATTACTGGAGTTTATAGCATATGTACAACATATCTACAAAACTAAGGAACAAATTAGTTACTACATAAACTAAAACTAATCTAACAAAACAGAAGGGAAACCTACATCCGATACTATAGGAAGCTATGTTCAAAGGAAAATCATGCAGCAATTTATAGACAAAACCAACACCTCCGGGGAAAGCTTGCCCTATTTCCCAACCCTCAAACCCCCTTTTAAGAAAAGGTTAAAAAGAAACAAAGAATAGAGTTCATAATGTTAATGCATATAATTGGAGAGCTAAAGAATGTATGAAAAGAGAGCTCCAAAAGGAACAATAGAGGGACGAAAAATAATAATAGTAAAAAAGAAAAATATAACAATATTTGTCAGTTTTCATGTCTTGCCTTTCCCATGGAACCTTCTCTTTGATTTCGGAAGTGACCAAGAAGTTGTTGTGCCTGCAAAAGTAAAAAAAAAAAAAAAAAAACATATCATGTGCATCCAGAAAATTTCCTTTAGATTAAACAGTTATCAAAGAAGTAATCCATAAGCAGTCGTCAACTTTGAGATTTATTGAGGTTTACAAGAAAACCTTATGCCTTCCTGATGTCCCTACTTTCCACAATAGGTTTTGGAAACGCCAGTCTTTCAACCCTTCTAACATGTTATAATATGAATAAAATAATGCTATGTCCAATTTATTATAAATAATTAGACACATGGTAGAACGGCTCCTCAATACAGTTCATCACACAACATATAAGTAATATAATCCAAATTCAATGTATCGTGAAATGACACCAAAATTAAGGACTATAAGAACAATTTTGCTTATTACATTCAGATCAGAAGCAGACAATGCAGGGACCATAGCACCATAACAGAAAAAGAGGAAAAACTAAGCTGCTTACCTTTTCCTTAGCTCTTGGTGTGCCAGACTGGGACAATGCAACAAGGGGTGGCACAGCACCTTCTTGCAAAACCAGGGTACAAAACTTGGGACTATTAAGGCATAGTTGCAGTAATACAGAGGCAGCATTTTCTTTACCCCTACGTGATCCTGATTCAATAACTTCAACTAGTATGGGAATGCCACTTTCTCGTACAATTGCCAGACGCCCTTCACCAATTGTTGACAGGTTCGAGAGAAGAGCGACTGCCTTGTCAACCATCCCACTATCAGGATCCATTAACTCAACAAGGTATTTTACTGCACCTGCTTGAACTATACGAGCTTTATTTTCATGAAAGATTGATAAGTTAAACAAAGCAGTAACAGCATCTTTTTTTCCTCTCAATGTTCCTGAGGACAAAAGTTTCACCAAGGCTTTGACAGCACCTGAACGTCCAATCCTTGCCTTGCACTCTTCCAACACAGAAAGACTGAACAATGCTGCTGCAGCAGTTTCTTTTGCTCCATCATTTCCAGACTTTAGAACATGAATTAGTGGCTCTATTGCTCCAGATTTTGCAATCACAGCCTTATTATCTTCATTAATCGAAAGATTCAAAAGGGCTGTAACAGCATGCTCTTGTGTTATCTTTACCTCCGAGTAAAATAGAGAAAGTAATGGTGCAATAGCACCACAGCGTCCTATAATTATACGATTGTCCATGTTGTGCTTTGCAAGGAGACGTAATTCTGCAGCAGCTGTAGTTTGGACTTCATTTGATACGCTTTGAAGGTTGTCAACTAGTTTCTTCACAAGGGAACTAGTGATCAAGTCATCACACCCTGGCCTAGAAAATGCACTGGAGTATGCTCTGTTATAATTATGGTTTCCATTGACCGCATCTTCTATTTTTGTTCCAGAAACCTGCAACTGCTTTCCCATTATCGAGTGAGAAAGTCCATATTCTTTTGTTGAAGTAAAATTGCCAAGGCTCTTAGATGAAATTTCAGCTAGCTCATTGATTTCATTCTTCTTTGACCTCATTGACAAGTCATTTGAAGCAGGAGTAGGTGCATAATCAACACTGTAGATTGCACTTGAGGCTGACTCAGTCCTGTTGTGAACATATGATTGATCAGGAGATTGGTGGTCATACTTGCCAGTCTCCCTGCTTTGGCATCTGTTGCATTCTCCACTAAATCTGGAAGAGCTGTCAATCATCTGCTTCTCTAAACCATTTCCAACTTCAAGAGATGACCTCGATGCGGAACTGCTACTATAAGAATAGGTTAAATCTTGAGAAGATATATGGTTTGAAGGAGAAGAGATTGAAACAAGTTTAGCATTGGAAAGTTGCAAGTTATTTTCCTCACACCAACTTGTTACCATTGCTTTGACCGTGTAATTTGGAACGAGATTTTTATGTGCGAGCGTTTGACGGGTCTTTGGGCAAATGGTCAGGCCACTATCAAGCCACTTTTGGATGGAAGCTCTGTCATAAGTTTGCCCAGAAGCAACAAATACAGGATCCAGCATGAGCTCCAATGACAGGGGGCAAAGGAAGTCTGGAGGTATCAAAATGCCACTTGTGGGTTCAAAGTGCTCAATCTTAAGCATATAATCTTGTATATGGGAGATGAGATCCATAATCTGATTGATTTGATCTATTTTCCCTTTTGCATTGTTGACTTGCGCATCAGTTCTTTCCCTTTCCAAAGCCAAAGTTTCTTTCAGCAATTCCTGGTTTGACATCAGGTTTAGTGATTTCATAACATTTATCAGATGCTCTGTGCAGGGAATAGCATCATCTTTTTTACTTCTCAAAGCCTGTCCTATATTTTCTGATGGTCTCTCCTGCTCCATACTTTTAATTTCCCGCATACAGTGCTGAAACAGTTGAAAATCAATTAGTCTCACTACTAAAAAGCTAACTCAGCACTGAGAAAGTGATAGTTGTTGTCATCCAGATACCTTTAGTAATTTCTTAGAGAACAGAGAACAAATTTTAGGGAAAAAGAAAAGAACAGCATTTTTGTCATCCACATGTAGAATGAAGAAAAAGACACTGGTTTTTTTCATACCTGTACACTGGTTATACTTGATGATGATGGAGTTGACTGCAATAATCTATATAATATGTGACATATCTGAAGTGAAGAGCTTTGCATTTTTGTCAGAAAAGGTTCACTCTGGAGAACCTGCATGGTTTAAGTGTAAGAAATATGATAGTACAAGGAGCCTCAAAATCCTATTTCTTGTACACAAGGTATTCATAACATATTTCAACATCCAATATTTAAGCTTGTTTTTCCTTTTGGGTGACTGCACCACAGAAAGGGGAGAAGTCCTTTTCCCTCTCCCCATCCCATTTGTTTTACTAAAATGCTACATGTGATTGCACGAAAAACATGAAGAAAAGAAATACACTTTCTAGCAATGTGATAAACTGGATTAGCTTGGCCATTTTACGACTCTTTTAGTGTTCTCCAAAATTATTTCATTTTAATAACAAGTTCACACCATCTTTATTACTTCTAAATTAGACTGTGTTGCATTTGCATGATATAGATTTTCTTGCATTCTACAAGAAACCGGGTCATAGTTGCAATCATGTCATTCAAATTCTCTTCTATGAACTATAATATTCTACAAACTGAATCTTCAGAGAATCTCAGTCTGAAGGAGAACATTTAGATACTTAATACTGATTATGATCTTCATTAAAGTGACTGAGCATCAATCCTTAGCTCATCAAGCATATCTAAAATGTATTCAGTAAAGACTAAAATGAAACTTACCCTGTGAATTTTGCTCATCTTAGGACACCAGTGCTCCATGAATTCTCGAGCCTCATTAACAAGCATATCTAGCTCTTCGCACTCTTTGTATAGGATATCATCTGAAGGTATCTCGCACTCAATAACATCATCAAGCAGTGGTTTCAAAAGTTTTAACACAATAACCATGTTCCTATAATCTTTTTCGACAGGAGCAACTTTTATTGTCTGACATGATACCAGATGAATGAATCGAGATATACTGTTTACAAGACAACTCACTGAGGTTGTGTCCATCTGACCTGCTTTTCATGGAGCATATCAGAAAATTTTAAAAATTAGTACAAGAGTGCCCTTTAAAAAACACAAGTTTGCATATTTGATTGTGTTGTCTTTTTCCCATACTCTCTACTCGAGCAGAAAGATCGTACACAGACAAAAACATTCACTGCTGTGAAAATTATTAGTTTGCCACCACCATGGAACTTGGCCTTTTTTCCCTACCATGTAAGGAAATCCACTTTGACTAAATTTCCAATTTAAATATATATAATATTTTCTAATTTTAAGTATAAAACAAAAGGCTTCTGACTATTGCCAATGGGAAGAACACACATCAATTATTCTAGAAAAAATATCATTCATTGCATTTTCCATGATGACTTTTTTCTCATAGAGTCTAAGGAAATATTAGACTGACTTTCCAACAAAAGATAAAATAATATAAATAAAATAAAAGATCAGATCAGATCTTCCCTTCATCAGAAAATATAATAGCTTGGGGACTGAAAAAAGGATTTTATCTACTGGTCTCAATGAAAAACGACACACGTATAACCACTGTGATCTTGAATGACAAAATAATAAAGCTAGTAAAGTTTTATACGAAAACGGTTGTGAATAAAAAAAAAGCTTGATAAAAGTGTAAAGTATAATACACAGCTCCATTGTTTCTTAAGAGAGGGAAAGAAACAAAAAAAAAATGAAATCTTAAAACCTCAAATTATTCATTTAGTAGCTGAAGAAAGCTTGATAAGAGTTTTGAGCCCAACAATATCAAAAGCTGAGTATAAAAGAGCTACTATGAGATCAAGAAAAGGGTGTTATGTAAGCTCACTGAATCAAGGTAAAAAATAAAGAATTTTTTGTTCTTAACTTCAATTAGAAACATGATTCAAATACTACCCAAGTCCATACTTATGAACTAACAAAACAAAAGCACAAAATTCACCTGAAAGCAGGACCATTTCCCAATGCTTAAATCCAATTCAAAACAACAAAACCAGTTTATATAAAGAAAACACCCAGCAAAGTACTTTTTAAAAATATATAAAATGTATTGAGAAATCCACATTTAAACACACAGAGCAAGCATCTTTTTAACATTGAAAGCATACCTCTTTCTTGAAGTTGGTTTACGCTTGTAAAACAAAGAAAGCACAGATCCTGATGTACATTTGACTAATGAAAAATGAAAAAGAAAATCCCTTCAATGGAAATGATCAAAATTTAAATCTTTAACATTCAAGCTCTGAATTTTTTCCTCATAACAAGGCTGCATAAGAAAAAGAAGAGTGCTGCAGAAAACTGATGAAAAAAATTGAAAAAGAAAAAAATAAAAAAAGTAAACTGGGTGGGCCCTGTTTAGTTGATGATTTGTTGGGTTATGACTTATTGAGTAGAAAATTAATTAAGAGTAGGGGAGACTTGATTAATTAAGATTTAGTATTTAATCAAATGATTAGATAAAACAAAGACAAGAGCTAAGTCAAGGGGGAAGGACTTATGTTTTTTTTTTATGATTTGGTAAAATAATAAACTTAACTCTTAATTTTTACATCTATTAAATTGATTTTTTTAGTTAAATTTAATCCTTAACATTTTAAATAATATTAATTTTAATAGAAATACTAACTAAAAAGTTAATTTTTTTTAATGATGTTGGCATAGCAACCTAAAAATATATGTATACTTCATTCTGACATGACATTATTTATCTTATATGTCATATTAATAAATAATTTAAAATTTTTTAAAAAAATTGAAAAAATTAAATAAAATTAAAATTAAATAAACATAAAAATTCAAAAAAAAAAAAACTAGCAAAAAGTACATGTGCATTATTACGTAAGTTTGTCATGTTTAAAAAATTATCATTTAGTCAATATTTTTGTTAAAGAAATAATTCAACTCTTTTTCAAAGGTATATCAAATTTGACTTTTTTTTTTAGTTAAAAGACCAAATTTAGTTAAAAATAGAATAAAGGCCAAATTGAAAAAAAAAACTATAAACATTAAGGCTTTGCTTAGTAGAGTGAAAAAAAATTGGAAGGATAAAAAATTGAACCAGTAAACAACTAAAAGGATGGAAAATATAAATTTTCTTTCCATAGATGTGCTTGGTAAGAAAGATGAAAAAATGAAAAGAAAAATAATTTTCTTTCCTCATTTTTTAATAGAGTTGAAAATTGAAAGGAGATAAAATAAAACATTTAAAGAATACATAAATTTGAACTAACATACACATCTCTTATTTTCTATCCTCTTGTCATTCAAATTTGGAATGATTAGTTTTTATGTATTAGGACAAGAATTGATCATCTCTTCTATTTTGTTTTCTCTCATTTTTCTTACCAACCAAACACACTCAAAATTTATATTCTTTTCTGTAACACCCCGTACCCGAGACCGTTGCCGGAGTCGGACACGAGGGGGTTCACAGACTAATTTCGCTTACTATCGCAGTCCATTTTAAAAATTTCCAGGCAGTTGGCTAACTGCGTCACTGTCACCTTAAAAATCATATCTTGAGTTTCACAACTCGAAAATCAGTTTCGTAATTTTTCCCTGAAACTAGACTCATATGCCCATCTACATATTTTTTTCTAGAATTTTTGGTCGGGCCAATTAGTACAGTTTATTAGTAAAAGTCTCCTATGTTACAGGGATCGACTACACTGACCTTTGCGCATTACGACTTGGATATCTCCCTTCATAGAGCTTCAATACTGATGATGTTAGTTTCTATAGAAACTAGACTCAGAGGAATCTATACATATATGGCATGACTCCTAATTATCTCTGGTTAATTTATAATGAATTTCCAAAGTCGGAACAGGGAATCCAGAAACCGTTCTGGCCCTGTCTCACGAGAACCTGAATATCTCTTAACATACTGTCCATATGATCGTTTCGTTACTTTCCTATGAAAATAGATTCATCAAGGTTCGTTTACATAATTTATTCACTATTTAATTCCATTCCTACTATTTTTAGTGATTTTCCAAATCTACATCACTGCTGCTGTCAGCATCTGCCTTTAAGGTAGACTTTACCTATTTCATAGTTTCCATGATTCAACTAGCCCTTTTAGCATAAATAGCACAAATTATGATAGTGATTAACCATTCCCATGGCCAATCCTTGTTAAGCATATCCATACCTCTCAATAACCATATCCATACCAAATGATTATAACATTATGCTCAAACATATATAAGCCATTTTCGCATGGCTATCCAAAATTACACAAATCCAAAGGGTCCATGACCCACAACAAAAAGGGTAGTCCTATACATGCCATTTCGAAGTTCAACCAAAATTGTACCAAAAAGGGGGGGCTTTGATAGTGTGGGCGACTTCGACTTCAAAATCCCGAGTCCGATAGCTGAAGAACCAAAATCTATAAAACAGAGAATCAAAGAAACGGAGTAAGCAATTTATTCTTAGTAAGTTTTGAGCAAGGGATTCCAGCACAACAAAAGTATAGCATTCATATAGCTAAACGGATAATTTCATATGCACAAATTTTCGATATCATACTTACTTCACATTACCAACCCTTATGTTCATACACAAAAGATCAACTTAGCCAAAGGCCGGTAGCTCATTTATCAACTGAGCGAATACTTATTTGTAAGGGCTCAACGAATTCAAAGCACATACGAAACATACCTCAATGTTGGGATGTTACAAGCGTATTAACTGAAATTTTTACAGCAAGATCATTCATTCCCAAATCACGTACCTTCGGAATTTAACCGGATATAGCTACTCGTTCAAATGCCTTCGGGACATAGCCCGGTTATAGTAACTCGCACAAATGCCTTCGGATCTTAGTCCGGTTATAGTAACTCGCACAAATGCCTTCGGGACTTAACCCGGATTTAGTAACTCGCACCAATGCCTTCGGGCTTAGCCCGGAATTAGTAACTCGCACAAATGCCTTCGGATCTTAGTCCGGATATGGTCACTTAGCACAAAGCCTTCGGGACTTAGCCCGGACATCATTCAAATAACCATGCACATTTAACAATAAATCATGGCACATTCGTATTTCATTTTTGTCAGCAAAACTCAAACACAAGACACTTATCATTCTTGCAATTTCGGCTCAATAGCCACACACAAAGAGCATGATTTTGATTTGCTTAAAACATGATCTAATCAAATCATAATTTAAGCTCTATTACTCAAGAAATTACCTCGGATGTTATCGAACGATTCCGATGGCTATTCGACCACTTTTTCCTTCCCTTTATCGGATTTAGATCCCCTTTGCTCTTAGCTTAATTAAACAAATAAATTGATTTAATCATTTGAGCATCGAAAAGAGGAACACAAGGCACTTGCCCATATTTATACATTAGACATTAAAGTCACATACATGTGAAATCATGCATCAACTCAACATATTATCTCACACTTCCTTTTAGCCGATTTTCTAAGCCAAGATAAAAGCATCAATATGCTTGCCTCTAACCGAATACATGCAACGCCAATCCATCTCATGTGGCCGAATATGCATGTCTACGTTGAGGCCAATTATATACTTAGTACCACATATAAATGACATACATTTTACTAACTAATGCATTACCTATTATAACTCAATATGCATCCATCATTTACTCCATAACTAAACCACCACCATATATAAACATATACCTTGGGATGATATATATATGTATCATACCAATACATCATGTGCAAATATATATATATATATGCAAGAGCCGAATCACAAGGCTGATTATAGCCATCTCATATATTTTCATCCCATACCCGAATGCACAAGTACATTATAATAGCTTCCAACTTAATTCATCATAAATTTCCCTTTTTTTTTTCATGGCCGAATGCTCTTTCTACACCATTTACCTTCACAAAGCATGAATTTCATCATCCAACTTACAAGCTTACAATCTCATGAAGTTTAACCTCATAGTACCTATCAAACTCTCACTCATTAGCTTCTATCATAAACCTCCAACAACACCAAATAAACATATACTTCGTGGGTCTATGGTAGAACTAAGAAAGGAACTCATAGATATCAAGATGTAAGCAACTACCATTATTCATCTAAGTTTAGCATGAAACACAATCATCACCCTTATTAATCTTTTATAGCCGAAAACCATACTCACCCCCAAAATCAAAATTTCAACATGGTTTACAAAAATCACTTGATAACTCACTCAATATCAACTAAAATTTCAAAAGCTAGTGCAAACTTCCTTACCTTAATAGTGACCTAAGATGACCGATTGCTTCACTCCCTTCTTCTTCCTTTCAATTCGGCCAAGAAGAACTAAAGAACACAACTTGTTTTTCTTTCTTCCTTAGAACATTCGGCTAAGGGAAATGAAGAAAAATGGACACTTTTTTTTGTTTTCTTTCTTACATTCACGGCAATGGGGAGGGGAAGAAACAATCACACACATTCTTTCCTTTTTCCATTTCTTTATTACCCATACTCCTTATTTTATTGTTCCTAACATACATCACTAACATAACATGTTTGTGACATGTTTCCACTCATAGCATGGCCGGCCACTAGCTCAAATATTGGGCAATTTGACATGCAAACCCACCATTTCTATAACATGCATTAATAAGCCACTTTACATTTGCCTAGCACATTTCTAAATTTTTTCACATAAGTCCCATTTACTAAAATTCACCTACAATTAAACAAAATTCAAATATGAAATTTTCACACATGCATATATACATACAATAAGCATAAAATATGACAGCTAATTATTTTTATGACTCGGTTTAGCGGTCCCGAAACCACTTCCCGACTAGGGTCAATTTTGGGCTGTCACAACTCTCCCCCACTTAAGAAATTTTCGTCCCCGAAAATCTTACCGATAAATAAGTTTGGGTATCGTTCTTTCATGGCATTCTAGGTTTCCCAAGTAGCTTCTTCGACTCTGTGTTTGAGCCATAATACCTTTACTAACGGAACCCTTTTGTTTCGCAACTCCTTCACTTCACGAGCTAGGATACGCATCGGTTCTTCTTCATAACTCATATCGGCTTGAATTTCAACCTCTGATGGGCTAATTATGTGCGATGGATCAGATCTATAGCGTCGAAGCATCGAAACATGAAAGACGTCGTGAATCTTTTCAAGTTCAGGGGGCAAAATCAATCGATACGCAACTGGACCAACTCGTTCAGAGATTTCGTACGGCCCAATGAATCTCGGACTCAACTTGCCCTTACGGCCAAATCTGAGTACCTTTTTCCAAGGCGAAACTTTAAGAAACACTTTATCTCCCACCTGATATTCAATGTCTTTTCGTTTCAAATCCGCATACGATTTCTGACGATCTGTGGCTGCCTTCAGACTTTCACGGATTACCTTTACTTTCTGTTCGGCATCTTTAATCAAATCAACTCCGAAAATTTTACTTTCACCGAGCTCGGTCCAAAACAATGGTGTACGGCATTTACGACCGTACAAAACCTCGTAAGGTGCCATCTTAATACTTGATTGAAAACTATTGTTGTAAGCGAATTCAATCAAAGGTAAATACCGTTCCCATGAACTACTGAACTCGAGGATGTAACATCTCAACATATCCTCAAGTGTCTGAATTATCCACTCGGATTGACCATCGGTTTGGGGGTGAAAAGCAGTGCTAAAATGCAGCTTGGTACCCAAAGCTTCTTGCAATTTCTTCCAAAATCGTGAGGTGAATCTTGGATCTCTATCCGACACGATAGAAATAGGTACCCCGTGTAATCTCACAATCTGAGAAACGTACAATTCAGCTAGTTTATCCAATGAAAAATCCTTACGCACAGGGATAAAGTGAGCCGGCTTAGTCAGTCTATCAACAACAACCCAAATCGCATCCTTCTTACTTGCTGACAATGGCAGTCCGGACACAAAGTCCATTGTGACTCGATCCCATTTCCACTCAGGTATCATGATCGGCTGAAGTAATCCTGAAGGCACTTGATGTTCCGCTTTCACTTGTTGACATATTAAACATCTCGAAACAAAGTCGGAGATGTCTCGTTTCATACCATGCCACCAAAACCGACGTTTCAAATCGTTGTACATTTTCGTACTCCTCGGGTGAATTGACATTCGGCTACAATGGGCTTCGTTCAGAATCATCGAAATGAGTTCTGAATTTCTTGAAACACACAACCGACTTCTGAACCTCAAACAATCGTCATCATCAATTTGAAATTCGGATTCCATATTCGGAGCACATTCAGCCCGTTTTGCAACCAATTCATCGTCGACTTTCTGAGCTTCACGAATTTGACGAATCAATAATGGTTTGGCCTTTAATTCAGCTACTAACACATTGTCGGGTAGAACAGACAAGTGCACATTCATCGCTCGTAAAGCAAACAGTGATTTCCGGCTTAAGGCGTCCGCAACCACATTAGCCTTTCCCGGGTGGTAATCAATGACAAGCTCGTAATCTTTCAACAACTCAAGCCAACGTCTTTGTCGCAGATTTAAGTCTCTTTGAGTCATCAAATATTTGAGACTTTTGTGATCCGAAAATACATGGCACTTTTCACCAAATAAGTAATGTCGCCATATTTTAAAGCGAATACGATGGCAGCTAGTTCGAGATCATGGGTCGGATAATTTTTCTCATGTGGCTTTAATTGTCTCGACGCATAGGCCACCACTCGACCTTCTTGCATCAATACGCAACCCAACCTAAGTAGGGATGCGTCACTATAAATGACAAACTCTTTGCCTGATTCGGGTTGCACTAAAATTGGAGCTTCAGTCAAATAAGTTTTCAGTTGATCGAAACTTTTCTGACATTTCTCCGTCCATTCGAACTTAACATCCTTTTGAAGTAGCTTCGTCAGTGGTGTGGTTATCATCGAGAAACCTTTGACAAATCGTCGGTAATAACCGGCGAGTCCCAAAAAGCTCCGAACCTTAGTAATATTTCTCGGAGGCTTCCAGTTAAGTATGGCTGAAATTTTGTTCGGGTCAACTCGAATACCCGATGAGGATACCACATGACCCAAGAAGCTAACCTCTCTTAACCAGAACTCACACATATTGAACTTAGCATATAACTGCTTATCCCGCAAAATTTGCAACACTAGTCTCAGGTGCTCAGCATGTTCGGTCTCATCTCTTGAATAGACCAAGATGTCATCAATGAACACAACTACGAACCGATCCAAATATGGTCTGAAGATCCGATTCATCAAATCCATAAATACCGCAGGGGCATTAGTGAGTCCAAACGGCATCACTAAGAACTCGTAGTGACCATATCTCGTTCTGAAGGCAGTTTTGGGTATGTCCGAATCTCGAATTCGCAACTGATAATAGCCCGATCTCAAATCTATTTTTGAGAACACTGAGGCTCCCTTCAGTTGGTCGAACAAATCATCGATACGCGGTAACGGATATTTGTTCTTTATTGTCACTTTATTCAGCTGACGATAGTCAATGACAACCTCATGGTTCCGTCCTTCTTTTTCACGAATAATACTGGTGCACCCCAAGGTGAGAAACTTGGTCGAGCGAAACCTCTATCCGTCAATTCTTGCAACTGAGCTTTCAACTCTTTTAACTCGGTTGGTGCCATACGATACGGAGCTATCGAAATCGGCGTAGTCCCAGGTACAAGCTCAATACCAAACTCTATCTCCCGAACAGGTGGTAAACCCGGTAATTCTTCAGGAAAAACATCCGGGTATTCACAAACCACCGGCACAGATTTGGGTTTCTTTTCTAATTCTTTGTCATCAAGTACATACGCAAGGTATGCTTCGCACCCTTTTCTTACATATTTCTGGGCTAACATTGAGGATATTACAGCTGGCAACCCCTTTAAGTCCGTAGACTCAACTCGAATTATCTCGTTATTTGTGCACCTCAAATCAATAGTCTTGCTTTTGCAATTCACAACCGCATCATGCGCGGTCAACCAATCCAAACCAAGAATAACATCAAATTCATCAAACGGCAAAAGCATCAAGTCCGCCGGAAAACAGGAACCTCGAATTACTAGGGGACATTTCTTACACACTTTGTCGACAAGCACGTAACGACCTAAGGGATTTGACACCCGAATTACGAACTCAGTAGACTCAATAGGTAAAGTCTTACTGGATGCTAAGGTTTCACATATGTAAGAATGAGTAGAACCGGGGTCAATCAAAGCAATTACATTAGTATCAAAGAGAGTAAAAGTACCGGTAATAACATCAGGCGAAGAAGCATCCTCGCGGGCACGTATAGCATAAGCTCTAGCAGGCGCACGGCCTCGGATCTGGTCGTAGCATCTCTAGATCCTCTCTGACCACCACTAGCATTGCCCGTATTTCTAGATGGTCTACCTCGAGCAGTGGTAGCACCCGGTTTCCCACTCTGATTTACATTCTGTTCAGACGACCTCGGGCAATCTTTAATGAAGTGGTCAACTGATCTGCACTTGTAACAGGAGCGGTCATGGAATCTACAACTCCCCGAATTCCATTTACCGCAATATCGACATTCTGTTCTGTCTCGACGTTCATTCCCAACACTGGCGATCGAAGTGCCTCGTGTACCCACAGGGGGTCGATCACGATCTCGTCTAAAAAGGCCCGAAGTGCCTCTAGACCGGCCCACATCATCTCGAAATTTCTTCGATGCCTGTTGAAGAGACTTTCTCGAGGATCTTTTACGAAACTCTCCAGTTCCCACATCAACTTTTTGTTTTTCTTTTCTAAGCTCTTCGGCTTTACAAGCTCGCTCGACAAGTACTACGAACTCTCGTATTTCAAGAATGCCAACGAACATTTTTATATCTTCATTCAGCCCATCCTCGAAGCGTTTACACATGATAGCCTCGGACGAAACACATTCTCGAGCGTATCTACTAAGTCTAACAAATTTTCGCTCGTAATCAGTAACTGACATAGAACCTTGCTTAAGCTCAAGAAATTCCTTCCGTTTTTGATCAACAAATCTCTGACTGATATACTTTTTCCGAAACTCAGTTTGGAAAAACTCCCAAGTTACTTGCTCTCGGGGCACAACAGAAGTCAGAGTACTCCACCAATAGTAGGCAGAATCACGTAGCAAGGAGATAGTACACTTTAGGCACTCATCGGGTGTGCAGGATAGCTCGTTGAGTACCCGGATAGTGTTGTCCAACCAAAATTCAGCTTGCTCGGCATCATCGCTGTCCGTAGCTTTAAATTCAGTAGCCCCATGTTTTCAGATTCTGTCAAATGGGGGCTTATTTGACCTTATTTGGTCAGTTTCCAGAGGTATTGTAGGTGCGGGGGTTGTATTAGTCGGGAATGGAGGTTGTGGAACAGCCGTATTAGTTCGAATGTATTGGTTGAACCAATCATTCATCACGCTATAGAAAGCTTGTCTAGCTTCATCATTCGGATTACTAGCATTAGGTTGAGAGTCCGCCAGCGCTGTCCCTTGTGCGGGAGCAGGCGCTACACTCTCCAAATCATCAGCTACCGCTCGGTCGGGATCGGGATCCATTACTATAAATAAACACATTTGCAAATGTCAGAAATCACCACACTATCAAGTAATCACATAAAATGGCATGTATAGCTAGACCCAACGCATTACGGTAGTTCTAGAATTGACTAAACCGTAGCTCTGATACCAATAAAATTGTAACACCCCGTACCCGAGACCGTTGCCGGAGTCGGACACGAGGGGGTTCACAGACTAATTTCGCTTACTATCGCAGTCCATTTTAAAAATTTCCAGGCAGTTGGCTAACTGCGTCACTGTCACCTTAAAAATCATATCTTGAGTTTCACAACTCAAAAATCAGTTTCGTAATTTTTCCCTGAAACTAGACTCATATTCCCATCTACATATTTTTTTATAGAATTTTTGGTCGGGCCAATTAGTACAATTTATTAGTAAAAGTCTCCCATGTTACAGGGATCGACTACACTGACCTTTGCGCATTACGACTTGGATATCTCCCTTCACAGAGCTTCAATACTGATGCTGTTTGTTTCTATAGAAACTAGACTTAGAGAGGAATCTATACATGTATGGAATGACTCCTAATTATCTCTGGTTGATTTATAATGAATTTCCCAAGTCGGAACAGGGAATCCAGAAACCGTTCTGGCCCTGTCTCACGAGAACCTGAATATGTCTTAACATACTGTCCATATGATCGTTTTGTTACTTTCCTATGAAAATAGATTCATCAAGGTTCGTTTACCTAATTTATTCACTATTTAATTCCATTCCTACTATTTTTAGTGATTTTCCAAATCTACATCACTACTGTTGTCAGCATCTGCCTTTAAGGTAGACTTTACCTATTTCATAGTTTCCATGATTCAACTAGCCCTTTTAGCATAAATAGCACAAATTATGATAGTGATTAACCATTCCCATGGCCAATCCTTGTTAAGCATATCCATACCTCTCAATAACCATATCCATACCAAATGATTATAACATTATGCTCAAACATATATAAGCCATTTTCGCATGGCTATCCAAAATTACACAAATCCAAAGGGTCCATGACCCACAACAAAAAGGGTAGTCCTATACATGCCATTTCGAAGTTCAACCAAAATTGTACCAAAAGGGGGGGGCTTTGATAGTGTGGGCGACTTCGACTTCAAAATCCCGAGTCCGATAGCTGAAGAACCAAAATCTATAAAGCAGAGAATCAAAGAAACGGAGTAAGCAATTTATGCTTAGTAAGTTTTGAGCAAGGGATTCCAGCACAACAAAAGTATAGCATTCATATAGCTAAACGGATAATTTCATATGCACAAATTTTCGATATCATACTTACTTCACATTACCAACCCTTATGTTCATACACAAAAGATCAACTTAGCCAAAGGCCGGTAGCTCATTTATCAACTGAGCGAATACTTATTTGTAAGGGCTCAACGAATTCAAAGCACATACGAAACATACCTCAATGTTGGGATGTTACAAGCGTATTAACTGAAATTTTTATAGCAAGATCATTCATTCCCAAATCACGTACCTTTGGAATTTAACCGGATATAGCTACTCGTTCAAATGCCTTCGGGACATAGCCCGGTTATAGTAACTCGCACAAATGCCTTCAGATCTTAGTCCGGTTATAGTAACTCGCACAAATGCCTTCGGGACTTAACCCGGATTTAGTAACTCGTACCAATGCCTTCGGGCTTAGCCCGAAATTAGTAACTCGCACAAATGCCTTCGGATCTTAGTCCGGATATGGTCACTTAGCACAAAGCCTTCGGGACTTAGCCCGGACATCATTCAAATAACCATGCACATTTAACAATAAATCATGGCACATTCGTATTTCATTTTCGTCAGCAAAACTCAAACACAAGACACTTATCATTCTTGCAATTTCGGCTCAATAGCCACACACAAAGAGCATGATTTTGATTTGCTTAAAACATGATCTAATCAAATCATAATTTAAGCTCTATTACTCAAGAACTTACCTCGGATGTTGTCGAACGATTCCGATGGCTATTCGACCACTTTTTCCTTCCCTTTATCGGATTTAGATCCCCTTTGCTCTTGAGCTTAATTAAACAAATAAATTGATTTAATCATTTGAGCATCGAAAAGAGGAACACAAGGCACTTAGCCCATATTTATACATTAGACATTAAAGTCACATACATGTGAAATCATGCATCAACTCAACATATTATCTCACACTTCCTTTTACTAACTAATGCATTACATATTATAACTCAATATGCATCCATCATTTACTCCATAACTAAACCACCACCATATATAAACATATACCTTGGGATGATATATATATGTATCATACCAATACATCATGTGCAAATATATATATATATGCAAGAGCCGAATCACAAGGCTGATTATAGCCATCTCATATATTTTCATCCCATACCCGAATGCACAAGTACATTATAATAGCTTCCAACTTAATTCATCATAAATTTCCCTTTTTTTTTCATGGCCGAATGCTCCTTCTACACCATTTACCTTCACAAAGCATGAATTTCATCATCCAACTTACAAGCTTACAATCTCATGAAGTTTAACCTCATAGTACCTATCAAACTCTCACTCATTAGCTTCTATCATAAACCTCCAACAACACCAAATAAACATATACTTCGTGGGTCTATGGTAGAACCAAGAAAGGAACTCATAGATATCAAGATGTATGCAACTACCATTATTCATCTAAGTTTAGCATGAAACACAATCATCACCCTTATTAATCTTTTATAGCCGAAAACCATACTCACCCCCAAAATCAAAATTTCAACATGGTTTACAAAAATCACTTGATAACTCACTCAATATCAACTAAAATTTCAAAAGCTAATACAAACTTTCTTACCTTAATAGTGACCTAAGATGACTGATTGCTTCACTCCCTTCTTCTTCCTTTCAATTCGGCCAAGAAGAACCAAAGAACACAACTTGTTTTTCTTTCTTCCTTAGAACATTCGGCCAAGGGAAATGAAGAAAGATGGACACTTTTTTTTTGTTTTCTTTCTTACATTCACGGCAATGGGGAGGGGAAGAAACAATCACACACATTCTTTCCTTTTTCCATTTCTTTATTACCCATACTTCTTATTTTATTGTTCCTAACATACATCACTAACATAACATGTTTGTGACATGTTTCCACTCATAGCATGGCCGACCACTAGCTCAAATATTGGGCAATTTGACATGCAAACCCACCATTTCTGTAACATGCATTAATAAGCCACTTTACATTTGCCTAGCACATTTCTAAATTTTTTCACATAAGTCCCATTTACTAAAATTCACCTACAATTAAACAAAATTCAAATATGAAATTTTCACACATGCATATATACATACAATAAGCATAAAATATGACAGCTAATTATTTTTATGACTCGGTTTAGCGGTCCCGAAACCACTTCCCGACTAGGGTCAATTTTGGGCTGTCACATTTTCACATTTTCACTCCCTCATTCCATCCTCACTTTTCCACCCAACCAAACATACCTTAAAAGGCTAAATTTATTTTTATGTATTACCTTTTTTTATCATTATTCAATTTAATATTTGATTTATATTTATCATTAAAAAAAACTAATCTTTAGATGCCTAATAAGTCTTGGGAATAATGATAAATTTAGGTTTAGTTTTTTTGCTACTTTGATTCTACTTTTTATAATTTTAGTTTTCAACCTTTAAAATTTAGTAAAATTGTTTGTTTGAGAATGAAAAAGCTAATTAAACCATTAAAAATTTTAACACAAGTGGTAAGTGTACAATTTCCAATTTATTTGTTATAATTTTTCTCTTGAATTTTGCTATTTAAATTTTTAATTCTATTATTTAGACTATATTTTATTTATTATTGATTTGGATGAGTAATTAGAGAAAACAAATTTAAAATTCATTTTTTGGCAAGTTTGTGTGAATTGGACTTTCAACACAACGTTGCTTCAACATTTTGGCAATAACTTGAGTTATAGAACTTCGTTTTGGGCACATAATATATTCATTCGAAGGGAACTGAAAGATCTAACCAAATTTATTTCATAAATCAAGCCCAAAAAATTTTAGGAATGTGTCAAAAATAGTCTAGAAGTTTGACACAATAATCTACCAAAATTTTGCTTTATTTTAATTAAGGACACTTTTGTATTTTCTCCTGCATGTGATTTTTGTCCTATAAATAGTTATTATTAGTTTAATACCTAGACATAGTCACTCTTAGTATTTGAATTTTGTGTTTTATTTATTTTATGGGTTGTTAATCTCTTCTTTTCTAGACAAAGGAACTTTGAAGTTTGATTAAGTAGTTTGTGAGATCTAATTGTTCTTTATCTTTTCTTTGTTCTTTGGTATTTGCATGTCTTCTGATTTAATTAAAAATATTCAGGTCTGTTGAATATAAGGTCCATATTCAATTGCTTATAATATTTTATAATTGCTAAATTTGTAATTGTTTAATTTGTTGTAATAATTGTGACGAATAGCATAATAGGATATGATAGAGATATGCATTCTACAATGTGTGGGCATGCAATATAACTTAAATAATTTTATTTCTTCTTGTTTTAATTTTAATTTTAATTTTAATTTTTTTTTGTTTATTTTATGCATCGATCTTCTCGTATAGGTGAACTCCAGTATGCTCCAAAGATTGAGGAAGGAAGGTAAAATTCAAAATAACCACTTATTTTCATCCATCAATCATGATTTGGGAAACAAATCGTTAAAATTGTCTACCGATGTAGAAAAGTGAAAACTTTGGTCACTTCATCTAACGAATTAGAAGGTAAAGAAACTATGTCCCATTGAGAACCAACTATAAGAGAGTTAGTTGTGTTGAATATAAATCAACAACCATTTTGCGTCAAGTATCAAGAATTAGAGGTATCCTTAAATTCTGCATTAATTCATTTATTGATGTAACACCCCTTAACCGATCGAATTGTTGGGTTTAAGTTACGGGTTGCTATAGTTGTTGGAGAAAATACGAACAATTTACATTCAAATTAAACATAAATTATACAATCACAGTCAATTCAGTTCATAATAACCAAATACGACTTTTCTTGAGTCTTATACGAGCTTATGTATGCTCTAGAATTAACCCATAATTGAATAAGGACTAATTTCCAACATTTAAAACCTTTCAGATCAAGCATATCATAAATAAATCCTTTAAATATTCAATCATGTCAAAAAAACTTAGATATTATGATATGCAATTAAATTCAAGTCTTAATTGACCTTACAAAATCTCTTTTGGTAACACAGGCTCAAATTATGACCAAATTGCAAAGTTTGGAAAGTAAAGGGCCGACATCGTGACAAGGCTCTCTCCACATCATGATGTTGCCAAATAGTATGTCACAGTGTCAAGACATCACAAAATGTTGGACAACATAAGGAAAGATCGACGTCAGGAAGAGGAATCCGTTTTTGGTACAAAATGGACCTTTTCGGTATCTATTTCAAGCCAACCATTACAAAACTCATTTGGTGCATAGATATACCTTAAACTTGTACAAAACCAATCCAAAACATATACCAAGGCATCCAATTAACCATCCCTAATATTAACTAAACCAAATGGCCACATTTGACACCAAACTTTACCATTTCAGCTATTCATACATAATCTATACTAATATGCTTTTGAACCATTCAACATTAACATCATACCGATCATTCATATAACCCTTTCCAATTTAACCAATCCAACCTTTTCGCTAATAGACATCAAAGCATATCAATACAACTTGTACCAATTCAACCTTCTTAACCATCTCATATATCCATTTCAAGTCATCATTCATTCATACCGTTCCATGCTCAATAACCTTATGAATGTCATTCAAACATAACGAAATTTTACTACCAACATTGTTATTCATATAGTTCAACTATAGCTTAACATATTTCCAACATATTCACTTATAGACACAACAAATAACCATTCAAACTCAAGCATCATTTAAGGTTTAAAATCACCAATTTTCAAGGTAAACATATATACATAACCAGCCTATATACATGCCACATAATTGATTCCAAAACGATTAAAAGATTACAAAATCGCAGGCTGGATAGTGTGAGCTTCGAAGCGATCTAACCGACACGTTCTGCTAAACTAAAGATCTACAAGGATAAAGAGATAACGAGTAAGCATTTTGACTACTTAGTAAGTTCATACAAAATTTACTTAACTTACCTTAACATTTCAACCATTTATGCAATTTCAATAGATTCATATCTAACATGGCATCTTTGGCAACCTTACACTTGCATAAGAATTTCGAAAAATATATCAAATGTGTTAGTTCAAATACATATCATGAACTTATAACACAAATATATTTATAACATTCCTTCATATCAACTTATAGCATATATATAATTTCATTTATATACATATATTCATTCCGACCATTTCATTTCCAGTTAATTCCATTTCCATTTTTTCTTTTGCTCAGAGAATTGAAGTAAATTGAACTCGGATACTCGGGACTGATCTAATTACATATGTTGACATTATTGGGCTGCTAACACTTGCTTTGGATCAGGATTGCTAACAATAGCTTGATTCGATAATGCTAACACTAACTTTAGAGAATCCACAACAAATGCTAGATCTCAAGTCATCAAAATAATCCTTGATCACAACACTTGTTTTCTTTTGAAATTTTAATGGCATGCCATTCATATCCAAATCATTTACTAAATTCACACAAGCTCTATTACCATTTCCATATCAGCTCAATCTCTCTATAACAATTTATACATATCGTATTAGCCATATAAACATTTCTTTACCAATTAATACCTCGTATCAGTTCATAGTTTCTATGTAACACATACTTTACGATTTAGTCCTTTAGATGCCAAAATCACTGAATTTACACACACACACACACACATAAATTCATAAGTATACTCAAACAATTCAAACATAATATAAAGGAACATAGTAAGTTCCATATGAACTTACCAGAGAAAATAGAAACAAATAAGGTGTCAGGGACTAATTTGTAATTTTTTTCTTTTCTTTAATTATCTCTTGATTGATTCAAAACACAACAAATTTGAGAGACAAATGCTTAAGTTTCCAAACCCTATTTTCCTTCTTCCTATTCGTAAGGTAGAAGATGAAAATATGAAATGTTTATTTTTTTTGTTTTAATTTTAACTTTTATACATAAATTAAATTATAATTAATTATAAATTAACATAATTAACTATAATTAATTACCTTAATTGTAATTAACCAATTTAGTGGACATTAGTTGTCATCCACCACCGTTTGCACACTATAAAATGGTCCAACTGCTTAATTGTTCCTTAAACCAATTAAAAATCCATAGGGATTAAACTTTTTATCATTTTTACAATTAGTCATTGTACTCTAATTAACTATCTAAACAGTAAAATGAATGAACCAGGCTTTAATTAAACTTTATACTAACCTTGTAAATATTAAATAAAAATATTTACAGGCTTGCTCGTTAGATAAGGGGTTCCGAAACCACCTTTTCCTACACCACTGACTTTCAGGTCGAAACACTTGTAACTTTACTAACTATCTATTTAACAAAATCGTCAGACCAAAATTCAATATAATACTAAAATAAACTCGTAAATATTAATTAATAATATTTACAAATTTGATCACCATAGAACGGGGTTTCAAAAACATTATTTTTTGTACCACTGAAAAATGGGTTGTTACAACTCTCCCCCCTTAGGAAATTTTGTCCTCGAAATTTCTACTTGAAAAGAAGTTTCGGGTATTGTGATTTTATAACTTTCTTCGAGTCCGATGTAATCTCATACAACTCTAACTTTTTCCTCTAATTCTTGTATCAAATCGATCTCTATCCAAATTTTCTTTCGTTTAACTCTAACTAGTCCAACAAAGTTTCGTATTTACATCTGACGTCTGAATCACTCGTTTTGGTTACTCAAAAGAATGAACATGACATTTAACTAAGAATTTTGATATATGTCTTTTTCTATCCGGATACTAGTGTATATGTTTCAGACGATAATACATTTTATTACTGCCTGAACGATTTGAACTTTGTCCAAAAATAACTCTTTTCAACTCTCAGTCTTTTAGCATACATAAATGATTTCAGGCACATATATTTTCATTATCATCAATACGAAACTCAGAAGTTTGATCGCTTTCACCTGTTCAGAACTCCACTGGTATTATCTGACTCTGTGATAGTCTTTGATGGTCTTTAGTTCCGAATAACAAAGATTTTATTCTGATGAACTCGGGTGTCTTCGGTCAATATCATATAACTCATAAAACCCACTTTTTGCAATCAAAATTGACATTATTGATTTTATGACTGTTTCTCGTGTGGTATATGCAATACAATTTTCAAATCTAATCATGTTCAGTTACGTTCTTCAAATACATCGGAATATATTCAATAAACATATCAATTAATTTTTCTAGGTTCGGCCTAAAAATTTAGTTCATCAGTCTTTGATACATCTGGTTCTTTACTTTGAGCTAATAATAATAATCGAATTGTCAATCTTTAAAAACACAGTAGCTTCTCACAACTGATCAAACAAGTCATCAATACGAGGTATCAAATTTTATTCTTCATGGTGACTATTATCAACTTTCTGTAGTCAATACACAATCTTAAAGTTCTTTATTTCTTTTCACTAAAAACACTAAAGCATTTCAAAGTGATGCACTCGGTTAGACAAGTTGTCAATCTTTTAAAAACACAGTAGCTTCTCACAACTAATCAAACAAGTCATCAATACGAGGTATCAAATATTATTCTTCATTGTGACTATTATCAACTTTCTATAGTCAATACACAATCTCAAAGTTCTTTCTTTCTTTTCACTAACAACACTAGAGTATTTCAAAGTGATACACTCAGTCAGACAAATCTTTAGTCTAATAGTTCTTGCAACTAAGCTTTTAATTCTTTCCATTCAGTTAGTGCCATTCTATACGATACAATAAATATTAGAGCAGTTCTAGGTATATTTTGAATAACAAGTTCAAATTTTCTCTCAGTTGGTAAACCTGACAATTCTTCAGAAAACACATCAATGACTTTCGCTAATTGTCTGTTCACATTTTGGCTTTGTTGCCAATATTTTAATTTTTAAATTGTGACTAGAAATGTGCCACTACCTTCTTTTATTAGTTCTCATGTCGATATTACTGAAATACTGCTGGTTGCAAAAATTAAATTTGACAAACTCAATATTAGTCAATTCACCACTCTGACCTTTTAGTACAATATTCTTTTCTTTCTATAATCGATTACAATGTCGTGCAGATTTAACCAATCCATAGCGAGAATAATGTTAAATTCATCAAGCGGTATCAACATGAAATTAACAAAAAATTCACGGCCCCAAATTCTCAGTGTACAATTATATTTATCATTAATAAAAACATAGTGACCTATCGGTTTCGTTATTCTAATATCAAGTTTAGTTAACTCTATTGAAAATTTTCTTTTAGTTACTAATGTAGTGCAAGAGTATGAATGTGCTAATTCAGGATCAATTAAAATATCAATAGTAATATAAACAAGATTAAATATACTGGCAATATTATCAAGAGCAAAAACCTCTTCACGACTCAAATAGCATAGGCTTTGACAGAGGCTCGAGTTTTATATTTGACAGTTGTATCTTTAGTCCCAACTCGGTTGATTCTCAATTTACCATTATTTCCCGATCATTTACCTCTATGAGTAGTGATTACAGGCTTCAAACTCTATTATTCACTTTGATTTGGCTAGTACGGACTATCTTGTTTCCAATGTTCTTTGGAACCATACACAAAAAAAGCTCCACTCTTTAACCGACACTCACTTCATTGAGTTTTTCCACAATGATGACAAACCAGTCTACTCACATGACAAACACTACCAACACTGGTTGTTGGTGTAGTTTGTGATCTCACATGACTTGGTCTCGGCTCATCTCTCCCTGAAAACTTTGATGGGGAAGTAAAACAGCTGTGAAAATCCCTCAGCTTTTTCAATGGAGGAGTCAAAAATGGTTTGGTTATTTTCTATTTACTGGAGTCTTGAGATTTTGATTCAAATTGCTTCTTTTAGGTTATATATATCCTCCATCTTTTGTGCTCGTTTAGATAAAATCACAAATTCTTTCAATTCCAAGGCTCCTACTAACATTCGTATGTTTTCATTCAATTCCTACTCAAAGTGGGTGCATATTTTAACTTCTTTTGGTATAATCTATCGAGTGTATTTACTAAGCCAGACAAATTCTCACTCATACTTAGCCATAGATCTATTTCCCTGCTTCAGTTCAAAAAACTCTCTCTTTTTCTTTTCTAGATACAACTTGCTAATATATTTCTTTCAAAATTCAGATTGGAAAAAAGTCTCAATTGACTGTCTTTTGGTACAATTACTATTAACATGGACCACCATTGATAAGCTTCGCCTTTCAATAAAGACATAGCACATCTCAAGAAATCATTAGGTGAGTAGACCATTTCGTCAAATACTCACTATGTATTTTCCAACTAGTATTCATTACTGGCTAGATTCATCTTCTGTCTTTCCTCGAAACTTTCAGGCCCAAATTTTCTAGTTTTATCAATCGGATGCCGACATACATTTTCTACACTTTAGGGACAAGTGGGTGCCATAGGAGGCATAATAGGGAGTAGATGTTGCGTAGTTACGGGATTTACTCACACAAACTTGAAAAGCTACTCGTTTATCATTTGAAAGAATACATCACACATTTCACTTTTCAACCTTTGTGGAACGAGCACAGTACGATTAGCTTCTTGATCGAAAATGGGTACATAACTATAAACCATGTCATGTGCTGGTACAACACGATTAGACTCGACTGACGTTGTATATCTATATGAAAAACAAAGCCAGATCGAATCAAAAAACATCAAACTATCACAAGTTATTATAGCATGTATATCTAGACTTGATGCACGCTATGTTCAGTCCTAGAATTGATCAAATTGTAGCTCGAAAAACACTAAATGTAACACCCCTCACTCGACCTGATCGTCTGGTCTGAGTTATGGCATGCTACAATCGTTATCGGAGTACATATGGATAATTAACATTCAAATTAAACATAAATCATACAATCATAGTTAATCCAATTCATAATCACCAAATAGAGCCTTACTCAGGTCTTATACAGGCTTATGTATGCTCTAAAATCAACTCGGAATTAAACAAGGACTAATTTATAATATTTTCAAAATTTTAGATCAAGCATATCATAAATAAATTATTTAAATATTCAATCATGTCATCAACACTCAAATATTATGATATAGAATTAATTTTGAGTCTTAATCGAGCTTACTAAAACTCTTTTGTTGACCTGGGCACGAATTAACACCAAATTACAAATTTTGGAAAGTACAGGGATGACGTCGTGACGAGGCTCTCTCCGCATCATGATGTCGTCAAATAGTATGTAACGTCACGTTGTCGTACCACTTGACGTCAATTCATCACAAACTGTTGGCCGATCTTGCAACGAGGGATGATTGACATCGAGACGAGGAACCTATTTGTAACATCCCAAATTCGGCCTAGGCGTTAAGGTCAAGTCTAAAGAGTTACATTAACGTTGCTAGGAAACCAAATTATATAAACATAATTAATGACTATCTGATAGTTGATAACAATCATAAACCCAATCGAAAATCCATAATATTTAAATGTCGTAATATGAAGAAATACTTAAATTATTAATAATGAAATAAAAGGGTTGACAAAGCAGATTGACCGATCTTCTGACACGCCGACCCAATTAAGACAATGAATTACCTGAAATTCAGTCAACAACAAAATGAATCAAGAACTTAGTGTATAAACAAAATATGTCCAACTAAAAGTACAATCATAATAATGAATTCTTGAATCTTATATGTCAATCAAATTCGTAGAATAACCAGTACAGATTTAACGGATTAGTTATATGTCAGAAAAATTCCAGTTCATATACAATATAGATCAGAAACAGATGCAGTTGTTCCTACCCCTATCAACTACACACCATCTCTGACCATCCCAACACACCGTTAAGGGCATTTAATACCCATCCAGCCCTACACACCGAATAGTGTTGGTCCGACATGTCCAATGGGGTGCAAACTAGCTGCCAGATCGGAATGCGATAAAATACCAAATTCTCATATAATCGTGGCTTAGCCACTAAATCAGAACATAATAATTCCTCCTGTATAAAATTTTCATCCGATGCAATTGCAGATTACAGATATCAAGAATGTATACACAGCCATTCAGATTCAATTTACATTGATATACTCAATACCTTAGTATTAGATCATCAGACAGCATTCATACGGTCTAATTTAGATCATAAATACTCTATGGAAGGCCTACATTCGCGGTAGACGACACTTACAGCCTCAGAGATAAGTTTCAAATCTAACCCACACGCCCATGAGGTTCCTCACTGCCTGACACACGCCCGTGTGGTTTCTAAATCACAAACAGTGAGTTACATGACCTAGACACACGCCTGTGTCTCTGGCTCGTGTGGTTTCTAAATTACACAAGTGAGTCATACGGCTTAGACTCACGCCTGTGTCTCTGGCCTATGTGATCCTTACCCTGTAATCAGTGAGTTACATAGCCTAAACACACGCGCGTGTCCCGTGTTGTGGCTCATAATTGGTAGACAGTGTGTTAAACGGCCTAACACACGGCTTGGCACACACCCTTATAGTGTCGACAGTCATGCTTTCTGGCTTCTAAAATTCGTAAAAACTCGGGTTTTCATTATGCACTTGATAACGTGTTGACGTAGGAACAACGCAGAGAAATCTCGGAACCTAATTTAGGCATCCAACAACCAATCAAACAACTAAAACGTCAAAAATCACATAAATTAATACTCAACCAAATATATCGAGAACCTCGATATGAAACTTCCAACAAATGAATGCTTACCGACAAATCAACAGAACTAACTCGAAACAACACATGAAGGACCACTTTCCTCAGTATTCACACCTAAGGGAAAGAGGTCAGCGACCAATTAACAGAGAATTCAAGTCAAACAGTCATAGAAATCCCAATTTAAATAAACAAATAGGAACTAATAGAACTTCATAGAAACACAAGACTTTACGACAAAACTGACATAAAAGTCTTCTAACAACGTATCAAACAACTTAGGACCCTCAGTTAGTTCTGATACCCACTTGCCAAACACAATCAAAAAGAAAAATTAAAAGAAAGAAAAAACTTAAAAAGAAAAGAAAAAAAGGAAAATGGAAAAGAAGATGGGAAAAATAACGTTTTAAAATCTAATTTAACTACAAATAGATTTCTAGCATTTAGCAAAATTTTTGTAACACCAATGTTGAGACTTGAACACAGGATTAGAGAATAGACATATGCTTAACTTTTGAACCAATAGGCTCATTCTTGATATAGATTTACACCAAAATAAATTTAAGTTAATCATTCAAGGACGAAGGTTGGTTTAGAATAAAATAGAAAAACTTTCCAAAGATGCAACTCGAACTCCTGACCTTTAACACATAAACAGAACACAGAATCACAGATACAGAGACTCAATTACGCTGTAACCCAACATTTAAATATTCAAAATTTTGGGGCGTTACAACTCTCTCCCCTAAAAGAAATTTCGTCATCGAAATTTACCTGATCCAAATAGATGAGGTAATTATTGACAGATGGTATTTTCAGGTTCCCAGGTGGCTTCTTGAATGCCATGATTCCTCGACACCTTAACCAAGGGAACAGTTTTCCTTCGTAATACTTTGACATCTCGATCTAGTATAATAGGCTCTTCCTCGAAAGTCAGATCCGGTCGCAACTCAATCTCATCGACGGGGACGATATGCGACGGGTCAGACCAATACCGTCTCAACATCGAGACGTAGATCACATCGTGGATCCAATCCAATTTAGTGGTAATTCTAGTTGTTAGGCAATAGGTCTGACACGTTTCAGGATACGATAATGTCTAATAAACCTCAGGCTCAACTTGACCTTATATCCAAATCAGATGAGCTTTTTCCACGGTGACTATTTAAGGAGCATTTGGTCACCTATAGAAAACTCAATAAATTTTCTCTTTAAAAAGACATAGGATTTTTGTCGATCAGAAGTGACTTTAAGGTGGTCTTAAATCAACTTGAATGTATTTTCAGTTTTAGAAATTAACTCGGGGCCCAAAACCCGACGTTCACTTAACTCAGTCCAACACAGAGGAGTACGATACTTACGACAATACAGAGTCTCGTAAGTTGGCATCTGAATACTAGACTAGAAGCTATTATTGTATGCAAACTCAGCCAACAGTAAGTAATATTCCCAACTACCCCGAAAATCTATTACACAACCTAAAGCATATCCTCTAAGATCTGTATGCCTCACTCTGACTGTCTGTTGGTCTGAGGATGATACTCAGTACTGAAATCGAGTCGGGTGCCTAAAACTTCATGAAGCTTTTTCCAAGATCGAGATGTGAAATGTAGATCTCTATCAGAGATAATTGAGACAGGAATCTCGTGCAATCTCACAATTTTAGCAATATACAATTTAGCGAGCTTCTATAATGAGTTATCTGTTCTGATAGAAATGAAATGAGCAGATTTGGTCAATCGATCAATGATGACCCAAACTGAATCTTTCTTAGTGGGGTTAAAGGCAACCCACTAACGAAATCTATCGTTACACGCTCCCACTTCCACAGAGGGATCTTAACCAGCTAAAGCAATCCTAAGGGCAACTGATGTTCGACCTTAATCTTTTGACACCTTAGACAACGTGATACAAAGACAACCACTTCCTGTTTCAGACCAGGCCACCAATAAAGTTCTCGGAGGTCGCGATACATTTTATTTCCACCAGGATGCATAGCATAAGGGCTACTATGCACCTCCTGTAGAATCGATTGCCTCAAATTCTTATCATTAGGCACACAAATCCGAACCCTGAAACACAAGACATTATTATTGTTCAAACTAAAATATGAAGTTCCACTCAAATCAGTCTGTTGCAGCCACTGAACTAGAGACTCATTACTCGAATGTTTAACTCGAATTGACCCACGCCGGTTACTTCTATTCAACTATAACTTCTATTCAATTATAGCTTCTATTTTCTTGAGATCGACCTAGATCCCTTCAGAAGTCAAAACATGCCTCAGAAAGGAAACCTCAAGCAACCAGAACTCACATTTGCTAAACTTAGCATACAATTATTTTTCCCAAGTGTCTGGAGAACAATACTAATATACTTGTCATGCTCGGACTCGGTCATGGAACAAATCAATATGTCATCGATAAAAACTACCACAAACTAATCCAAATACGGTTGGAACACCCGATTCATTAAATCCATAAACGCCGCTGGGGTGTTCGTCAATCTAAAAGGCATCACCAGAAATTAATAATATCCATAACGAGTTTTGAAGGTAGTCTTATATACATCAGTCTCTTTAACCTTGAGCTAATTCTAACTAGGACGAATATCAATCTTGAAGAAAACAGAGGCCCCGCAAAACTGGTCACACAAGTCGTCAATCCTAAGTTGCAGATACTTATTCTTGATTGTCAATTTGTTCAACTGTCAGTAATCTATGGACATTTTTATCGATCTGTCATTTTTATTAACAAACAATACTAGTGCCTCCTGTGGAGACACACTCGGTCGGGTGAACCTTCTATCAAGAATTTCCTAGAGCTAAGATTTTAGCTCTATAAGATCCTTCGGTGCCATGTGATAAAGTGCAATGGACACAAGAACGGTACTTGGTATCAGATCAATACTGAACTCAACCTCTCTATCTAGAGGTATTCCGAGCATTTCCTCAGGAAAGACATTCGGAAAGTCCTTCATAGTGCGAATATCTCTTACGAAAAGCTTTACAGGAACCAAATCAGATACGAAGGCAAGGTATTCCTTGCATCTCTTTTGGACTAGCTTATCGGCTACAAGAGCAGAGATTACATTGGAGAGATAATCTTGCCACTCACCAACCATTACAATCTCACCATTCTGATTTGTCCTCAGAGTAAATCTTTTAGCAGCACAATCTAGACTGACTCAATGTTCCACAAGCCAATCTATTCTTAGGATCAAATAAAATTTACCAAAAGGCAATTCCATCAGATCAACCGAAAATAGAATCCCTTGAATCTCTAGAGGTACCCGTCTATATACTTTATCCACTCAAACCGATTGGCCTAGAGGACTAATCGCAGAAAACTCCTTAATAATATTTTCAACAGATACACCTAAATTGGCAGACACAGTACTAGCTACATACGAATGGGTTGATCCAATATGAATGAGAGCAAAATACAAAACAAAATGAATAAGGAACATACCTTCTATGACATCAGCGTCATCACTATTATTACGGCATCTCGCCGCATAAACCAGTGTCAACTATCGTGCCTCAGTCTAACCCACACCTCTATTCGGTGCTCTCTGATCTCAACTAGAACCATTGCTCTCTCTACCAGTACCATGACCCCTAAGTGGTTGCAGAACCAATTTTGAGGCTGAACAAAACCTAGAGCTGTAGTCTATGTTGCAGTTTGGCACCTAATCTGCTCGACGGGGACAATCCCTGACTCGATGCTCCATCAACCCACAATGGAGGCATGCTTCTAACTTTCTCCAGCACTCGCTTCGATGGCAGTTTTTGTAGTCGCTACAGAGCTGAATCTCGATCACTGTAGCAGATGCTTCGGTCCTCGGAGGCCTGTCAAACCTCTCCCATTTCTTAGGGCATTATCCAAAAGTTGAGGGACTTGAATCCCTTTTAGTCTTACTCTGATCTCTCTCTCAGTCACGCCTCTCGCGCTCATTACGCTTCACCTTCTTTACTATCTTAGCTATATCAACTAAGGCTGCAAAAACCCACTCCCTTTGAGGAGCTATCAGGACTCGCAGATCATAACGCAATCATTCCTCAAACCTCACACACTTATCATCATCTGACAATACTAGAGCTTGTGTGTATATGCTTAGCGTCAGAAACTCAGCCTCATACTCAGCCACAGATCGATTACCTTGAACTAGACTCATAAACTTGTGTTGGTGAGCCTCAACATAACTCGCCTCCACATACTTATTTGAAAAGGCATTCTTGAAATAATCTCAGCTAACCTGGTCGGGCTAAGCAACTTGCTCAACCAACAACCACCACTAATAGGTTTCATCCCGAAACAGGGAAACATCACCCCCTCAATTGTTGAGTGGGAGTGTAGTCGCTATCAGTCATAATACGCTCGTTACATGCTCACACTTCCATAGAGGGATCTTAACCAGTTGAAGCAATCCTAAGGGAAACTGATGTTCAACCATTAGACAACGTGATATAAAGGCAACCACTTCCCATTTCAGACCAGGCCACCAATAAAGATCTCAGAGGTCCCGATATATTTTATTTCCACCAGGATGCATAGTATAAGGTATACTATGTGCCTCCTATAGAATCGATTGCCTCAAACCCTTATCATTAGGCACACAAATTCGACCCCTGAAACATAAGACATTGTCGCTGTTCAAACTAAAATATGAAGTTCCACTAGAATTGGTCTGTTGTAGTCGCTAAAGAGATTCATCACTCAAATGTTTAACTCGAATCTGTTCGACCCACGCCGGTTGAACCTATAGTTCGGCTAGCAGCCCCCCATCCTCAAATAAACTTAGACGAGCGAACATCACTTTTAGTTCAGTCATCGCTCTACAGCTAAGGGCATCTGCTACTATATTAGCCTTACCAGGATAATGCTCTACCATATAGTCATAACCCTTAAGCAACTCAACCTACCTATGCTACCTAAGATTTAACTTTTTTTGAGTTAATAGATATTTGAGGCTCATGTGATTAGTGTAAATGATACACCTCTCACCATATAGAAAATGCCTCTAAATTTTTAGAGCAAACACGACTATAGCTAGCTCAAGTTTGTGTGTAGGGTAGTTACCCTTGTGTGTCTTAAGTTGTTGCGATGCGTAAGCAACCATTTTACAATCCTACATTAAAATACATAAAAGCCCGACGTGCGACGCATCATTGAGAACCATAAACTCCTGAACCGATTCAGGTTGAACTAGAATAGGAGTTTGCGCAAGGAGAGACTTGAGCTTATAAAAGCTAGACTGCTCTACTTCAGACCACACAAATGGAACGTTCGTGCACAATAGCTTCGTCAAAGGTGACGCAGCCAATGAAAATTCCTCAACAAACCTTCAATAGTAACCTGCTAAACCTAGGAAACTATGAAGCTCAGGCACATTTCTCTGTTGCTTCCATTCCATTATAGCTTCTATTTTCTTAGGATCGACCCGGATCCCTTCAGCAGTCACAACTTGCCCCAGAAAGGAAACCTCATGCAACTAGAACTCACATTTGCCAAACTTAGCATACAATTATTTTTCCCCAAGTGTCTAGAGAACAATATGAATATGCTTGTCATGCTTAGACTCGTTCTTGGAATAAATCAATATGTCATCGATAAAAACTACCACAAACTGATCTAAATACGGTTGAAACACCAGATTCATTAAATCCATAAACGCCGTCGAGGTGTTAATCAATGCAAAAGGCATCACCAAAAATTAATAATATCCATAATGTGTTCTGAAGACATCCTTGTATACATCAGTTTCTTTAACTTTGAGTTAATGGTAATTAGAACGAAGATCAATTTTGGAGAAACAAGAGGCCCTACGGAACTGGTCGAATAAGTCGTCAATTTTTAGTAGCGGATACCTATTCTTGATTGTCAATTTTTTCAAATGTTAGTAATCTATGCACATTCTCATCGATCTGTAATTCTTATTAACAAACAATACTGGTGCCTCCCATGGAGACACACTCGGTCGAATGAACCTTCTATCAAAAAGTTCCTGGGCCTGAGCTTTTAGCGTTGCAAGCTCCTTTGGTGTCAGGCGATAAGGTGCAATGGACACAGGAATGGCACCTGTAACATATCAATACCGAACTCAACCTCTCTATCTAGAGGTATTTTAGGCATTTCCTCGGGAAAGACATCTGGAAAGTCCCTCATAGTGCTAATATATCTTACGGAAAGCTTTATAGGAATCAAATCAGATACTAAGGCAAGGTATGCCTCGCACCTCTTCTAGACCAGCTCATCGGCTACAAGAGCGGATATTACATTGAAGAGATAATCTTGACACTCACCAACTATTACAATCTCACCGTTCTGGTCTATCCTCAGAGTAACTCTTTTAGCAGCACAATCTAGACTGACTCAATGTTCCACAAGTCAATCTATTCCCAAGATCAAATTAAATTCAGTAAAAGGCAGTTCCATTAGATCAACCGAAAACACAATCCTTTGAATCTCTAGAGATATCCGTCAATATACTTTATCCACTCGAACCGGTTGGCCTAGAGGACTAATCACAGAAAACTCCTTAACAGTATTTTCAAAAGATACACCCAAATTGGTAGACACAGTACTAGCTACATACGAATGGGTTGATCCAATATCAATGAGAGAAAAAAACAAAACAAAATGAATAAGGAACATACCTGCTATGATGCCGGTATCATCACTATAATCGTGGTGTCTTACCGCATAAACCAGTGCTGACTGTCGTGCCTCAGTCTAACCCGCACATCTACTCGATGCTCTCTAACCTCTACTAGAACCATTGGTCTCTTTACCAGTACCTTGACCCCTAAGTGGTTACGGAACTAGTCTTGGAGGCTGAACAAAACTCGGGGATGTAGTCTATGTCGCAATTGGCACCTAATCTGGTCAACAGGGACAATCCCTAACCCAATGCTCCATCGACCCACAACGGAGGCATGCTTCTAGCTTTCTCCAGCACTCACCCGGATGGTGTTTTTCGAAGTCATTACAGAGCTGAATCTCAATCACTATAGCTGATGCCTCGGTCCTCGGAGGCTTTTCAAACCGAGCCCGTTTCTTAGAGCACTGTAAAAACTCACTCCCTTTGAGGAGCTATCAAGACTCGCAGATCATAATGCAATCCTTCCTCAAACCTCACACACTTATCGTTGTCAGACAATATTGGAGCCTGCGCATACGTGCTGAACCTCAGAAACTCGGCCTCATACTTAGCCACAGATCAATCGCCTTGAACCAGACTCATAAACTCACGTCGGCGTTCCTCTATATAACTCGCCCTTACATACTTACTCGAGAAGGCATTCTTGAAAAAATCCTAGTTAACCTATTCAAGCTGGGTAGCTTGCTCAACCATCAACCACCTCTAATAGTCTTCTTCCCGAAGCAGGGACACATCACCCAGCAATTTCTGAGCGAGAGTGCAGTTGATATCAGTCAAAATATGCTCGGTGTCCTCTAGCCAATATTCAATAATAGTAAGGGCAACTCTAGTGATTCCCTGAAACAACTCACCACCATTCGACCGGAGTCGCTCAATTACCAACCCTTGGCCTCTAGATCCAGAATAGGTCTCAGTGACCCTTTCCAATACTCGTATTATGGCTTGGGATAGTGCGTTGTCCCCAGCTGGCGGAGTTTAAGACCCCGTCTTAATATGAGTACCAACGGTCTCACTGGTCTCCAGATTGGGCATATTCCCCATAGAAGATGACTCTACTCGAGCTCCTCCTCAGCATCTGTGACACCCACGAGACCAACGTCGACGACTACCACGCAAACTCATATTATCAGTTTATCTACAAAGTCAGAAGTGCACAGATTAGTTCAGAGGCTTTAGCATAGTGTTTCTACCAGTTCATATCAGATTATTTAACCAGATAACGATTCAATCACTACAGTGTTTCCACTAATCATGCTTATGGAACAAAAATACTCACAAGTTCGGTGTCAGAGGCTCGATCAGTTTTCAGAATAACTTTGATATCTTATTTTCATTTAACTACCTTTTGACACACATTATGAGCCCAAAACACAGCCAGAGTGTTAACTAACTTGGCTCCAATACCACTAAATGTAACACCCCAAACTCGGCCTAGGTGTTAAGGCCAAGTCAAAAGAGTTACATTAACATTGCTAGGAAATCAACTTATATAAACATAATTAATGACAGTCTAATAGGTGATAACAATCATAAACCCAGTAAAAATTCTACAAGCTTTAAAATTTTTACTACGAAGAAATATTAAAATTATTAATAATGAAATAAATAGGTTGGCAAAATAGATTTATCGAGCTTTTGCAACGTGGACGCAATCAAGACTGTAAGTTACCAGAAATTCAATCAACAACAAAATGAGTCAATAACTCAGTGTATACCGAAATAAGTTCAAGTAAAAGCACAATCATAATAATTATATCTTGAATCTCATATGCCAATTAGATTCAGAGAATATCTAGTACAAATTTAATGAATCAATTATATGTCAGAACATTTTCAGTCCATATACAATATAGATCAGAAACAAGTGCGATTGTTCTTACCCCTATCTGCTACACACCATCTCCGACCATCCCAACAGTCCGTTAGTGGCATTTAATACCTATCCAGCCCTACACACCGAATAGTGTCGATCCGACACATCCAATGAGATTCAGTCTAGATGCAAAATCGAAATGCGATAAAACGCCAAATTCTCATATAATCATGGTTTAGCCACTGAATCAGAACAAAGCACTTCCTCATTGACAAAATTCCCATCCCATGCAAATGAAGATTACACATATCAAGAATGTATACATAGTCATTCAGATTCAATTTACATTGATATACTCAATACCTCAGCATCAAATCATTAGTCAACATTCATACGGTCTAATTTACATCATAAATACACTATGGAAGGCCTACATTCGCGGTAGACGACGCTTATAGCCTTAGCGATAAGTTTCAAATCTGACCCACACGCCCATGGGGTTCCTCACAGCCTAGCGCACGCCTATGCAGCCACCCTTGTCCCTCGCAATGCCTGACACACACCCGTGTCACTGGCCCGTATGGTTTTTAAATCACAAACAGCGAGTTACACGGCCTGGACACACGCCCGTGTCTCTGGCCCGTATGGTTTCTAAATTACAGATAGTGAGTCACATGGCCTGGACACACGCTCGTGTCTCTGGCCCATGTGATCCTTACCTTGTAATCAGTGAGTTACACGGCCTGGACACACGCTCGTGTCCCATGCCCGTGTGCCTCATTTTTGGCAGATAGTGTGTTACACGGCCTAACACACGGCCTGTTCCATGGGTGTGAGGCCCACATGGCTTACCACATAACCTGGCACACGACCGTGTGGCGTCGACAACGTCTGAAATTTGCAAAAACTCAAGTTTTTGGTACGTACCTGATAACGTATTAACGTAGGAATAGTGTAGAGAAATCCTGAAAACCTAATGTAACCATCCAAAAGCCAATCAAACAACTAAAACGATGAAAATCACATACATTAATACTCAAACAATTATGTCGAGAACCTTGACGCGAAACTTCCAACAAATTGTTTGAGTATTAATGTATGTGATTTTCATCGTTTTAGTTATTTGATTGGCTGTTGGATGGTTACATTAGGTATTCATGTGAAGAACCACTTTCCTCGGTATTCATGCCTAAGGGAAAGAGATCAACGACCAAATAACAACGAATTCAAGTGAAACAGTCAGAGAAATCCCAATTTAAATACAAAAAAGGAACTAATAGAACTTCACAAGACTTTACAATAGAACTTACACAGAAGTCTTCTAACAACGCATCAAAAAACTTAGGACCATCAGTTAGTTTCGATACCCACTTGCCGAACACAATAAAAAGAAAAAAGAAGAAACATAATAAGAAAATTAAAGAAGGAAAAAGGAAAAAGAAGATGTGGAAAAATAACGTTTTAAAATCTAATTTAACTACCAACAAATTTCTAACATTTAGTAAAATTTTTGTAACACCAACATTGAGACTCGAACACAAGATCAAATAGTAAACAAACGCTTAACCAGTGAACCAATAGGCTCATTCTTAACATATGTTTACACTGAAATAAATTTAAGTCAACCAATCAAGGACAAAGGTTGGTTTAAAATAAAATAGCAAAACTTACTAATGACGCAACTCGAACTCCTGACCTCCAACACATAAATAGAGCACAAAACCACAAATACAGAGACTCAATTACGCTGTAACCCAACACTTAAATATTCAAATTTTTGAGGAGTTACACTGTTTTTGGTACAAAATGGACCTTTTGGAGCCTATTTCAAGCCAACCATTAAAAAACTCAGTTGGTGCATAGATGCACCTTAAACTTGCACAAAATCAATCCAAAACATATACCAAGGCATTCAATTAACCATCACTAATATTAACTAAACCAAATGGCCACATTTGACGCCAAACCTATTCATACATAATCTATACTAATATTCTTTTGAACCATTCAACATTAACATCATACCAATCATTCATATAACCCTTTCCAATTTATGAATCCAACCTTTTCGCTAATAGAAAACAAAACATATCCATACAACTGTACCAATTCAACCCACTTAACCATGTCATATATCCATTTCAAGTCATCATTCATTCATACCATTCTATGCTCAATAACCTTTTGAATTCCATTCAAACATCACAAAATTTTACTACCAACATTGTTATTCATATACTTCAACTCTAGCTTAAACGCATTGCCAACATATTCACTTATAGACACAACAAAAAACCATTCAAACTCAAGCATCATTTAAGGTTCAAAATCACCATATTTCAAGGTAAGAACATATACATGTCCAGCCTATATACATGCCACGTAACCTAGTCCAGAATGATTAAAAGAGTACAAAATCGTAGGCTATATAGTGTGAGATCCGAAGCATTCATAGTGACACTTTCTACTAAATCGAAGATCTACAAGTAAAGGGGGATAACGAGTAAACATTTTGAATGCCTAGTAAGTTCATACGAAATTTACTTAACTTACCTTAAGATTTCAACAATTTATAAAATTGAAATAGATTCATATCTAACATGGCATCTTTTGGCAACCTTACACTTGCATAAGCATTTCAAAAAATATATCAAATGGGTTAGTTCAAATACATATCATGAACTTATAACAAAAAATATATTTATAACATTCACATGATAAATTCTCATCCTTTTCATTTCATATATGCATATTCATCTTTCCATTTCATATGAATATTAGTTACACCTTTTCTTACTCGTTGAACCATATAGAATAACATCGGATACTCAGGAATGCTCACACATAGTATGCCTTTTCCTGTAACCGTAACCTTTTCAATAGTGCTCACACGAGCTGTGGGTTGGGATGTTAGCTACATGATGCTGCTCAAACAAGCTGTGGATAATTCGCAACAAATGCAGGACTTCAGCTGTCGGTAGGACATCCAGGACCAACACCTAAAATCGTATAATCCTTATTTACATGTAATTTGTATACTAAGTATTCACAATGTTCAAACGAGACCTTTGCACATATTCGATTCTTTAAATTTCATTATATTATACCTTTTCACACATGCTTCATGGAATACAAAATTTTCAATTTACACATCCACACTCTTTCCTTTCATATATATAGACTTTAAATTAATTAGTTTCAAAACTTAATCCATTATACAAAATTAATACACAACTATTAATCTAATAATGCATATCAAAAATATTAATTAACATTTTATCCAAAAAAGCAATAACAAATTTAATCGTTATATGAATTTACCTCGACAAAAAAATTGTAAAAACAGAGCCGGCAATTAATCTAATATCTTAGCTTATCCTCGATCTAACTCTAAATGTCTCGTTTCTTAATCTATATATAATAAGTTTATTCAATTAAGCCAATTTCATCACTTATATAATCAAATTTACACAATTTACCTTTCCATAAAATTACAAAAATATCCCTAACATTTTATCCTTTTTGCAATTTAGCCCCTAAAACCAAAACTTACAAATTAAGCACAATTAAAGAAAACTCATGCTAGCCAATTTTTACTTAGGCTCTACTCAGCCCACTTTTATCAAAATTTCACAAGAATATCATACAATTTCACTATTTTAACAACTTAGTCCATAATTACTAAACTAACAAAATTTAGTTAGTCAAATAATCCTTAAACATTTCATAGATTCAAAATCTAACACATTCTATCAAAAACATCTAATATCCATCAATGGCAAGTTTTAAAATCTTTAATAGTTTTGAAAATGAAGATACAAGTTAGCTAAACCTAGTTGTAACGACCTCAAAACATAAAATTTACGAGAAGCGAATAGGAATTTAGCTTACATGCGAGGTTATATGCTTGGCTAAATTCCTCGAGCTAGCAACAATGGAGTTTCAGGTGAGAAAAACCACATTAAAAAGGTGATGCTTTTTTATTTTATTTTATGTTTTACACTTTATTTCCTTTTATTTAATCATTATTTTAAATAAATAAAATAATTTCGTTTCCAGTATACCTAATGCCATCCACTATGGAAAATTTATGGTATATTAACCACTAAGGTCCACCCACTTAACTATTTTAACCTTTTAACTAATAATGATTGAGTTTTGCACTTATTATGATTTAGTCCATTTTCTTTAATTAACTAATTAAACAATAAAATTTTTGAACCAAAACTTCACATATCTAAATAGTAACTTCGTAAAAATTTGGTAAAAATATTTACGAGCTCGATTTATAGAAACTAGGTCCCAATACCTCATTTTCTAAAACCACTTGACTTTAGGAACATATCACTTGAACTTAATTATTCTTTCAATTAACAAAATTTAATAAACTAAAATTTCAATAATATTATACTTGACTAATAAATATTAATTAACAATATTTTTGAACTTTCTCATCGGATCTATGGTCCCAAAACCACTATTTACGACACCACTGAAAAACAAGCTGTTACAGTTAACATCTTCAAAAAGGGCTTGTTATCATGCATTGAGATTTTAAGTCTACAAACAAATTGATCATTTCTAAAACATCCTTGCTTCTTATTGAAATCCAATGTCCATCTCCTTGAAGCTTTAAATCTTCTTCTCAAAATTTCTTCGTGATAAAGTCTTGAACATATAAGTTGAGTTTTGAATTCAACTAATTGGATTTTGTAACACCCTATACCCGATCCAGTCACCAGGTCTAGGTACCAAATGTCACAATAAACCCGAATAACTTAATAGAATTTCTAACCTAATTTATTTATGCACTTAGATAATATCAAATTACACAATGTAACTTCTACCACAAATCATATCATACGAACATTAAATTCTTACAAACTTTCTACCTTATTAAACCTAAAAATTAATTAAAAATTTTAAATTAAGACATTAATACATATACATCAAATTTAATCCCAAAGGAGCAGCCTCTAAGGATGCCCCTCTATACGCATGGTATGGCTACCACGCCCTTCTCACATTTCTAGTGGTGTCTGGCTTGGTCCATTTCCACAACAATTCCAAAAATTCTAATCCTGCACCAAAGCCATGTAATGCCCTCTACCTGACCCGATGATCTGAATCTAAGTATTGGGTGTTACACCCTATAATAGATGTAACCTAAACTTTTTGCCTATGTAAAGGTTCTATCTGTGAATGTAACAGAGTCTCTTATGGGTGTACATTGTATGGTTACATTTACAATTCATGATAATAAAATTTTAGTATTCTTTCTTTGATCTCTCAGTCTACTGTAAACACATTGAAACTTTTCTTAAACAACTTATGCTCTAACTTAAACCACCACTGAACTTCCTCTGCATGCACAAAAACCCATCGCACCACTTCTTTTTTGGCGTAGCCCTAGAATCATCCTTCGGTGCATACTCCTTTGTAAATTAAAATAGGAAATAACTTTAGTACGTTTATAAGAACTTTGTGAGTTAAACCTTAAATACCTAATCTGTCACATCTAAGCGTAATATATACTTCACAAGTCCTATATGTTTCCTTAGACTTAACCTTATTCCTTCTGGCTGATATGTCACTAAATATTTCCTTTAACAAACTGTAATTACTCCTTTTTATTTTAAACCTTTATCTTCCTCTCAATGTATTTAAGGACTTATTTTCCTTTCAAATTCTTTAAGCCTTTAATCTTTTAGGCTCTAGATTTGAGGTCCAAACTCAAATTACCATTTCTTTCCTTTAAGCATACTATATATTCTTCATTTTCTATGTCCCTTCTTAATTCTCATCTTTACCTAGCCCTTATCGCTTCATATACTTCACTAACAGGCTTAAATCTTATTTCATAGTTACTAACTTCACCACTACTTTTGAGTGAGGTAAACTATGCCCATTACTTCACACAAAGTTAGCCCCAATCTTCCTTACGTTAGGGTACTATCTATACATGCCTATAACACATATCTCAGATTCGCCACCTATTCTAGCGTGTTCTAGTTTCACTATTGATTTCTTGTCACTATGTGGAGTTCGCCTATTCATTTACATACGGTGCCTTTCTTTCAGAGTTTATTGGATATTTAGTCCTTTCTACTTGTCCCATATGTTCAGTCTTATACTTACTATACCTCGGAGTCTTATCTTTACCTTGCCTTTAGAGAAACATTTATACCATTCTTTCCTAATCCCTTTGACGCCATTCATTCAAAATTTTGATGTAAAGGCATTCTTTTATTTAAATATCTGTAAGGGTTTTCCTTTACAGAGTTGCCACTAAGGCATACTGTCCTTAGGTTGCACCACGAATGCATTTCTTTTCAAATATAGTCACGATTATAGAGGTAGCCACAAAGGCTATCTTTTGACAGAGATCACCAAAAAGGCGTCCTTAAAAAGAGGTTACCACAAAGGCTTTCCTGTCAAGAGTTTCGCCACAAAGGTTGTCCTTTTCATTCATTACTCGCCACAAAGGCTTTCCTGTCCAAAGTTATGCCACAAAGACTATCCATTATATATGGTACTCGACACAAAGGCTTTCCTGTCCAGAGTTTTACCTAGAAGACTTTCTTTTAAAGATTTTTCGCAAAGACTGACCTTTCCTGGTCTTCTTGGGACACATAGGGAACCAAATTAGGTAATAACCTTCCTTAAAATTTCTCATATGATGGCATAACCCACAGGTTATGGTCTTACGCGATATGGTCCTTAAGTGCTATGGCCATGGACTTGTACTTTCGAAGGTTCATTATTTTAGTCCTGACAGACTCCTTTGACAACTTCGGAGACAAACACAAACTCTTCATACTTGGACCCATCTTTCATTAACACATCATATCTTGACTCACTTGTAACAGACACATCCAAACCTTTTAGACACATTAAAACATTCTCATTATTCAAACACAAGCATACTTAAACTTCAAGATTCGTGTTTTATGCTTTGACCACAAGACTTCATGTTATCCATACATGCAAGTTCATAGATCTTATGTTCCTCATTAGATTCACCACATCATACTTTACTAGTTTCTATTTTATGATTTGGTTTCTTAGCGTATTGCTCATGCAATAGTCAAGCTAAGGACTCACTTTATAACGTCGAAGAGCAACTTAGCCTACAGATCCATCATTCAACAAGATGCTACAACCTCTTCTACCTTGTGGAACTGTAACACTTCGTTAGAACCTATCTAGGTAACCATTATCATTATTTCAAACCCAGAAATCTCTTAAATTCATGTTTCTTAAATCATACTTACATGTCTATGTTTCCTTGATAGACAGAGTCACGAAACGTACCTTGTAGTGAAGAGAATTAATAGAAATATTCAAGATTCCTAGCTCAGCTCAGAGCAATGTTTCTATCTCTCTTTTTGCCTTAAATACTCTTTGTTTTTCAAAGGAAAAATGAAAAGAAGATAACCTTTTTCTTCACCCAACCGGAATGTCCCTTTAACTTAACCCAAGTCTCTACGAAAACTTAGTAAATGTCACATCAAGGTTGGGTGTCCTTATCAAAATACGTCACCTCTAAGATATTACTCAATTACCCCTTTAACCTTTAACTATTATAGTTCACATCCGGTTAATTTCTAACCAGATTTCCTTACAATTTAATTGGCACAATACCATAATGGCTATAGGTTGTACTACGCCACTTGCGTGAACTCACATTCTAAAGATCATTTTACATAACCATAATTCTCATTTCACTACTTGTAGTTATCTATCGTAATGGGCATTTGGGCGAATACTATTTCGTCTATCATACTTATTTATAATTATGCGCCATATATATAGATATACATTCGTACTAGTACTCCTTGATTTGTCATACTTACAAATCTTCAGAGTTAGACATAAGCTTTGTTCTTTCAGAATATCCTATACATTGTACTTTCCAGAGTTCACCATACTTATCATTCCTTTTTTTATTGTTCAAAATATGTCAGACTAAGACACCACTGGTGCATATGTAAAGTCCTTACACTTAATCAAGTCCTACCATTGAGCACTTAAAACTTAACCTTAAGTCTTAGTTTATAATCAACACTTAAATAGTTAAGACTTCACTGGGAAGGATGTTATAAGAAAGTACATTCGTAAGTTCAGATAGATTTAGTGAGATTTTGTACAACAATAAACAAAGGCACTATGTTTCCAGAAAGAAATAAAGACACAGAATTTAAAACTCCCAGAGTATCCTACAAAATTCTATTGATTTTTTAGGGTAATCGATGCCTTGAAATTAATGATTTGACCATTTGGTAAACTAAATCTTTGATTTAGACATAGATATGCCCTTCCACATGTTAATTTCTTTTGGGATATGAGCTTGTACAACTTCCACATGTCAATTAAGCCCAGTGTGAGTCTTATTTAAGTAAGAACACACATTTCAGAATATAGCAGAAAAAGCATAAAGTGTCCAAATCATATATATCATTATGCATGATGATGTCATTATAGAGTTTTTCTAGAAATCATTTCAGAATTTTTTAGAAAAAGTTCCTACCATCTTCGCTACACACCATAAAAGGGTTCCCCAAAACTTATCCATCCAATAACACATTAATATTATGGACAAGCCACCAAATAATGCAGACAATCTGCTAGAACAAATAAATATGTGAACAAGTCACCAAAATCACGATATACTACCAGAATATGTGGTTAAACCACCAAAATGTGCAGATTATTAAACTGTTAGAATCTTCCTCATTTCAATATTGTTCCTACCCCAATGCTTGTGATATGAAATACAGAAACACAATAATTTCAAAGAGCATGTTTAGTATGCAATCAGGTTTTTATTACAGAAACAATACAATAGGCATGCTTAACATGCGAATCAAATTTTATTAATAGAAATAGTAGGCACGTTTTTCTTTTCATGCTTATCAAAACATAATATAATATTCATGATTCGTCATGATATCAATTTTGCTAAATCAAATCATGTCATTAAATCGCATAGCATGGGTGTCAGAACATACACATAATTTCATCAATCAACAAACAATTTAACAGAATTTTGGTAGTTAAGGAACATACCTTAGCCCATTTTAAATATCATATTGGCATATCCAGCCAATAACATATTTAAGCCAATCTTTACAGTTAATAATAATCATTTATGCAAACTTCACTTTTTATATATAAATCTTTAAGATAAGTCACACATCTCTATTCGTTTTGTCTAAAACTCCAATCTCAATTGTGGTACTTATAATGATCCAGATCTGAATTTTAATATTTTAATAATATTGCTAGTTATCACGATAATAAGTCTAATCATGTGAGGTCCGAATAAAGATTGATAATTTTGAAAATACTTGCGCTTTACAATTAGATATAGTTTCCATCCTTAAAAATACGGAAGTTGATTATTCCTACAATAATCCTTCAACACAACAATACCAAGTTAGGAAAAAGAACATTCGATCATCTCTCTAAAGATTTAGGAAAAATGGATGATATCCCTAATTAAAAGTACTTACGATCTTAATAAATTGGCACGGGAGTGATGATCACCAATGATTAAGAATGGTGGCAACAAATTTAGAATATTAAAAAATTCAATAGAATAAGGGGATTTTAATATATAATCATAATATTATTTATATCAGAAGGGAAAATAAAAGAGGAGAACTATTGGAGTACGGTGATAATCTAGCAAGTGGCGACGGTGGATGACAACGATCACGGCGGTGGTTAAAGGTGACCATGGCGGTGGGCAATTCCAAAAGTAGGAAAAAGGGGTGAAAATAAAATGGTACAAGAGAATGAGAACAAATAACTATAAAAGAAAGAGAAAATAATAGAGAAAAGAGATTAAAAGAGAAGGGGACAACGTGGTGGTGAAAGGTGGTGGAGACGGCGACTTCAGGTGGTGGTGGCTAGTATGGGTGGCGTAATGGTGGGTCAAAGGTGGGAGAGTGGACTTTAGTGGTGGTCAAGATAACGGTCTCAAAAAGTAAAAGAGAAAGTAGCAAAGAGATAGAGGAGAACAATCAAATAGGGGCGACACAAGGTGGTTGCAAGGGAGAAGAAAAGAGAGAAAAAGGAGATTTTTTTTCCAAAAATGAAAACAAAATATGAGTATGGCTACAATGGGTTGGATGATTACCATAGTCAAACTATCACCATTTGGAAAGAAAGGGGAACAAATGAGTGAAATGTGGATCAATGAAGGGGACACATGGAGTGGAAAGAAGAATAAGGAGGGAAAGTGGTGGGAAATAAGGGAGGAAAGGATTTCGTATCTATGGCAACAAGGGAAGGACGAAAATGGGGTGTTTGACCAAATATTAAATAATAAAAAATTTAAGTAAAATAATTTGGAGTGGGGGATTTTAACATGGGACCTAAAGGAATCTAATTTTTCTCTTAAACACTAAGCCAAATAAATTACTTGTACGTGAACTAATGAAAATTAGATAAAAGAGATGGGGCATGATAGGTGGATCTTTGCCCTGATCCATTCATTCCACATTTTACTCATCATGTGATTACTTTACTACTCTGGCAGCTATCTTCTTTTGACTTAGCCATTTATTAGACCTTTCTTTAAGGAAGGCCTAATTCTAACGTCTTTACTTGCAGTCTCGAATATGAAATTTGGCTGATTGACAAACACCCCATTCCCCTTAAACTTATACTCTACAAGGTAGTCCCATTAGGTCTTCTCCCTTCAGAACATTTTGCTAAGACATTCTCTATAGCAGATAACACTCAGAGGACTATTTCTTTCTCAGATTTCCCTTGGCGGATTTTCTACAACAAACAGTCCCACGTGGACTCCTCATGCTAAAATAGGCTTTGTAGACATCCTCTTATTTAGTTAAATCCCATCGGATTCTCCACCTAAGAAAATCTTTGGCGGACTTACTTGTCTCTGGCAGCCTCTTTACCTGCAAACCTTTAGGGTTAGATTTTGCTTGATCGTCTCACTATCACACCCAAAAATGGTTTACTCGCCAAACACCGGCGGACTTGTATTAGTGGATACTTAAAATACCTTGAATAAAATATCCCTTCTGTTACCTCTATCACGTTAAATCTCTTATATCGATTCCTCCTATCATCGCAATTTGGCGGATTTCCCTAATTAACATACTTACCCGAATTTCAAACATTTCTACCGGTTATTCTTATCTTTGTAATTTGGCAGATTCTCCTATTATATCATTTTCTCGCATTCTTATATGCACCGTAAACATCTTGTTATGCTTCTCGCCTGTCGAGTCATACAATCATTTTCCTTTTTGTGCCCTAATGACTTCCTAGTTTCCAATCCTAATGGACTTTATATGTTGCCAAAGCCTAGCTGTGGTCTTACACTATATAATGTCACGTTTACTGTCCTAGTGGACTTTATATGTTGCCATAGCCCAAATATGGTCTTACACTATATGATGTCGTGTTTACCTATGGAATTTTGGTTCTGAAGAATTGATAAATATCTTTTGAGGTGTTGCCTTGAAGGACCAGTTGATAATTTTCATCACGATGTTGCTCCATAGAGTCAATAGAAAATCGTCATGATGTCGCTCTAGCAAGCCAATAAATAACCATCCATACTCTTTTGAATCCTGTAACAATTCGTCTAGTCTCCTATAATGCCAATTTTCCTATCTTCGTCTACCTTGTCAAATTGCTTAAAATAATAGAACTGATGTCTCTAGTAGAACATATAAACAAAGGAGACCGAGAGGAGAATTTTTCATGTATCATTTTGGGTAAAAATTTCTAAGTGTGACTGAAATGATAACTTAGACAGTAATCCTTAAGTAGGAAGAGACCGAGAGGGTATTCTTAAGCAAGGGTGGTAAATAGCTCAATTGAGATAGGATAATATCTTGACTAATCATAGATCAATAAATTTATCTTAGGCTAATGCATGTGCAGTGTTTGAGTAAGAAATAGGAAATTTCTCATTAGATATTAAAATTATAAGTAGTTTTATCTCAATTTGATTTTGGTCTTCACTAATAGTTTGTGACTCAATAGATTAATACTTGTTTTTGAACAATTAATTTAGTAACAACAGTTTCCTTGGTTTGCTCCTCAAGATACTTTCGTGTTTTGTAGTAATAAAAAAACTATATTACAATTTGATAATGTACGCTTGCAGTTAAAAAACCCACACTTTTAAATTATTTTATAATTTTTTGTGCATGCGCGCATGCAGTCAAAAACATATATGGAGGATTAGATTGGGTCATACTTATCTAATTTTTTAGATCAAAGAAGTTGGATTGGATTGGATCATTAAAGTCTTAGCTGCCAACAACCCTTGTTTACATTGTTTGTTATTATTATTTTGTATTCGGCTTATTCAACTACTGTTTAATAAGGATTGTGATAGACCTTCATTATGTTAGTAAATCTCGAAATATTATATATAATTGGGAGACTTGTATAGGTTATTTTACTGAGAGATATAGCACTTAATTTGTTCAAGTGATGAACGTTATTTAATGAGTGTATTATGATAGTAAAACATGCTACGTTGTGGTTTTATATGTTGAGTTCACAAAAGTAAATTTAGTGGTGAGAGTATTACACTTCAAGGTACAAAGGTGAGAAAGTTGTTACAAGTGTGTGATAGATTTAGGTTCACTTAATGTAAGTGTTGAAGATAGTAAATATTTCTCACTAAGCTAGGCTCCGCTGACGTAAGGAAATCAAACTGGATAAACAATTTTTGTCTCCCTTATTTTATTCCTATTATCAACTTAGTCTTAACAACTGCTCGGGTAACTATTATCAAATAAGGATCTCTCCTTTCTCAAATTGTACTTCCTAATATTCACTTATAGACCTAAAAAATCTTGTTAACCTTACAATTTAATCTATAAACTTAATCCCTAAACTACCAATTCTAGGTAATACACATTTACTAATTAATGAACCTTTATTCAACTTCTATGATCATTCTTGGAAAACTCTAGGTTTGACTTCTTGGAATGGCTTGTTTACAAAATCCAACCCAAAACCAAACATATCAAAACTTGAGGTGTTACACATTATGTCAAAAGCATAGTCTTGGAGTTTTATGCATCTAAATAAGGACATTACTAACATAGAATCCAACTACATGAAAGTTAATGTAAGAGGTACCTATCTTTCATTCCAATCCTTCTTTGATTTCAGATTTTTTTGGAATACCTAAACATGAGGGTGATTTTGAACTTGATTGGGACAAGATCTCAACTACTTTGATTGGAGATGTTAGAAAAACATGGGTGAGACACTTAGGGTTGATTTTTTCAAGGTTGGTAATTCCATTAAGTTTAATTTGGGGAAAGCTTGATTTAATCAAATTGTTAAGCATGTTGAAACAGATGATGTGTGCATTGGCTTACCATTTACTTAATTAATCTATCAACTAATTATGATGTAAAAGAATGTAAGAAGATTTAGTGAGTTATTGGATCGCATGCCTCATGAATTGAATTAAAATGTCAAGTTTAACATAGGCAGCCATGTTGATGACATGGTTCAGGGTTCAGCGAGCTGTTTAACTTGAAGAAGACATAGTAGAAAAACTTGTTATTAAAAAACTTAGTGTTTTGACATTGGATTTCACAATTTTGTTGTCCCGTAAAAATAAAGCACAAATTCTAAAGAAATTGAAGGATGAGTTAGAGTTTTGTAACGCCCTTATACTTGGCATTAATGAAATAGAAGGCAGATATGCTATGATTCATTCATGATTTAAAAGGTGAAGATCCTTGAGTGTATCTTTTAAACTTTTTTCAAAAATGGGAGTATTGTAGTAAAGGGAGATTTGAAATAGATAAATTATTTCTATTCATCTCTCAGTTAGATTTTGTTGCTTCTAGGGTTTTGTCAAAAATGCCAAAGAGGGAGATTGTTAGGAATCAGGTTGTAGATCAAATTGTGCTAATCCATGTGACCACATGTCAAATTGCAACTTGAATATTAATTGGCGATTATTTACCTTTTGTTGTAATCACTTTTATTCTTGTAAATCAATAGAAAAGAGGTTGTAACTGAAGTCCAAAATTAGGATCATATTATGAAACTTTAAAAAGATCGACTTCAATGGTTTGTGTGTTTTTAAATGAAGATAAAAGCAAGAGTCCTATTTGTTTTGAAGACTTATCTTATAAGATATCATATAAGATAATGTTGTTTTGAATATTGAAGAATATTGCCTGATTTTAGAATTTGGAGATAACTCTATCATCTTCAAATAAGATACATTGGAAAAAAAGTTAAATAGAAAGAATTTTTAGAGAGAAATATATGTTCATTGTGTGGAACTGTCATGCAAGAGATATCTTTTTCTTAGATAGTTGTTGTAAACACTTTTTAAGTGATTGGAAGAACAAGATGTTAGAACCAATAATAGATTGTACAAAGGTGAGATTGCAACTTGAGAGATAGGAGTTGAGTTTAAACCATTCTTAGATGGTTATTGTAGACACTTTCTAAGTGATTACAAGAGCAGTGAGTTAAAACCAATACTAGATCGTACAAAGGTGAGGCTACAACTTAAGAGATAGGAGTTGAGCTTAAATAAATTTTCTTTGTACAATGAAGATTTCAGTGGATTGGTTAGTGAGCAAGGCTCTGCAAATGTAGGTTAAGTCTGAATTGTGTAAACATCTTTTGTGTGTGCTTGTTACTTTCAATTGTGCTTCTAGTTGTGCCAACAACTCATCCCACAAGCTAAGCAAATGAACTTTTAAGTTTGAACTAATGCCGATAATGGCAATATAAAATGATCACAAAGAAAAAAGAAAGAAAAAAAAATAAGAACACACATATTTTATGTGGAAACCCTTTCGGGAAAAAACCATGGGAAATGGAGAAGAAAATTCACTAATGTTGAAATTCTAATGAATACAAGAGGAATTTAGACTACATCTATTTATAGGTTGAAAAACCTTATTCTAATCAATGTCAAATAGATGAAGTGTAGTAAGGTTGAAAAACCTTATTCTAATAAATGTAAACTAAAACAAGTATAGTTCTATATGGATTTTTATTTTATTTTATTTTACCATTATATTTTATTTTAACCGGAATTCGAGTCACTTAACTCTAACAATCTCCACCTTGACACAAATTCTCAACGAACAAGTTCTTCACAACGAACTCTCAACGAACAAATTCTCTACCTCTTCCACGAACCCCTTAAGGGGTGTTCTTTAACAATGAACACCAACCAATTCCAAGCAATGCTCAAACTTGGTTATAGGAAGTGACTTAGTCATCATATCTGCAGGATTTTCATGATTATTAACTTTGCTCAAAACAATATCACCACAAGCAATAATATCGCGCATAAAATGATACCGAACATCAATGTGCTTTGTTCTCTCATAAAACATTTAATCCTTCGTAAGGAAGATGTCACTCTAACTATCACAAAACGCTATACTGATATGAAGGTCTTTACAGAGCTTACCAAAGAGTCCCTTTAACCAAATGGCTTCTTTACAAACTCAGTAATCGCCACGCACTCAGCTTTAGTAGTAGATAAAGCAACTGTAGTTTGCAAACTGGTTTTCCAACCGATTGTGCAACCCCCAATTGTAAAGACATACCCTGTGAGAGATCTTCTTTTATCAAGGTCTCCAGAAAAATCATAATCAAAATACACAATTTCTCCATCTCTATTTCTTCCAAAGTGTAAGCAAACATCAGTAGTACCTCGTTAGTATCTGAAAATCCATTGAACTGCTTTCCAATGTTCCTTACCAAGATTCGCCATGTATCTACTAACTGCACTAATGACATATAACAAATCTGGATGTGAACAAAACATAACATACATGAGAGATCCCACTACACTAAAATATAGAACATGTGACATGTAGTCAATCTCATCATTTGATTGCGGAGACAAAGCCGATGAAAGTTTGAAGTGGGCTGCTAATGGAGTCCTAACAGCCTTGGCATTCTGCATATTGAACATGCAAAGAACTTTGTGAATGTACCCTTTCTGACTTAGGTACAATTTACATGTTTTTCTATCTTTGAGAATCTCCATCCCAAGTATCTTCTTTGCTGCTCCCAACTTATTCATCTTAAATTCTTTACTAAGCTTGGCTTTGACCTTTCTTATATCTCATTTATCTTTGGCTGCTATCAACATATCATCAACATAGAGGAGTAAATACACAAAAGAACCATCATTATTTTTCTTAAAATAAACACAATTGTCAAAGTTTCTTCTTTTGAAATCATGAGTAGTTATAAAAGAATCAAACCTCTTGTACCACTTCCTTGGTGACTGTTTCAAGCCATAAAATGACTTTTTCAGCAAGCAAAAATAGCCATCCTTTTCTGAGACTGTAAAACCCTCTAGTTGTTGCATCTAAATATCTTCCTCAAGTTCTCTATGCAAGAACGTTGTTTTTACATCAAATTGCTCAAGCTCCAAATCATAAATGACCATAATACTAAGCAAGGCTCAAATTGAACTATTCTTCATAACTAGAGAAAACACATCTATGAAATCTACACTTGGAATCTAACTTAACCTTTTGCAACCAGCCTTGCTTTATATTTAGGTTTTTCAACTCCTAGAGTTCTTTCTTTTTGAACACTCATTTACAATGAACAATCTTTTTACCCTTAGGAAGTTTCACTAGATCCCATGTTCTGTTCTTATGGAGTGATCCCATCTCTTCTTGCATGGCAATCATCCATTTTCCTAAACCTTCACAGCTAACTGTCTCAGAATAAGTAGATAGCTCTTGATTTGCATCTATATCTTCAGCCGCATTTAAAGCATATGCAACTAGATCAGCCTCACTGTACCTCTTTGGAGGTTTAATTTTTCTTCTAGGTATGTTCTTGGAAATAGAATATTATGGTGAAGAAGTAACTCCACTCTGAGTTTTTGTACTAACTTTAGGAGTAGACTCTGTTGTAGATATTGGATCAATCTGAAGCTCCACCCACTTTTTCTGGTCTTTATTGGAAGAGTCATTAAGAAATAAGTTAGGTAGCATAGTAGTTTCATAAAAAAAAATAACATCTCTACTAATCACAACTTTTCTATTTTCAGGACACCATAACTTATACCCTTTAACACCAGCCGTATAACCAAGAAGAAAACATTTAATGGATCTAGGTTCCAATTTCCCATTATCAACATGAGCATACGCATGACACCCGAAAATCTTCAAATTAGAATAATCAACAGGATTACCAAACCATACCTTTTGTGGAGTCTTTTTTTCAATGGCAATGGATGAAGACCGGTTAATCAAAAAACATGCAGTAGAGTCTGCTTCAGCCCAAAACAAATTTGATAAACAAGTACTCAACAACATACATTGAATGTTTTCCATTATTGTTATATTCATCTGTTCTGGAATGCCATTTTGCTGTGGAGTATGACGAACTGTCAAGTGTATTATGATTCCTTTTGATTTGCACAATTTATTAAACTCATCAAAACAAAATTCCAAGCCATTATCTGTGTGAAGATGTTTTATCTTCTCGATCATAGTTTTCTAAGACTTAAACGTGGAAAACACATCACTTTTGTAACACCCCTAACTCATCTTTGTCGTTGGATTTGGGTTATAGAGTATTACCATGCAAATCCAAACAATTTATACCAAAATATATCATAATGTTGTTAAATGCTATTTAATGAAACTCATTAAAAACCTATAAAAAATATAATTGGGCTTTAATTCTAACCTTCGAGACCCTAAAATAGTTTAGAAACAATTCAGGATCAATTCGAAACAAAATGATGTTTAAAGAAAAAGTTGCAAAAATGTGAAAACAGGGGTCACGGGGCCATGTGACATAGCCTAGGCTTGTAACAATCGAACAAGAGACACACGGCTGTGTAACTCACTGACTTAAAACACTAGGAATTTACAAATGACACACAGCCGTGTCGCTAGGCCCTGTGTAACACATGGCCGTGTGACAGCCTGTGTGCACCAAATTTTACTCAAAAATCATGCCATTTTAAGACCAATCCATACCTATTCCACCACTCCAATTATGCACACATTCAAAGGACCTATGCATTATTCCAACACATCTAAACATACCAAAACAATCAAACTATTTCATCTAACCAATATGCCATTCAAAGGCACCACATATATACTAAACATTTAGTCTAAAAAATGATCAAAAGACCTCATTATATGACATTAAGAAAATATGCATTACGCTATGATTAAAACCACTTCATTCAACAACCAAACATCAAGGTGTTCATCTATGCATTATATATGTATCCTTGTTTCATCAATACAAACATAACCTAAGTAAAACACACATCCCATTAATGAACTACATCTATCAACATTTAAAAACCACATATTCATCTATATATACATGCCACTACCTAAAAGATACAAAAACTACCAACTTAGATGAATAGTGTGAGTCGGTTGGTTGATCCTTCCAGTAAGTCAGCAGTAATTATCTACAAAACAATCCACAAAAACCCATAAGCTTCCATTACTAAGTAAGGACATAGTATAACATTTAATCAAAATACAATTAGATACGGTGTACGTATTATTTGATTACTAAAATTTCAAGAATACAAACAATGAAATGATGTAATGATATAATGTTCACAAGATACCATAATAAAATCAGGAGCATGTATATTCCATCAAGAGTATTGAAGTACAATTAGGGGCATGTATTGAAGTACATTTAGTTAATTTAATGAGTTTATTATTTTAGATCAAGAGAGTGTTAGAAATCGGGGAAAAGAAAAGGTAGTTGATGAGTCTCTATACTTTTATTGTGCCTGCAGATTAGTCCAGTAAGTTCGTTTGATTTAATTGTTGTACATTAATTTATTTGATATTATATGATTATACAAATGAATCGGTAAACCGCATAAATACATCGTTATGGAAATGTGAAGTGAGGAAAGTGGAGGTGATGAATTACAGGAGATTATAATGTTACTGAACATATCGAGGTCCTGCATTTGTAGCAGACCTATCAATAGAAGGCATCTTGGTGTGCTGGATGGATTGGCTCTTATAAGCATTTGGTGTGCTGGTTAGAATGGCTCATTCGTGCATACGGTGTGCTAGATTGGTTAAACAATATGTTAAACCTTCTTATCAATCTTTTCACAATGTTATGAATTATCGAGATAGAGAAATGATGAGAAAGACAGTTGATATCATAGCTATTGAACTAATGAATTCTCACCTACTGTGAGTTATGTTGTTGACAGGAAATTACAGTTTATATCTTGCTATTGAATTAGTTATGTTCAATAAGATGCATTAAATTTTGACGAACTTACTAAGCTTTTGGAAGCTTACTCGTTTTGTTTGATGTTTGTATATCGCATTTTGTAGATGGGAGATCAGATCACTCGAAAAAACATCATACTATCCCGAAGACTCTTTTGGTAGATTTTGTATCATTTTGACTTATATGGCATGTAATAGGCAAAATGCTACGTTGATATGATTTTGAACTATACTTGATGTTTGGTATTGAATGTTTAAAGTAGTTGTATGGTTGCAATGAATGAGCTTGTGTACTATAATGAATATGTATCAAAAGCTAAGTGAATTTACTAGATTTTTGTATAGGATAGTTAACATTGGTTGAGGTATGATAATTGGTGAAACAATATGATATATGCAAATGTGTTCAGACTGTGTTGATAGTTAATGTATGAACATAATTTAGGTAATTGGAAATGACAGGAATTTGGTGCTATATTGTGTTTTCAGAAGCTTCTTTATGCATGTTAAGTTATGGTATATGAACTTCTGAAAATAGGTGAGAAATGAGCTTGAAATAGGTCATTTTTAGGCATACACGGTCGTGTGAGAATATTTCGAAAGCTACATAGGCTGACACACTGCCTACGACACGGCCGTGTGGTCCAAATTAGTGAGTTACAAGGTCTACACACACGGGCGTGTGAGGTTGAACACACAGGCATGTGAGATGGCCACACGGCCATGTCTGGAGCTACACGATCTAGGTTCTGTTACACGGGTAGGACACACGGCCTTGTGACCCCTATTTTAAAATTTTTATTTTTCTCCAAACATTTTGTTTTGTCTTAAATTGGTCCTTGATTGTTTCTAAATTATTTTTTAAGGCCTCGAAGACTCAATTTAGGATCTGTAAATGTATGAATATCCCATTTCGAAATATATATGGATTTTGTTATTTTAATTTAATTATGATAGCTATTTATTTTGAAAGGTTCTGTACAATAATGTAATACTGTGTAACCCTATTGTGGCAACGAAAATGAGTTATGGGTGTTACAGTTACTGAGGTACAAACAGGGGCACGTATATGCATTTAGGGGTACCAAAGTACAAATAGGGGCACGTATGTGCATTCAAGGGTACCGAAGTACAATCAGGGACACGTATGTGCAATTAGGGGTACCAAAGTACAATCAAGGACACGTGTGTGTGTATTCAAACAATAATTATCTATATACATATTAACTGAAGAACAATAATATAGGAATACAAGTAGAATTTCATTTACGTATTGAAATACTATGAACTTGCCTATAAAACTTCCAATTTAAACTCAATGATCTATTCCGTAATTTTCCCTTTTCCTCAGATTAAGTCTTTTTGGCTCGATTCTTGATCTATATAATAAATAACTGCAATCCATTAAGTTTATAAACATTTCGCATTCAAGGTAATGCATATAACCTCTAGTTTTTCATTAATTATACATTTTTCCTAAACTTTTACATTCATCACAATTTAGTCCTTGTACTCAAAATCTTCCAATTTAACAACCTTATGATTCCCTAAAGTTAACTAAAATTCATAATAAGCTAGGACTATCCACAACTATTCACTAATTGCATAATTTTCTTAAAATTTTAAGTATTTAAATAATTTACTCTATTTACTAAAACTATCAAAAAATCAATCACTAAACTAGTCAAAATCAACATCTAACACTTCAATACCATCATTTAACATTCAATCTAACAAGAATTCATCAATGGCAATATCTAAAATCTTTAAAAGTTTCAAAAAATGAAGTTATGGGTTAGCTGGACCTAGTTGTAATGATCACAAAAACATAAAAATTTCAAGAAAAGGAACATGCAAGAGGTTAAACTAACCGAACTTAAAGCTCCTCAACCATTGTGTTTTCTCTCCAAAATTCGGTGGAAGAACCCAATGAAGATGATAACCTTTCTATTTTTTTTCATTATCTTATTATTAACTACTTATAATTTTATGCCTTATAAAAACATACTAAATGACCAATTAATTGACCTTAACCATCCTTCCCATTTCAATGTGGTTTATTTACTAATTAAGTCCCTTCTCATTTAACATTTAAACTATCAAATCATTATATTTCAATAATTATTAGTTTTGCACCTTTCATAATTTTGTCCTTTTTTGTTCAATTAACAAACTAATCATTAAATTTTCTTTACCAAAATTTAATATGACTCTAATTTAATTATATAATCATTAATTAAAAATAAAACACAACTTTACTAATTGAAATTTTTTGCCCCGAAACCATTGTTCCATTACCACTGAAAAATGGGATATTACAACTTTTCTACTTCAAGAAGAATGCCCAAAATTTTCTGGAAAAATCATCAATAATTATCAACATATAATTAGCGTCACCCCGTGAAGGAACTCTGGATGGTCCCAAAAGATCAGAATGAATATAATTCACCATTCCCTTCATGTTATGGATTCCTCTGGTGAATCAAACTCTCTTTTGCTTCTCAAAAATACAGTGTTCATAGAACTTCAGTTTGTTAATGCCTTGTCCATCAAGAAGTCCTCATTTTCTTAATTCTGCCATGCCGTCCTCACTCATATGCCCTAGACGCATATGCCAAAGTCTAGTAACATCATCATCTTACAAGGAAGAGGAAGCAGCGACTGCATCACCAGTAATAGTAAAACCTTGCAAGACATATAACTTAACAGTCTTTCTCTTCCTTTTCATCAAAATGAGGGAACCTTTTATAATCTTCAGAACCCCACTTTTAGTTGTGTACTTGTGCCGTCTTGAATCAAGAGTACTCAACGAAATCAAATTCCTCTTCAATTCTGGTACATGTTGTACGCCACTAAGTGTTTTGACAACTCTATCGAACATCTTAATTTTGATCATGCTAATACCTGTGGTTTTACATAAAACATTATTTTCCATCAAAACAACACCTTTAGACACTGTTTCATCTATTGTAAACCAACCTCGATTTGGACTTATATGGAAAGTGCAACCAGAATCGAGGATCCACTCATTACTCACTTTAAAGTTTTCAGCAGAAGCAACTAGGAGTTCACCATCGCTGTAGTCTTCTATAACATCAACTTCACTAGATTATTTTGGTTGTTTTCCCTTTTGATTCGTAGCCTCTCTTTTGATCTTGTTCTGCAACTTATAGCACTCGGATTTAATGTGCTCTTTCTTCTTACAGAAGTTACAAGTTTTACCTCTATTTGAAGATCTCAATCTACCCTTAGATTTACTGTAAGGATTTCGTTCCTATGTCTTCCCACGATTATCATTAGTATTTTGTTCTTATCTTCCACGAACAATGAGACCCTCTCTCTGAGAGTCGGATCCAACCACAAGATGTTTCATCTTGTCGTATGAGGTTAAGGAAGCATAGACTTCATGAACTATGAGAAATTCGTGGCTATACAAAATCATATCTTTAAAGATTGAATAAGACGGGAGCAACGAATAAATTAGAATTAACCCTAAATCTTCTTTATCATACTGAACCTCTATGACCTTTAGGTGCAAAAGAATTACTTTAAACACAGTTAAATGTTCGTGCACAGATGCATCTTCCTCCAAATGATGAGCATAAAGGCACTAATTCATATGCAACTTGCTAGTAGGGTTTTCGACATGCATAGCTGTTGCAATTTTGCCCATAATGCAGTGGCGGTCTTCTCCTTCATCATGTCATGTAGAATTTCATTTGAAAAATGCAGACGTAATTGCGTTAAAGCCTTTCGATCTTTATGATTCTTCTCTTCCTCCGTCAATGTCTAAGACATCTTATCTATCTCTAGCAAGGCATCCTCCAAATTCATTTGTACAAGAACTGCTTGCACCTTTATCTGCCACAATGTGAATCTGGTGTTGCAATCCAATAGTAAAATATCATACTTCAATGTCGCCATCACCGTGATCAGGAAAAGTAATCCGAAAAGCTCTGATACTAGTTTGTTGAACTAACATTGATAATGGTAAAATAAAACAATCACAAAGTGAAAAGAAAGAAAATAATAATAACACACAAATTTTACGTGAAAATTCTTTCGGGAAAAACCACAAGCAGAGGAGAAGAAAATTCACTAATGTTGAAATTTGAATGAATACATAAGGAGTTTAAACTAAATGTATTTATAGGTTGAAAAATCTTATTCTAATCAATGTCAAATAGATGAAGTGTACTAATCTTGAAAAATATTATTCTAATCAATGTAAAATAAAAGAAGTATAGTTCTATATGGATTTTACTTTTATTTTATGTTACCACTGTATTTTATTTTAACAATGATTCGAGTCACTCAACTCTAACATCAAGAGTAACTAGATTCGTAATTGTCTTTTTGTTCTAAAAATTAGTAACAAGTTAACATAATTTAATTGGAAACTATAAGAGGTCAAGTTAGGCTATTGAAATGAGTAACCTAACTTAAAGGAACCACACAGTTGTGTTTGTTTATCATTGTCGGATTCTATGAGCATCTCTTAGAGAGTTGTTCAATTGGCAAAGGTTAGTTTTTTAGTTGTTCTCGCAATTAATTTACAATTTGAGAAAAAATAGTGGTTTGAAGTTGTTTTTTAATTACTATAATCGACTTGAATAAAAAGAAATTATAAATCCATGATCAATTTTGACACTAAAATTAAATTGTACGTAAGGTTGGAACTTTCCGACAATTAACATGTTTTACTTGAGTTTTTTTCAATACTGAGTGCTTTTTATTTAAAATTTATTAATGTCAATTTTTATATATATGTATACTATATATAGTATAATACTATACAAATCCAAAAGAAGTAATTTTTTTTTTGTTTTCACTTAATTTCGGATTTTTCTAAATAAAAGAAATTCTAATATCTAACTAATATCTAATATTTATTAGAATTTTAGAAATAAAAAACTTCTAATTCGAAATTATAGATTTAGAATAAATTGAAATTTTTTATTTTATATCTATTTATATAGAATCAATTTAAAATTAATCTATCCGCGAGAATTAATTAAGAAAATGAGATTTTGTTTATTTTATTCTTATCCAAGAAAAGAAAAGAGCGATTAGATATGTTAAAATGCACTTTTATTTTGAAAACCTATTTATTTTTTGTTATCATTCAATACGAAAAAAAATTTTCGGCATGTCTATACGTGTAAAAAAATTTTAAATATACTATAATATCATGAAGATTTATGTTATTCTTTTATTTAATCACCATAATAATGTTTCTTTTTCAAAAACAACAAATAACCGTTCTCTATATTAACCCAAGGTTATACAAGTAAAAGTGATTTTATATTTTTATTGCAAATTTGAAAATTTTTATAATTCTTTGTTTTTCAATCATTTTGGAAATATGATTTTTAGTTATGATTTTTTGAATTTTTAAAAATATTTTTTAATAAAATTTAAATTATATACTGATGTGGCAATAAAATAAAATTGTATAGCACTTAACACTAGAAGGTTGAGAGTCAATTTAATCCATAATTCAAATAAAAGGAAGAGTCAAATAGAATAAAGATATAAAATTTAATGGTTAAATTTTTGTTAATATGCCTTAATAATAAAAGGCCAATAAACATTTAACAACATAATTTTAACAAAAGGACAACTTTGCACATTCATTTAACTTACAAGGACCATATTGTATATTTTTCAAATAGAGAATTCAAAACGAAATCCGTGTAACATCTTCCCATAATTTGTTGCAATATCGTACAAAGAGAACTTTACTGTTTCCTTTGCTGGCTTAATTATGAAAGGCTATCCCATTTAGGCTGTTGATCCATTGCCAGCTATGTTCAAATTCTGTGAAGAGGTTGGATCCAATGACTAATCTTTTTTTTCTTTTTTTAGCTTGAATGACTAATCCCCTTTTTAAGTGGCATAAGTTGCATCATGTCTCACCCCCACATATTATCAAAGCTTAAAGAACATAAAAAAAAAAAAGGATCTGCATCATTAACTGCTCCTTTGTTTTAGAAATTAGCTTAGAAAACTCCAAATGTAAGCTGGGGCACCATCTGAAGCAACCTGCCCTACCATAAATTTACTCGAGTCACAAAAGAGTGTGAAGACAAAAAAAAAAAAAAAAAGAAGATTGGAGCGTTTATACATAATACTCAGTTTTTTCACCGGTTTGACTTGCAGTTCATTTTTCAAAAGACATTCTTATATATCCCAACTTCTTGGTAAGGGTTTTTTAATTTCATTATCACTTATACATATATGACTATGAAGTCAAATGATATCATATCAGATTATACCTTCATCTTAGAATTTAAATAAATAATATATATATCTTTGCAACCATATTTGCTTTCAAAGGACAGATTTTTCAGCAGGTGGTTCCCATGTGGGGGGATGATCGTTGGAGAAAAGGTTAAGGCTTTGAGGGTCTCTACTCTAGTCTTATCAGATGAGAACCCTACCTTACAAAGATTTAGAGGCTTCATTTAACAGTTTCTTCTCTGTTGAAAACAATAATAGCTTTACTTCCAAAATTCACTGTAATCTTATCTTCCAAACCTCCAATTTTCGGTCACAGTGTCAATCCGCAACTTTATCCTCATCTTAGATCTCATAAGTAAAAATTTGTAAAATTTGTTGAAGCTAATCTCAAATGCATGATTTTCATGTTTGATTAACAACTATGCTAAGTTTATCATTGTACTTGTATATAATATATATAAACTTTTACTTGTATATAATATGTATTATAGTATATAGATTGTTATGGTACTCGCTATTACTGACCCGTTACCCAATTACTTGATTGGGTCCTGACCCATACTTTACATGGTTCGCACTTTGAGTTTGCACATCACGTGTTCGCGTACTCTATGAGACCGCATGAGAGACCACACGATGTAGGTTCATACCACCATATAGGCGAACCCACATCTAGAAAACATGTATTATGGTACGTGTTGGCATGCATGGGGACCTACCTACGATGTCATGTCCATGAACAATAAACACATCATATAAATACACAACTTAAGCCTTTTGAAGGGGACACACACACTCTAAAAACACTCAACAATTTGGTGTGGTGAGCGTGGATAGATTTCCGACCATCAGAAAACCAAGATGACTCACCCCAATGAGAATTTCCCCACCAATTTCCCACCAGGCCAGGCTGGAGGTTCTAACACTGGCAACAACCCAGTGAAGTAGACCTTTTTGTTGGTTGGTGTGCTAACTAACTAGAGAATTTGTGCAACTCAAGCCATGCAAGTGCCTCCAATTCTTTCGATCTCAATGTTCCCTCTGGTCAAGGACTGTCATGTCCCTCTAATCAGGGAGTACCGCCACAATAATTATTTTGTTTGCAGGAGTAGTTGATGTTGATGAAGGAACAAATGACTCAACGAAGTGCTAGGTTAGAACAACAACAAGTGTTTCAATAAGAGCTGCTAAGACAGAACGAGGAGTTGAAGAGGAAGATGTAGTTTGACAACTTTGATCTTCAGAATCATGTCACGCCTCTCCAAGATAAGGCTATGGGAGCACATGCAAAGCCATGGCAGAACAAGATGTATGCTTTGCGTAGAGATGTGCGAGAATTGCACCTTGATGTGCAAGCCATAGATTGGTTGTTTTGTTTTAACAATCTATTGTCTCCAAAAGTGGCAACCATGAGCCTACCAACCGAATTTAAGGTACCAAATGAGATGTTTGAAGGTAGAAGGGATCCTCGGGCACATCTCATGTAATGTAATGATTATATGAATATGCTAGGAGCTTCTAATGTAGCAAAATGTAAACTTTTCTCAATCACTCTTAGGGGAAGTGCGAAAGGTTGTTATTTGTCTCTACCATAGGGCTTTATTCAAAGCTTCTCGCAGTTGGGCCATACGTTATTAGGAAGATTTTGAGCCCATAGGACAATAATGAGCACTTCTATGAGTTTGATGTTAGTGAAATAGAGGGATGCATAATCTTTACAGGATTATGTCAAGCGATTCCATATTGCCATGTTGAACACAAAGAACTTGAAGGACCAGTGGGCCATTGGTGCCTTTATCATGGGAGTTCAGAATGAGCATGTGCAATATTTGTTTACTCATAATAAGCCACAAAGTTTGACAGATTTTTATGAGAGGGCACATAAGTTTATTGAGGTAGAGGAAATTAAGAGGGCTGCTTACAACACTCTCTAGAGGGATGACAAAAAATTTAGGGTTCGCCAGGGATTTTGCAGTCAACAAGGTCCTCCTTTCCAAAGCCTGCGTGTACAAGGTGGGGGACAACAGAGGAATTACTTGCAAAATGAATCGCCAAGGGCATTTTAGAGACCTCAAGCTGAGCACACAAAAAGGTACGTTCCTCGTGTAAATTTTGAAGCTTATACTCACTTAAATGCTTCGTATACATACATTCTTATTCAAGTCAAGAGTTTTGGTATTTTACCAAGCCCTCCACCTATGCAACACAACTAATCAAGAGCCAACTTGAGAGGTATATGTAATTTTCATAATGACAAGGGACACAAGACCAAAGATTGTTTCTCTTTGAAAGATTCTAAAGAGGAAATAGTTGAAAATAGTGAACTGAAAGATTTTGTGGCTCAGGTTGCTTCATCATTAGGTCAGAGTTCGAATGACACTAATAAAGGAAAAATGGCTAGAGGCACAATATATGTGATAATTAGTACAGATGAAGAGTAGGCAACCTCTAACATGAACAGAAATGCTCATACTAGAAGTGTGATATTGGTCAGTTCACCGAAGAGGCTGCGACAACAAGAAAAGTGGAAGGCAGAATTTAATGATGAGGATTAGGATGTGGCATGCGATGAGGAAGGAAATGATCCAATGGTCATGTCAGCAATTATAATAGGATTTAAGGTGAAGAGAGTTTTGGTTAACAGTGGAAGTGTTGTGGTGGTGTTGACTTGGGACGCATATTAGAATACGGGGCTGAATGAACAAGCTTTGAAGAAGGCAAGCCCTTTTTTATGATTTTGTGAACCATCTAGTTGAGGTGAAAAGATGTATTACCCTGCCTGTTACCCTAGAGGATGGTGAGCATGCCACCACAAAATATGTCTAGTTCTTTATGGTAGACCATTCAATGGCTTATAATGCCATTTTTGGGTTTCCTATTATGAGAATGGCTAAAATCATGATTATTGCTTTTTGTATGAAGAGTAAGTTCCCTACTAGGAAAAGAGTAGGTTTCATGAAGTCTGATCAACGAATAGCCAGGCAGTGTCATATGCTGTCAGTTAAGCAAACACATGAGCAGGTACCATAGGGTCAAAGTTCGCAAGAGGGAAAAATGGCTAGTCAGGTTTTAGATTTGGATAGTTTGAATGTCAGAAGTGAGGAAAGAATTCACAAGTCAGAAGTAACAGAGGTCACAGAAACTTTACAGTTGTTTTATGATAACACAAATAAATTGGTAAGGATCTCATCAGTGTTAGAAAAAGAAGAAAAATAGGACTTAGTTTGGTATTTGAGGGAGAATTCAAACATATTTGCATGGTTAGCTGTGGACATGCCTAGTATGGTTCCTTAGGTGATTTTCCATCAGTTAAAAGTGTCCTCCGAGGTTAAGCCAATGAAATAGAAAAGAAGAATGTGTGTTCCACAGGTTGTGGAGGCCATTAGGCAAGAGGTAGGAAAGCTACTTTCAACGAAATTTATCAAGGAAGTGGCGTACCCAGACTAGGTATCAAATGTTGTGATAGTGAAGAAAGCTAATGGAAAAAGGAAAATGTGCATTGATTTTACTAGTCTTAACAAGGCTTGTCCGAAAGATAGTTTTCCTTTGCCCTCGATGGTGAAAAAGGCTAACAGACTGGTAGATGCATTCTTAGGCCATGAGTTCATGAACTTTATGGATCCATTCTTAGGTTATAACCAAATTTCCATGGCTCTAGAAGATCAGGATAAAACAACCTTTATCATCGAAGATGGCTTGTTTTGCTATCGAGTTATGCCTTTTGAATTGAATAACGTAGGTGAAACCTATCAGAGGTTGGTTAATAAGATTTTCAGAGAGCAGATTGGTCGCAATGCTGAGGTTTATGTTGATGACATGTTGGTGAAGAGCTTTTACTTTGAGGGGGCATGTTCAGGAATTATTTGAAGCTTTTGCTATTCTGCGAGCCTATAACATGAAGTTGAATTTGGATAAGTGCACTTTTGGTGTGAGAGTAGGGAAATTCTTAGACTTCCTAGTTTCAAAAAGAGGCATGGAGGTGAACCTTGAGAAGATTCGGGCATTCTAGATATGCATCCCCTGAAGACTATTAAAGACATTCAATGCCTCACAGGGAGGGTGGTTGCACTCACCACGTTTGTCTTCAAAATGATAGATAAATGCTTACCTTTCTTTAAGGGCTTGAAAACCTATTTTAGTTGGACAGAAGAATGTCAAGCTAATTTTGAAAATCTCAAGTTGTACCTCACATCTCCACCACTTTTTATGTCGCCTCAAGTAGGGGGAAACTCTTTATCTTTATCTGGCAACCTCTGAAGAAACGATAGCAGCAGTTTTGATTAGGGCAGATGGGGTTCACCAATTTCCAGTGTATCATGTTAGCAAGGTGTTACAGAATGGCGAACAAAGGTACTCAAAGATAGAAAAACTTATTTTTTCTTTAATAGTGGCAACTCACAAGTTTCAACCCTACTTTCAAGCTCATCCCGTGACTATCATGACAAATCAACCCATCAAAGACATTTTGGCCAAAGTAGATAATTCGTGTAGAATGACCAAATGGAGAACTAGTTGGAAGAATTTTAAATTGAATATGCCTTGGAACAACAATCAAAGCTTAGATCTTAGTCGATTTCATGGTGGAATGTTCTTTTGACAGATTACCTGACCTTACCAGTAACTTTTAAGTTTAAACACTATTACTCACATAAGTAATACAATAGCATGTCACATAAATTATTGGAACTTCACTTGACCAATAACAATATTATTTTGTGGTCTTTCATTACAAATATACATTTGGTTCTAAATTTTTATTCAGTTGATTATACAAGATGTAGTAGTTAGCTCATCACATGGACAAACTAGCTTAGAAATTAAACCAAAGTGTTGGACTATTTATGTGCATGGCTCAACAGCAAAGACAGGATCAGGGACAAGCGTTCTCTTTGTAGACCCTGATGATGACAAGGCACAAGTTAGACAGTTATCCAAGATGGAAAACACCAAAACTAACATCTTGTTTAAGCTAGTGTCCTCTATTACTATTGAGCAAAGAGAAAAAAAATTGTTAGAACATAGAGTATCCCAAGTTGTGACACCCAGCAAGTACTAAATTTGAACTAAGAACAAACATGGACAGCCCCCATAGTACAAGCTCTATAAGGGAAATTCACCACCTTAACAGAAAAGAGCTCGTCAAAATACAACATAAGGTTGCAAGGTACGATGTTACTATTTACATTTAATATATCTTTGTATCTAAAAGATACTCAAGTCCTTGGTAATTAAAACCATTAAATCTATCACCTTTAGATATATTCTATTAGAGGGCGAACTTTATAAAAAGGGTTACTCCCAATCACTTTTGAGATGTCTCGCTCCCACAGAAGTTGAGTATGTTATGAGAGAAATATATAAGGGAATATGCAGAGATCATCTAGGTGGGAGATTGTTAGGACAAAAGGTTCGTAGGCAGAGATACTATTGGCCAACTATACGAAAAGATGCATACCATATGGTTCGCACTTGTGATTCCTACCAGAAACATGCTCAAGTGCAATGACCACCAATTGAGCCTTTGCAAGTAATGCCCGGCCCTTGGCCATTTACACCTTGGGGAATAGATATTTTGGGTCCATTTTCAATAGCCATAGCTAAGAAGAAATTTATAGTTGTAGCTGTAGACTATTTTACTAAGTGGATAGAAGTTGAAGCTCTAACTACAATCACAGATAGACAAATGTAGTATTTTCTCTGAAAATCCATCGTTTGCAGATTCAACATTCCACATCTAATTATAACAGATAATAGAACCCAATTCTAGAGAAAATTCAAGAATTTCTGCAAAGACCTACAGATTGCTCTCGCTCAAAGCTCTATAAAAACTCCCCAAATAAATTGTCAAGTAGAGGCAATGAACAAGAAGATTCTAATAACTCAAAAGAAAAAGGTTGATGAGACCAAAGGTGTATGGTTAGAAGAGCTAGAAGGAATTATATGGGCCCTGCGAACCTCACCTCGTACAACAACTGGAAAGACAACTTTCTCATTGGTATATGGGGTAGAAGTAGTAATCCCTGTTGAGATATGCTTGCGATCTCACAAGATATCTCGTTTTGATGAAAGTGCCAACCAAGAGGGCATCAAGCTCAACAAGCTGCTCGATACTATAATTCCATATTGAAGAACAAAGAGTATCAAGTAGGCGATTTAGTTTTGAGAACACTGAAGCTAGTTTCCCAGTGTCACAGTAAGGAAATGGCCCATAATTGGGAAAGAACCTGTAAAGTTGTCGAAAAATAGGCTATGGAGATTATAGAATATAAAAAAAGGATAGCCTTGTTCTACCTCACACATAGAATGTACACCATTTGAAAAAATATTATGTATGAACAATTTGTCCATTTTTTAATAAAGATACACTACTTGCAAATGTTGTTTAATTTATCTAACATGAATAATTTTTTCTGAGTTAGCTGATTGATTTCCTATCTGTACTCTAAACAGCTCACTGATTTAAGATCTTAGCTTATGTCATAAAGGCTCGTTGATTTAAGATCGTGACCTATGTTCATTCGATTTAATATTATGAACAATCTCATTTGTCTTAGTTGATTTCCTAATCACTAGTTAAATTATATTCGTTAAATCATTTGTCACGGAAACTTGGTCATGTAGTTTGCTCAAATATATTTATCATCAAATACTACACCATTTCAATGCAAAGTAAACATAGATTTTCCATTTTAAAATAGAGAGAAAAAGTAAAATAAAGATAGTACAATAATGAATTAGCACTGGTATCATTAGGGTCAACAAGCTCTTCATCTCCTTCTCTCCCTTCTCATTCGTTAACATCCCTTTCACACCTAGTAATGGGAGCTACACTGGTTTCAACAGGAGTATGAACAAAGTAAAGCCTGCTGGAGTTCTTCCGTTCTTCTACAAATTTTTCCCAAGTAGCTCTAGAGGGAAAGTACACATCAAAGTCCAACTAGGCACTTGCAAGGTCGCTGAGAGCATCAAAGGGACCACCAACTAGTTGAGCGTCCAGCAGGAAGTTAGATTTCAAATCTGCCAAATAATTTTGAAAGCTTTGCATGGTATCAATTTTATACTTTTCCAAAGCATCTTCATGACTCTTTGCCAGATTAGTCATTGTAAGCTTATGTCGCTCTTCTATGATTTTCATGATTGCCTCCAAAAAAACCTTATTAGCTCGCTCACGTACAATATCTCCATGTAATTTCTAAATATCTTTTCAGTGAGAGAGAGGTGATCCTGTAATCTATTATTTTACTCCACCAGTTTCCTATTTTCGTCATCCAGCTTCTTATGTAACTCACGATCCCTCTCCAAAGCCCCCATGGTGGATTGGTGAACATTTTTAAATTCCACCTTTCTTGCCTCCTCTTCGTTAATGCCTTCAGTGATCCCCACACTTACCATACTAGTTTCGGCCAAAGTCTCTTTAAGAGATAATATTAACTCTTTTAGTGATGATTTCTTCACAAGACTTGATGATGTAGAAGGAAAAACATGTTCCTTCATTTCTTGGGACATGCAATCTCTCCACCGCTTTCTTAATTCAGCAGGGCAATAAGGAAATTTCTACAAACTTAAGTGCTCGCGTCAGGAAAACAACATCTATGTCTCACCACAAGTAGACAAATCTCATTCAACCTCTGTGACAGCCCAAAATTGACCCTAGTCGGGAAGTGGTTTCGGGACCGCTAAACCGAGTCATAAAAATAATTAGCTGTCATATTTGATGCTTATTATATGTATATATGCATGTGTGAAAATTTCATATTTGAATTTTGTTTAATTGTAGGTGAATTTTAGTAAATAGGACTTATGTGAGAAAATTTTGAAATGTGATAGGTCAAAGCATAAGGATCTATTAGTGCATGAAATAAAAAGGGGGGACTTGCATGTCAATTCCCCCCCCCTAATTAGTAGTGGCCGGCCATGACAAGTATGGTAGACCAAGTGTGATAGGCAAGAACATGTCATAAACATGTTAAGTTAGTGTTTCATGGGAAGTATGATAAAATAAGGAGCATGGGAATAAAATAATGAAAGGGAATATGATGAAAAAAAAAGTGTGTGGTTGTTTCCCCATTTGGCCGAAACTAGAAAGAAAAACAAAAAAAAAGTGTTCATCCTTTGGTTCATCCTTGGCCGAAAATTTTAAGGAGGAAGGAAGAAGAATGGTTGAAGAGGTTCGGCCATGCATGTAACCAGGCTAAGGTATGTTTGATGATGTTCCATGAGATGCATGCATGTTTTAGTTGTTAGCTTGAGTTCTACCTAGCCCATGGTCTAAATCTTGCTATGTGATGGAAATGACACTCAGCCATGGATGCATCATTCTTGCTTGGTGTTGATGTTGTGTTGGTGAGATACCAAGTTATTTTCGTGACCAAGTTGAGATTTGAATTTTTGGAATAAGTAAGGTTTTCGGGTATGGAGATTAATAAGGGTGATGGTTGTGTTTCATGCTAAATCTAGATGAAAAATGGTAGTTGCTTACATCTTGATGATTATGAGTTTCTTTCTTGGTTCTACCTTAGATCCATGAAGTATATTTTTATTTGGTGTTGTTGGAAGTATCGGCCATGGTATATCCATAAGTGTGATTTATGCTTATTGCATGGTAGGTAAGATTTATGTTTTGGATATATGTTTAAATTTGGTTATAATCAAATTTGGGATTCGGCTCTTGCACATATATATATATGATTGCACATGATGTATTGGTGTGACCTATATATTATCTCAAGGTATATACTTGCACATGATGGTGCTTCGGTTATGGATTAAATGATGGATGCGTATTGAGTTATAATATGTAATGCATTAGTTAGTAAAATGTATGCCATTTATGTGTGGTATTAAGTATATATCGGCCTCAACATAGACATGCATATTCGGCCATAGGAAGAAGATTGGTGTTGCATGTATTCGGTTAGAGGCAAGCATATTGATGCTTTTGTCTTGGCTTAGAAAATTTGGCCAAGGGGGAAAATTAGCTAAAATGTTGAGTTTGATTCATGATTCCGTACATATGTGACTTTAATGTCTAATGTATAAATATGGGCTAAGTGCCTTGTGTTCCTCTTTTTGATGCTCAAATGATTAAATCAATTTTTTTGTTTAATTAAGCTCAAGAGCAAAGGGGAACTAAATCCGATAAAGGGAAGGAAAAAGTGGTCGAATAGCTATCGGAATCGTTCGACAACATCCGAGGTAAGTTCTTGAGTAATAGAGCTTAAATTATGATTTGATTAGATCATGTTTTAAGCAAATCAAAATCATGCTCTTTGTGTGTGGCTATTGAGCCGAAATTGCAAGAATGATAAATGTCTTGTGTTTGAGTTTTGCTAACGAAAATGAAATACGAATGTGCTATGATTTATTGTTAAATGTACATGGTGACCATATCCGGACTAAGATCCGAAGGCATTTGTGCGAGTTACTAATTCCGGGCTAAGCCCGAAGGCATTGGTGCGAGTTACTAAATCTGGGTTAAGTCCCGAAGGCATTGTGCGAGTTACTATAACCGGACTAAGATCCGAAGGCATTGTGCGAGTTACTATAACCGGGCTATGTCCCGAAGGCATTTGAACGAGTAGCTATATCCGGTTAAATTCCGAAGGTACGTGATTTGGGAATGAATGATCTTGCTGTAAAAATTTTAGTTAATACGCTTGTAACATCCCAACATTGAGGTATGTTTCGTATGTGCTTTGAATTCGTTGAGCCCTTACAAATAAGTATTCGCTCAGTTGATAAATGAGCTACCGGCCTTTGGCTAAGTTGATCTTTTGTGTATGAACATAAGGGTTGGTAATGTGAAGTAAGTATGATATCGAAAATTTGTGCATATGAAATTATCCGTTTAGCTATATGAATGCTATACTTTTGTTGTGCTGGAATCCCTTGCTCAAAACTTACTAAGCATAAATTGCTTACTCCGTTTCTTTGATTCTCTGTTTTATAGATTTTGGTTCTTCAGCTATCGGACTCGGGATTTTGAAGTCGAAGTCGCCCACACTATCAAAGCCCCACCCTTTTTGGTACAATTTTGGTTGAACTTCGAAATGGCATGTATAGGACTACCCTTTTTGTTGTGGGTCACGGACCCTTTGGATTTGTATAATTTTGGATAGCCATGCGAAAATGGCTTATATATGTTTGAGCATAATGTTATAATCATTTGGTATGGAATGGTTAATCACTATCATAATTTGTGCTATTTATGCTAAAAGGGCTAGTTGAATCATGGAAACTATGAAATAGGTAAAGTCTACCTTAAAGGCAGATGCTGACAGCAGCAGTGATGTAGATTTGGAAAATCACTAAAAATAGTAGGAATGGAATTAAATAGTTAATAAATTAGGTAAACGAACCTTGATGAATCTATTTTCATAGGAAAGTAACAAAACGATCATATGGACAGTATGTTAAGAGATATTCAGGTTCTCGTGAGACAGGGCCAGAACGGTTTCTGGATTCCCTGTTCCTACTTGGGAAATTCATTATAAATCAACCAGAGATAATTAGGAGTCATTCCATACATTTACAGATTCCTCTCTGAGTCTAGTTTCTATAGAAACAAACGGCATCAGTATTGAAGCTCTGTGAAGGAAGATATCCAAGTCGTAATGCGGAAAGGTCAGTGTAGTCGATCCCTGTAACATGGGAGACTTTTAATAATAAACTGTACTAATTTGCCCGACCAAAAATTCTAGAAAAAAATATGTAGATGGGCATATGGGTCTAGTTTCAGGGAAAAATTACGAAACTTATTTTCGAGTTATGAAACTCAAGATATGATTTTTGAGGTGACAGTGACGCAGTTAGCTAACTGCCTGGAAATTTTTAAAATGGACTGCGATAGTAAGCGAAATTAGTCTGTGAACCCCCTCGGGTCCGACTCCGGCAACGGTCTCGGGTATGGGGTGTTACAATTTTATTGGTATCAGAGCTACGGTTTAGTCGATTCTAGGACTACCGTAATGCGTTGGGTCTAGCTATACATGCCATTTTATGTGATTACTTGATAGTGTGGTGATTTCTGACATTTGCAAATGTGTTTATTTATAGTAATGGATCCCGATCCCGACCGAGCGGTAGCTGATGATCTGGAGAGTGTAGCGCCTGCTCCCGCACAAGGCACAGCGCCGGCGGACTCTCAACCTAATGCTAGTAATCCGAATGATGAAGCTAGACAAGCTTTCTATAGCGTGATGAATGATTGGTTCAACCAATACATTCGAACTAATACGGCTGTTCCACAACCTCCATTCCCGACTAATACAACCCCCGCACCTACAATACCTCCGGAAACTGACCAAATAAGGTCAAATAAGCCCCCAGTTGACAGAATCCGAAAACATGGGGCTACTGAATTTAAAGCTACGGACAGCGATGATGCCGAGCAAGCTAAATTTTGGTTGGACAACACTATTCGGGTACTCGACGAGCTATCCTGCACACCCGATGAGTGCCTAAAGTGTACTATCTCCTTGCTACGTGATTCTGCCTACTATTGGTGGAGTACTCTGACTTCTGTTGTGCCCCGAGAGCAAGTAACTTGGGAGTTTTTCCAAACTGAGTTTCGGAAAAAGTATATCAGTCAGAGATTTGTTGATCAAAAACGGAAGGAATTTCTTGAGCTTAAGCAAGGTTCTATGTCGGTTACTAATTACGAGCGAAAATTTGTTAGACTTAGTAGATACGCTCGAGAATGTGTTTCGTCCGAGGCTATCATGTGTAAACGCTTCGAGGATGGGCTGAATGAAGATATAAAAATGTTCGTTGGCATTCTTGAAATACGAGAGTTCGTAATACTTGTCGAGCGAGCTTGTAAAGCCGAAGAGCTTAGAAAAGAAAAACAAAAAGTTGATGTGGGAACTGGAGAGTTTCGTAAAAGATCCTTGGGAAAGTCTCTTCAACAGGCATCGAAGAAATTTTGAGATGATGTGGGCCGGTCTAGAGGCACTTCGGGCCTTTTTAGACGAGATCGTGATCGACCACCTATGGGTACACGAGGCACTTCGGTCGCCAGTGTTGGGAATGAACGTCGAGACAGAACGGAATGTCGATATTGCGGTAAATGGCATTCGGGGAGTTGTAGATTCCATGACCGCTCTTGTTACAAGTGCGGATCAGTTGACCACTTCATTAAAGATTGCCCGAGGTCGTCTGAATAGAATGTAAATCAGAGGGGGAAACCGGGTGCTACCACTGCTCGAGGTAGACCATCTAGAAATACGGGCAATGCTAGTGGTGGTCAGAGAGGATCTAGAGATGCTACGACCAGATCCGAGGCTCGTGTGCCTGCTAGAGCTTATGCTATACGTGCCCGCGAAGATGCTTCTTCGCCTGATGTTATTACCGGTACTTTTACTCTCTTTGATACTAATGTAATTGCTTTGATTGACCCCGGTTCTACTCATTCTTATATATGTGAAACCTTAGCATCCAGTAAGACTTTACCTATTGAGTCTACTGAGTTCGTAATTCGGGTGTCAAATCCCTTGGGTCGTTACGTGCTTGTCGACAAAGTGTGTAAAAAATGTCCCCTAGTAATTCGAGGTTCCTGTTTTCCGGCGGACTTGATGCTTTTGTCGTTTGATGAATTTGATGTTATTCTTGGTTTGGATTGGTTGACCGCGCATGATGCGGTTGTGAATTGCAAAAGCAAGACTATTGATTTGAGGTGCGCAAATAACGAGATAATCCGAGTTGAGTCTACGGACTTAAAGGGGTTGCGAGCTGTAATATCCTCTATGTTGGCCCAGAAATATGTAAGAAAAGGGTGCGAAGCATACCTTGCGTATGTACTTGATGACAAAGAATTAGAAAAGAAACCCGAATTTGTGCCGGTGGTTTGTGAATACCCGGATGTTTTTCCTGAAGAATTACTGGGTTTACCACCTGTTCGGGAGATAGAGTTTGGTATTGAGCTTGTACCTGGGACTACGCCGATTTCGATAGCTCCGTATCGTATGGCACCAACAGATTTAAAAGAGTTGAAAGCTCAGTTGCAAGAATTGACGGATAGAGGTTTCGCTCGACCAAGTTTCTCACCTTGGGGTGCACCAGTATTGTTCGTGAAAAAGAAGGACGGAACCATGAGGTTGTGCATTGACTATCGTCAGCTGAATAAAGTGACAATAAAGAACAAATATCCGTTATCGCGTATCGATGATTTGTTCGACCAACTGAAGGGAGCCTCAGTGTTCTCAAAAATAGATTTGAGATCGGGCTATTATCAGTTACGAATTCGAGATTCGGACATACCCAAAACTGCCTTCAGAACGAGATATGGTCACTACGAGTTCTTAGTGATGCCGTTTGGACTCACTAATGCCCCTGCGGTATTTATGGATTTGATGAATCGGATCTTCAGACCATATTTGGATCGGTTCGTAGTTGTGTTCATTGATGACATCTTGGTCTATTCAAGAGATGAGACCGAACATGCTGAGCACCTGAGACTAGTGTTGCAAATTTTGCGGGATAAGCAGTTATATGCTAAGTTCAGTAAGTGTGAGTTCTGGTTAAGAGAGGTTAGCTTCTTGGGTCATGTGGTATCCGCATCGGGTATTCGAGTTGACCCGAACAAAATTTCAGCCATACTTAACTGGAAGCCTCCGAGAAATATTACTGAGGTTCGGAGCTTTTTGGGACTCGCCGGTTATTACCGACGATTTGTTAAAGGTTTCTCGATGATAGCCACACCAATGGCGAAGCTACTTTAAAAGGATGTTAAGTTCGAATGGACGGAGAAATGTCAGAAAAGTTTCGATCAACTGAAAACTTATTTGACTGAAGCTCCAATTTTAGTGCAACCCGAATCAGGCAAAGAGTTTGTCATTTATAGTGACGCATCCCTACTTGGGTTGGGTTGCGTATTGATGCAAGAAGGTCGAGTAGTGGCCTATGCGTCGAGACAATTAAAGCCACATGAGAAAAATTATCCGACCCATGATCTCGAACTAGCTGCCATCGTATTCGCTTTAAAAATATGGCGACATTACTTATTTGGTGAAAAGTGTCATGTATTTTCGGATCACAAAAGTCTCAAATATTTGATGACTCAAAGAGACTTAAATCTGCGACAAAGACGTTGGCTTGAGTTGTTGAAAGATTATGAGCTTGTCATTGATTACCACCTGGGAAAGGCTAATGTGGTTGCGGATGCCTTAAGCCGGAAATCACTGTTTGCTTTACGAGCGATGAATGTGCACTTGTCTGTTCTACCCGACAATGTGTTAGTAGCTGAATTAAAGGCCAAACCATTATTGATTCGTCAAATTCGTGAAGCTCAGAAAGTCGACGATAAATTGGTTGCAAAACGGGCTGAATGTGTTCCGAATATGGAATCCGAATTTCAAATTGATGATGACGATTGTTTGAGGTTCAGAAGTCGGTTGTGTGTTCCAAGAAATTCAGAACTCATTTCGATGATTCTGAATGAAGCCCATTGTAGCCGAATGTCAATTCACCCGGGGAGTACGAAAATGTACAACGATTTGAAACGTCGGTTTTGGTGGCATGGTATGAAACGAGACATCTCCGACTTTATTTCGAGATGTTTAATATGTCAACAAGTGAAAGCGGAACATCAAGTGCCTTCAGGATTACTTCAGCCGATCATGATACCTGAGTGGAAATAGGATCGAGTCACAATGGACTTTGTGTCCGGACTGCCATTGTCAGCAAGTAAGAAGGATGCGATTTGGGTTGTTGTTGATAGACTGACTAAGTCGGCTCACTTTATCCCCGTGCGTACGGATTTTTCATTGGATAAACTAGCTGAATTGTACGTTTCTCAGATTGTGAGATTACACGGGGTACCTATTTCTATCGTGTCGGATAGAGATCCGAGATTCACCTCACGATTTTGGAAGAAATTGCAAGAAGCTTTGGGAACCAAGCTGCATTTTAGCACTGCTTTTCACCCCCAAACCGATGGTCAATCCGAGCGGATAATTCAGATACTTGAGGATATGTTGAGATGTTGCATCCTCGAGTTCAGTAGTTCATGGGAACGGTATTTACCTTTGATTGAATTCGCTTACAACAATAGTTTTCAATCAAGTATTAAGATGGCACCTTACGAGGCTTTGTACGGTCGTAAATGCCGTACACCATTGTTTTGGACCGAGCTCGGTGAAAGTAAAATTTTCAGAGTTTATTTGATTAAAGATGCCGAACAGAAAGTAAAGGTAATCCGTGAAAGTCTGAAGGCAGCCACAGATCGTCAGAAATCGTATGCGGATTTGAAACGAAAAGACATTGAATATCAGGTGGGAGATAAAGTGTTTCTTAAAGTTTCGCCTTGGAAAAAGGTACTCAGATTTGGCCGTAAGGGCAAGTTGAGTCCGAGATTCATTAGGCCGTACGAAATCTCCGAACGAGTTGGTCCAGTTGTGTATCGATTGATTTTGCCCCCTGAACTTGAAAAGATTCACGACGTCTTTCATGTTTCGATGCTTCGACGCTATAGATCTAATCCATCGCACATAATTAGCCCATCAGAGGTTGAAATTCAAGTCGATATGAGTTATGAAGAAGAACCGATGCGTATCCTAGCTCGTGAAGTGAAGGAGTTGCGAAACAAATGGGTTTCGTTAGTAAAGGTGTTATGGCTCAAACACGGAGTCGAAGAAGCTACTTGGGAAACCGAGAATGCCATGAAAGAACGATACCCAAACTTATTTACCGGTAATATTTTCGGGGACGAAAATTTCTTAAGTGGGGGAGAGTTGTGACAGCCGAAAATTGACCCTAGTCGGGAAGTGGTTTCGGGACCGCTAAACCGAGTCATAAAAATAATTAGCTGTCATATTTGATGCTTATTATATGTATATATGCATGTGTGAAAATTTCATATTTGAATTTTGTTCAATTGTAGGTGAATTTTAGTAAATAGGACTTATGTGAGAAAATTTTGAAATGTGATAGGTCAAAGCATAAGGATCTATTAGTGCATGAAATAAAAAGGGGGGACTTGCATGTCAATTTCCCCCCTAATTAGTAGTGGCCGGCCATGACAAGTATGGTAGACCAAGTGTTATGGGCAAGAACATGTCATAAACATGTTAAGTTAGTGTTTCATGGGAAGTATGATAAAATAAGGAGCATGGGAATAAAATAATGAAAGGGAATATGATGAAAAAAAAAAGTGTGTGGTTGTTTCCCCATTTGGCCGAAACTAGAAAGAAAAACAAAAAAAAAAGTGTTCATCCTTTGGTTCATCCTTGGCCGAAAATTTTAAGGAGGAAGGAAGAAGAATGGTTGAAGAGGTTCGGCCATGCATGTAACCAGGCTAAGGTATGTTTGATGATGTTCCATGAGATGCATGCATGTTTTAGTTGTTAGCTTGAGTTCTACCTAGCCCATGGTCTAAATCTTGCTATGTGATGGAAATGACACTCGGCCATGGATGCATCATTCTTGCTTGGTGTTGATGTTGTGTTGGTGAGATACCAAGTTATTTTCGTGACCAAGTTGAGATTTGAATTTTTGGAATAAGTAAGGTTTTCGGGTATGGAGATTAATAAGGGTGATGGTTGTGTTTCATGCTAAATCTAGATGAAAAATGGTAGTTGCTTACATCTTGATGATTATGAGTTTCTTTCTTGGTTCTACCTTAGATCCATGAAGTATATTTTTATTTGGTGTTGTTGGAAGTATCGGCCATGGTATATCCATAAGTGTGATTTATGCTTATTGCATGGTAGGTAAGATTTATGTTTTGGATATATGTTTAAATTTGGTTATAATCAAATTTGGGATTCGGCTCTTGCACATATACATATATGATTGCACATGATGGTGCTTCGGTTATGGATTAAATGATGGATGCGTATTGAGTTATAATATGTAATGCATTAGTTAGTAAAATGTCTGCCATTTATGTGTGGTATTAAGTATATAATCGGCCTCAACATAGACATACATATTCGGCCATAGGAAGAAGATTGGTGTTGCATGTATTCGGTTAGAGGCAAGCATATTGATGCTTTTGTCTTGGCTTAGAAAATTCGGCCAAGGGGGAAAATTAGCTAAAATGTTGAGTTCTATTCATGATTCCATACATATGTGACTTTAATGCCTAATGTATAAATATGGGCTAAGTGCCTTGTGTTCCTCTTTTTGATGCTCAAATGATTAAATCAATTTATTTGTTTAATTAAGCTCAAGAGCAAAGGGGAACTAAATCCTATAAAGGGAAGGAAAAAGTGGTCGAATAGCTATCGGAATCGTTCGACAACATCCGAGGTAAGTTCTTGAGTAATAGAGCTTAAATTATGATTTGATTAGATCATGTTTTAAGCAAATCAAAATCATGCTCTTTGTGTGTGGCTATTGAGCCGAAATTGCAAGAATGATAAATGTCTTGTGTTTGAGTTTTGCTAACGAAAATGAAATACGAATGTGCTATGATTTATTGTTAAATGTGCATGGTTATTTGAATGATGTCCGGGCTAAGTCCCGAAGGCTTTGTGCTAAGTGACCATATCCGGACTAAGATCCGAAGGCATTTGTGCGAGTTACTAATTCCGGGCTAAGCCCGAAGGCATTGGTGCGAGTTACTAAATCCGGGTTAAGTCCCGAAGGCATTGTGCGAGTTACTATAACCGGACTAAGATCCGAAGGCATTGTGCGAGTTACTATAACCGGGCTATGTCCCGAAGGCATTTGAACGAGTAGCTATATCAGGTTAAATTCTGAAGGTACGTGATTTGGGAATGAATGATCTTGCTGTAAAAATTTCAGTTAATACGCTTGTAACATCCCAACATTGAGGTATGTTTCGTATGTGCTTTGAATTCGTTGAGCCCTTACAAATAAGTATTCGCTTAGTTGATAAATGAGCTACCGGCCTTTGGCTAAGTTGATCTTTTGTGTATGAACGTAAGGGTTGGTAATGTGAAGTAAGTATGATATCGAAAATTTGTGCATATGAAATTATCCGTTTAGCTATATGAATGCTATACTTTTGTTGTGCTGGAATCCCTTGCTCAAAACTTACTAAGCATAAATTGCTTACTCCGTTTCTTTGATTCTCTGTTTTATAGATTTTGGTTCTTCAGCTATCGGACTCGGGATTTTGAAGTCGAAGTCGCCCACACTATCAAAGCCCCCCCCCCTTTTTGGTACAATTTTGGTTGAACTTCGAAATGGCATTTATAGGACTACCCTTTTTGTTGTGGGTCACGGACCCTTTGGATTTGTATAATTTTGGATAGCCATGCGAAAATGGCTTATATATGTTTGAGCATAATGTTATAATCATTTGGTATGGAATGGTTAATCACTATCATAATTTGTGCTATTTATGCTAAAAGGGCTAGTTGAATCATGGAAACTATGAAATAGGTAAAGTCTACCTTAAAGGCAGATGCTGACAGCAGCAATGATGTAGATTTGGAAAATCACTAAAAATAGTAGGAATGGAATTAAATAGTGAATAAATTAGGTAAATGAACCTTGATGAATCTATTTTCATAAGAAAGTAACAAAACGATCATATGGATAGTATGTTAAGACATATTCAGGTTCTCGTGAGACAGGGCCAGAACGGTTTCTGGATTCCCTGTTCCGACTTGGGAAATTCATTATAAATCAACCAGAGATAATTAGGAGTCATTACATACATGTATAGATTCCTCTCTGAGTCTAGTTTCTATAGAAACAAACGGAATCAGTATTGAAGCTCTGTGAAGGGAGATATCCAAGTCATAATGCGCAAAGGTCAGTGTAGTCGATCCCTGTAACATGGGAGACTTTTACTAATAAACTGTACTAATTGGCCTGACCAAAAATTCTAGAAAAAAATATGTAGATGGGAATATGAGTCTAGTTTCATGGAAAAATTACGAAACTGATTTTCGAGTTGTGAAACTCAAGATATGATTTTGAAGGTGACAGTGACGCAGTTAGCCAACTGCCTGGAAATTTTTAAAATGGACTGCGATAGTAAGCGAAATTAGTCTGTGAACCCCCTCGTGTCTGACTCCGGCAACGGTCTCGGGTACGGGGTGTTACAACCTCTAGGAGGACCATGATCAAAAATCAAACCAAAAGTATCTACTGTAGGTGGAGATCCATGAGGAGAACAAGAGGAGAAGGAATCACAGCAGGGACTATAACAATGATGGCCATATCATCAGATGTTGCAACGTGATCTTTTTTTCTTTCGACAAAGCTCCATTACAGGGTTATCCTCATCTTCTCTGTTTATTAGAATATTAGCTAATCCATAGTATCCTTTTGTTTCTTTATACTACTAGCACTTCCTTCCCCGGCAGCAGTACCAGGGGGACCACCTCACACATTTTGCATGACCGATCAAATGTCCATATATTCTTTGATCTCCATGGATAAACTTGTGGATTCTTCTGAGTTCTCTTTAATATTGTTAACTGTGCCTTCATCACCAACAAGTGTATTTTCGAAACGAACAGTTATTGTAAAGGGGTTCACACCACTTTCTAGATCCCTTGCAGTTTTAAAGGACCACGAACGAGGCTTTAATTTACAAAAGGTATACAAATAATTCTTAGGCTCTTCTTTTTTTCCTAAGATAATAAGCCCTAAATCATCAGTGGATCCATGTGGTTACACAAACTGTGCGAGCAACACAGTCACGGTGTCCAAACCATTATTATCATCAATTGGTTGCTATCCATTGGGACTCAGATTTAAGAGACGGTACTGAAACACAATTCTTACAATTAGCAATTCCTCCAAATCTAGCAAACAAACCTTGCAAAGTCTATAATATTGACACCACCCTATTTTAGATATAATCTCTCTTTTTTGCAGGCACATGTTCAATAGGTGTCAACCATTTGATTGGAAAATCAAAGCCACTTCCAATCTTGCACTTACCCTGAATGTATTTACAGTGGTTTAGGCGAAGGTTTGAAGACAAATTGGAGCTAATTGATTGCACCCCTAGGCGAGGAGAAAAATAAAGCAGGCCTACTGAACCTCTTTAATTGCATGCTTCAGTTGATATAAATTCTGGAAAATGATGATCAATGATATTTCCTCTTGTCCACTACATTCGATAAAATAGGCCACTATGACCCACCATGAGAAACCAGATAACTGCCCTAGGGTTATCCTGTATTCATATAGAAGATGGCCGAAGAAGGGGTAGAGTGGTAGATGGATACCTGCTTCTAACACGTGCAAGGGAAGTAGAAAACTCCCGTTGGAGGTGTAACTTAATTTGTTTGACCCTTCAACGATTGAGAATTTGTAGGCAAAATTGGGTATTCGAATTCCCCCAACAGCCAAAACATGACTCTTTTCTTCCTCTTTCATAGTGCAAACATAAGCTTTCGCCTCTATTGGAGTATTTACTTCATAGTGTTGTGAAGGGACTCCTTGAATAATACGACCACTTCCTCTCACCCTAACCATTCTACTTGAATAAACCTAGAAAAAACACAAAGGCAATTGGGAAATTTCAAGAAAAATACCTCTGAAACGCGATTATTCTCCTCGACAGAAAATCCTTCTAAAAAATTTCAAGTCCAAACAATTTGATTTTTAGGGTTCAGGTAACCTCCTTTTAAAGGAGTTTTACACTTTAATGATTCGATATCCGAGAATGAAGGCATAATCAATTGTATATAGTTGTACCACTCCCTAACACGTGGTGAAGTTTATGTGACATTTTAAAGTAAAAAGTGTACGCAATAAGCTTTTCCTTTAGTAATCCTTCGCCTTGCGAACTCAAGTTCTTCGAAAAGTCACTTTATAACTCTTGTTTGAACTAGGTGGGGGACAAATTGTTATGGTGTAAATCCTTATAAACATTCCATCTGACTGGCAAATCACAAACTTCACACCATAGTTTGAATTTTATTACACAATCTCTTTGAAGATAGTAGTTGGATACTACTCTTGATTGATTCTCCTACGGACTCTGGTGACTGGCAAAACCCATTCACACAAAATCTTCAAATTAAGCCACAAACTTACTTACTCAAATAATGTAATAATTTGTATAATCTAATAGAATACCAACAACTTTGATACATAACATGAAAATATCAAGGTTTGGCGGAATTTTATCCTCATCGTACCTCTAGATACACCAAGTTCTCCATCTTAGTGGATTACTAAGGTGGATTCCTCGATCAGATACACAGCTGAGAATTCTTTCAGAAAATGATTAAGGTGCATACTCAGATTTCATTACAAAGGTGGTCTAACCACTCGCCACTTAGGTGTTACATAATTCGTCGTACAGGCTTTTCGTGCAACACGCCACAAAGGCTTTTCAGATAATTCACCGCAAAGGCTTTATAGATAACTTGTCACAAAGGCTTTATAGATAACTCACCACAAAAGGATTTTCTGATAATTTTCCACAAGGGCTTACAGATAACTCACCACAAAGGCTTTTTAGATAATTCGCCACAACGGCTTTAAAGATAACTCGCCACAAATGCTTGGTTTTACTTTCCACCAAGGCACCACATAAACTATCGTGTTTGATGATATGGATTTTGATGATATGGATTCGTATAAACTTAGCATCACATGAGATTTGCCCATTATCGCCCCCAAGACATGCAAAAACCCTAGTAGAAAATACAGCTTATTCGCCATTCCCAGAATGTGCCATGGCCATGGTCTTTTCACATCTCTGCCATATTGGCCTTCGTTTTTATTGTCCCTACAGATGTAATCAAAGCACCACCGCGGGGTTCGTATCGTATCACATACTTTCTTAACACTCCGTTGGAACCCCCTTATTGCCAACCATATTTTGTCATGCACCACTCAAATAACATAATGGAAACATTTACACAAATTTCACTATTACTCTTAACATAATCATACTTCCTAACACATAAATTCTCATGCATGCTTACCACACATCATCATATTCTTGCAACACATCGTACACTTTAGTATATATATACATATGCTTCACGGAAACACACTAACATACATACATACTAAAAATCCTCAAGAATATTTGCTTATCTATATAGATGTCAATCATATAGAGAATTATTATAACACAACGTGCAGGTGACGGGTTTAAAGACTCACTAGAGACCTACCTTAACCTCGATCCAAAGCTTCTGTTTTGATCATCCGTTCTGATCCAATAGCAGCAATTGCTTACAAGATCATAAAATTTCCATTAGAATCCTCATTACAGGTAGTTTACTATCATTTCAACCCATACAACCCCCAACAGGGCCTTCCACTAATACCCTATTGTTCCTACATCTTGTAACATCCTTCCCCTTCTATAATCGTAACATACAGAGCTATAAGACTTACCAAAAGGTTGAATTGTTCACTAATTAAATGAAATCTCAGCTTTGGCTTAACGAAGAAGAAGAGAACATTTAGGTTAGAAAGAATAACTAGAACGTAAAGTAGAAAGTAAAGTCATTTGGAATGTATTCTTCTTTACTAGTATAAAATTTCTGCCCCCTACTGTGGACTTTGACAATTGATGATGCTTATCTAACCCAAACCACCTGATTTACCGATAAAAATCAAGGGAAGCTAAAGAAGATCCGATGAAGATCTTCGTTACTATTTGACCAGTCATTGAGAGGGTCTAAATAATCCAAATGATTCCTAACTAATCTCGTTACAAAAACCAACTAGAACAGTGCTCGTATAAATCTATCATCTATACCTTCATGGTGAATCACGTATCGCATGGTCTTAAAGACAATCAAATCTCCTATAACTTTCTCATACACTTGACAGTCTCTTAGTGCTTAGCAAAAACTCTAGGGCATACTTCTTCTTAGGTGTTCTCTTTACTCACTTGAAGATACCTTGTAGTTAAATCTTTAGATACTGCTAACTTGTAGATATTTTAACGCTAGTATGCGCCAATACACTAGCTCACCAGCAAGTCATTAGGGTGACGGATTATACTACCACAATGCCAAAATAGTTTACATTCATACTTAACTTTTTGGATCCACCACTTTTGAGGTGTGACATATGGTACTCGCTTTTATAAACCTGTTACTCGGTTACTCGATTGGGTCCTAACTTGAACTCTACGTGGTTTTCACTTTAAGTTCGCATGCTCTATGAGACTGCATGAGAGACCACACAATGTGGGTTCGCAACACCATGTAGGCAAACCCACATATAGAAAACACTTGTTAACCCTAAAGTAGGGTACATTTTGGCATGAATAGGGACATACTTACAACGTCACATCCATGACCAGTAACCATATCATGCTAATACACAATTTAACCCTTTTAAAGGGGACACAAACTCTAAAAACACTCAACATAGATGTATATATTATATATTATAAAGTATTTTCAAAGAAAAATATATTGTGATTTTTCAAAAAATGTACTTAGGAATCTATTGATGCAATATATATAAATTTGGTTTGGAGTCTTTAAAAAATTAATTCTGTGGGAGAATGCCTCTTATTTTGATCAAAATTTATTTTGGCTTTTCTTCTCCTAATTAAACTATATGTTTAGTTTTCCACTTAAACTCTAATTAACCTATATTTGATGTAGTCATATATGATATAAATTTCAGCCTATAAATAGGCCTTAGTTACTCTAGGTTTTAAACAACAAAAATATTTAGATCGAGAGAATTTTGTTCTTTATTTTGAAGGGTTTTTCTTGTGGGACTCCGTTTTTTTTAATTCTCTCCATATTTTGTACTCTCCTTTATTGTAGTCAAATATCCTTTTGCCTGTGGTCTTTTATTCTCTTTTGAGGAGTTTTTCTACGTAAATTTTGTGTGCTTGATCTTTTCAATTCTTATTTTTTTCACTTTATTTGTTGTTTCATCGAGTTTATCCCTTATAAATTGGTATCATAGCGAGTACAATTTCTGTAGTCAACCCGTTCAAAGATGGCAATGTTACGATTCGATATTGAGAAGTTTAACGAAATTGAAAATATAGGTTTGTGGCAAGTTCGGATGATGACAATACTGGTTTAAAATGATCTAAAAAAGGTCATTACATGGAAGAAATCAGTTAGAATGGGAAGAGTTCAATGAGAATTCTTTATCCTCTATTCAATTATGCCTCACGAATAATGTGTTACAAGAGGTTGTAAAGGAGAAAACAATGTCTACATTATGGAAGAAACTAGAAGCCTTATATATATGACGAAATCTCTGACCAACAGGTTAGTATTAAAATAACGTCTCTACACGTTTGGAATAGCCGAAGGTGAGTCCATTAGAACTCATTAGCGAGTTTGTTACTTTTCTTAATGATTTAAAGAATCTCGAAGCATAGATTAGTGACAAGGATCGAGCTATATTGTTGTTATGCTATTTCCTTTTTCTTATAAAACTTTTAGGGAAACTCTGATTCATGGGAGAGATCATCTCTCATTTAAGGATGTGAAGGGGAATCTTCTAAGTAATGATAAACTCAACAACGAGTTAGGCCAAACAAAAAATTAGACGGGCAAGCCTCAGTTCTAATTGCAATAGGTAGACAACAAACTAGAAAGAAAAATTAAAATAAGTCTAAAGCAAGGTCCAAATCTATAAATCGTGACAAATATTGTGACTATTGTAAAATTGTGGGTCATGTTAAGGAAAAATGTTGGAAACTTCAAAATAAAATCAAAAGGATGCTAAAACAAAGAGAAATATAAGTAGAAAGCCGAATTTGCTAATGCTAGTGTAGCCGAGGAAAGAGGTGATGATTTTTTATTGGTGTCAACGAGTGAAAGCTTTCATCTTACTTCCAAATAGATCTTAAATTTAGGGTGCTCCTATCACATGTGTCCCAACAGTGACGGGTTTTCCAAGTACAGGTCAATTGAAGGTGGAGTTGTACTGATAAAGAATAACTCTCTATGTAAAATATCCAGAATTAGAACAATAAAGATTAGGATACATGACGGAATGATTCAGACACTGCCAAATGCCAAGTATGTTCTTGATTTAAAGAAAAATCTCATCTCATTGGGAATTTTGGATTCTAAAAGTTCCAAGATAGTCATTGATTCAAATGGCTTAAAAGTTTCTTGTGGGGCTCTTGTTGTGATGAGAGGACAGAAAATGGGTTGCCTATACGTTCTACAAGGTTCAACGGTTATTGGTGCAGTTGCAATTACCGAAGATAAGCCAAAATTGCCACCACGTTGCGATGAGATTTAACCTGACGTTGCAACGACACGATGTGACTCTTTCTCCATCGATTCTGATTCAACCAAACTTTGGCACATAAGCCTGAGTTATATGAGTGAGAAAGGTATTATAGTCTTGTGCAATAAAAGCCGAAAGGTATGATAGTCTTGTGCAATAAAAGCCTTTTCAAATACACTGGAGCTGGTAAGTTAGGTTTCTATGAGCATTGTATTTTTAGGAAACAAACCCAAGCCAATTTTGATTCAGCAGTGCACAAAGCAAAAGGGACTCTAGATTATATTCATTCTGATTTATGGGGTCCATCTTCTGACATCTTGAAAGGAGAAAATAAATATTTCCTAAATTTTATTGATGATTACTTCAGAAAAGTTTGGATTTAATTCTTGAAACAGAAAAGTGAAGTCTTTAGAATCATCAAACAGTGGAAAGTGCTATTAGAAAAAAAAAACAAGCCAGAAAATCTTTGATGCGGTTGAGAACGGATAATGGTCTTAAGTTCTATTCATTAGATTTTAATGATTTTTGAAAACATGAAGGAATTGAAAGATATTAAATCGTTGTTCAAACTTCGCAACAGAATGGAGTTATAAAAAGAATGAATAGAACCTTGCTAGAAAAGGCTCGATGCATGCTTTCTAATGCAGGCTTAGGGGAGGAATTTTGGGTTGAAGCCATCAAGTTATTTGGTAAATTGATCTCCTCATTGAGCATTAAACGACAAAGTTCCAAAGGAGATATGGTTAGGTAGTCCTCCAAATTATTCTAATATTAGAATTTTCGGTTGTCTTGGTTATGCTAAAGTTAGCCAGGGAAAGACCGAACCAAGGGCCGTTAAATGCATATTTTTGGGATTCTTTAGCTGTACAAAAGGTTTTAAGTTATGGTGTTCGAAACTCGACAATATAATTTTTAGCAGAGATGTTATGTTTGAAGAACCTGTCAAGTTTCAATCAGAAAATGAGACTTTTACATTTAAAGACACAACAAATCAGAGTGTCTCTAGCATGGTGGAGTCAAAATTTAAAACAGGGAGTGACGTCACATTGAGAAAATTCACAATGTTGCAATGACACGAAGAACAGAGGGCTCGTCCTGATGAAGAATCACACGACATCGCGACGACAGAACAAAAATTTGATTCTTACATGTTTGAAGATGTTTCAGATCTGTTTGGGGCTCTATTCGACCCACAAGTATCTTCACCATCTTACTTAACTAATTATAAGTTGGGTCATGATAGGAAAAGGCGAGAAATCTGACCACCATAAAGGTATTATGAATCAAACCTAGTGGCTTATGCTCTAAGTGTTGTCGAGAGCATTGATTCAACCGATCTCTCGTGTTATTATGAGGTAGTTCAAGCTTTCAGTTCCAACAAATAGTTCATTTCAATGAAAGAAGAGATGAAATCGCTTCAAAAGAACGAGACTTGGAGGCTAGTTCAACCATGAAATCGTTTCAAAAGAATGAGACTTGGAGGCTAGTTAAACCACCCATCGGTAAAAGAATCGTTGGTTGCAAATGGGTGTTTAAAAAAAAGGAAGATTTGGGTTCTAACAACACTAGGTACAAGGAAATTCTAGTTGCAAAGGGATATAGTCAAGTGGAAAGAGTTGATTTTCATGATGTTTACTCTCCCCTTGTGAAACATACGTCCGTTTGGGCGTTTTGGCCCTTGTTGCATCAAATAATATTGTGTTAGAGTAGCTAGATATAAAGACTACTTTCCTTCACAGTGATCTTAAGTAGGGCATCTATATGCAACAACCAGAAGGCTTCAAATTTAAAAGTAAAGAAGATCATGTTTGTCTCTTACAAAAGTCTTTGTAGGTTAGAAGCAGTCTCCTCAGCAGCGGTATAAAAAATTTGACTCATTCATGTTGAGTATTGGTTTTTCTCGATGTAAGTTTGACACTTGTGTTTGTCCATAATGTCTTGATGATGGTTCTTTAATATATTTTATGCTTTATGTTGATGATATGTTAATTGCGGCTAAGAATCCATCTAAAATTGATCATCTTAAAACCATGCTTAACTCTAAGTTTAAGATAAAGGATTTAGGTGCAGTAAAGAAAATTTTGGGGATGAAAATTTTGAGAGATGGACATTTCAGAAAATTGTTTTATCACAACAAAGGTACATCAAGAACATCCTTCAGCGATTTGAAATGCAAGATGCAAAACCAGTAAGTACTCCTTTAGTTACACACTTTAAACTCTCAATTTTAGATTCTCCACAGAATGAAGAAGATGAAAGGTACATGTCAAAAGTACCTTAATCAAGCGCAATTGGAAGTTTGATGTATGCAATGGTATGCATCTGTCTCGATATTTCATATGTTGTTAGTGGTTTTAGCCAATACATGGTCAATCCTGGGAAGTTACACTGACATGCAATTAAGAGTATTTTCAGATATTTACGAGGTACTTCTAATATGTGCTTAGAGTTTGGAAGAACTTAAAAGGGTTTAGTCAGATATATTAATTCTGATTATGCAGGAGACTTAGAACGAAGAAGGTCTCTCAAGTTACCTGTTTACTTTTGAGAATTGTGTCATTAGTTGGAAAGTGACACTTCAATCTACATTGGCTTTGTCGACTAATGAAGCAGAATCCATGGAAATTATAGAAGAAATAAAAAAACAATTTGGTTAAAGGGCCTATTCAGTAAACTAGTAAATGAAAAAGAGGCAACTATTGTATATTGTGATAGTCAAAGTGTCATACATCTCACCAAAGATCAAATGCATCACGACAGAACGAAGAACATAGACATTTGTTATCATTTTTTTGAGAGGTGATCATTCAAAAGGATATTCAGATTCTTAAAATTTGCACAGAACACAACCCGACCGACATGTTGACAAAAATATTCCAGTTTCAAAGTTTAAGCATTGCTTGGACTTGGTGAGTATACGGCGAAGAATCAGTTAAGCCAGTAACAGGGATCGGTAAGGGAGTTGGTACAAATACGAGTCAAGGTGGAGATTTGTGGGAGAATGCCTCTTATTTTTACCAAAATTTATTTTGAATTTTCTTCTCCGAGTTAAAATCTATTTTTAATTTCCCACTTAAACTTTAATTAACCTAGAGTTGTTGTAGTCATATATGCTATGAATTTTAGCCTATAAATAGGCCTTAGTTACTCTAGGTTTTACACAACAAAAATATTTAGATTCAGAGAATTTTGTTCTTTGTTTCGAAGGGTTCGTCTTGTGGTGCTTCGGGATTTCTTTTAATTCTCTCCATCTTTTGTACTCTCCTTTATTATAGTGAAATTTCCTTTTGCCTATGCTTTTTATCCACTTTTGAGGGGGTTTTCCACATAAAATTTGCATGTTTGATCTTTTCGATTCTTATTTTCTTCACTTTGTTCGTTGTTTAATCAGGTTAATCCCTTACAAATTCCAACCTAATTCTGAGTGAATATTTCTTTTATTTTTTTCTTTTTGAGTTTATTTATGGATTTATTCTAAATTGTTAGAACAATTTGAGTGCAACCACTTTTTTTTAACTCGAGATAAAGACATTGTATCCTAATAATAGTATCTCCTAATTGTCCTACACGATAGAAGAAAATAAACTATTCTTAAAAAAATTTCTACAAAACGCCTTACCTTTATAATTTATATTTTTAAAATTCCAGATCCACCTAAATTTTTATACAACACTACTTTATAGCAAGAACCAAGAGATAGAGGCAAGCCATGTGGTTCAAGTTGGGAAAGGGCCTTTGATGTTGCAATAGTGGGGTTCCCTTGTGCTTCAACTTTACCCGGCCACTACATCATTAAAAGCTTCGAGTACATTAGACAGCCAAGGAGGGCACTAGTATCTGGTTCATAATCACCTCATTTGTCAATTTTCAATTCATCATTTTTCATTTTTGAAATGGACCATTCATTCAGCAGCTAGAGAGAGACCGCGAGGCATAAAACATTCTAGTTCATGAATTAATGTCATATAATGGCGTGTTATCATTCTTGTTGTGCAAGATAATGACCCTTTGCATATTGCAATTCTAGTAAAAGGGAATCATGCATATTTGAAAATAAATACACATGAAGTTAAAGCACTCAGATCACATGAAGTTTTCCTGGGGATGCCAGCCACGCATTGTATATTTTATTGAACAAAAATAGATAGCCTATATATGATCTTTTCTAGTTCTGTAAAATAAAAATCTATTTTCATTTAGTAACTTTAATAATGAAACACAAACTTAAAATTTCAATGATTTAAACCTGCATTTTGCAATGGATTTATACTTAAACTTGGTCATGGGTTGAGCTATTTGTCCAATCTCAAAGGTTCACTCAAATTTGAGATGGTTTGGGCAAAAAAAAATTAGACATGTTTAAAATATGCGTCAGGCTCGGGCTTGAACATTTAACTTTGGATTCAAGGCCGAACTTAGTCTGGCCCAACTCGTTTTTAAGTTAGTGGTGTTTTATATTTTTATGTATTATATAATTTATAACACATAAAATTTAAATCTATAGTAGTATATAGTAGTACTACTATGATGTAAACATTAAAATTAGTTAAGGTGACTATATAAAATTTTAATAAATAAAATTATTAAATATTAAATTAAAAATAATATAAATATATTTTTTAAAATTTTTAAAAAATAATATGGGCGGATCTAAAAAGAGCTTCGGTTAGCTATTTACAAATATGGACGGGCTTAGACAATAATTTAGACTCATATTTCGAGATGGGCAAGACTTGGTCATACATAAAATGTTTTAATATCATGTGTAGACTCAACTTAACCCAACCCATGAAGACTTCTATTTCTACCGGTAAATAGAGAGCCTTATAATTGGATGTGCATTTGGCTCGACATACTGAGCAAAAAGTCTTTTGCCCTCTATCTCACTTAAACCACAGACAACTGGATAAAGTGTGCGTTTGGTTAATTTCGTAGATTTAGATTTTATATATAAATAATTGAATAAATCAATAAACTTATTAAAATTATTCAACTTACCAACTTTAACAAAATTGAAATAATCAAATTAAATTTCTTCAATTAAGTTAGTCGATTTTGACGATTCGATTTTGACGATTCGAACTCATTTATTTTTTTTTAAATGAAGATTTATTTATTAAAAATTTAAAAATTACAATTGTAACTAAAAATTTTCATGAATTAATGTAAATATCTATAAGTTTGTTTTCATCAAATTTCATGAGTTAATAGGGATAACACAATACAATAGAATAGTTTTATTAAATTTTATGAGTCAAAGGGTAAGTAAATACCATTGTATTTATCTTCTTTTTTTTCAATGCATATATCAAACTAACATAAATAGTTTTTTTTAATTATAATAGTTTAAATACAACTAAATTGAATAACTAATTAATTAAGAGAATTTACAAATTTTACATAACGTAATGAAGTTTGAACCAAATCGGACTCACCAATCGGATCAGTTGAATCGAGAACAAATCAAAGCATCGATTGGAAAAATGTTATCGAACAAATTGAACTGCAAACTAGTACAGAACGATTGAATCAATTTTTTTAATATTTTTATAATTTTTTAATGATTTTTTTAATTAAACTGATCAAACCGACGAAATCAATTAAATCAACGAACCGATAACATGATCAATTCAACTATCAATTAATTCTAAAAACATTGACCTAAAGACTCAATTTGAAACATTAGAGATCTCATAACCTCGAACTTACTATTACCATTGAGCCATTAATTTAAGATAAATAATTTTATCATGAATGTGATTCCCATTCAATTGGTAAATTGCCATGAAACAAAATGATTAATTATATTTATTGTTATTAAATCAAGTGAGATAAACTAAATTAATAAATTTAGTCATATTGCATATACTAATATATAAATATAATAAAAGATAAAATGTCTTTTAATATACAATTGAAAATTTTAATTCATTATTTCAATTACCATGGTTGTTTATGGATGTATTCTACTTCTAATAGCACGTTTTTTAGTCTTCTTCTAATAGCACGTATTTTAGTTTCATTGGTTTTTTGCTAATGTTTCTCTCGAATGGCGAAAGGGACGGAATTGGGGTTTAGAGGTGTTGCGCACGAAGATGGCGGAAGAGTTAGTGGCACTTTCCACTGAGGGTGCGGAGGATGAGGCGTGGCAAATCAAAATGGGAGAAGGGGAGGGTGAAATCAGTGTATATTTTTGTTTAGCGGGCAGTTTTTTACTGCAAGCGTGATCCAATTCCAGGCTATGCATGAAATTTTGGCTAATCTATGGCATCCCCTTAGAGGTGTAACGATTGTATACCTCGTAAAAAGAGGTTCCTTTTTAGGTTCTATTATGATATTAATCTTGATAAAGTAGCGGAGGGTAGTCCATGGATGTTCAATAACCATTTGTTGGTATTACATAGGCTGAAAACAGGGGAGGATCTTATGCAAGTTCATTTGTATGATGTGGATTTTTGGGTTTAGATTCACGATCTACTGGTTGGTTTAATGTCTGAAGGTATGACAAAATAGTTTGGTGATTTCCTAGGATAGTTCTTGGATTGTGATGTGAAATACATCAGTAGGAGATTTTAGAGTTAAATGAGGATACAGGTTAGGATTGATATAAGGGGTTCATTGAAAAGGAAGAAAAAAATTGCTCTATCCCAGAAGAACTGTATCTATACCAGGTTTCAGTATGAGAGGCTAATTGTTTTATGTTCTTGTGTAGGCAATTAGGGCATACAAAGGGTTTCTATCTTGTCAAGATTGTGCATGGGAAAAAGAGTTACCGTTTGAATGGGACCTTTCAACTAAGGCATTGCCTAGAAGGGCGGTGGTGGCCAAAAGTTGTTGGTTACACGATGAGGGGGATGCTCCCTGGGTGGTCAAGATGAGAAGTTTTTCTAGTAAGGGTGATTCAGTTGGACAGGATGAAATTTAGGGCCTTTTTCAGAATTGGAATTTTCTTAGTCATGTAGGTGCAAATTTGTTGATTAATTTGGGCGAAAAGGAGGGGGATAGGGGGTAGTGAGAATGTGGACCCAAATTTTAAGTATGGGGGTGGAGGAGTGCCCGATGGAGATCGAGTAGGGCAAAAAACAAATGTGCACTTTATTGTTTTCTTTGATTTCTGCTAGTTCAGATTCGAGGAAGACCCTTGTTGAACATAATAGTGTTCAAGTCTCTGAGATATCGATTGGCTATATGCAGTAGGGTAGACGGATGCAATGAAAATCCTAAGTTAAAATGTCCGAAGGTTAGGGAACCCCCGAGCTATTCATCGCCTTCAACACGTGCTGAGGGAGACCAACCCGCTGTAGCTTTTTGCATTGAGAAAAAGGTGCAAAGTATAAGGATAGAGAAGGTACAGAAAAGTTGGGGTTTCGTAAATGGAATAGATGTAAGTAGCGATGGCACTAGAGGTGGATTGTCGTTATGTTGGAAACATGGTTGCATTATTTCACTTCACATTTTTTTGAGGAACCATATTGAAGTTATGGTGAAGGATGATTTAGCTGGTAACACCTGGAGTTTTGTAGGGTATTATAGGCACTTGGAGGAGAATCGTCGATATCAATCATGAGAGCTACCTCAAAGTCTATTGAAGGGTGATAATTTTCCATGGCTTGTGATGGGGGACTTTAATGAAATAACTTATTCCCATGAGAAGTAAGGAGGTCGTCTAAGGGACGAAAGAGGAATGGAGGCATTCCAATTAGCTCTTAATATTGTGAGCTTTTGGATTTGGGTTATTTGGGTTAGTGGTTTACATGGAAGCATGGTAGACTTCCTTAGAATAATATTCGAAAAATATTGGATCTACAAGTGGTGAAAACGGAGTGGCAAGATTTGTTTTTGAATTTTAAGGTGTACCATTACATGCATACAATACCTAACCATTGTTCGTTGTTACTCAATACAGTGTATAATAATAGTGAATATATAATTAACAATAGTTTTTTTAAATTTGAGGTAGCTTGGGTGCTTGATGAGTCATGTGAAGAAGAATTTAGACGGCTTTGGTTGCAATCGGCAGGTGCTATCCTTGATTGGATCAGGTTTGTTGGACAGGGGTTGATGAGATAGGCAAAGGGTAAGCGAAGCTCCTCACGAATTACTCTAATTGTTTTGTAGATTCGGTTAGGAAAGTTAAGTAAGGTCCTCTATATGATGATTCATTAGAGGAGTTAGTCATTACAAGGATGCGATTAAATATGGATATTGATAAGGGAGAACGATATTGGGAGCAACAGGCGTGGGCTAACTGGTTACGCAATAGAGACCAAAATAAGGCACTTTTTCACAGATTTGATTCCTATCAGAACCGTCTTAAATTAATAGCTCAACTCGAGGAGCAAAATGGGGGGACTGTTGTAGGTGATGAAGGGATCTATCGGGTCGCTTGCCAATAGAATAGGTGGCATTAGTATGAGATGTGTTCGTTTAATTAGTTATTCAACAGTGTTGAATAGAGATGCGAGAGGACACATCTCCCCATCAAAAGGGCTTCGACAGAGGGACCCATTGAGTCATTTCATTTTTCTTTTCTATAATGAGGATTTATCATTATTACTGCGATTGGCAAGTCGAGGAGGTTTGGTGAAAGCAGCTCAGGCATCTCGACTAGGGTTGTTGGTGTCTTATTTGTTTTTTTTTTTGCTGATGATAGCTTCACTTTTGGAGAGGCAATGTAACATCTCACCTGACGCAACCCTAATGTTTGAATACTTTTTATAGAAGTAAGACATATAGAGTTAGTTCTGAGTTGGTAGGTATTAAGTTTGACTAAGTATGTAAGTCTATGGTTGCACCTTTGGGCAAAGTTTGATTAGGCAAGCTAGGTGGTTTTATGGACTCTTCTGAAGAGCATATGCCACCCTGTGTGTTAGATGAAACGTTAAACCCTAGACCTTAATTTGAAAAGAACTATATGTTTTATTTTTATTTTATTATCGCGGTTGAACAATTTGGTTAGACGAATGAGAATTTTGTTAGTATAGGACTAAGTTTCTGTAACTTGTCAGACCCGAATTTATGAAGAGAGAGAAGTGCTTAGTCACAAGGAATGAGGGGTTTGGAGGGAAATCAGGCTTATCCAGTAAGTTTTTCCTTCTATGTATATCTGTATAAAGCAAGATTTGGCTTCCTAGGCAAGTTTTATGCTTTCTTTGGAAACCATATTTTCTTCCCAAACTTTCTTTGAAATTTTCTATGGGAAAATTCTAGACCTAAGACTCACTTAAATATTTTGGGTTCGTTATACTTAGCCAACTCCATCGTCACTTAGTATCTAGTAAATATCAATGAAACTCAAGTTATTTCATAGTTATTTACAGGGCTTTAAAGTTTCATGCTTAAGGGTCAAATTAAGTGGGTAAGGGAGGAAACCTTCTGATTTTGGGTTTTTTGATTCATGTTCTTATGAACTTGTTTAGTTTTCTGGTGCAAAGATTTGATAAGTTTAACTCTTTATACTATAGCTCAAGATATTGTTGAGGGCTCTCATGAAAATGGAAAAGGTCCTACTATTTGAACATTTCTGCATTTTCTGGTGAGTTTCTTTTTGCTTCCTTATGTGTGTATAATGTTCTTGTTTATGTTTGGTAGAGGTAAGCACTCTTATCCTATAAGATGATATGTTTGTGTATGGATAATAAAGGTTCGTGGCTATAAGTCTGAGTTAGGTTTCTGTGTAAATAGAGTAATGGGTTTTTTTGTGTTTAAGCCACCACCCATTATTTCTAAAATGAACAATATGAACTGAGTTATGAAAATGAAATCATGGAGATGCCTTCAATAATATGAGCATTGAACTGATAGATCGTGATACATGGAAAAATATCATGTAGCATCTAATACGGTAAGATTTATTGCAAACCATATTCGCAAATCATGATGGAAGGAATGAAATGAGTTCTAAGGCTCGATCATGGACTTGGGTATGGCTAGCACGAAGAAGGTTGTCCGCATGGTTGCATGGGCATAGTGTAGTGTAGTGTCTTAGTAAAGTCTATTTGTGTATGGTATTCGCCAACGGGTGAACTATATGACTTGCTAAGTTGGAAAGGTTTATTTGTATTATATATAGCTATTAGGATGTTTCCTCTAGAACTCACTAAGTTTTTTGAACTTATTTAGTTATCTTTCCTTCTCAGGAATGCTAACAAAGTAAAGGACTTTTCAAAGACAACGCTAGAGGACATTTATTCTGTGAGATTTCTAAGTATTTTGTATTATGAATGGAATAGGGGTGGTGTCAAGATGGTGTCATTTTGAAGAATGCATTTTGTATTTTAATGCTATTCTTTTGAAAATGTTAATTCAATGAAACCTCAGTGAGGTGATTATGTTTTTTTTTCAAAGTATCGAATTATTTATCTTGAATGATTAATGTTTGTCTAATTATATGTATATGTATACGGTGTTGTAGTTAAATATAGGTTTACGCAAAATATGGTTTTTAAGAGCTTTTATGTTTTTCATTTTCCTTAGAAATGTATAACCTTATTTATCTTTAATTTTGCAAAGGATTTACAACTCATATTTATTTGAGCTGTGTTTTTATGAAGACCAAGTTTGTACAAGTTTAAAGGAAAAGATTTTAAGGTAGTGCTGCACTAATACTGGGTCCACCCAAAGGATCAAGTTTGGGGCATTACAAGTTTTGTATCAGAGCCTAGGTTTAGCCGAATTCTTGGAGAAACAGAATGTAGTGTTACACCCCTATCATGCATAGTAAAGCTCTGGTATAGTCTTAATCTTTTTTACTAAGATAATATCTCTTTTGTAGTAAGAAAAGAAATATGTTTGATAGTTCAAAGGAAGTAACAAGTGAGAAGATGGAAAGCCATGTTCCCACCCAAGAACAAGTTACAACTGCCAATAGTAATAATGCTAAGAATGCATGAAACGTATTCAAAAACATATTTTTCGCTATAATGACCCAACTATTTAACCAATTTATGGGAAATGAACAAGAACCAAACCACAACAGCCTCAGCACCCTCCTCAACCACATCTAGAAGTGGTTCACGTGGCTCAACCTGCGCCACCTGCACCTGTGACGTTCCTCTTAAAGTCGATCTTGTTGGGAGATTAGGAAAAAAGGCCCCAAAGAATTCCTTGGTGATAAGGGAGATGACCACATAGTGGTTGAATAGTGGTTGTCTCGTCTATGTAGGGTCATTAAGGAATTAAAGTGTAATCAAGAAGATAGTTTTAGATGTGTTGTTTCCTTACTTGAAGGCGAAGCATCCCAATGGTAGAAAACTTTGGTTAATGTTAAACCTGAGCATATGGTGGACTGGGAATTCTTCTTGGAAAAGTTTAGAGAGAGGTATATAGATCAGATGGTTTTCAAACAAATCAAGAAAGAATTTGTATTTGAAACAAGGCAGGATGTCTATTTTAGAGTATGAGCATGAATTCCTCTGACTTTGTAGATATGCCAAGAACATGTTTCCAATGGAGAAGGAGATGTGTGACAAGTTCGAATCGAGGCTTACAGATGAAATTTCTGCTCTTGTGGCTATCTTTGAATAGAAGACTTTTTTAGAGATAACGACCAAAGCTCACAAGGTGGAATCCATTATTAAGGATAGGAGTGAGAACTTCGAAAAAGAATGAATGAAAAAAGGCTGATCAAGTCCTCTACCTCCGTCCAGTTTCAAGAAACCAAAGGACCAGAATTTTTTAGCTTCAAGGAAAGACTCACAGTTCACTAGCTACAAACATGATGCATTCAACAAGCCAGTAATGTCCATGGAAAGTTCTGGAGGTCCTAGAATGAAAAAAAAGGGAATGTAACTACTGTGGAAGGAATCACGGTGCTGAATGCAAAAAGAAATTGGGGGCTTACTTCAGTTGTGGATCTAGAGACCACCTGGTTAAAAACTGCCCATCTAAGCCTGAGTTTAGTATGAAGAAATATATTAGAAGCCCATAGAAGTTCCAAAACCAAAGAAGAATAGAGATGGCAGCCAAGTCCAGCTCAATACAAGGAACATAAAGAAAGAACTATAGCAAGACAAGTTCTAGCACCTCAACTCGTGCCTATGTGATAGAGGTTAAGGAGGATGCAGACCTACCTGAGGTCATAACTGATAATTTTTCTTTCCTTGGGATTAGATTGATTAACTAGGCATAATGTTATAGTTTACTTTTGAGCTAGAAGTGCTCGCCTTGTAAGCACTGAGGGCAAATAAATATTACTTTTTGGTGAACAGTCAGATTTGGTAAATAGGATTATTTTTGTGGTATCTGCCAAAAAGATGATTGTTCAGGGCACAGATACATATTTATCGTATATCATGGATATACCCGAATCCCAAAGTGCGATCAATCAAGTACCTGTAGTAAGAGAATTATTGGATGTGTTTCCTGAAGAACATCTTGGAATGCCTCCTAAGAGGGAGATGGAATTTTTATAGAATTGGAACTAGGGACAACCCCTATATCGTGCACGTCTTACACGATGGCGTCATTGGAGCTTGAGGGATTAAAGGAATAATTGCAAAACTTGTTGAGTAAGGATTTTATCAGGCTTAGTGTGTCACCTTGGGGTGTGCCAATTTTTTTTGTTAAGAAGAAGGATGGATTTATGCATCTGTGTATAGATTACTAGTAGTTAAACATCGTCATGATAAAGAACAAGTACCCTATACCCAGGATTGAAGACTTGTTTGATCAATTAAGCGGGGCCTAATTTTCTCCAAGATCACTTTAGGTCAGGATATTACTAAATAAGAATCAAGGATGATGATGTGCCAAAGACAGCCTTCCGGTCAAGATATGGTCACTGTGAGTTTTTGGTGATGTCATTTGAGTTGACGAACGCGCCAGTAGTATTCATGGACTTAATGAAAAGGGTGTTCCAGACTTACTCAGATCAATTTTTTGTAGTCTCTATTAATGATATACTGGTTTATTCTACGAATGAAAGGGTTATATGCAATTGAACATCAGTTATATGCAAAGTTTAACAAATGTGAGCTTTGACTAAAAGAGTTGCACTTTTCGGGACATGTTATCTCGACGAATGGTATTATGGTAGACCCTTCTAAGGTAAAGGCAGTCCTGGAATGGAACTCACCCAAGAATGTTTTTGAAGTCCACAGCTTCTTAGGGTTGGCTGGATACTACAAGAGGTTTGTGAAGGGTTTCTCGATAATAGCATCGTCTCTTACCAAGTTGTTGAGAAAGAAGGAAAAAATTTTATGGCATTATGAATGCTAGCAAAGCTTAGAGGAATTGAAAACATTCATTATTGATGCTCTGGTGTTAGAACAGTCAAAGCCTGGTGTTGAGTACACAATTTATATTGATGCCTCTCTGAATGGGTTAGGATGTGTCCTTATTAGAAAGGAAAGGTCATAGCTTATACATCACACCAACTGAAACCTCACAAAAAGAATTACCCTACGCATGATCTGGAGTTAGTAGACTAGTCTTGGCATTGAAACTCTGGAGACATTATTTGTATGGGGAAAGATGTCACATATTTTTTATCACAAAAGTCTAAAGTACTTGATGACCCAGAAGGATTTGAATCTATGCCAAAGAAGATGGCTGGAACTGTTGAAGGACTATGATATGACCATTAAGTATCACCTAGGGAAAGTAAATGTTGTGGCAGATGCTTTGAGCAAAAAGACTAGTGATCTTGATGTCCCTTCAAGCTAAGGTGACCATGTCTAATAGTGGAGCCCTGTTGGCGGAGCTAGTTGTAAAACCAACCCATCTCTCTCTAATGTTAGAAGAATAAATGAAGGATGTTATATGGAAAAGAAATGAACTTCAATATAGGTAGGGATGGCGAGCTCAGGTTCAAGAACAGAGTGTTTGTATCAGTGAGAAATGGGCTGATAAGAGACTTGTTGACGGAATCTCATCGGGGACCTTTTTCACTCCACCCTGGTAGCATCAACATGTACAAAGATTCGAAGGACTCTTATTGGTGGTTGGATATAAAAAAAAAGGAAGTTTCCAAGTATGTCTCAACTTGTCTAACGTGCCAGAAGGTTAAGGCAGAACATCAAGTTCCTTCTAAAAAGCTATATCCTTTGGAAATTCCCAAATAGAAATGGGATAGGATCAACATAGATTTTTTTTTCGGAGTTACCCCTCAGCCCGTCCAAGAATAATGTTGTAAAGGTGGTAATTGATCGGCTTACCAAGTCAGCTCATTTTCTTCTAATGAATACCACTTATTCCTTTGAAAATTTAGTTGAATTGTATATTACTGATATAGTACCCCCTGTATGGGGTACCTTCGCTATAATTTCAAATAGAGATTTGAGGTTTACATCAAGGTTCTAGCAACCGTTATAGTAATCGTTGGGAACCAAGCAAAAATTGGGACAAGGTGCAGCACTGCAGTTCACCTTCAAAATGATGGCCAATCAAAGAGAGTTATTTAGGTCTTATAGTATATAATGTGTTATTGTGTAATTTATTTTGGAATAAATTGGGAGAAGTATGTCCCTTTGTTCGAATTCACCTATATTAATAGTTAACACGCCAACCTGAAGATGTCTCCGTTAAGCCTTGTATGGAAGAAGGTAGGACACCTACCTGTTGGATGAAATTGACCGAAAGAAAGATAATGGGTCTAAACTTGGTACGTGAAACGGAAAAGAAAGTTATAATTATCTGTAGTCACTTAAAAGCTCCATAGGACTGACAAAATTAGATGTAGATATGAAAAGGAAAGAAATCTCTTTCGAGGTAGGGAATAAAGTATTTTTGAAGGTCTTTACATGGAAAAAGATTATCTAGTTTGGCCAAAAAGAAAAATTGAGTCTGAGGTTTGTAGGGTCGTATAAGGTTTTGGAGAAGGTTGGACCAATGGCGTACAAATTAGCCTTGCCTCTTGAGTTGTCAAAGATCCACAATGTATTCCATGTATCAATGTTAAGAAGATATAATTCCAACCCTAATCATATGATACAGATTGAAGAACTTGAGGTTGAACTGAACCTGTCTCACAAGGAAAAACCCATCTGTATTCTAGCCAGATAAGTTAAGGAGTTCATAATAAAAGAATTCCCTTGGTTAAAGTGTTGTGGAGGAATCATAGCACTGAATAAGCTACTTGGGAAAGAGAGAGCTTAATGAAAGATCAGTACCCTCAGTTATTTTCAGGTATGAATTTGCGAACGAAATTTTCTAAGTGGGAGAGAGTTGTAACATCCCGTCTAGCAAAGCCCTAGTGTTCGAATATTGTTTATAAAAGTAAGGCATATAGAGTAGGTTATGAGTATGTAGGTATTAAGCTTGACTAAGTATATGAGTCTATGGTTGGACCTTCAAGCGAAGTCTATATTAGGCGAGCTTGGTGGTTTGGCGGACTCTTCTGAAGAGTATATGCCACCCCAACTATTAGACAAAACGTTAAGCTATTAATGTTAATACCTTAATTTGAAAAGGAACGTATGCTTTATTATTATTTTATTATACTAGTTGATCAATCCCATTAGACGAACAAGAATTTGGTTAATATAAGACTAAGTTTCTGTAACTTGTTAGCCCCGCATTTATGAAGAGAGAGAAGTGCTTAGTCACAAGGGACGAGGGGTTTGGAGGGAAATTAGACTTATCCACTAAGTTTTTCCTTCTTGTTATATTTGTATAATGCAAGTTTTGGAAACCATATTTTCTTCCCAAACTTTTTCTGAAATTTTCTCTCGGAAAATCCTAGACCTCAAACTTGCTTGAAGATTTTGGGTTCGCTGTACTCAGCCAACTCCATCATCACTTAGTACTTGGTAAATATTGATGAAACTTAGGTTATTTTCATATTTACTTACAGGGCCTTAGGGTTTCATGCTTCAGGGTCAGTTTTAGGGGTAAGGGAGGAAACTTTCATATTATGGGTTTTTTAATTCATGTTCTTGTGAACTTGTTTAGTTTTTTGGTGCAAGGAATTGATAAGTTTAACTATTTATACTATAGCTCATGATAATCCTGAGGGCTCCCATGAAAAGGTCAAAGGTCTTGTTTTTTGAACATTCTTGTAATTTTTGGTGAGCTTCTTCTTGCTTCCATGTATGTGTATAATGTTCTCGTTTATGTTTAGTTGAGATAAACACTTTTATCCTATAAGACAATATGTTTGTGTATGAGTAACAAAGGTTCATGGTTATAATTTTGAGTTAGTTGTCTGTGTAAATGGAGTAAGGGTCTTTCTTTGTGTTTAAGCCACCATCCATTATTTCTAGAATGAACAATATGAACTGAGTTATGAAAATGAAATCATGGCGATGCCTTTAGTGAAATGAGCATTGAATGGGAATATCACAATACATGAAAAGGGATCATATAGCCTCTGATAGTGCAAAAGTTATTACGAACCAGATTGGCAAATCATGATGAAACGAATGAAATGAATTCTAATGGTCGATCATTGACTTAGGTGTGGCTAGCACGAAGAAGGTTGTCCGCATAGTTGTATGGGCATAGTGCATGCATCAAAGGAATAGTTTTTGTAGTAAAGTCTATTTGTGTATGGTAATCTCCAACGAGCGAACTGTATGACTTGCTAAGTTGGAAAGGTTTATTTGTATTATACATAGCTATTATGATGTTTGTTCTGGAACTCACTGAGTTCTTTGAACTTATTTAGTTACCTTTCCTTCTTAGGTACGCTGACAAAGTAATGGACTTTTCAAAGACTACGCCAGATGACATTTATTTCGTGAGATTTCTAAGTATTTTGTATTATGCATGGCATGGGGGTGGTGTCAAGATGGTTTCATTTCGAAGAATGAATTTTGTATTTTAAAACTATTCTTTTAAAATCGTTAATTCAATGAAACCTTAGTGAATTGATTATGTTTTTGAAAAGTATCAAATTATTTACCTTGAATGATGAATTTTTATTTAATTAATACGATACTTTAGTTAAATATTGGTTTACACCAAATATGGTTTTTAAGAGCTTCTATGTTTTTCATTTTCCTTGGAAATGTATAACATTATTTATCTTTAATTTAGCAAAGGATTTACAACTCATATATATTTGAATTGTATTTTTATGAAGACCACGCCTGTACAAGTTTAAAGGAAAAGATTTTAAGGTAGTGATGCACCAATACTGGGTCCTCCCTAAAGATCGAGTTTGGGGTGTTACAAGCAATGTCACTCGGGGCGAAGTATGTGAAGAATATTTTGAAGGAGTATGAGGAATGTTAGGGGCAAATGGTGAATTTAACAAATCCCATATTTGCTTTAGCTCAAACGTAGAGGAGGAAACTCGTGAGATGATGGTAGGGACATTAGCGGTTTAAAACTCGATGGATCTGGAGAAATATTTGAGGATGTCGATTGGGGTAGGAAGAAACAAGAATATAGCCTTTCAAAGTATAAAGGATTGGGTTTGGGAAAGGATTAATGTTTGGTGTAATTGATGTTTATCACATGGTGGGAAAGCGATTTTTATATATAATGTAATGTTTTTTATTACTGAGATTGTTTTGCAAGGAATTAGAATCGATTATGTGTAGATATTAGTGGTAGAAATCTCAATCACAACGTGGTATTCATTGGTGTTTGTGGGGGGATCTTTGCGATTTAAAGGAGGTCGGGGTATGGGATTTTGCAATCTGGAAAAATTTAACATAGCGGTTTTGGCCAAGAAGGGATGGAAATTAGTGTGTAATTCGTCTTCGTTGGTAACATGAGTACTAAAAGAAAAATACTATGTGAATAATGATTTCTTAGAAGTTGAGTTAGCGAGTGAACCTTCTGTAGTATGGAGGAGCATATGGGCTGTGAAGGGACTTCTAATGAAGGGATGTAGTTGGTTGGTCAACGACGAGAGTTCAATTTCAATGTGGGATATGCCTTGGCTGTCGGGTGATAGACCTTGCAAATTGAGTTCACCTCGGGTTAATAGAATAGTAAAGGTGGTAGATTTAATTGATGAACAGAGTCAGACATGGAAGGAAGATATGGTGCTATCAATGTTTGATTACCAAGAGGCAAGAAGAATCCTCAGTATACAACTGGTGTAGAAGGGAGTTACGAACAAACTGAGATGGTGTCTTGAGAGCTTCGGTGAGTACACGTTATGAAATGGGTATAAGGTCCTGCTTAGGGGATTTCCCAAGACTTAGGAGGATAGTTACAGTTCCATAATCAAGAAACTAGGAGTAATACTAGCAATTATGGAAGATAGAATAACTGGAAAAAAATGAAAATTATAGTATGGAAATTTATAAATTATGTGCCTACAAATTCCAATCTATATCAAAGAACAATTCGAACGGATGTAGTTTGCCCCAGATGTGGTCAAGACTTTGAAACCAATAGACATGCAAGCCGTGATTGTCCACTTGCCCTACAGGTTTGGCAGGATCTTGGAATTAACTGGAGGGGGAATCAAAACAAGGACTTTATTGTTAATTAGGCTCGATAATTATTTTTTGGGAGCAGTAATTAGCAAAAAATTAATAGTCATAATCGTGATCTGGGCAATTTGGTTTTTAAGAAATAAACTAGTTAATGAAGGAAAGCAACAATCTAAGACTGAAATTGTTACCTTCATTTCAGGATACATTCGTGAGTTGGAACTATTGATTGGGGAAAGAGTTGAACGAGCAGCAGAGGAGACGGTGGCGTGGCAGTCTCCTTTAAAGCCTTTTTTCAGAGTAAATTTTGATGTAGGTTTCTACGAGTTGCAAGCAGCGAGTACAGGGATTATCATTAGAAATAGCACTGGTCTGATAATAGGAGCAGTTTACCCATGGAATAGATATGTATCGAATGCGTCGGTGGCAAAGGCGTTGGCTGGTACCCAGGATTTCAGATTCACACAAGAGTTGGGATTTTTGGCAATAGAATTTGAGGGGGAATCCTTGGTGGTTATAACGAAGCTTCGAGCAGCATGCATTGATCGATCAGAAATTAGTAACCACATGTGGTAAGCAAAAATAGATTGTGTTGGGTTTTAAAAGATGTAAATTTCAGCATATCAAGAAAGGGGCAATCGAGTTGCTCACCTATTGGCCAAAGAGGGGTTTTGCTGAAAACGTGATGTCTGGTGGGTGGAGGACGACCCGACAGTGATTCAGTGACTGGTGGAAGAGGGACAATCCACTCTTCAGGTCAGTTGAGGTCCATCGATACGATGATGGAGGACGCTAGAAGATTCGATTATAGCTAGCAGGATCAGATTGCTTCAAATAGGAGTGACTCAATACGATTTTGGGCATTTGAAGTGATATATGGCATGTGGTGTGGGTTGTGAGAGGAGAGAAAGGTTGTTTAGTTCTGATTTAATTAGATGACCGAGGATCACAATTATTTTTATTGTTTGACAATTTTTTTAGTAATAAATGCATGCCACTTCACAGTAAAAAAATTCAATTAATTTTGTTTGAAAATATTCAAAAGTAAAAAATTGTATAATATATTTATAGCTAATGCAATTTCCTTTTCTTTACTTTTTTTCTCTTTTTTATCCTTAGAATATAAGTCTTAAATTCCAATATATATTCATAATTTAATTATTTAAATATTCAAAATTAAATATAAATATATGTATATTACTTTCATAATTTACTAATTTCTTTTTGTTTCTTTTTTTTCTCTTTTTTATCTATAGAATATAAGTTTTAAGTTCAAATATATATTTATAATCAATAAAAAGCAGGAGTTAGGAGAAACTTTTGAACTAGTGAAAGTATCTTTTTATTATTAATTATATTATTAAATTATCATTAAAAGTAAGTTATCAGTATATTAATAATTATTATATGATAATTAAAAAGCAATATTAATTAACTAAATTAATAAAAAATTAAATCTAAAAAATCATTTAATATAATTAGATAATTTAAAAATAATAAAATTCAAACTTTTTTAATTAAATATAGCTTTTACCTATAAATCTTATTTTATTTTTAATATGATAAAAATTAAATCGTGTTAAAATAATTTTTTTTATAATTCCTAGAAATTGAATGAATAAGATTAGCATTAAAAAATATAATATTAATATTGGTAATCTAATTGTACATATAATGTATTTTTTTTTCATTATATATATGGTGAAACTAAAAAATAAACATGTTTTACATTAAATAATATGTTTTATAATTAAATTAAAAATTATTTCTATTTATAAATACTAATAAAATCAGTTGGAACTAATACAAATTTTAACTTGGCAAATAAGTTCATTCAATTCAATAGATAAAAAAAATCAATTAATAATTAGTATTTTGTGTTAGCTACTATTTTTCAATTTTTAAATATATAAAATTAATAAATATAATCTAAAATGAAAAATAATTATAATTATTCTATTAATATTTTTATGAATAAAATTGTTAAACTATCTTTTTAGTATTATGGAAAAATAAGCATAAAATCAATTAATATAACTATAATTTTGTTATGGAAAATAATTATAATTATCTTATTAATAATGTTTCTATTATCAAATTTTAAATATGAAATTAAAATAATTATTTTAATAAGAATATTTATTAATGCTACTTAAATGTTATTTAATGGAAATACCTTACTAATGCATATATTTATAGTGTTAAAGCTTAATTTTAAATGTTAAATGACTGTAATATTAATTAAGTGATAATTAATCTAAATAATAAGTATAATTTAATATAGATTCAATTTTTAATTAAATCAAAAATAATTGTAGAACTAATAATATAAAAATAATTAAATATTTATTTTAAGAATAAATGGAAAAAATCAAAATTTAATATTATATGATAGTTTTTGCTTCATTCACCAAAAAATGTCATATTTTCAGTATTATTTTATAATTCACTTATTATATGATGTTTGATAAATTTACTATTATTTGGCTTTTTTATAGTACTTATACAATTCTGCATGTGTATTATTTTATAGGTTTGTTTTTATCCAAAAAAACGTATGATTTTTATTATTCTTTTATATTAATACTCCTCACCCGACTCGATTGTCGGGTTCGAGTTACGGAATGCTAAATTTGTTATCAAAGCAACCACGTGTCACTTAGACAACAAACAAACATTTCTACATGTAATCAAGTGTTAATCATATTCAAATTATGTTAAACAATCATTTTCAGGTTTTATACAAACTTACGAAAGTTCTATTGCCATCCCAAGCACAAAACATGACCAAATTGCAGAGTTTTAGAAGTTTACAGCCAACTTCATGACGCCATCTTTTCCACATCATGACGTTGCCAAAACAGTATGTCATGTCACGACCTCAAGCCACTTGATGTTGCGACGTCACTTACTATCGATCGACATTGCGACAAGGAATATTGGTCGTCGAGACGTGGCCCTTGTTTTTTGGAAAAAAAGAACCATTTGGTCCTAAATCAAAGCATATACACCAACCTATTTGATTCAAACCATCTTATACCATCATCATCAAAAGATATTCATGCCATTTCATGTCAACTAGTCACCAAACCAATTCCAAAACTAATACAAATTTATCATGATCTCAACCTATTCAAAACCAAACCATGGGATTTCATACATTCAAATATAAACCTCACTTATGTCAACTCTACCAAAATATATCTTTTACTTCATTACTTTCAAATTTGCACATAATACCTATGTGATCCTAAAATAGGTCGAAACAAATCACATACCAAATGCAGAACTTAAGCAAAATCATCATACATACCATATTAATGTATACTTCAACTTAAAATTGTTATAACACATTGAATTATACCATTTCACTTTAGTTATAAGCATCTATGCACATGAACACATCACTTATATGCATGCCACTACCCTAGACTCAAAATGATCGTATAATTACTGATTTAGTGATAGTGTGAGCTTCGAGATGATCTGGCTTAACGTGTTTCACAAGGTGATAATCTACAAGGAAAAGGGAAAACAAACAAGGTAAGCATATAGGATGCTTAGTAAGTTCATAGGCATTAAACAAAACTTACCTTATTTTACCAACATTTCTATGTTAATAAGTTTGTCACAACATTTGGCTAGACATGGTAATCAAAATCATTAATATTATAAGCATTTGCTCAAAATTGAAAACGTATGATACCACAAGAGCTCAATATGCCAATTCAAGTCACGTTTGGTAACAATTTGAAATTCATACTCAGCCAAGGGATTTTACATTCACATACATATCAATGGCATTACTAAAATAAATGTTTTTTTCACTATTCATTCAAAAACTTACCATTTGAAAGTCAAGTTCATTTCATCTCATTTCAATCTCTTAAAGCATTTAAATTGTCTTACCCGGTGAACCCTACTAAATGGACTTAGATACATAGGTATCTACACCATACTATTTGATCATCCAACCTAATATATAAACATGCCAAGATACCTGGCTGGGCTAAACCTTTATAATGACACATCATGTTACTCGTCTGAGCTAAACATGTGTCACACCGAATTGAGAAAGTGAGAAGATTATGTGGATTTCAATATGGTATTGAGGTTACCGCTTTTGGTAGTGGAGGGGGACTTTTATTGGGTTGGAAATCTGATAATTTGGTGAGCCTCAAAAGTTTTTCCATTGGCATATTGATGTTATGATACAAGAGGATTCGAATGTTGGAACAAACGGGTTTGGAAAATGCAGTAGAAAATAAATTTAGGGAAAAACCAGAGTTTTAAAAATTTTTCCAAAATAAGATCTTGGTTGTGATATCTAAAGAAATAAACACTTGATCAAAATTGTATCTTTTTGATTCGTCTAGGATGAGCGCTTCAACTAAGTAGTTTCCTCTGCTATCCTCAAGCTCACATCTACTGAGTGTGGGCTCGTTTCCAATCAGAAAATTTTCAAAAAAATTACCAGTAGGATAATTTTGTAATTTCTATAAACTTTTAGGCCAATTTGTAAATCAGAAAAATATCTATAGAAATTTTCTAGAATAATCTCTTTAGAGAATTTTCTCTCTACAACTTTATCTTGAATTAGAGTGTGTGAAAATAATGAACCAAGACTTTCTTTATATAGGGAAAGCTTAGAGAATTCAACTACGATTAAACTTAATTACTTTAATATTAAATTAATATAATATTTATCAAGATAATTATTAGATTAAATTTAATATTAAATTTTATTAAAATAATACAATTTTATCTACAAGATAACCATTAAATTAAATTAAATATTAAGATAATCACTTTAATATTAAATTAATAAAATAATTTGAAAATAAGTATTGAATTTAATTTAATATTAAACTATTAAAATAATATTATTTTTGGAATAGTTAATCTAAAATCAAATTCTCTCGTAGAGTTCTAGTAGGAGCATAACTCTTCCACTACTCAACTACTGACAACCAATTGTCGCAAGCCATCAGGGACACTGTCGTTGCAGCCATCGGCATTGTCATGTCCAATGATGCAGGTGCGACACCCTTACGTCACCCCAAGCTGATTCGACTGTTGTCGGTTCGATTAGGGTCAATGACGACCCAACTGGTCCAGTCTAGCCATCGGTTGGACTATCGGCCCGATTTCACATACCAGGCCCAATTTGACCAATTTTTGGGTCTTCGTTTCGATTTTGCGCTTAAGGGCCTAATTTACAATCTAAGGTCTAATTTTCAAGTTCAATTACCCATTGGGCCAATTGTCTGACTTGAAAATTAACTTCCAAAAATATCATATTAATTTTAATTGATTTGATTAATTAAATTTTACTTTATCTAAATAAATTTTTCCAAAAATCACTTAGATTTTCCAAATTAATTTTTCAAGAAAATTCTATAGTCAAATTCTCTAGTTGAACAATTCTCACGACCACCTAATTTAATTCCACATCGAATAAATCGACTCAATTAAATTATTCTCAAAGTCATAGAATTTTCTTCTAATTCAAATGCAACCCAATCAAACTTTTTTTGAGCTAGCGGAGGGACCAATTAGACATATATAATTAGGCCCTAGTAATTTCAATTATGTCCAAAAGCATCATTTCGATAATTCACAATTACTTAATCATGCAGTCAGTCTACAAAAAGTATCATGATTGATAACTCTTTTTTGTATACTATTTACGAAAGCAATTAATCCAATTGCTTTATCCAATGACCTCATCATGTGTATGTTACCCTCATATGATATCTTTGATTCCTTTGAGTTAAATCTGTTCACTAAATACAATTATATTTTATCTTATTGCCACCATTGTGTCTTCTTAATGATTAATATGATCACTGTCAACAAATGAATATGATAAATTTCTCGTTCGAGAACAAGAAACCCATGGCCACATTCCATATTTATCAATCCACACAATGCCAATGAAAAGATATCATTAACTCTTTAATTGAGGTATGAATTTCACTTTTGCTAGTAAATTCATGCTATACACAAGTCATATACCCAACATACCGGCTATACGCTCAATCATCTTTAGAGCACAAGCCTCCACTTATATCAAAGCATATGAGTTGCATACGCATGGTCAGTGACTAACTAAGGATTTAGGTAAATTACACCATGAACGTCACACATGAATTAATTCACAAATGGATTCAGAATTAATTCATCTTGGGTCCAGTCCAATGTATCATTCTACCAATAAATAAATCTATTTCTCTACTCGTGGAGTCAACTACTCCAATAGTCAAGACTAGTCATCTCCCTAATTGGAATTGTAGACGACATAATAATCATTCCCAGTATTTTAATCAAATGCAAGCTTTGATTCTCTTACGAGATTACGAACTCATTTAGATTACCTACTGAAGTAAGTTGTCTTTCTCGCAATGTAAACATTCTTTGCAATGCCACTTATCTTCAATTTAAACTTTAGACAATCAATGAGCTAATATTTACTTATCAGAATATCACTTTTCGTGCAAAATATAAAAGACAAAAAATACAAAAGACATAATAATGAAATGTGAAATTAACCTTAGTTATTTATTCATCTTTTAAATAAATAGAAAATAGTTACATGTTTACTACAACATGGGCACATTTCCCTACAATCTCCTACTTGCCTTGGTGAAGTAAATGTGTCATGTTTCACATTCCCATATCCTCGATGTATTTGTTAAAACTCCTAGTTACAAGAGTCTTAGTAAACGGATCCACAAGGTTATTTTCAAAAGCTACTTTCGTCACATCTACAATTCCTTTGGCTACTACCTCTCATATCAAGTGATACTTCCAATCAATGTGTTTTGTCCTATTGTGACTTCTCATTTCCTTGGTATTTGCTATTGCAGTACTATTATCACAATACAGTGTTATAGCTTTTTCCATACCAGGAATAACTTCAAGTTCGATTAAAAACTATCGAAGGCATATTGCTTCTTTTATTACCTCAGAAGCAACCACATAATTCGCCTTCATAGTAGAGTCAATAGTGTAATTTTTTTTTACACTTCTCCAAACTATGGCTCCACAGCCTAGAACGAATACATTTCCCAAAGTTGATTTCCTCGAATCTTTGCAAGTTTGGAAGTCTGAGTCTATGTACCCAACTAAAGTAAGGTCCTCTCTAGAATACACAATCATATAATCCCTGGTTCTTTTAAATACCTTAATATATGCTTTACAACTTTCCAATGCCTAGGACCTGGATTCGCCTAATATCGACTAACCATTTGTACTGTGAAATAGATATTTGGACATGTGCAAAACATCGCATACATAAGTTTTCCAACTACCGAAGCATATGGAACCTTACTCATATGCTCTCTTTTTTCCGCTGTCTTAGGATAGTCATCTAAAGAAAGATGAAAACCTAATGCAGTCGGCTAAATGCTTAGCTTTGCATCGGTCTTTGCAAAACACTCCAATACCTTATCGATGTATTAAGCTTGAGATAGTGTCGTCATTTTATTCTTTCGATCCCTAAGGATTTGAAATCCAAGAACATAACTAGCTTCACCCAAGTCCTTCATGCTAACTGTTGAGCAAACCACAGTTTAACAGATGAAATTCTCTTACATCATTTACGATAAATAGAATATCATCGACATACAAAATAAAGAAGACCACATTTTCTTCCTTTATACACTTATAAACACAAGGTTCATAAGCGTTTTGCTCAAATCCAAAAGTCTTGATCATTTGATCAAATCTTGTATTCCATGAGTGAGACGCCTGCTTAAGTCCATAAATAATGGATCTTAACAGTTTGTAAAATTTCTGCTCCTTTCATTTGACAACATAGTCAGTGGGTTAAGCCATGTAAATGGTCTCATCAAGATAGCCATTTAAGAATGCTGTCTTGACATCCGTTTGTTAAATCTCGTAATCGAGAGCAGCGACAATGGATAAGAATATGTAGATAGGCTTGAGCATAGCTACCAAAGATAAGGTCTCATCGTAATCTATGTATTCTTTCTATGTGTAGTATTTCCCTACAAGTCTAGCTATGTGTGTTTCCACTTTCCCTTTTGCATTTATGTTCTTCTTGTAGATCCATTTACACCCTATAGGTTTAATCCCAGCTGGTAAGTCTACAAGTTCTCACACTACATTAGATTTCATAGAATCCATCTCGGCATCCATGGCTTGTTTCTAGAGCTTGGAATAAACGTTCTGCATAGCCTCCTCATAAGTAGTGGATCATCATCCTCATGATTAGCTTCCGTATCATAAATACTAGCATCATAGATGAAGAAGTCTAGTTTCTTATAAACTCTCCCACTACGATGGATTCCCCTATACTATTGATCATTTGTAGGTTTTTCTACAACTTTCTCAAGAATTGAACTTGGTGATTGTTCTACCACTCCTGAATGTTTCTCAAGTACCACTTTACTTCAAGACTTAAAGTTATCCATGTAGCTTTCCTCGAGGAAAGTAGCATGAGTAGAAAATTTAATCGTATTATCTTTCGGATTGTAGAATAATCATCTTTTTGTTCCTTCTTGATATCCTACAAACATACGTAATTCTATCCATGCATCTAACTTCTTTGCATCCTTATCCAAAACATGTGCTAGAAAACCCTATATTCTAAAGTGATTTAGATCGGGTTTCTTTCCATGTCGCAGTTCATATGGTGTCTTACAAGAAGACTTGGCTGACACATCATTCAGAATATAGATGATAAGCTGTAAAAGTAACATATTTTAATCTCATTCTTAATGTATTTTTGGATGATTAATTATGTAAATTAGTGAATTTGATGCTCCTAATCCTTTAAATTCATGTTTCTATACTTAGGAGAGCATTTGGGAGCAAAGAGAGCGAAAAAAGAGCCGAAATCACACAAATAGAGTTGTTTCCAAGATCCACACGGTCTGGGCATTTCCATACGGGCTGACCACACGCTCATGCGAGTTACACGGGCTGGCCACACACCCATGTGCCAGACCGTGTCGATATTGCCCCCTACTTCCCAAATACACGAAAAAACCTAATTTTTAGGTTTTCTAAACATTCTAAAGTCTATAAATACCAATTAGAAGAAGACCTAAGGGCGCACAAAGAAAAGATTGAAGAAAAGACTCAAAGAACGCCATCAGAATCAACTCGGAAACGGATCTCCTTCAAGATCGAAGATCTCCATTAAATTTCCTTCAAAGTTTTATTGAGTTTCTTTATGTCTCTTTGTTATCCTAACATTGATATGTTTCTATTCAGGATTATGAACTAAATTCCCTAGACACCTAGAGAAGATGAAACCTTTCATGAATCGTATTATTTGATTTCTAATTTACGCAATAAATACTTGATTCTTGTTCTCAATTATGTATGCTTATTTCTTGTGTTAATATCTCTGAGATATTAATTCAAGTTTAATGTGCTTATTTCCGTGGAGTAAAAGTCCCTGTTTAAGGGTAGATCTAGTATAGTTGAATGGAGTTGCATGCAATCCTAGAAATAGGACAACATAAATCTACCAGATTAGAGTCAAATCTAATAGGGGAATTCATAGATTGAGTTAATGCGAAAATAGGGGTTTTAATTAGAAAGAGATTTCAATTAATCAACCTAGAGTCAGTTGTTCTTACTCTCGAAAGAGATATTAACATAATTTAGGGATCTTTACGGATCAAGACACAAGTGAATAAATCGTTTAATTCAGATTCATCGTAATAAGTGAATTCTTTCCTGGGTATTGTCTATCTCATTGGTTATCTTCGATTATTTTCCTATTTCATTATCTGTTGCGTTCGTAGTTAAATTAGATTAACAAATTTAGATAAAAACAATCACTTAAATTTATTGGCTAAATAATAGAAAAAACAGTAATTACTAGTACTTTTAGTCCTTGTGGATACGATATTCCCTACTCACCATAGCTATACTATTGTTCGATAGATGTGCTTGCCTTTGCCATAATTATAGTTAGTTTAGTGACCATCAAGTTTTTGGCGTCGTTTTCGGGGACTAAAATACTAGGAACACTTAATTTTTTACTAATTTAGCCATTTATTCTTATTTTTATTTTTATTTTTATTTTTATTTTTGTTTTATAATTTTTCTTTTATTTGCTTCTAGTAGGTTCCTTTAGTTTATGACTAGAAGAAACCATTGGGACCATTATTATTTGACAGCGAAATTGAAAGTCCAGCTCGTAGGAATCGTAGAGAAACAAAGCTGAGTCGAAAGAGTATAATAGACGAGCAAGAGGACATTCTTATTAATGAGGAGATGGGTGATAATCAGAATAATCAGTTACCTTCTGCGGTTGCTGCAAATCCTACAAATCCAAATCCTGCTCCTCGTACTATGTACGATTATGCCAAGTCCACTTTAACTGGGGCTGAATCAAGTATTTTGAGACCACTATTGTTGTAAATAATTTTGAAATAATGCCGAACACTATTCAGATGGTACAACAATTTGTTCAGTTCGATGGTTTGCAAGACGAAGATCCAAATACTCATTTGGCTAATTTTCTGGAAGTCTGTGATACTTTTAAGATAAATGGCACTTCTGACGATGTCATTCGCCTACGATTTTTTCCCTTCTCGTTGAGATACAAAGCTAAACAGTGGTTGAATTCTTTACCACGAGATTTTATCACTACATGGGATCAAATGACTGAGAAATTCCTATTGAAGTACTTCCCACTGGCTAAGATGGCCAAGTTGAGGAATGATATCTCTTCCTTCGTTCACATCGACTTAGAAACCCTATATGATGTATAGGAGAGGTATAAGGACTTATTGAGACAGTGCGCTCACCATGGATTATCTTTATGGCTACAAGTTCAAACCTTCTACAACGATTTGAATCCCTTAACTAGACAGCTAACAGATGCAGCAGTCGGTGGTACTCTAAACAATAAAATACCTGAAGCGGCGTATGACTTTATAGAGGAGACGGCACTGAATAATTATCAGTGGCAAGTCATGAGGACAATGTCGATAAGCAGCCAATGTTTTTAACTTAAATGTGGTCACCATGTTATCGAATCAGGTAGAACTTTTAAATAAGAAAATTGATGGTTTCTATGTTTCTACCAGGTACATCTGGTGATGCAGTGCGATACAAATGGAAGAGGAATGAACAATCCAAAATATTTACCCTACGGCCCTAGCACAGGGAACGAACAAATCAACTATATGGGTAATAATTCTAGGCCTCGAAATAATCCTTACAGTAACACCTATAATGCAGGTTGGAGGAATCATCCCAATTTCTCTTGGGGTGGTCTAGGAAATCAAATAGCACAACCCCCTTCAGGCTTCCAACAACAACATTACCAGCAAGAGAAGAAGTTGAATCTTGAGGAGATGTTAACGAAGTTTATCTCAGTGTCAGAAACCCGTTTTCAAAACACTTAAGCAGTACTTAAAAATCAGCAACCGTCAATTCAAGGGCTCGAGAACCAAATAGGTCAGCTTGCTAAGCTAATTTCAGAAAGACTACAAGGTAGCTTGCCTAGCAATACCAAAACTAACCCAAGAGAGCAACTTCATGCAATTATTGTTCAAGATAAAGAAGGGTTAGTTGAATCTGAATGAGAACCGAGGCAAGAAAGTGTGGTAAGTAACGGTAAGGTTGAGGTAAGCCAGAATGAGCAAAAATTGGTTGGTAAAGAATATAAACCTTGAGTGTCATATCCTAATGCGACGAAGAGAGACCACACCAACGAACAATTTGGTAAATTTCTTAAACTTCTGAAAAATTACATATTAACTTACCGTTTATTGAAGCTCTTTCGCAGATGCCCGATTCCATTAAATTTTTAAATGAGCTTTTGGTGAACAAAAGGAAGTTAGATGATTCGTCGCATGCAGAACAAAATGCATTTTGCTCGGCCATATTGCAAAATAAACTACCCAACAAATTGAAAGATCCAAGGAGTTTTACTATTCCTTATTTAATTGGTAGTTTGAATATTAATAATGCTTTAACTGATTTAGGGGCTAGTATTAATGTCATGCCTTACAAAATGTTTAAGCAATTAGGCCTTGGGAAACCCAAACAAACTAGGATGAGTATTCAATTAGCAGATAGAACCATTAGATTTCCTATGGGTATTATTGAAGATGTTCTTGTAAAAATGGATAAATTCATATTCCTAGTTGATTTTGTTGTTTTAGACACGGATGAGGGTAATGAAGTACCTTTAATTTTAGGAAAACCCTTTTTAGCAACTGCTAGAACTATTATTGATGTTGGTACAGGTGAGTTAGCACTTCATGTAAGTGACGAAACGATTACTCTCCAAGCTCGTGATTCTGTTAAGACATCTAATGATCGAGATGATTTTACAAGTTCTGTTAATATGAGTAACCATGTGGCTCAAACTTCTTTGTACGAAACCCTTCAAAAAAACGTGATGGAGCCATGTTCTAGTCCATGAGACAGAAACAGAACGACTCATGATGAACGAAAGTTGCAAATCGATGAACTAGATGAATGGCGAACACATGTTAAGGAGAAACCGAAAAAGCATGATAAAGAGTTAAGGAGACACCATGATAAGCATGTGGATGGAACAAAACAATTTAAGGTTGGAGACAAGGTACTTCTAGATAAAAGGGATCCTTGAATTACCACTTCAGAGCTTGATGCAAACGGATCAAATCCCTTTATGGTACTGAATGTCTTCTCATATGGTACAGTCGAGGTAACTCATTTTGAATTTGACACATTTAAGGTAAATAATACTTGACTTAAACCTTATGTTGATAATAGAATTGATAACGAAAAATAGGAGTTTCGACTCCGCGAACCACCATGACCGTGCGAATATGAGGTAAGTCGAGCTTAGACTTTAAATAAGCACTTCTCGGGAGGCACCCGAGTGTTAACACTACTAATTCTTTTAATTTTATTTCATATTATTTTTAAAACTAATTAATTTTCAAAATTAAAAAAAAATGTTTTTGACCCACACAGCCTAGACATACAGGCGTGTCCCAAGCTGTGTGCACTATAAGGGGTTCGACAGTTAGTTACACGGCCTGGCACATGGTCGTGTGACCCACACGGCCTGGACACAGAGGTGTGTCCTTGGCCGTGTGAATACTTGGACTTAAATTTTCAAAAATTCAACGATTACACGGCCTGGCGACATGGCCATGTGACCCATACGGCCTGGACACGCGGGCGTGTCCTAGGCCGTGTGAAACCTGGAGCTAATTTTTCAAAGTCAAAGAGTTACACGGGTAGGAGACATGGCCGTGTGAGAGACATGGCCAAGCCACACGGGCGTGTGGGATCTCATATGGGCGTGGGAGAAGCGAAGGAAAACACACATGGCCATGTAAAAACTAGGTTAATTTTTAATTACACACGGGCTAGAAATACTCCACACGTTTGTGTCACACAGCCTTGTGGCCTAAACCTTAAAATTTATTTTTCAATTTGTCTTTTTTTTCTTCCCCAAATAGGCCACCCCCTTTTATTTTATTTTATTTTATTTTATTTATTATTTGTTATATTATTTATTTTTATTTTACTAATTTTTTTATTTTTTATTTTTTATTCTTATACTTATACTTATATTTTAAATTTATTTTAATTTTTTTTGTTATTTCTATTTTTTTAAGTGTTTTTTACTATTATTATTACAATTACCTTTAAGTTTATTGGTATCACTGAGTTTATTATTATTATTATTATTAGTTTCTTTTTTATTTTTTATTTTATTTTTTATTTATCTTTCTTTTAATTTTTTTAGTTGCATTATTTTTTATTATTTTCTTCAACTTATTTTCATTATTATCTTTTGAAATATATTTTTTATGGTTGTTTCTAATCGAGTTATAACCCCTTAATATTCTCTATTATTTGTGTCTATTTTCTTATTAGTTTGCTCAGAATCATGGGTTACATTTAGATTTGACTACAATTTCGCTTTTCACTATTCTGAGGATTTCATTCAATATTTAGGGCAGTTTCAGTTTTCTCCCTCGCTTATGATACTCTGTTTATACTGTGATTATATATGCTTGTACATTGAGGACAATGTACATCTTAAGTGTGTTGAGGTTATTTACATAATTATTAGAAAATGTACATCTTAAATGTGCTGAGGACAAGCAAACGCTTAAGTGTGGGGATATTTGATAAGCTATAAAAGTAACATATTTTAATCTTATTTTTAATGCATTTTTGGATGATTAATTATGTAAATTAGTGAATTTGATACTCCTAATCCTTTAAATTCATGTTTCTATACTTAGGAGAGCATCTGGGAGCAAAAAGAGTGAAAAACGAGCCAAAATTGGACAAATAGAGCTGTTTTCAGGATCCATAAGGCCAAGGCATTTCCACACGGGCTGACCACACATTTGTGTGAGCCACACAGGCTGGCCACACGCCCATGTGCCAGCCCGTGTCAATATCGCACCCTGCTTCCCAAATATGCGGAAAAACTCAATTTTTATGCTTTCTAAGCATTCTAAAGTCTATAAATACCAATTAGAAGAAGACCTAAGGGGGAACAAAGAGAATATCGAAGAAAAGACTCAAAGAACGCCATCGAAATCAACTCGGAAGCGGATCTCCTTCAAGATAGAAGATCTCCATTAAATTTCCTTCGAAGTTTTATTGAATTAAATTTACTAGATACCTAGGGAAGATGAAACCTTTGATGAATCTTATAATTTGATTTCTGATTTACACGATAAATATTTGGTTCTTGTTCTCAATTATGTATGTTTATTTCTTATTTTAATATTTCTGATATATTAATTCAAGTTTAATGTGCTTATTTCAGTGGAGCAAAAGCCCCTATTTAAGGGTAGATCTAGCATAGTTGAGTAGAGTTGCATGCAATCCTAGAAATAGGACAACATAAATCTACCGTATTAGAGTCAAATCTAATAGGAAAATCCATAGGTCGAGTTAATGCGACAATAGGGGTTTTAATTAGAAAGAGAATTTCAATTAATCAACCTAGATTCAGTTGTTCTTACTCTCGAAAGAGATATTAACATAATTTAGGGATCTTTACGGATCAAGACACAAGTGAATAAATCGTTTAATTCAGATTCATAATAATAAGTGAATTCTTTCTTGGGTATTGTCTATCTCATTGGTTATCTTCGATTATTTTCCTATTTCATTCTCTGTTGCATTCGTAGTTAAATTAGATTAATAAATTTAGATAAAAAAATAATCACTTCAATTTATAGGCTAAATAATAGAAAAACAGTAATTACTAGTACTTTTAGCCCTCATGGATACGATATCCCCTACTCACCATAGCTATACTATTGTTCGATAGGTGCGCTTGCCTTTGTCGTAATTATAGTTAGTTTAGTGACCATCAATAGTAAGCTGTTTGTATCACATATCCCCAAAAGGAAGAAGAAAGTTGTGAATAGATTAACATTAAAGGAACCATTTCAAGCAAGGTTCTATTCCTTCCCTCAGCTACGTCATTCTATTGTGAAGTGTCTGACGCAGTTAATTGGGATAAAGTCTCATTCTCTACGAGGTATCCTAAGAACTCATCAAACAAATGTACCCCACCTTGGTTAAACTAAAGATTCTTTATGGATAAACCTAATTGCTTTTCCACTTTCACACAAAACTCTCAAAATTTATCAAAGGTTTCACTTTTTCGGTGCACTAGATACATATATCCATATCGAGAATAGTCATTGATAAATTCGTGCAATAATAGTAACTTTCTTAGGCACTGATGCTTATGGGACCACATACATTAGTGTACACAAGTTCTAAAGGTTGGTTGGCCCTTGTACCTTTCGCGTTAAAAGACCTCTTAGTCATTTTACCTTCCAAGCAAGATTCATATTGTGGAAGACTAACTTCTTTAAGCATACTTAAGGGACCATCTTTCACGAGTCTAGTGATTCTTTCTTGGTTAATATGACCAAGTCTTAAATGTCATAGGTACCCCTCATTAGAGTGAGAAGTTTTAAGCTTTTAATTCATTATTTCAGTTTGAAGCATCGAGTAGTTATTTAGTTTGATAAAGAAGAGATTGGTTTCCATCCATCTATTACAGATTAAAAAATCATTTTTGTGAATAGCAATCCCTTTATTGAATATCACGATATAACCCTTATAAAATAAACATGCTACAAAAATTAAATTCCTCTTAAAATGAGGTACATAAAACACGTTCTTTAAAACAATCTTCCTAAAATTATCAAAGTGTAAAATCACTTCTCCCAGTGCTTCAACTGAAACATAGCTCCCATCTTCAGTCCACAACGAGAGGCTCTTGTCACACAGAGTTCTCGTTTCGCTAAACCCCTGTAAAGAAACACACACATATTTTGTGACTCCAGAATCAACAACCCAGTTGTCAATTGATTCTTCCACTAAGCAAGCTTCAACCACAAAGAGTTCTATACATTTGCCCTTTTCGGCTAGGTAATCCAAATACTCCTTCCAGTTTGATTTGAAATGCCCTTTTCTGTTCCAGAATAAACATTTGATCTTTTTAGGATCTATTGACTTCTTCGCCTTATTCCTATCCACACAAGGTGGAACCAAAGACTTAGTCGGTTTCTTATTTCCCTTAGCTTTTTGTTTCCTATTAGAGGATGAAGGGCCCACAGCTAAGTTTGCCTCAGTTTTCTCTTGAACTGGCTTACCACCATTCAGCATCAACTCATAGGATTGTAATTCCTTTATGAGCTGAGTCAAGGTAAGTGTCTTGTTCCCCAAGTTGTAAGCGGCCCTAAAACCAACAAACTCATTGGTTAAGGATTTAAACACTATTTCAATTTGAGTGTTCACATCTAGTTCAGCCCGTTGTCCTCTGCTTCCGCAAAGAATCTCATAAGCTTAAGCATATGTTCTTTGACCCGAGTACTGGTTTCTGATGAGAATTCATCAAATTTATTATAGCGGATTGTCGATCTAATGCGACTTGGCCTTCGAACAAATCTTCCAAATTTGTCATGATCTCTTTAGCAGAACTAAAATTCTCATATTGCTTCTGCAACACACTACTCATGCTCGCTAACATATAACATCAAGCAATTGAGTCAGAATCTCTCCAGTGATTTCTCGCTTTGGGCTGAGCATCAGGAGGGCACATTTCGTCAAGAACGAATTTGTGTTTCTCATAGCTGAGAACTATCAGCAAATTCCATTTCTATTCTCGAAAGTTATCCCCATTTAATTTATTCTCAGTAAGAATGCTCATAAGAGGAGTAGGAGACATATTTGAACCGTAAAAAATAAAAATTTCACTAATTACTATCTTTGTATTAAGCAAATACTTTTCATTTTAGCAACATATCAAGAATGCAGTATGATGCATACATCTTGTATTAAAACCTTGAAAAAATATTTTTTTGTTGCTACGATCATTCTCACACCCATCAACCATGTCGCCTTGGGGTCCCAGGACTAATTAGTAAGAATATGGATTACATCCAATCAGTTCGTGAATCTTAATTCTTAAGACTCTACACGAACTAATGAACGTTTAACGTTTGGCCATTATCCTTGGCTTAAATATCATTTCTTGCAAAACCATTTAATAAGAGATGATCTTGAGTGTGTAACCATTAACTCAACACCCATCATGAACATGCTTTCATTTTTAAGTCATCTTGGGACAATATCTTTGTCCTTAAAAGGAAATCTCATCTAGTGAACCCACATGACAAAGTTTACCTTGGCGTACGACCAGGGTAGGAACCGACTCGAAACTTTATCATGCTATCACTTAGGGATCATCAATGGAGGCCGTAGGTTTTGTTCAATGACCTTCTTCCACTCAATATTTTAAAAATATACAAGGTATTTTTTATCCCAAATTTCAAGAATGATCATATAATAGTCCTAGTGGCATTCTTACCTAATCTAAATGACATGCTTTCAATATATGCATGGCAATTTTATAATATAAATTCATAAGAATCAATCAATCTTAAAACAAATAACTTTTATTCTCCATAGTTTTTCTTTTAAGGGAAAAATCGAAAAAGTGAATGAGAACCGTGCACCAGGTAGGGTCCCAAGAAAATGAGGTGAGTCAAATTTGACCACTTAAAAACCAAGTCTTTCCTAGCCAGAGCCAATCCTAGACATGTACCTTCTCATTACCACACTTCTCACAATTATCAAATAACCTAAAGTAGTGAATCAAACAATACAACACATGTATTTTCTCATTACCACACTTCTTATTTTTTAAATTGATCAACTGTGGATCATCTCATATATATATCACAATTATAACATTACATAATATTATAAACAATTATAAAACAAATATATAATGAGATAGGTAATTAAAATAAAATTGTCAGCCAAGGTTTCCATGGTTCTATTTCTAGAAAATAAATGGAAAAATAAAATTACATTCATTGGGCCTTCAACTGCCATTGTATCTTTTACTCGTCATGGACTCCTTTTTGAAAAATCACATTTAAGTCCTATATCCATTTATGGCTCACAAGAATTCTACGAATTTAAAAAAATAGTTCTACAAGGAGATGATAGTCCACGGTCTATTTCCTAAGAGCCACAACCTCGACAAAAAAAATTATATAACAAATATATATTATTGCATCCATTCTCATATCTAACTCAAAACATGCATAAGATCTAAAGAATGCCACTTTCTACATAATCAAATCATTCAAGAATAAGAGAAAATTATTTTGATTATCTATTTATACTTATAGATAGAACACAACCTAACTCTAATACCAATTGTTGGAAGAAAAAAAAGGGGTTTGGAAAACGCAACAGATAATAAACACTAACTAAAAATTGTACATTTTTTATTCGTCTAGGATGAGCTTTTCAACTGAGTAGTCTTCTCCACTATTCTCAAACTCACGTTTGCCGAGTGTGGGCTCGTTTCGAATCAGAAAATTTTTACAAAAATTACCAGTAGGATAATTTTGTAATTTCTATAAACTTTTAGGTCAACTTGTAAATCAAAAAATATATATATGTAGAAATTTTCTAGAATAATCTCTTTAGAGAATTTTCTCTCTATAACTTTATCTTGAATTATAGTGTGTGAAAATAATGAACCAAGGTTCTCTTTATATAAGGAGAGCTTAAAGAGTTCAACTATAATTAAACTTAATTACTTTAATATTAAACTAATATAATATTTATCAAGATAAATATTAGATTAAATTTAATATTAAATCTTATTAAAATAATACAATATTATACATAGGATAACCATTAAATTTAATTTAATATTAAGATAATCACTTTAATATTAAATTAATAAAATAATATTAAGATAAGTATTTAATTTAATTTAATATTAATCTATTAAAATAATATTATTTTTGTAATAATTAATCTGAAATCAAATTCTCTAGTAGAGTTCTAGTAGGAGTGTAACTCTTCCACTACTCAACTACCGATAACCAACTACCGCCAGCCATCGGGACACTGCCGTCGCAGCCATCGGTATCGCCGTGTCCGATGATGCAAGTGCGACACCTTTACGTCACCCCAAGCTGGTTCAATTGCTGTCTATTCAATCTGGGCCAATGACAACCCAACCGATTCTGTCTAGCCACCGATTTACTGTAGGTCTGGTTTCACATACCGAGCCCGGTTTGACCAGTTTTGGGTCTTGGTCTCAGTTTTGGGATCTCAGGCCCAATTTACGATCTAAGGTCCAATTTTCAAGTTTAATTACTCATTGGGCCAATTGTCTAACTTGAAAATGAACTTCCAAAAATATCATATTAATTTTAATTTATTTGATTAATTTAATTATACTTTATCTAAATTAATTTTATCAAAAATCACTTAGATTTTCTAAATTAATTTTTCAAGAAAATTCTTTGGTCAAATTATCTAGTTAAACAATTCTCACGACCACCTAATTTAATTCTAAATCGAATAAATCGACTCAATTAAATTATTCCCAAAATCATAGAATTCTCTTCTAATTCAAATGCAGTCTGATTGAGCTTTTGTTGAGCTAGCGGAAGGACCAACCAGACATATACAATTAGGCTCTAGTAATTACAATTATGTCCAGAAGCATCATTCCGATAATTCGCAATTTCTTAATCATGGAATCAGTCCACAATAACAATCATAATTGAAAACCCCTTATTGTATACTTTTTACAAAAACAACTCATCCAACTAGTTTGTCCAATGACCTCGTCATGTGTGTGTTACCCTCATATGATATCCTTAATTCATTTGAGTTAAATTCATTCACTCAATACAATCCTATTTTATCTCATTGTCACCATTATGTCTTCTTAATGATTGATATGGTCACTGTCAACAACTGATTGTAATAAATTGCTCGTTCGAGAACTAGTAACATGTGGTCACATTCCATATTTATCAATCTACACAATGCCAATGAGAGGATATCATTAATTCTTTAATTGAGCTATGAATTCCATTGTTTCTAGTAAATCCATGTCATACACAAGTCATGTACCCAACATATCGGTTATATGCTCAATCATCTTTAGAGCATAAGCCTCCACTTATATCAAAACAAATAAGTTGCATACGCATGGTCAGTAACTAATTCAGGATTTAGTTAAATCACACCATGAACGTCACAAGTGAATTAATTCACAAACGGATTCAGAATTAATTCATATTGGATCTAGTCCAATGTATCATTCTACTAATGAATACATCAATGTCTCTACTCGTGAGGTCAACTGCTCCGATAGCCAAGACTAGCTATCTCCTTAATTGGAATTGTAAACGACTGGAACGACGGAAATGTGCAAGTGTACACAATATCAACAAGTAATAAAGTGACAAGTAAATATCGAGTTATCATACCCACAGGGACTGTGAAAAGAATTATTTATGAATGCTATTTAAAACACTTTGGTGAAGAAAAATATTTTGTTTGAAGAGGGTGATTAAAAACTAAAATTTTAAACTAAGTGAACTAAATAAATAAATTTCAAATGCACGATTTCAAAATACGATTTTAATCAAGATGACATAATTGTGTTAGATTAATTACATTTCTTAACTTAGAATTATTAAACTCTTGTTTATATTGTTATGAATAAGTTCACGACAACTCGGTAATTTGCTAACTTATAATCATACTCACCTACCAAAATCCATTTATCTCTTGACTATGTCCCTATGTCAATTCAACCGATTAAACAAATCTTAATAGGAAAATATGTTATTGCACATACATACTTATTAAATCGAAATAATCTCTTGTACATATCCCTATATCAATTCAAACATGCACTGATTAAGTATCCTTACTTTGAAACAATTTAATCACAATAATCTTGCAAGTTATGCAAGGCAAATGTATCATCAGATACCGTTGCTAATCTAACCCTCAGCTACCTTAGATGATTAAACATGCACTGATTAAGTACTGTGTCCATTAATTACAATTTCAATCCGTTTAAATAATTAATTCATTAGTTACCTAACAATTGTAATGCAAGAATAACTTAGTCATGATTTTACTTAATCAAGCATCTTACTGAGGCCTATAACAACATAAACACAATTTCAATAATTTTAACAAACGAAATGCAATCAACCTAACACGAACTAAATTAAAGCTAAATTGATTAAATTAACCATTCCAACAACATAAATATTCAGAGATACGTTCAGCATAACAACAACAGAAATTAAATAGATAGGGAACAAAAATCAAATCTGGTGTTTTTTCGTGGCTTGACTAGTTGCTCCGTTCTTCCTTCTCCGTTGTCCTCGTTGACCAAGGCTGCTATGAACACTTAATTGCTGCTCCAAATAGCTGATGAATGCCCCTTTCCCAAGAGGAGAAATCGGCAAGAGAGCGAGGGAATTTTGGAATAGAAAAGAAGAGAGAAAGTGGAGAGAAGAGAGGAAAAATGTGAATGCTTGGGGTGTGTTTTTCAAATGACCAGCCTAAGGGGATTTTTATAGCTGAGGAGGGCTGCTATAAATAGCGAAAATTATCAGCCAAAGAGCCCTCCCTTGACCAGCCACACATGTGACAAGGTTGATAGTTTCAACTTTGCTAATTTAGGCTTGGGGCAAATCTATAAAGCCACCAATTGTGGAGGGGTTTAAATGCAACTTGAATAAGTCTTCAAGTGCCTCTTTGCAAGCTTAAATAATAAGCTAATAAGTTGATTTGGGTAAGCTCTTTGGGCTGTCCATTTCTTGGTCAATTCAATTCAACTAGACCACTTTTTCATAATTAATTTATAATAATTTATTAACCCAAATTAAATTAGATATAAATTAAAATTAATTATATTATGAATTAATACATATAATTTGGACCGTCTTAGGCTAAAATTTAGTTCACCTCGATACTTCAAATTGCTTCTCGATTTTGCGCTTCTAGCAATGTTTGCCGAGCCATTTTTGCCCTTTGTGCAAATCTGTCGAAAATAATCGAAATTCATCAAAATTAATTATAAAATTAAATAAAATTCAACATGTTCATATTTTAAGTGCACTTTAATTATTTTGTAAAAATTAATTATTTTTTCGATAAAAATTTTATCGAAACTGTATGATTTGAAGTTAAAAAGGGTATGTAAAAATGTGTAAATTTCCGTGTTTCCAACGACATAATAATCCTTCACAATATTTGAATCAACTGCTCGCTTTAATTCTTTTACGGGATTACAGGCTCATTTAGATTATATACTGAAGTAAGTTGTCTTACTCGCAATATAAACGTTCTTTACAATGTCAATTATCTTCAATTTAAATTTTAGACAATCAATGAGCTAATATTTGATTGTTAAGATTTTATGCATGCAAATATAAAATACAGAAAGTACAAAAGACATAATAGTGAAATATGAAATTAACTTTATTTATTTATTCATTTTTCAAATAAATAGAAAACAGTTGCATGTTTACTACAATATGGGGACATTTCCCAACATCGAACACAAAGCCGTAGAGATTTACTTGGTTTTATGGTGATCAGGAAGAACAACGTCGATACAATTCATGAAACCTCTTACGACATTTGAACCACAACCTCGATATTCCTTGGCTTATGGCTTGCGACTTCAATAAAATTCTTTACGCCAATGATAATTAGATATGAAAATTCTATAATTATTGTTTTTTGCTTGAGAAATATTCTGTAAATGGATAATTTTTTATCGGTCCTCAATGATTGTTTTTTGCATGATTTAGGCTATGAATGGGGCATTTGGAAGAAACAAATATTAGAGAAATATTGGATAGGAGGTTGCCAATGATAACTGGATACGAAAATTCCCTAATGTCAGTGTGATGCATCTTTTACATTCTATTTTTTATCATTACCCAGTCCTTGTTAACGCAAAGGATTTTCACGCGGAGTATCACCCTTAGAAATGAAAATTCGAGGCCCATTGGATCATGGAGGATTCATGTGAACAAGAAATGGAAAGAATATGAAGTCATCCAGTAGGGTCAGTGCTAGAGAAACTTGTAGCTATGGTTGATGGATTATGGTCTTGGGCAACACAATTGAAACATGCAAATAAAACAAATGAAGCTAGCCTGAAAAGGAGACTCAAGGAACTTTATGAGTTGCACCCCAATGATGATGTTTAATGGAAATTGTTGACACTAAGCTTAAGATTAACTGAGAGGCTAATAAGGCAGAGCGGTACTGGGAACAGAAAGCCAAAGTCAACTGGTTGAATGAAGGGGATCGCAATACGTCTTTTTTTTCCAAAATTTCGCATCCAAGGGGCGTCGTGTTAATAAAATTAAATCTTTGAAGGATCCGGATGGTAGGAATTTATATGATCAAGAGGATTTAGAACGTGTGGGTATTTTGCTGACTTGTTCTCTTCACAAGGTGTCGGCAGTTGTGATAGTTTGCTTGAGGGTGTGTCCTGGTGTATTACAAAGGAGATGAATGCCTGACTACGATCACCTTTTACCGATGAAGAGATCTATGTGGCTTCGAAATGAATGCATCCAACCAAAGCTTCAAGAAAGGATGGTATGCCAACTCTTTTTTTCCAAAAGTTTTGGCATATTATTGGGTCTGAAATAATAGACTATTGTCACACTTCACTCAAAAATGAAATTCCCATGGATGTTATTAATTTTAAAAATATTGTATTGATTCCAAAGTGTAATATTCCCAACTCTATGGCTCATTTCCTTCCCATTAGTTTGTGTAATGTGATATATAAAATCGTCTCTAAGACAATTGCAAACTTCCAGAAAGTTCTACATTTATGTATCGACGAAGCTCAAAGTGCTTTTGTCCTGGGGCAATTAATTTCTAATAATATTATTATTGCTTATGAGATGTTCCATAGTTTGAAAAATAATAGGACCGGGAAAGTAGGCTCTTTTGCTCTGAAGCTTGATATGAGCAAACCCTATTAAAGGGTGGAGTGGGGTTTTTTGGAAAATGTTCAAGAAGATGGGTTTTTAGGATGATTGGGTGTCCCGAATTATGAATTGCATTACAAGTGTTAGCTACTCTATTGTCATTAACGGTAAACAAGATGATTGTTTTAGGCCATCTAGAAGGCTTCGCCAAGAGGATCCTTTTAGCCCCTATGTTTTTTTAATATGTAGTCAGGGTTTTTCCTCCCTCTTTGAAAAGGGCCTGTAATGAAGGGACTTTGAGAGGAATCAAGGCAAGTAGAGGCAGTCCACCATTGACTCACCTATTCTTTGCGGGTGATAGTTTGATTTTTGGACAAACCACGGTTGAATCGGTGCGCACTATCAGAAGAATAATTGATGAGTTTGCTAGTTGTTCGGGTCAGGGCATCAATTATGAGAAATTGGCCATATTTTTCAGTAGTAATACTTTCGAAAATGCTAAGGAAATGGTCGCGAGGGAGTTGTATCTTCAGAGTACCTTTTGTGCTGAAAGTATTTAAGGTTTCCTCCTTTTGTTGGTAGAAATAAAAGATTGATCCTTCAGGATATTAAGGATAAAATACAGAAGCGTGTTGTTAGGGTTCGAAACTATTATCACAAGGAGGTAAAGAGGTTTTTATTATATCTATTTTACAGGTTATTCCTGTTTATGACATGTCTTGTTTTTTACTGCCCAAATCTTTATGTCATAATATGGAATCAATTATTAGTAAGTTTTGGTGGCAAAAGGATAAGGATCGAAGAGGGATACACTGGTGCTCGTGGAGGGACCTTTGCATTTCGAAGAACAATGGAGGTACGGGGTTTAAAGACCTTGCAAAGTTTAATATTGCTATGTTGGTTAAGCATGGATGGCCCATTTTGATGAATCCTAACTCTCTCGTGGCGAGAGTGTTATGTGCTAAATATTTTTGCAATTCTGATTTTTTAAAAGCAAGGTTACGAAACCAACCTTCCTTAGTCTGGTGTAGCATATGGAGTGCTCGGGGTCTTTTGGAAAAAGGTTTTAAATGGTAAACTGGTTCTGGGAATAATGTGAGTATTTGGGAGGATTATTGGATATCAAGGGCAGAACCTCGCAAAATCCAAGCACCTCCAGTTAGTGGTTTACAAATGGTTGTTGATCTTATTTTACCAAATCAAAGACAATGGGATGATAATTTGATTCGATGATAATTTGATTCGTCCCTTCTTTGATGACTGACTACTGAGGATATTCTCTGTATTCCTTTAGCAAGTGAGCTGAGTGATGATAGGCTGGTTTGGAGCTGGGATAATACGGGTTTTTATACTGTCAAGTCTGGGTATAGGCTTTTTCAGAGTAATAATTGTACAGAAATACAGCCTACTGATAAAACCCTTTACGATAATATTTGGCAATTACAAGTGCCTTCAAAGATTAAAATTGCTAATTGGATATTTCTCAAAAATAACATTCCCTCTAGGCATAATCTTTGTATTAAAAGGGTCGCTTCTAATCTAGTTTGTTCTCGTTGTGGTGTGGGGGTGGAGGATGTCTTCCATGCTATCTGTGCCTGTCCATTTGTGTATAACGTGTTTGGGAAGTTGGATTTCGCCTAGGATGCGACTCAGGTCTCTGATGTAAATAGTCTTTTTGGCAGTATCTTCCAGACTTATACGGGAGACAAAAGAACATTATTTGTAATTACAACATGAGCATTATGGTTCTCTCGAAATAAACTCTTACATGAAGGAAAAAGACAGATTGTGGATGAATTGGTTACTTTTCTCAAGGGGTACTATTTGGAACTCTCGATGCATCAGAGCAGGATGGATCCTCCGATGGAAAAACATTTGAATTGATGGAAACCCCCTAAAGGTCCTATCCTGAAGGTCAATTTTGATGCAAGTTTTTGTAAAAATACCAACAGATCCAATAGTGGGACTGTAATAAGAAATGGGAAAGTCGGTGGTAGAATGGAAAGAATGAGGAGAAGAGGGCCTCACGGGTAATGACTGGGAAGATCGAAAAATTGGAAGAAGAAAGGATTTTTTGGTTAGACGCATGGAATTGGCTAAGCATTTTATTCGAACAAATATAGAACCAGAATGGATGGTTTTATGTCTATTACCGGTTCTTCCTCACGAGTTGAGACCATTTGCTGAAGAGCGTTGGCCTGTCTTTAATCCATGGCTTTTGCTCGACATTTGGGACTTGATAAGATGGTTGTGGAAGGGGATTCTCTTACCGTGATTAAAAAGGCCTTGTCTAGCTATTTTGATCTCTCTCCTATCGATTTCATTGTTCAGAGTATTAGACACATGAGAAAATTTTTCAATATTGACTTTGTGTTTACTCCAAGACAATGGGATATTGTCGCTAATCTCTTGGCAAGGTCAGGTAAGGATTATGAAGAAAATACCTTTTGGGTGGAGGATGGCCCGGAGCAGATTTATCGACTTATAGAAGAAGATCGGTATTACCTCTATGCAGAGTAGTTTTGTTTTCTTCTGCTTCCTTGGTCTGCTTTTGTTCTTGCATATGGGGAGTGGGAATGCTGTCGCACAACATCTTGGTTGCAGGATTCGGATTTGTTCTCCCTTTTGGCTTCCCTAATCTGAGCTTTTCCGTGTTCTTCCTTTTCTTCAAGATGGGGATTTTTCTGGTCTGGCTCTTCAATATCAATAGATGCTGAGAGGGTTTAAGCTGTGAGATGTTTGATTTCTTTTTTTCTTTCCTTCGAAAATTTATTTATTTATTTTTAGTTTTAGAATTAATTTTGTCAGGTGACTGCAAAACACCTGGCATTTGCCTTGTATTTTATTTTTACCTTCTTTTATATTAATGCCAGCTGGTAATTCTTTTAAAAAAAATGTACAATTTAGATTTGATGTACAATTCTCTTATTTGAAATATTAATGGAATCTTTATACAAATTTAGAAACTTATGGGATATCTCATTTTTTTTAGGGCTTTGATATTGTGCATTTGTCTTGATTCAATATTTTGATATAATCACATTTCTAGTTAAATGTATTCATGTAACACCCCTAAAAAAAAGAATATTTATGGTAGAAGAGAAGAATATTTATGGTAGAAGACCTTAAATAAGTGATCTATAAATAAAAAATAGTATAAGAAATTGCAATTGTTTTTAGAGGAAACTGTCAAACATGAAAACATAGAGAATTATTAGTTGGAGTAGGCAGTTAGGTTAAAATTTCGATATCGAGTTTAGGGACTCAATTCAATAAGTTGGGAAAATTTAGGAATTAAAGTGTAAGTATTCCATTTTTATTTTGATGGAAAGGACTTAATGACAATTTTATCATTACTTAAAAAAATCAATAATTTCATGATGCTTTTAAATGATATTTTTATTAAATAATAATATTTTATTATTTAATATTATATTACATAAAAAGAGAAAAAGATAGAAACATCTTTCTCATCTTTCTTTCTTTTTATAAAAACTAAGAAGGGAAGAAAAAAAATTTTCTTTTATTATTTTCCTTCAAATTCAAGCATAATATATTATTTTTCTTCAAATTTTTCATAGATTTTGAATCTTTGAAGCTTGTTTTACATATATGTACCAATATTTTTTATTTTATCAAGTATATTGAAAGTTGTCATTAAAAGACATTGATGGAAGTTGTAACACCCCTCACCCTTTTTCGTCACCGAATTAGAGTTACATGAAGTTACAACAATTAACAGAACAAACATAGTTTATTTCAATTTAAAAATTTACTTTTAAATCAATAATCAATAATTTCATTCAATAAACATATTGTTCAAACCAAAATGGAACTTAAATCAACCCTATAAAGCATTAAAAGTGATTAAGAAACAATCAAGGATTAAATTGAATCAAAATATGAAAATAGGGTAAATACTAGAAATAGGAGTTACCCGGTCGTGTGACAAGGCTCAGCCCATATGGAGCAAAGACATGGCCGTGTGGCCAAACCATGTAACAACCTGTACTCGTGTAACTCAAGGCCACACGATCGTGTAACTCTCTGAAACCGTATGGACTTAAAATCACCAAAATTAAACAGAGCACACGGCCGTATCATACAACCATGTGAGGCATACGGGCAAACCGTGTCACAGGTCGTGTGTGTGCAAAAATACCTTCAAACACAAGCCATTTCACACACCATTTCTTAGGTTCCAAGTCATACATTAACCAACATTCAAACATATTCAAAATGTGTCGAAACATGTCAAAATATACCAATTCAAAATCAACCTAAATGTCTAACCAATATGCCCTCATTGACACCTCAATTCAAACATTAACAACAATATTCAATCCAAAACATAATCAACATGTTAATCTCATTCAATCATCAACTAAGTCCCAAATAATATATGCTAAAATCATCCATTTATACCAACTTATAAAGCAACTCAAATCATGTTCAACCAAAACCATAATGACCTCCTATCATTGTACTAATTATACAACATTTCCAAGCATTTGCACATATATAATCCACAATACAACCATTCATCAAAGCTTAACTAAGCATATAACCAAACATTATATCTCAATGTCAACCATTTCACAAAACAAAATTAATATGACATTTCCAAATAACTTCACCACATCCATCATATAAACCTACCATAAAAACATGAAACTTCACACTATATAAAAACTTTAAACACATTACAATTCCAACAAGAGTTTAAAACTCATCAACTTCAAATATCCTATATACATGCCACAAAACCAAAGTAACGAATCAACTAACTACCAAAATTAAAAACTGGATAATGTGAGCCTCGAAGTTGATCCGTCCAACCAATTCTGCAAAACGTTAACTACAGAAAACAAGAACAAACAGAATAAGCTTAAGTAACTTAGTAAGTTCATAGCTAAAACTCAAATAAACTTACCTCAATTAAATAATGTGAAATCTGACATAACTTAAATTAATTAAACCTGACAATCATTTACGAGAATACATATGATTAGTACAGAATTAGTTCATCAAATAATTCATGTTCATCAATGGTTTAACCAAAACCTTCATATTTATACATATACAATTCATTGCAACAATACCAAATGAAACATTTTAGTATGTTTTTACTTTGATACAAACCTTTTAATGGATAAACACCGAAAATAACAAATCATTTTAGGATTAATCACAATTTTCATAGTCTAATAAACTATAGTAACAAGACTCAAATACTCCGGGACCCATAACACACTAGAGAGTATCAAAATGCAAATAGAGGCACCGAAGTGCAAACCTATACAAGCGTGCGTTCCAACCCTATTGGCATGCCAATCGTATCCTAATCGTTTACTACGTTCAAATTGGCATTTCAACAGAATTATCACATTTAAAATTCAGAGACACTTCTCAAAATACTCTCGTACACATGCTATCAGTTAGCTAAATTCATTCCAATATCATATAACCATATTTCCCAAACATTCAATAACAACCAAACACCCACTTTCTCACCTGTACTTAATGCTAAACATTTATAATTTCAATTTAATATCAAAATTCAATCCAAATACAACTAAGACAAGTCATAATAGCATAAGTTATTAATATATACAAATATTCATCTATACTATGAACTTACTTAGTATATACTATCGGGTGACTTGTAGGGACTAATTTGTGATTTTCCCTTTTTCCTGGTTATCCTCCGTACGGTTCAATTCTTGATCTATATAATTATTAAATTTAATTTATCAAACTCAAATAAATTATCAAACTCATTTCTATGCATATGACCTTTAAATTCCATTTTACAAATTTTCTCTACACTTTTACACTTTGTTCACTTTAGTCCTCAAACCCAAAACTATTAAAAATTTCACATTTGAACCCTAACATCCAAAACCGATCCTAATGGCACATCAAATCAACCCTTTGAAAATTTCACAAATATACATGTTGAATTTTATATTTTTTCATATTATTCCTTAAACTCAAAACTAACAATTTTTTTTTACAAAATAGTCCTAAACAACAACCAAGTTCACAAATTCATCATTTAACACTAAGAACCTCAAAGAACCATCAATGGCAAGTTTCAAAACTCTTAACAGTTTTATGAAATAGTCCTCGGGTTAGCTAGATTAAGCTACAACAATCTCAAAAACATAAAAATTACTAAAAATGGATCAAAATTCTTACCATGCAAGAGTGATTAGCTATAGCCAAAACTCAAGCCCTTTCAATGGAGAATTTTGGTTTTTTTTTTTTGGTGGAACCAAATAAGTAAGATGATAGTTTTATTTTTTTTATGCTTTTGTTTTATTATATTTGTTTTTAACTTTAAATTAATGTATAAAAAGGTATAAAACACACTTATTAACCGTTCCACTTAATAAAAATGGTATATTTGTCTTATAAAACCTTTCACGTTTACTAAATAAGCTATTCAATCAATAAAATTCAACCGTGGTTGAGTTTTACACATTTTACAATTGGCCATGGTCAAGGGAAAGTAGAGAACCTTGGCCAGTTTGTGTAATATTTGTGCTAAATGATAGCTTGTGCAGCAGTGAGTATTCTGGTGAAGACGAAATTAGAAACAGATAATCGAGTCGAAAGATATGTGAATTTCCGACTAGGAAACTTAAGTTGTCAACTTGATTAACCATGCATATTTAAGTTTGTTATTATTAGTTTTAATATTAGAATAGATAAATGACATTGTTTCGTATTGAATTGCTCCTATTGTAGCTAAAAATGAAATGAGCATCTTGAAGGAGAAAGGCGAAGAAAAGGAATGAAGCGATTGAAACTTTGGTTTGTGCTAATATCTTATTTTCATTATATAATGCTTTAGAATATTTAGTTTACTATGACTAGTTATATTAAATTTATTTTATTTTATTTTATTTTATTTTATGAGTTTTGGATGAGTTTGACTGATTTAGTTAATATTTATAATATGTTTCAAGATGAAGACTATGTTTTGCAAATGATTAAAGTAGCAAATTCAAGGTTAAGATTTGGATTTGAGTATTCTGATTTTAGATGATTGAGCAAGTAAATGTTTAATATGTTTTGAATTGGAAGCCTAATTTTACATTGGGCGATATGTGATTTGAACATGAAACGAAATTGAAATGAGAATTATATGAAAATGGAATTGAAATGGATCATGAAATTTGATTTTTACCCCGTTTCACTAAGTTAGACTATAGATCGAATATAGTTGGCATGACATAGAGTCTTTACATCAAAGGATTTAGAACTCTCAAATTCTCAGAGGGTCGTGGGCAGTCTCAATTCTCAAAGGATCGTAGACTACTTTGATAGTAATCGTTGCCGAACAACTCACGGTGACAGATTCGTGTATCTAGTTATGAGTCTAAACCTTAGTGCGGGGTCTAAATTGAAAGAAAAGCAAAAACAAAAGTTGAACTTACTTGAATTTTCATATTGTGTGAATTAAATTAATTACGCGATTTTAAATTTGATTAAAAAAGCTTTTTTTATTCGGTTTGTCAATATCATAATATTAAGTTTTATTAATATTAGAATTTTCTTTTATTGTGATGTTATTAATGATATTTATAATCATGTTTAAATTTATTTCTATCAATTAATTTATGTTCAATACTTATGTAATGGTTTATATGATATTACCACCACTGAGCATAAAAATTGCTCAGCATACGGTTGTCTATTTTTTCGTGCGCAAGTAATTAGATTCGATAGGTCATTCCAGTAGCATCTGAAGAATCGAAGATCAACTCAAACAATGTTGGTGAAAAGTTTACTTTATAGTTTATATAAATGGCATGTACCTAGGCTTGTATATATAATACTATGTCGTGAATTGAATTTAAATATTTTCGTTATGTTTTATTTGCTAGTACGTTATAACTAATGCTTTGATGAAATAGTAAAGCGTAGAAATCTAGTTTAATAGTATGTTTTGAGAAATTAAAGCGTTGGGAATTGATTTGGAAGAAAATTTGAATGTGGATATATTGTGAAATCTAAATTTTGTAGGAGGTGTTACGTAAAATAGGCAGAAAAACTACCGAAATTTTTATAAAATAATTTTACCACTACATTTCTATTTCGAAAAAAAAATGTAAGATAAAAAAGTAAATTGTTTTGGCAACGAAATGTGATATTTTATATTCAGATCCAATAATTGGGTCGAGTATAAAATGCCACAACTCAATTTTGTTTCGAGATTGTTACCTATTTTCTTTCAATGTAAAATCTACTTTACTAAAAAAAATAACAAAAAAAAAGAGTAAATTCGAATATTGACCAGGTTATATACAAGAAATAAAACTTTAGACCAAAAAAAAAGTACCTGGAACAATTAATAGACTGCGGATTTTCTCTCTACTTCATTAATATAAAAAATATGTATTCTCTTTAATTGACTCAATATATCTCTTCTTTTGAGGAAGATTCTCCTTCCTCAAAATCATAATGTAGAAAAAAAAAATTCATGAAGGAACCCAGTAGAAAATTACGCATCTAAATAAATCATTGGTTAGTGGAAACACTTAGATTAATTCCATTGGTCTATGTTTGTCATTTGTCTCTGCCATTTTCTAGAATTGTTTCCTTCCATAACTAAAACCTATAAGTAAAGCAATATACAGAGTTAAAAAGTAGAAATAGTAACAAAAAATACGTCATTCAAAACTATTTTAATGAACATTGATTGTAAAAAAATTAACAATGTATGGTTCAAATATTAGCATAACAAAAGGTGATATGAAATTAGAGAAGAAAATAGGGTAGACGCATTTTTTTTTAAACAATTCTCAACTTTTGGTTTCATCTTTTGCAAGTTAGGTATTTATAGCCATATGCTGTCGATATTATATTATTAATAGTAGATGTTAAAGTTAATATATTTTTTATTTATCATATTAAAAAAAAATTCAAAACAATTATTCATTATATGTATAATGCACGATATTTATAGTGGTATTTTTAATACTTTAAGAAGTCATATGCTTTTAACATGGAAAATATACAATTTAGCACGTAAATTTATCATTGCATCCACCAATAGGTAATTGTGATATTAGTTTTAATTTTAACTTTTTAAGAAATGCACCCTTCAAAACTATTTTAATGATTGGAAAATGAATCAATAAATAATACTATTTATACAATATATTATGCTATGCCTACAATTAAGGGATTATCTATTCACAAATAAATATGGTAACTAATGAAATATATATATTATAATGAAACATACCAGAATTAGATATAAAATTTGATTTTTTTAAGAACTGTATTTCTAAATAATTAATTTAACCAAATATTTTTTTTCGAAAAATTATGTTCCGATTCTAGTCCCAATATAAGAAAATAATTTTTTTTATTGTATAGATATATACATAAATTAACAATTCCGGTTAATAGTTACTTATATGAAAATATTTTTTTATTCTGGTTAATAAATATAAATTAACGATTTTAGTCCCAACTTTGAACAACCAAATATATTTTTTTTCTACAATTATGTCCCGGTTCTAGTCCCAATATATGAAAATAATTTTTTGATTCTGGTTAATAGTTTCTTATATGCATACTTATACAATATATAGGCATAAACATGGTCAAAAAAAATTATTGTATATATCCGCATAATTTTATATATATACATATATACTGTCAGTTCTTTTATTTTAATAATGAATATATATATGTTACGGGGCTAGATCTTTCGTCTCGTGATCCGTGCAACCTTAGGCAAAGAATAATGAAATAATGAAACAATGAATGGGGTGAGTACAAATGAGGAAGGACTCTCTATTTATAGTTGTGCTCTCTAAAAACCGACGGTCAACGGACGAAATTAACTATATCTCTTGATTTTAAGGATTACAAGATATGTCATATCAAATCTAATCTAATCTTTACAACATATGATTCTATCAATCTTCTAAGATTAGCTACCAAAATAGCCTAAGTTGCCATATATTTATTATCGAGCCAACCAGGCTTCAATTTGATTGGCTTCTCCAACAACTTACCGAATTGGGCAGTTCTATGATCCCCGTCTACACAATAAACCTCTACCAGATGCATTTAGTACGATGGTCACGGATTTTAAACTACGACCCCCGACATCTACATATGCATAAAGCGTAAATATATGTATGAAAAGTTTCTTACCATATTCTTTTATTTTATAGTGACAAATGGCATGTTCTTAGATGTGCAACATAAGAATGGTTTCTTTTTATTGTATCCTAAAATTGCTATAGCATATATGATTAGATTCCCCCAAAGAAAATAAGCCGCAAAGAGGGCAGGAACCTGGGAATCAGAAAAAATAAAAAGATCACCATGACTCCAACTTTGAACAACCAAATATAATGATGTACCCAAGTCCCAACTTTTTCCCACAAAGTTCAGCAAAGCTATTCAAACTAGAAACTATAAAAGCAATTGTTCAATATGATCCAAACTCAAAATCCAACATAAGTCAGGCAGCCCTTCGTGGTTTTCAAATGGAAAGATAATATGATGAAATTCCCCCAATTGCTTTACATCTTGAAAGGACAAACTACCATCCTCATGAATAACACATGAACCTAAATGCCCTCTTTGTTTTTCTTTATTCTCTCCTTAATTTCAATGTTAAACTGAAAAGATGCCCACAGAGGGAAAAAGGTGTAATAAAGACAAATAGGCACACTTTCAAAGTGTAAACAGTTTAGGATTTGTGATTTTTCACCATGTCATCAACATCCAGCTCTACTTCCAACACTGGAGAATCCTTTCGCATACCGTAATGACTGTTAGAGGAACATGGAATTTTCAGCACAATCATCAAAAAGTATAACTTTTACCTAATGTGAAAATCAATGGTTTTAGTTAAATAATTACTATAGAGCAGTTACCTGTTCTGAACAGGACCATGATCAACAGCTGTTCGCAGACAATATATAACTCGGCCAACTATGCCAGTCATGGGAACTGGACCAAATAACCGACTATCCTTGGCTTCCTATAGTCTCAAATGAAGAAAAAAAAAACAAAAGAAGACAGAGAATTGTGGAGAACATGGATCAGATTCTTCACAGCCATGTATAAAAAGTTAAATTAATGTTAGTTATTCATTAATCAGAATCGTAGAAGAAATAAGCATGTGGCAGCTAACAAGCAGCCTTTAGAGTCAAATTTATGACCTAGATTACTGTGTCTGTTTTATTGATTTATACAAGAATAGCAATTGGAACTTGTTTTGGTTGTATTACTAACATTTACTACCTTGGGCTTCAATTTTTCATTGTCAGCCAATACCCAGCACTGGTCCTTTTCAAGAACAAATGGCTCATCTTTTTCATCCTTAGACACCATTTCATATCCTTCAGTGGCAGCCAATCTTCTGACCAGATAGTTATCAGAATCGTCAGGGTCCTTCATGACAATGACATCCCCAACAAAAACTCGACTGTCCAGATGTCAAGCATAAAGTTAGGAACTCTCTAAATCGTATCCAAACCAGAAGAGTAAATATGCAAGATACATTGAACACAAAAGGAAGGAAAGAAATAAAAAGATAACAAGATTCTGTTTGGAGAACATTGATTGGATCATCAAACTCATGAGGATGCCAAGTTAACATGTTTTTTACCTCTGCTTATCTTCACATATATGTACTAAACTAATGTTCAGAAGGAATAATATAAATTAAACTTAAATGAACAGCATAACCTTCACAGAGGCTAGATGCACGGACACTAAAATGGATTCATTACAATTTGCAATGGACAACTCAAACCAGAGTTAAGAAACCATAAGTTTATTTCTCAGGGGTTGTAAGAACTTGCACATTTGTTATCATAAAGAAGTGAATCTTTAGGAAACTGTACCAAGAACAACTCTGAAATGCGGCACAATATGAAAAGAGAAAACCCCCTTTACTCCAACAAAACCATAAACAAGAACACAATTTAGGAGGCAGGGAGAGAGAGAGAGAGAGAAGCAGCAGCAGCATTACCCTGGGTCTGCAGATGGAATCTTCCGTACGAGAAGAGTACCCCCTTGTTCTCCAATAGTTGGGGCCATTGCCTCTCCTTTACTCCAGTGTAAGTAAGTCAATTTTCCCTGAAACACATTTTTCCAAACTGCATCTTGTAATTCCCGGTCACTGATTTGCCCTCTCTTATAACTCTGTTTTACATCAAGTTTCCTGTTAGAATAGTATAAAGAACACTTGCAAGAAAAAACCTACCCAAAATTCTGCAATTCCAGAAACCAGTGAAATTTATGCATCAGAATAAAATGGAAGCATGAATAACCACAGAAGCCTCCTAAAACTTTAAAAACCCCCATTATCAACATTAATATCTCTACATCATAATTAAGCATGGAGATTTTCAAAACATAGCTGATGAACCTTTACATTAGTTTGAAAAATTCTTCTAACCTCCTCAAAATTTACAAATTTTTTGAGTTAAAAAGACTTGTATGAAAAATGGCCAAAATCCTAAGCCCTCTAATCCTCTAATACAGGGTTTTCTTAATGTAATGAAATTTTCAGTTGCAAGCTTATCCTTGAACCATTGGTAAACCACCACAACAGAATGAGTCCAGCTTTGGCCAAAGTGTGGCACAAACTGAAAAGGAACCAAGAGTGATTTCCCTGCCATTATCTTCATCATGGACTGAAAATCTGATTTAATTTTCCACCCTTTACCCAAATTATTCTATTAGTTACAGTATTCAATATATGATCTTCCACCTTTTCACAAACCCCACATTGATGGACTCATTTAGACTCATCTCTTTTTTTTTTCCATCAAAGGCTTCAAGAATCATACTTGCATCGAGACTAAGAATATAAAGCATTCCATAGTGTATGTAAATCCATTATAGTCTTTGCAAAAATTAAACCTAGATTCCAACGCAGCTTTCAATATTCTGTCTAGGTAGGAGAAAAACAACGCATTTACATATCAATATCAATTAATATACAGAGTTCATAACATTCTACTAGATGAATTTTCACACACTTCATAAGAATTTTGGTAGATGCAATTACTTTTGTTATGTAAAAGAGAAAGCACAGAACATTGACGTAAATATGGATCATGGAATTCCGAAATCAGAAACACTATGATGAAGAAATCACGCATTCTGAAAACCCTAATAAACAAAGGTAATGCATTAGAAAAGAACAAAAAGAAACATCAGGGAACTACCCAAACCCCAAAAAGGAAAAGTCTCTATATTTACCCAATGAAATAACCATCAAAAGAACTCAAACTCCGTGGCAAATCATCAAAACAAGGAAATAAACCATACCCAATGCTCCAAAATCATAGGATTTTGGCATATACATTGGAGAAAAAAGAAACCTAAAAATGAAAATTCAAAATCAAAGAGCAAAAATCAATACTAAATGTGAAAGAGATAAGATAAAGAAGATGCGACCTTCCAGCCGAGAGTGAAGGAGTACTCGATCTTGTGAACCAAGTATCGACACCAAGTCGACAAAGAAACCATTGCCGGGTTTCAAGCGAAAAGTTCTGTTCGTTCTTTCTAGTCTTTACAATTTCAGGTTATAGTAGAGGTCTTTTTGTTAAACCTCTTCGTTCTTTTTCCTACTTTATTTTGATGTCGACTTTATAAAAATAATTATTTTTATTTAGTTCAGGTTATATTTTAGTTTAAAAATAGTTATTTATATTTAAAATGTCACGTTTTAATCATTTACGTTATCATTTTATTACGAAGTGGTGGCTCTGTCATTAAGCTCCGTTATTTCCCTAACGTCAATCCTACGTAGTAGTTAAATTTCAAATAATAACTTGATGTCCAACTGGGATTAAAATAAAATTTTAATTAATTAACTTTAATTAAATAAAAATTTTAAATTAATTACACCTTTTGAACGGGAAAAGAAAAACCTTTCCTCTTTTTTTTTTTCTTTTAATTTTATTATTCATTTAACTAAAAAATATCATCTTTATTGAATCGAAACAATAGAAATCAAATTAAATACTTTATCAATGGATTAGATTTTTTATTCAACATGGAGGGTCAAGTACATCTTCTTTGCATAATTTTATTTCTCTTACTGAATAAGTAGTTTGACTCTAAAACTATAACCCTAAATTAAAAACCTTCGTATTTTCGTCCTTTACATCCATCCGTCCTTCCTTTTTGATATTTTATTCACAAAAGAAGAAACCCTTAAGAAGAACCCAAAAGATCAAATCTTTAGTAAGTATCCATGTGGTCTGAATACTTAATCTGTCATCTAGATCTCTGAAGGTTTGTTTCTTGACAAAATCCTTAACCTTATTTTTGCTATCAAAGTCGTCTTATTATTGATAAACAAAATTATTTACAAGTTACTGCTTGTTGCAATTTTCTATTTGGCTAGTGATGCCTGGACTTTTAGATACTTTACAATTTAAAAGGAAAGAAAAAATATTTTTTAAATTTCTATTGTGCTTTTGAGTTTCTCAACTTTTTCTACAATCTCACCATTTGAGTTCTCTTTTCCCTTTCATTTTGTTTTCAACTTTGTAGGTTTTTCTAGAAAATGTGTTATGGTTAGAGGGTCATTTTGAAACTATTTCTTGCCCTTTAATGGTGTAAATAAGATTAAAAAAAGCACAGGGTTCTTCAAAAGCATAGGGGTAAAAGTTGGACAAGATCAAAGGATGGTATACTTTGGTCTTGTGAATGACGTGGGAAGCAGATTTATGTGAGTTAGTTTGGTTTTTAGATTTGGTAGATTTTATCTAGACAGAGATCAATTCACCATTTTTCTGGGTTAAAGTTTCCTGCTTTGACTCAAAGTTGATGGGTTGATTTGTTTAAAAATGTGATAATTTTTTTACGGATTTAATTTAAGTGATATCAAACTTAGGGCCTTTAATTATTTAATTACTTACGAATGATTTTAAAAACTTGTCTTCTAGTAATATTCGGTCAATTTTGAGTGTGCATAGAGAGTAAATTTTACGTTCTTTTAGTTTTTCACTATGATAGAATTTTGTGTTCAAAACTTTTATACTGAAGTACTCGATGTGCTTTTCCTACTGCATAAGTTATGTGTAATGATAGATAACTTGTAGAACATTGCATAAGACTTTTCCTTGTTAATGTGCGATCTCTATGATTGTAAGGTAAGGTTCAAATAAACCTAGTAAGGACAGGTTGTTCTTCGAGGAAATAAATGGTAAAAATTTCGGTTAAATGTCCTAAGTTGTATCATTTTATATGTTGCTCGTATATCCCTTATACTTGAAATTTTCCAGCTTGATTGTGTGTAATTATGTTAACATTACTGACCATGGAGCTACTACCAATGTTGTTTGCTGCATTATTTCTACATTTATGCGGCCTTAATGTAATTTATAGTTGCTGTCAAAATGTCTCTTAATGTGCATATTTATGTTGGCCAAATGTAATTTATAGTTGCTGTGATAATGTCTCTTAATGCACATATTTATGTTTGTCAAAATGTGAATAATGGTTGTGGCTTTGATGTCCTAGATGAACAATGATTGCTGTCCAAATGTCCTAAAATGTCAATGAATTCATTAGTGGTATTGTTTAAATTTGAACTGTAGTTGACATAATGTTGTTTTCAGGTCTGAATTGTTGTGGATTAATTTGTTGGTACTAATATACTGTTTCATTCTCCTTTTCTAGTTTAGGGTTTGATATTGAACAAAATACTTTAGGGATAGATTTTGGAGGAGAAGCATCTGACTTAGGTGATAGTTCATATAAAGCCTATGAGTCGGATGCTTCTTATTCTGACTTTTTTGAGTGTGATAGTGATAAGGTAGATGAACCAGAGGTTGAACTAGTAGGTGAAATGATACAGAAAGAGTTAAACCACTTACTAGGCTCAAAGTTTTGGGGTTTAGGAGATTATTTTGATAGTAACAGTAATGAGGATTTGAACAATGACTTGGATTCTGATGAAGATGGGAATGAAAAGTACCCCCTGTTCAATCATCAACATGATATGAGGAAACCTATATTGATAAAGGGTTTGGTTTTCCCTAATAAAGACATTTTTAAAGATGCAATCAGACAGTATGGGAGGATAAATAGGGTGGTAACAAAACTAACTAGGAATGACAAGCTTAAGATGAAAACAATCTAGGTACCTGGTTCTCCATGGACATTGTTGGCATCCAAATTAAGTCCCAAGGATCCAATGGATGGAAGTTGGCAGATTAAGACCTTAGTCAACCACCATAAGTGTGGCAAGGTAATGAGAAATAGGAATATCACTTCAAAGTGGATGGCTAGACACTATTTACACAAATTTCAAGTTGATCCCAATTATTTCTTAACATCTTTATGGAATGATATTAGGGTGGATTTTGAAACAATAGTGTCTCGGACTAAATGTATGAGGGCCCTAGTACAAGAACCATTTGTAAATTAGAATGTAAGCAATTTTAGAGGCTTTATATATGTACTAAAGCATGCAAATCAGTTTGGTTAACTAGTTGTAGGAGAATTATAGGGTTAGATGAGTGTTGGCTGAAGCGATATTATGCTAGACATTTGCTTACTGTTGTTGGGGTTGACGCCAATGATAGTATATATCTAGTGGCCTTTGCTGCAGTTGAGAGTGAAAATAAATAGTCATTGTTTTGGTTCCTCAAGCTATTACAGAGGGATTTGGAGATCAACAACGCCTACAATATATGCTTCATGTCTGACAAACAAAAGGTAGCTCAAATTGTATTGTTCCCTAAACTGTTTATATAAAAACTGTTGTTTATCATGTTGTTTAACTATTTCGCAAAGCCTAATAAAAGTGATTTCTGTGTTGTTCCCTAATGTTGAAGCGAGAAACTGTGCCAGACATCTTTACAACAATTTCAAAAACATGGAAGGATTTAGAGACAATTTGAATAAGCAATGTCTGAAATGAGGTCACTGTCAGAATCTGCTGAGATTTGGCTGTGTAACAAGAATCCAATGACTTGGTTAATAGCCCACTTCTCAACCAGATGCAAGTTTGATATGCTACTGTACAACAATAGTGAATGTTTCAACAAGGTTAAAATTTATTTTTTAATTTGACTGTTTATCACTTCATGTTATATAATTGTTGTTGGGGTTATTTAAGGACTTTCTCTCCTTGTAGATCATTTTAGAATCTAGAGATAAACCTATTGTAACACCCCGTATCCGAGACCGTTGCCGGAGTCGGACACGAGGAGTTCACAGACTAAATTCGCTTACTATCGCAGTCCATTTTAAAAATTTCCAGGCAGTTGGCTAACTGCGTCACTGTCACCTTAAAAATCATATCTTGAGTTTCAAAACTCAAAAATCAGTTTCGTAATTTTTCCCTGAAACTAGACTCATATGCCCATATACATATTTTTTTCTAGAATTTTTGGTCGGGCCAATTAGTACAGTTTATTAGTCAAATTCTCCCATGTTACAGGGATCGACTACACTGACCTTTGCACATTACGACTTGGATATCTCCCTGTACAGGACTTCAATACTGATTTCGTTTGTTTCTATAGAAACTAGACTCAAAGGGGAATCTATGCATATATGGCATGACTTCTAATTATCTCTGGTTAATTTATAATGAATTTCCAAATTCGAAACAGGGAATCCAGAAACCGTTCTGGCCCTGTCTCACGAGAACCTGAATATCTCTTAACATACTGTCCATATGATCGTTTCGTTACTTTCCTATGAAAATAGATTCATCAAGGTTCGTTTAAATAATTTATTAACTATTTAATTCCATTCCTACTATTTTTAGTGATTTTTCACATCCACATCACTGCTGCTGCCAGTATCTATTTTTAAGGTAAACTTTACCTATTTCATGATCCTCCATGGATCAACTAGAGTTTGTCATACATATTCCAAAGGTGATCAAGAATAACCCTTCCCATGGCTAACCGTTACCAACATTTCCATACCTCTCGACGGACAACATACAAAACAATTATAATGCTATGATCAAAGTATATTTAAGCCATTTTCGCATGGCTATCCAAATTTACACAAAACCGAAGGGTACATGACCAACAACAAAAGGGTAGTCCTATACATGCCATTTTCAGAATTCAACCAAAAGTGTACCAAAAGGGCTTTGATAGTGTTGGCGACTTCGACTTCAAAATCCCGAGTCCGATAGCTGACGAACCAAAATCTATAAAACAGAGATTCAAAGAACGGAGTAAGCATTTAATGCTTAGTAAGTTTTAAGCAAGACAAAGTGTTCTCAATCACTATTATTGGTCATTCATTTCAACTGTTCGATGAAGTTAATCTAGAGCTTCATCTCGATCTATAATATCATTAAACGCAACACTTGGCTGCCACATATATACTTTCGAATAATAATGACCTAGATGGTCAAATATTTCCAAAGCACATTCTTCATCGATTTTCAACTTTCAATAATCCTTTCCACTTGTTCATAATCACATCCATACTTTTAAGTATTTCAACATGACAAGTACTAAATTACCATAGGCACATAAAGAACCAACATATTCCTTATCACATATATGTAAGCTTACAAATCATAATCTTTACCTTGTACTGGCACATCTAGCTCAACCCAACCCATACTCAGATCATAAGGCTTTTGGGCAGAATATGCACTAATACATAAGAATATTTCATCGCATACTTTATTATACAAACATACCATTACCAATTAGATCATTCTCACATTTGGAGTTATAATATTAATCACATTTACCTACCTCTTTGATACTGATAATTCACCTCGAAATCACTCCACCGATGAGTAAGTAATACGTACCTGAACATCTTGAATACATAATACTTATTTGATGGTAACTTAATGCAGATACTCAATATCAAAGTCTTACTTGAATTCTAGCATTTAGCCGTCGGGTCTTAAAGCTCGGATATAGTACGAGCACGAAGCCTACGGACATTAATCAGGATAATATTCTCGCATAAAGCCTGCGGGGTTTTAACCCGGATATAGTACTGACACAATTGCCCTTCGGGACTTATCACATTTATACACTTCCACATCCATCACATTGGCCATTCGGCCTTATCACATATATACACTTTCACATTCATCACATTGGCCATTCGGCCTTATCTCATATATGCATGTTCACATTCATCACATTGGCCATTCGGCCTTATCACACATACACATGTTCACATTCATCACATTGGCCATTCGGCCTTATCACGCATATATATACTTTCACATTCATCACATTGGCCACTCGGCCCTATCACATATATATACTTGTACATCAATTTCATCATAACAAAATTGACTAGGTATACTAGTCATTTGTGGCTTATAGCTTCACTTTAATACAAATTTGGTACTTTGATTACCAATGTTTAATCGATAGCTTATAAGCAACTCAAATGGTTTTATTAAGGTTTACAACAAAATTCCAAATTCAGCACAAGCTATTTTTTTCTGAGCAACAGTCATTAAATTATTCATAAATGGAGCTACGAAACTCCAAATGGAGTGCCGTTAATTTTCCCTGGAAATAGACTCATACATATCTTATCCAGAAAATTTTCAGAATTTTTGGTTTGGCCAATCAATACCAGATTTTTCTTAAAGTTTCCCCTGTTTCACTGTTTGACTAATCTGACCACTCTTCACTACGAATCAAATTTCTCATTGTACGGAATTAAAAATGTGTTCTATTTGATTTCATTTGAAACTAGACTCATTAAGGAGTCTAGGCATATAAATTTTATCTTATAACCATTTTTGTACAAATTATAATGATTTTTCTAAAAACAGAACAGGAGATTTCGGAGTCATTCTGACACTGTCCCACACAACTTTAAATATCTCTTTATAGGAAATCTCTTTGCTTCCACGGTCTCTTTTATAAGAAACTAGACTAAATAAGCTTTGATTACATATTTTATTCAGCCTATAATTCCACACCAACAATTTATAGTGATTTTCTAAAATCACGTTACTGCTGCTGTCCAAAGCAAATTATTACAATTTGCTCTTAAATTTCCAAGTCCAAACACTTATGAACTTACCATTTGAGTTTAAGACATATCATGGCCACATCATATCTTATTAAATCAACTCATTATGTCCTATTATGACTGAATTTACTCAACGTTTAATCACTTAAAACTTACCTCGGATGTGGTTGAACGATTTCGGCGGCTATTCGATCACTTTTTTCCTTCCCTTTATCGGATTTAGTTCCCCTTTGCTCTTGAGCTTAATTTAACAAATAAATTGATTTAATCATTTGAACATCGAAAAGAGAAAATCAAGGTACTTAACCCATATATATATACATTAGACATTAAAGTCACATACATATGAAATCATGAATCAACTCAACATATTAACCCACACTCTCTTTTAGCCGATTGTTTAAGCCAAGATTAAGCCACCAATATGCTTACTTATGGCCGAACATACACATCAACTTATGTACTCATTCATGTGGCCGAACATACATGTCTATGTTGAGGTCGATTGCAACACTTAATACATTCTACAAGTATGGTCACTTGTATTGACTAAACACCATTTTGTTTCAAGTTCAAAACTTGGCCAATACACATATATACACTAGTAAAGCATCCTCTCCCTTTCCATCAATTCAACACATGCATTACTCATTAATATACAAAATTATATTCGGCCTTAGCACACAACTTGCTAGCCGATTCTTCTCCATCTAGCAACTAATGCACATATGTGCTCATTTGTTAGACTCTACTTCATCTAACAACAACCATATTTTCCCTTCTACTTCCTACCATGGCCGGATGCTCAAGATACCTCAATATCGAAACTTTTAGCTTGGATTGCTTAAAGAACTTGGTGATGAGTTCAAATTTACCTAACACCTCAAGCCTCATAACACATCTATATAGCTAACATGCTAATAGTCTCAAGGCTTCAACTAAAACTTTTGAAGCCTCTTAGTCGAATACTAACTCTCTAATAATCCCAAATCCATCCATGAGATAGTTAGAATTTAGACTAATCATCCAAGGGATGTATGAACTTTCAAAGCAACACTAAACATACCTTAATCTAGTGAGCCTTCATAGCCGATTTTTCTCCAAGCTCATTCCCTTCCTTTCTTTCTTCTATTCGGCCAAAGATGTTCAAGGATGAACACTTTTTTTTCTTTGTTTCCTTTCTTCCATTCACGCAAAGGGGGGGGGCATGGATGAGACCATTTTTTTTCATCACTCCACCTTTTTGCATTACTTTAATCCTAACCCCTTTTTTTTATTCTTTCTAACATAACTCACTAACACAACATGTTTGCAACATGTTTCCACCCATAGCATGGCCGGCCACTATGCTTTAATTTTGGGTAATTTGACATGCAAACCCATCATTTCACAACATGCATTATTAGGCCACTTTACATTTGCCTAGCACATTTCCAAATTTTCTCACATAACTCCTATTTGATAAAATTCACTTACTATTAACAAATTCAAACATGAAATTTTCACACATGCATATGTACATATAATGAGCATCAACTATGACGGTTAATTATCTTTATGACTCGGTTTAGTGGTCCCGAAACCACTTTCCGACTAGGGTCACTTTAGGGGTGTCACACCTATCGTAACGATGTTGGAAATAATTAGAAGGAAAGTCATGACTAGGTTGGTTTCCATGGGGGAAGTTGCTAAGAAGCATCCTAGACCTTTATGTCCAAGGATACAAAAGTTGCCTGAAATTGTTAGTCAATCCAATAAGTAAGTTAAGTTAACTTTTTTTTTACTTAGCTTGAATTTTGATACTTGGATGCAAAAGTTTTAACTTTAAAATGTTACTTTGTTTGTAGTGTCTGGCCAGTATATGCTGGAAATGAGAAGAAGTATGAGGTATATTGTGGATTAGGCAACAAGCAAGTTGTTGACCTTGTCAACTCCTCCTATTCATGCAAAAAATGGGACTTGTTAGGAATCCCATGTAAGCATGTTATTTCTTGCATGAAACTACTAGGTGTGAGCCCTGAAGCTTATGTTAATACATGTTATTCTGTCACTACCTAGTTGAATATTTATAGCCACTTGATTAACCCTGTAAAAGGTAATAGCCCTAAAACCCTAAACCTTTATGACATATTATTTCTTTGTACAATGTGTTTGACATCTTTAAATTTTTTTGTATAGGTCCTATGTAATGGGAACATGTGAGGGACATTGAACCCATTCTTCCTTCCATGATTAGAAGGCCTCCAGGAATACCCAAACAAATAAGGAGGAAGGAAGTTAATGAAGAAAGAAAGAGTGGACCAAAACTAAGCAAGACAAGACAGCAAGCTAACTGCACCAAATGTGGAAAAACCAGACCATAATACAAGGACTTGCAAAGGGATTGTTGGGGGAAACCAAATGACAAACCAATCATCAAGCATGCAAATTTTGAACCAAGCTACTTCAATGGATAACACTTCAAGCCAACCACCGTTAACCCAGCAAAGCTCAAATGGTACAACAAATTTTATGGCCAAATTACCTTTCAAAAAGAAGGATCCACTTGGTCAACGAACAATAGTCAGATGGATACCAACTCAGCAGATCAATGACTCCACTCCAACACAACTATCACAATCTAAAAAAACGTCCAAGGATGGATCAATTGCTTTGACTGAATTGGATTTCATTTTGTTGCATAGTTAGGAATATATTTTGTTTGAGGAAATATCTTGTGGACAAAGACTATCTTTTTGAAAGGGTTGTTGAACCATGATAACAATAGTCAGGATGATACATTTTGTCTTAGTTTAGGGTTTGTAAACAATATGTTTTTTTTGAAATGTTAAACTATTGAAATGATTATCTCGAATAAACTTTTGTAGTCCTAGCTACTTGAGAAATGATTAAAAACATTTCCCATTTAGAGATAAAAACTTCTGAAATAAATTGTTGTTTCCAATTCTCTTTACTCCATTTCCCATTTAGAGATAAAAACATTTTCAAGGACTATCAAAGGGCAACTTCATCAAATGGTTGATGCTATCAAATGATTGCATCAAAGGAATCAAATAGTTAAAAAAGCAAATAAGTTGGTTTCACTTGATTACAGGTACAAGTTACACAAAACTGCTTTAACTGCAATGTAATCAATGCTTTCAAACTTTTAGGGGTACAAAAGTTAGAATATCCAACTAATCGATGTAGTTAGAATATCCAACTAATCGATGTAGCTTCAAACATTGTTTTCAATTCTCACTTCACATACTCTAAGGGGAGTAAAATGGTAAACATTACAGATCAAAAAGATCAACACCCGATGAGATGACAGATACAATTATCAAGCAAAACAAGTTTAACTTAATATTTTTCTTCTTTTTTGTCCAAAAGAAATACCAAAACAAATAAATTTATCCCAATAAAAACACCCTCTAAGCATGGATCATCACCGAATAGCCTTTCAACTACCAAACATCATTCTTTTCTTTGTTCTTTTGCAATAATCTTTTTCTGTTTCGAAAATTCTAATCCTGGTAAACCTGACAAAATAATGACATGAATTCACAGAAAGAGATATAACATGGAAATGAAAAGGAAGTAATCGAACTAAACTTGTCTTAGTTCCATTACTAGAACAATAGGTGGCAAACAAATTGGAACAAAAATTTCATTCTTTCCTGCCAAATGTGAAATTAGATTCTACAAGATGGTAAATCAACGGTTACTGTGATGTATCGACAGCAGAAGGAGGCAAGAATTGCCACATGGAAACTCCGGGATAGCCAACAAATAGAACTGAGCTTATTATATATAAGAAGAAATGGATACTCAAGCCACTTGGAAAAGCAAATTTCAAAAATTGTAAAAATATAAAAACTAAAAATAACCATATTAAACTACATGAACTAAATTCATAGGAACTAATAGTAAAAAAACCCCCACATATTTCAGCTATCTGTTTTTTTTTTTAATAACACATTTAATATGGGTATACTAAGGTAATCCTCTAAAATATACAGAACACAACAAAGGGGATAATTAAATTCAGAAACTACACAACATTAGAAGATTTTTTGATTAGGCAAAGTCATAGCAGCAAAAGCTATTTGTTTTGCTGCACATCAAATGAGTTAAGCGTCTTTGAGATGTTTCTAAATAAATCACATTTAAAAGGTAGTTTTCCAAAAGCAATGACAGACAAGTCCATATTCATCATAAGCAACCAAAATTCCTAGTGGATTACCCTAGTGCATCACGCCCTTTGCCAGGCCATCGTGCACCCATATCGAACCAAAGAATTGCTTACCTGCAGAAAATAACAAAATTACGTCAGAGTTAGATGATGATTGATATGTGACAAAGGTAAATGAACGACTTGGAAAGCAAAAGAGAAAGAATAATTTGATAAACCAATCCTATTTGAATTCCCAAATGATTCAATGAATTCAAAACTGCAGAAGCATTTAGAAAGGTCAATGAGCAGGTTTGAAGAACAGTAAGAAATTTAACATAGCCTAACTTGAAGGAGAAACTAGGGGCCTTGGTAGCTTGCCAACCAATTAGTCCATTGCTAAACATAATGGCAAAATATAATGCTAAACAAACAACAAACTGGAAACAAAACTACAAAAGTTCTAAAAAAAATCATTGCTTTGAGTACTATAATGTTAGAAAAATCCTTCCTTCGAACTTTTGCCCACTTGAAAGTTGATCTAATCTAACATGAGGTTTACAACTAGTATTGAATTCCATGCCATTTTAAAGTTCATAAGCAATGAAGAAATATGGAGAAAAGAGGAACCTAAGAGGAGTAGAACAAGTAGGGCAGGGAGATGGCCAGATTGGGGCTGAACGGTCAAGTGAGGGAAGATGAATGTCTTCTAACAAACCATAATCCTTCTAACAAACCATAATCAGCAAAAGTCCAAGCATTATGATTGTTCGAGGAGACCAGGTCCTCCGCGCTCGGTTACCGCCAGGATATCATTTTCCCCGACAATGATTCAGTTATGTTAGACAACGGAAGATGTTTGATGCAGAAAGTGAAGAAAACAAAACAAAAGAGAAGAGGGAGAGATAGATTGGAGATATGGAAAGAGTGAATTTGGTTGATTTGGGGGAATTTGTGTGGGAAGAATGTGATGGTGAGGAAAGGTGGTAATATTTTCTTTGGATTTGGACTGGGAATCGAAATAGATTAATTTGAGAGAAAGTCTACTCTTTTTTACCTTTTCCCAAAATTTAATTAAGTAATTAAATGTTATTTTAATCTCAATTGGACATCTAAGTTGTCATTTGAAATTCATTTAGATTGTCAGGTAGGATTACCGTTAAGGAAGTAACGGAGCTTAATGACAGAATGACTACTTTGTAACAAAATGATAACGTAAGTGACTAAAACGTAACGTTTCAAACATAAGTGACTAAAATATAACCTGAAGTAAATAAAAGTAACTATTTTTGTAGTTTGCCCTAACAAAACCCTAACAAAAAATTTTCACTTTAAACACCAAAAAAACTTTGAAATTTAGACATTCACGATCAGTTCCATTTACATTTTGGTCACTATGAGTTTATGTGCTAACGAAATTCCAAGCTAGCTACCAAATTAGTTTTTTTTCTATTTTCCACTTACAATTTATAAAGTATCCACCTAACTATTTTTTGGGGCTAATTTCTTTTCATTTAGTCACCAACAAAGTATCAATGACTCTAAACCCTAGTCATCACCATCAAGTCCGCTATTGCCTGTCATCAGAGCATTAATCAAAGACCACAAAGCAATAGCCCAAAGTCCCCTCTTCTCACCCAATTGTTTAAATTTCTCTAAAAGATGTCTAAAACTTTCAAAAACCTAAGCATATGTTCAAAGCAAAAAAATCCTAATCTATTACCAGCAGCCATTCAAACCTTTATCATTACTTTAAAACCCAGGCGTATCACTAAGCCCTATTTTTTTTTCTTTTCAAGCATACTTACAAATCCGTGTTCCCTTGACCAACAAAGTCATGAAACGTACCTTGATGAGAGGAAAATCATTAACAAAAATTAGGGTTTCAAACTCATCTTAGAGAGATGTTTTCATCTACTTTTAGCCCTAGTTCTTAAGAAGGAAAATAACTCTCCTTAACTTAACTCAAGTTCTTATGGGAACTTGGAAAACATCACATCAATGCTAAATTGTCTTAACCAAAATCTGCCACTTCTAAAAAACTCATCTGATTATTCCTTTAGCCTTTAACCCTTCTAGTTCACGCTTAATCAGTTCCCAACCAGCTTACCTTGCAAATTAACTAGTACGAGACCACATTGGTTACAATGTGTACTATGACGTGGACTCATATCCTAAAAATCATATTACATAGCCATAAGCCTTATTTCACTACTCACAGTTATCTGACATGGAATCCCTATACACTTATTTTCCTTTCGAAGTCTGCCCACTCTATACGTCCCAATGGGCTTTTGGGTGAACACTACTTTGTCAGTCATATTTCTTTATAACTATGCGCGCTATTTATATATATACACATTCTTACCAATACTCTTTGATTTGTCATACTTACCTTTCTTTAATGTTAGCAATAAGCTTTGTTATTTTAGAATATCTTATATGATGTACTTTCCAGAGTTCGCCATACTTATCGTTCATTTAAAAGACTTCATACGCTGTTTTATCAGAGTTCTCCATAGGTTTCTTTCTTTTCTCTTAGAGTCCGCCAAATCATGGAATCACTAACACACTCAGAAAGTCCCTACACTTAATCGAATCCTGATGTTGGGCACTTGAAACTTACCCCTAAGCCTTACTTTTATAATCAATACTTAAATAGTGACCTCGTCGGGCAGGATGTTACAACTCTCCCCCACTTAGGAAATTTCGTAGTCAAAATTTTCATCCTTCTAAGCATTCAATGACTTGAGTAAAATGGTTGCACACAACAACCCTTCATCAAAACAATACAACTTCCTAATTAAGTTTTCAAGATTTCCTTCTTACTTTCATATCCCACAAAATCTCCTTAGAAATATCATTTATCTACTTTTGAGATAAAAAATTAAATATTTGGCGGCCAAGCACTTCAGTGCAGATATTACACGGTTTCCTTGGACAACTATTAAACTCCCATTAAAGAATATAAGTCATCGTCTGAAACTTAACTTCTCAAATACATTTTCACGTATTTATTTCTATCGTTTCCAATATTTATTTCTTATAATAGATGTCATTACTTTATTTGGGGAAGTCGAATGGTTTCCATCAGACAAGCTTTTCTTGCAAGGCTGACTCTTTCTATAAAATGGGCATGCTAAACACTTCTATTGATGCCCTCACCAGTCTTAGTCAAAATCCTCTTACCTTTTTCCATCCTCTATTTCAAATTCCTTTTTCCTTCTTCTATTTCTTTCCATTTTCCTATCATTCATACGAAATTGCGTGAACTTCCCCTTAAGAGGAGATTACCTTCGTGCCAAATGAAGCATCACTTCTTTAATTCTAGTCCCAAATGATTCCTTCAAAGATCGAGGATACTTTTCTTAAAAGTAAGGTCCCTGTCATGGAACCAGGCAACCTTCTAGATTCTATTGAGGCGACATCACTTAAAGCCTTATCCCTTTTGCTCCTTCACGTTTCTTGGCCAAAATGTGGGTTCAGGTTCTGGTGTGAATCACTTAAAATCCTTACTATTCATTCTTATAAGGATCATTCATTAGCGTCCCGTGACCAGAAAAGACTCTTTAAAAGATTATATGGGATCTCCATAGTGGACCACAACATGATGTGGTGCAAAAAATGACATCATACTTGCTGAGCATGACTTTGTCGTTGGTCCATCAAGGCAACCTCTATCAAGACCCCATTTTAGCATTGATCTTTAGCTTTCTGGGGTCTCTGGTTACCATTGGACTTGAAAGGTCACTCTTTTTCCAACAAGCTCACCATGTTGTTTAGTGACCTAACCTTCCAACAACCCCTTTCTGGTCATTTCAATGCATTTTCATCAGCTCTGCACAGAGGCAGAGTTGGAGATAATACCTAAGAGACTAAGCCAAGCATGGCACATTATGCATACAAGGTCCTTTCATTTTCACTCTTGGTCCAAGAACGGCTAAATTAGGCTCTGATACCAAACTTGGAATACCCTCCACCTGACCCAATGAACCAGATCCGAGTATTAGGTGTTACGTCTTATAATGTAACTTAAGCTTTTTACATTTGTAAAAGTTCTATCTATGAATGTGATAGAGTTTCTTATGAGTGTACATTGTATGGTTATATTTACAATTCATGATAATAAAATTTCCATCAATTTCTATTTTATCTCTCGGCCTACTATTCACATATTGGAATACTACTTAATAAAATTGTGCTCAAACTTGAACATGCCACTTAACTTCCTTTGTATGCATAATAGTCCATCGTGCCACTTCTTTTTGGTGTAGCTCTGGCATCGTCTCTCCTGGCACGTACTTCTTTGCAACCTGAAACATGAAATAACCTTCATAAGTTCATAAGAACTTAGTGAGTTAAACCTTAAATACCTGATTCATTATATCAAAGCGTGATAGATGCTTCACATGTTTTTCATTTATCATTTGACTTTTCATTAGTTCTTCTGGCAGTTACTTCACTAAGATTCCCTTTAACAAACTAAAATTACTATTTTCTATTTTAGACATTTGTCTTCCTCTCAATGTATTTAAGGTCTTATCTTCCTTTCATATTTATTAAGCCTTTGCTTTACTGGGCTCCAGATTCGAGATCCAAAATCAAATGATAGTTTCTTTCCTTTGAACATACTATACTTACAACTCCATCACTTTCAATGTCTCTTGTTAAAATCTTATCTTTACATAGTCCTTAACCACTTCGTTTTCCCTTATTAGCAGACTTAAAATCTTATTTCATATGTCCTGATTTTACCACTACCTTTAGGCAAGGTAGACTACGCTCATTACTTCACACAGAATTCGCCTAGATCTTCCTTCCTTCAAGGTACTATCTATACTAGACCTATCCATGGGCCGGGCCGGGCCCGGAAAAAATTTCGGCCCGACTCTTAGGCCTGGGCCCGGCTTGGCCCGAAATATGGGCCCGACTCTTAGGGCCGGGCCCAGCCCGAGAAAAAAATAATAAGCCCGAGCCCAGCCCGAGAAAAAAATAATAAGCCCGAGCCCAGCCCGGCCCGGTTTTTAATAAACACAAAAAAATTTTAAAAATAAAAAAATAAAAAAAAACATTTTTAATGTATTTTAAAATTAAAATTAAAAAAAATATACAAAATATATATTTATTATATTCGGGCCAGGCCGGGCCGGGCTCGGGCCAAAAAAGTTGAGCCCGAGCCCAGCCCATTTTTTAAACGGGCCTCTTTTTTTGCCCTAGCCCATATTTCGGGCCTATATTTTTACCCGAACCCTCCCATATTTCGGGCGGGCCGTCGGGCCGGGCGGCCCATGGACAAGTCTAATCTATACATGCCAATAACATATATCCCAGATTCGCCACCTATTCTAGCGCACTCTAGCTTCACTATTCATTTTTTGTTACTATGCGGGGTTTGCCAATTCATTTACGTACAGTGCCTTTCTTTCAAAGTTCGCTAGAAACTTAGTTCCTCCTACTAGTCTTATACGTTATCTCTTACTCTTACCATACCTTTAAAGCCCTATCTTTAATTTACCTTCAGAGGACCATTCATACCATTCTTTACTAATTCTTTACACGCCATTCATTAAAAATTTGCCGTGAAGGCATTCATTCATTTAAATAGCCAGAAAAGGCTTCATTAGTATTTGTCACAAGGGCTTTACTTTACAGAGTATTGGAAAAATGAGATAAAAAAACACAACGAAAAATAAATTTTGGGAAAAGCCAGATTTTTAATTTTTTTTCAAAAGAAGATCTTGGTTGTGATATCTAAAATAATAAACACTTAATCAAAATTGTACCTTTTCAATTCGTCTAGGATGAGTGCTTTGACCGAGTAGTCTTCTCTGCTATCCTCAAGCTCACATTCGCCGAGTGTGGGCGCACTTCGAATCAGAAAATTATTCACAAAAATTACCAGTGGGGTAATTTTGTAAATTCTCTAAACTTTTGGGTCAAGTTGTAAATCAGAAAAATATCTCTAGAAATTTTCTGGAATTATCTCTTTAGAGACTTTTTTCTCTACAACTTTCTTTTGAATTTCAAATGTGTGTAAATAATGACCAAATGCTCTCTTTATATAGGGAGAGTTTAGAGAGTTCAACTTTGATTAAACTTAATCACTTTAATATTAAATTAATATAATATTTATCAAGATAAATATTAGATTAAATTTAATATTAAATCTTATTAAAATAATAGAATATTTATCTATAAGATAAACATTAAATTAAATTTAATATTAAGATAATCACTTTAATATTAAATTAATAAAATACTATTACAATAAGTATTAAATTTAATTTAATATTAAACTATTAAAATAATATTATTTTGGAAATAATTAATCTGAAATCAAATTCTTTAGTAGGGCCCTAGTATGAGTGTAACTCTTCCATCGCTCAACGACCAACGACCAACCGCTACCAGCCACCAGGACGCCGTCGCCGCAACCACCGGCACCGCTGTGTCCGATGATGCAGGTGCGACACACTTACGGCAGCCCGAATCGGTTCGGTTGTTACCGATTATATCCGGGTCAATGACGACCCGACTGGTTTGATTTAGCCACCAATTGGACTATCGTCTCGATTTCTCATACGAGACTCAGTTCGACCAATTTTTGGGTCTTTGTCTCGGTTTTGTGCTCCCTGGCCCAAATTACGATATCAGGTGTAATTTTCAAGTTCACTTACCCATTGACCCACTTTTCTGACTTGAAAATTAACTTCTAAATATATCATATTAATTTTAATTGATTTGATTAATTTAATTTTACTTCATCAAAATTAATTTTTCCAAAAATCACTTAGATTTTCCAAATTAATTTTTCAAGAAAATTCTTTAATCAAATTCTCTAGTTGAACAATTATCACGACCACCTAATTTAAATCCACATCGAATAAATCGATTCAATTAAATTATTCCTAAAGTCATAGAATTTCTTCTAATTCAAATGTAGTCCGATCGAGCTTTTGTTGATCTAGCAGAGGGACCAATCAGACATATACAATTAGGTTCTAGTGATTGCAATTATTTCTAGATGCATCGTTCCGATAATTTGCAATTACTTTATCATGGAGTCAGTCCACAAGAAGTACTACGATTGAAAATCCTTACTGTTTACTCTTTATGAAAGCAATTATTCCAACTGCTTTGCCCAATGACCTTGTCATATGTGTGTTACCCTCATATGATATCCTTGATTCCTTTGAGTTAAATCTGCTCACTCAATACAATCCCATTTTATCTCATTGTCACCATTGTGTCTTCTTAATGATTAAAATGATCATTGTCAACAATTGACTGTGATAAATTGATCGTTTGAGAACAAGTAACCTGTGGCCACGTTCCATATTTATCAATCCACACAATGCCAATGAGAGGATATCATTAACTCTTTAATTGAGCTATGAATTCCACTGTTGCTAGTAAAACCATGCCATACACAAGTCATGTACCCAATATACCGGCTATGGGCTCGGTCATATTTAGAGCATAAGCCTCCACCCATATCAAAGAATATGATTTACATACGTATGGTTAGTGGCTAACTCAAAATTTAGGTAAATCACACCATGAATGTCACAAGTGAATTAATTCATGAATGGATTCAGAATTAATTCATATTGGGTCTAGTCCAATGTATCATTGTACTAATGAATACATCTATGTCTCTACTCGTGGAGTCAACTACTCCAATAGCCAAGACTAGCCATCTCCCCAATTGGAATGGTAGACAACATAATAATCCTTCTCACTATTTTAATCAAATGCTCACTTTGATTCTTTTACGGGATTACAAATTTATTTAGATTATCTACTGAAGTAAGTTGCCTTTCAGACAATGTAAATTCTATTTACAATGCCACTTATCTTTAGTTTGAACTTTAGAGAATTAATGAGCTAATATTTGCTTGTCACAATTTCGCTATGTATGCAAAATATAAGAGACAAAATAAAAGAGACATAATAGTAAAATGTGAAATTAACTTTATTTATTTATTTATTCATTGTTCAAATAAATAGAAAAGAGTTACATGTTTACTATAATATGGACACATTTTCCTACAATCTCCCACTTGCCCTAGTGAAGTAAATGTGTCATGTTTCATATTGACATATCCTCGATGTGTTTGTACTCGTAGTTACAAGAGTCTTAGTAAACGGATTTGCAAGGTTATTTTCATAAGCTACTTTCATCACATCTGCAATTTCTTCTGCTACTGCCTCTCATATCAAGTGATTCTTCCGATCAATGTGTTTCGTCCTCTTGTGACTTATCATTTCCTTGGTATTTGCTATTGTAGCACTATTATCATAAACTTTTTCCATACTAGGAGTAACTTCAAGTTTAGTTAATAACTTTCGAAGCCATATTGCTTCTTTTGTTGCCTCAGAAGCAGCCACATACTCGGCCCCCATAGTAGAGTCAATGGTGCAAGTTTGTTTTACACTTCTCCATTCTATAGCTTTATGGCCTAGAACGAATACATATCCCGAAGTTGATTTCCTCGAATCTTTGCAGGTTTGGAAGTCTGAGTTTGTGTATCCAACAGGAGTAAGGTCCTCCCTAGAATGCACAAGCATATAATCATTGGTTCTTTTAAGATACCATAATATATGCTTTACAACTTGTCAATGCTTGAGACCTAGATTCATATGATATCAACTAACCATTCCTACTACGAAACAGATATCTTGACGTGTGCAAAGCATCGCATAGATAAGGCTTCCAACTGACGAAGCATATAGAACCTTATTCATATGCTCTCTTTCTTCTGCTGTCTTAGGACAATCATATAAAGAAAGATGAAAACATGATGCAGTCAGCTAAATGCCTGGCTTTACATTGGTCATTGCAGAACATTCTAGTACCTTATCGATGTATGAAGCTTGAGATAGAGCTATCATTTTCTTCTTTCGATCCTTAAGGATTCAAATTCCAAGAATATAACTAACTTCACCCAAGGCCTTCATGCTAAAATATTGAGCTAACCATAGTTTAACTGATGACAATTCTCCTACATTGTTTCTGATAAGTATAATATCATCGACATACAAAATGAGGAACACCACATTTTTTTTCCTTTATACGCTTATAAACACAAGGTTCATTAATGTTTTGCTCAAATCCAAAAGTCTTGATTGTTTGATCAAACCTTTTATTCTATGAGTAAGACGCCTGTTTAAGCCCATAAATGGATCTTAGTAGTTTGCAAACTCTTTGCTCATTTCCTTTGACAACATAGCCAGCGGGTTGAGTCGTCATGTAAATGGTTTCATCAAGATAGCCATTTAAGAATGTTGTTTTAACATCCATTTGCTAGATCTCGTGATCGAGAGTAATGAAAATGGATAAGAGTATACAGATAGACTTGAGCATGGCTACCGGAGAGAATGTCTCATTGTGATCGATGCCTTCTTTCTATGTGTAGTCTTTCCTTACAAGTCTAGCTTTGTGTGTTTCCACTTACCCTTCCGCATTTTTCTTCTTTTTATAGATCCACTTACACCCTATGTGTTTAATCTTAACCGATAAGCCTACAAGTTCCTATACCGTATTGGATTTCATAGAATCTATCTTGGCATCTATGGCCTATTTCCAGAGCTTGGAATCAACCTCCTGCATAGCTAGAATGACGGAAATGTGCAAGTGTACACAATTGCAACTAGTAATAAAGTGACAAGTAAATATTGAGTTATCGTACCCATAAGGACTGTGAAAAGAATTATTTATGAATGCTATTTAAAACACTTTGGTGAAGAAAAATATTTTGTTTAAAGAGGGTGATTAAAAACTAAGATTTTAAGTGAACAAAATAAATAAATCTCAAATGCACGGTTTCAAAATACGATTTTAATCAAGATGACAAAATTGTGTTAGATTAATTACACTTCTTAACTTAGAATTATTAAACTCATGTTTATATTGTTACAAATAAGTTTACGACAACTCGGTAATTTGCTAACATATGAACATACTCACCTACCAAAATCCATTTGTCTTTTGACTATATCCCTATGTCAATTCAACCGATTAAACAACTCTTAATAGGCAAATATGTTATTGCACATACATACTTATTAAATCGAAATAATCTCTTGTACATATCCCTATGTCAATTCAAACAATAACTCGATTTAATAAGCACGTAAAATACTATGTGAGGTAACAAAGTATCCTTACCTTGAAACAGTTTAATCACAATAATCTTGCAAGTTATGCAAGGCAAATGTATCCTCAGATACCATTGCTAATTTAACCCTCAGCTACCTTAGATGATTAAACATGCACTGATTAAGTACTGTGTCCATTAATTACAATTTCAATTCGATTAAATAATTAATTCATTAGTTACCTAACAATTGTAATGCAAGAATAACTTAGTCATGATTTTACTTAATCAAGCATCTTACTGATGCCTATAACAACATAAACACAATTTCAATAATTTTAACAAATGAAATGCAATCAACCTAACACGAACTAAATTAAAGCTAAATGGATTAAATTAACCATTCCAACAACATAAATATTCAGAGATATGTTCAGCATAACAACAACAGAAATTAAATAGATAAGGAACAATAATCAAATTTGGTGTTTTTTCGTGGCTTGACTAGTTGCTCCGTTCTTCTTTCTCTGTTGTCCTCGTTGACCAAGGCTGCTATGAACACTTAATTGCTGCTCCAAATAGCTGATGAATGCCCCTTTCCCAAGAGGAGAAATCGGCAAGAGAGCAAGGGAATTTTGGAATAGAAAAGAAGATAGAAAGTGGAGAGAAGAAAGGAAAGATGTGAATGCTTGAGGTGTGTTTTTCAAATGACCAGCCTAAGGGGATTTTTATAGCTGAGGAGGGCTGCTAGAAATAGCTAAAATTATCAGCCAAAGAGCCCTCCCTTGGCCGGCCACACATGTGGCAAGGTTGATAGTTTCAACTTTGCTAATTTAGGCTTGGGGCAAATCTATAAAGCCACCAATTGTCGAGAGGTTTGAATGCAACTTGAACAAGTCTTCAAGGGCCTCTTTGCAAGATTAAATAGTCAACTAATAAGCTAATTTGGGTCATCTCTTGGGACAATTTTTGGGCTATCCATTTCTTGGTCGATTCAGTTCAACTAGACCACTTTTTCATAATTAATTAATAATAATTTATTAACCCAAATTAAATTGGATATAAATTAATTATGAATTAATACATATAATTTGGACCGTCTTAGGCTGAAATTTAGTTTGCCTCAATACTTTAAATTGCTTCTCGATTTTGCGCTTCTAGCAGTGTTTGTCGAGCCATTTTTCGCCATTTGTGCAAATCTGTCGAAAATAACCAAAACTCATCAAAATTAATTATAAAAGTAACTAAAATTCAAAATTTTCATATTTAAAGTGCACTTTAATTATTTTGAAAAAATTAATTATTTTTTCGACAAGAATTTTATCGAAACTGTATGATGTTAAGTGAAAAAGGGTATGCAAAAATGTGTAAATTTCTGTGTTTACACACCCTAAACTTAATTCATTGCTCGTCCCGAGTAATGCACAAATTAAAAATAATTACTCAAAAAAAAGCTTTGAAAAATCCCTTCAGAATAACATTCTTCCCAGAATTATGAATTTAATATACTTATGCTCAAAAACAAGAAATTTTATAGTTATGCTACTTAAGTATACAGATCGTTCAAATTAATCTCAACGACTATTATGATAGCACAATTAGACTAAATGCTTCATTAACAAGACATTTTAACCCTTACCAATTTAATTTTATTTCCTTATTCAAGATTAAGTTGCAATCATTAAGTTTAACTTATGCCTTCATATGTTGAACATAGCAATTTCTCTCCACTAATGTAGGTATCTTAGAAAACTTGAATCAATAGGTCTTTAAAAAGGTTGGAACGTAGCTAGGCTAGTGTTAGGTAAAAGATAGATAAATTTAGGCTTTTAAACCCTAGACTTAGCTTCAATCGAACCTTTGGAATAATTTCCCTCAATATACCAACTTACTTTGCTTTCACATGCTCTTTTGTACATCTATTTTCTTTCAAGTACATGTGCTTTTTTTTTGAGCATTTTACTATATGTACTACAATTTTTAGAGCATTTGATACTTCTTTCAACTCCCTCAAACTTATTTTCAAAGAATATACTGAATAGTATTGAGTCTAGTGTTTGGGACAATTTAAAGATAATTAAGAGAGAAGTGATGGCTATATATTGCAAGGGTTCAAATAAAATTAGGCCATATAGTCTCAAAGTTGGGTTTGAAAGGATAAAATTTCATCAAGGTTGGCTTGAAAGGCTCAAAAAGTCCAAACAAGAGTTGCCTAAATCATTTTCAACATTCCATGCTTCCTAAGATTTCGCCTCAAGAAACTACTAAGTCAATTCTAGAGACTTAAACTTTCATGCATGCCTACCTTTCTTAAGGAACTAGAAATTTTATGGTACGATTTGCTTGCTTTATTAAAAATACATTTATATCATTATTTAACTAACATAACAATTTATTGAAATAATAGAACTTTATTTATACTAAAATTTAGCATACTTAACAAAATTTAAAATTATTGAACAAAATATATCCTAATCATAATTAAAAGAACTATTTATTTTGAGTGGAAATAATTTCAATTTTTCGGTCCCTCTGCTTACAATGAACAATGTCCTCATTGTTTAAAGTGAATAGATACTATACACCAGGTAGGATTCTAGAAAAGAGTAGGTGAGTCAATTTGACTGCTTAAGTACCAAGCTCTTTCTAAATCCAATCCTAGACATGCATATATCTATTGCCACACTTTATACTTCGCGACTTGTTCAATTTTATTAATGATTTCCATCTCTCGTTTTATTATGCAAAAATTCTTAATTAACTTTACCCTAAAATAACCTAAGAACATAAATAAAATAAAGTCGAGATCCCCCTTTATTTATTTGCAGATCCTTCCGAATGCGACTCATCTTTTACTCCATCATTATTGTCTTTGCATGAATCGCTTCGGTCCTTTTTCGATAATGGGCTCCATGATTCAAATATGTAATCTAGAAACTTAGGCACAAAAATAAATGGGTCATTGTAAATTTTCGTAAGAGCACTTCTCATCGAGTCATCTCTTATTTTTGAGTATTTCCAGTAAGCTTGTTACTGCCACTGCATATGTTGCATTATGTCCATTAATTTTGACAGTTCATCTCGAAGATCTGGGCGAGGCGGTTGAGATCTGAACATTGAAGTCTCGATATCAGGTTCAGCTTCTGGTTCCATTGGTTTCACCTTATCAGGGACTTCAACCGACTACACTGGCTCGATCTTTGTAGGATCTTCTTCTTCTTTTTCGGGATCCTCACTTTCTTCAACTCATTGCTGTAGAACAGAGTCTCCACCTATTCGATAGAGGTCTCAATCTGTGATTGTACCGTGACTATAGCCTATCTTCTTTACGTTTGTAAGAATTTTAGCTTTCAAGCACAAAATTGTTATCGTAAAGGGAAAGTAAGCTGGGCTAGAATGTGAACGTCTAATGACACAATTCTGCATTTCCCTTAGGATGATTTTTCCCACATCAATGGTCTTCCCAGTGAAAATCGAGTATAATAAGACCATTCATTCTAATGAGATTATAGTCCCATGTGAGCTAGGCATAAGGCTAAATCAGATGAAGTAGAACCATACCTTTGCGAGTGGTGTCAAATATTCTCTTCGACAAGTGTGGATTCTTTGCTTTGACACAGTCCACTTAGAACCTGAAACTGTAAGTTCCTCGAGAATTGGTTGCAAATTTTCAGACTCTATATTGCTCATCAAGGAGGAATATTCGTCGTTTTTAAAATCAGGCAATTTAAAGAACTCATTAATAGCGTTTGAAGTTATTGGTACCTTAATCCCGCGAACTGGAATTTCTGTCAACTCGCTTGAGGTTAAATTCGCATAGAATTCGCGTACTAACTCCTCATCCACACTAGGTCTCTTCTCACAAAACAACTGCTAATTGAAAGTTGTAGCAACCTGACAATACGCGCCCTAAAAGAAATATAGTTGCTTTATTTCAATGTGAAACCTTTCTCTGGATGCATCTGTTGATTCTTGAAGATTCTTTCGTATCTTTCTTTGGCTTCTTCACAGTGAAACTTGTTTTATGATTAGTCAATTTGGGCAGATGCCCGAGTTCTCTTGCGAGGCATGATTAACCTGATCATAAGATGGTAACAATTATTTTCTCAAAAATTTAATTAATATAAAATATTAATAATTCAATAAATTTAAAAATTAGATAATTAAATTAAAATTTAGTAGAAAATTTGGTCTTACCACCTTTTTTTGTAAAGATTAAGAGCTCTTAAGAAAAATAATTTTGAATCAAAAGATGGCAAATTAAAATAGGTTGAGGGGTTTTTGGCTAAGGATGAGTGAAAGGGTAGTGAGCCGCTCGGGTATGCAAGGCAACAGTGCGCACCAGGGGATGGATGTGAGCAGCGTGCGGATCGTTGAGCAGGTGTGGTGTGGGCGCGCGCGGGGTGCTGCTAACCGATTAGCTGGGCGATGCTGTGGCTAGAGAATTGTTAGGAGGTTTAGACACTTAAGGGTTTTGGTGTTTTTGGAGGGAATGGTGTATGAATGAAAAAAAAATAGATGTGTGGAATTTATAATGAAAGGAGTAGGAGCTAGAGTAGAATTCTTAAAAATTCTAAGTTCTAATTCTACTCAAAGTAAATAACAGTTAATAATTAATATAATGCATATTAAATTATTATTTTCTATTAATTTATTAAGATAAAAACTTATCGAATAAAATATGATTAAATTAAAACTAATCCTAACTTTAAATAAAGCTAATAATAAATAATATATATTATAATAGATATAATTATATATTAATAATTATCATCTTTTTTTTATTGAACTAAAAACATTTATTCTAGATGCTTTTTTGAAAATATTTACAAATCTAATATTTAATATTTACAAAAAGAGCAACCAAATTTTTAAAAATAATTCAATTAAGTTCCTAGACTTAATGAAAATTCAAAATTGAGTTGCAATATAAAACTTGGATCAAAATTGACCTTTTTATTTGAAAAACTAAAAATTTATTTTGTCATTTAGGGAATAATTTCTTGGGAAATTATGTTAAAATCAATTCTCAAGAAAGATTGGAGAGGTCACAAGCGGTCCCGCTTAAGTTCCAATCTCTTAGACAGAATTTATTTAACATACTAATCCTGAAAATATACCCTAAATCATTTATTCAAACAGAAGAAAAAGAAAAATTAAATATCTAATAACATGAACGAGATTTGATTCCGTTTAATTTTATCTCCCCAGTAATGTTTCAAGCGTTGAGCATTAACTCGAAAATTACCTCCCTTACCTTGAAGTTCAACAACTCCGTATGGATAGACTTGGTGAATCATAAATGGACTGGACCAACGTGATTTTAACTTACCTGGAAAGAACCTTAATCTGAAATTGAATAATAAGACTTGCTGACCTGCTTCAAATTCCCGTATGAAGACATTTGGAATTCTTCTAAATCGTTAAATTGAAGCATCCGTTTCTCTTTGGCACTTTTAAGATCCAAGTTGAGTCGTTGGAGAGCCCAGTAAGCTTTGTGTTGTAACTCCAAGGGTAGATGACAGGCTTTCCCAAAGACTAACCTATAGGGTGACATCCCTAAAGGTGTCTTGTATGCTTTCCTATAAGCCCATAAAAAATCATCCAGTCTTTTGGACCAATCTCGTCAGTTCGGGCAAACTATCTTCTCAAGTATGCCTTTGATCTCCTTGTTTTCCAGTTCAGCTTGCCCATTCGTCTACGGATGGTAAGCTGTAGCGACCTTGTGTTTCACTCCATATTTATCTAATAACCATTTCAACCACTTGTTCACAAAATGGGACCTTTCATCACTGATGATGGCTCTTAGGGTTCCAAACCTTATGAATACATGTTTCTACAAAAACTTTATTACAACCTTAGCATTGTTGGTCGGATATGCTTCTGCCTCAACCCACTTAGACACTTAGTCTATTACTACTAATATGTACTTGTGACCAAAAGACGGAGGGAAAGGACCGAGAAAGTTAATACCCCAAACGTCAAATAATTCTACCTCAATTATGTTTGTTCGAGGCATCTCATTTCTGTTGGTGACATTTTCGACCCTTTGACATCAATCACAACTCTTTATGTAAGCATATGCATCTTTGAATAGTGTAGGCCAAAAGAATTCGGCTTGCAATACCTTGGCTGCAGTACGTGTACCTCCAAAGTGTCCCCCACTCAAAGCTGAGTGACCATGGTGAAATCTGATGTACTTCATCTTCTGCCATGCATCTCCTATTCATTTGATCTACACACTTTTTAAACAAATACGGTTCTTTCCAAAAATAGTATTTCATATAGTGAAGAAACCTTTTCTTTTGATGATACTTCTTATCAATCGACATCAAATCACAAGCTAAAAAGTTAGCAATATTAGCAAACCAAGGGGTGTTATGGACATGATTTACCTTCAGTATGTGTTCATCTGGAAACGTCTCTCAAATTGGTATAAGAGGAGAGTTCCCTTCTTACGGCTCTAATCTGGACAAGTGGTCTGCTACTTGGTTTTCCACTCCCTTTTGATCTTGAATTTCTAGATCGAACTCTTGAAGTAGAAGTACCTATCGGATCAGTCTTGGCTTAGCGTCTTTCTTGGAAAGTAAATACTTAATTGCCGAGTGGTCCGTATAAACAGTCACTTTGGTACCTAAAAGATAAGATCGAAACTTGTCAAAAGCAAACACAATAGCAAGTAACTCTTTTTCTATTACCGTGTAATTCAGTTGAGCTCCTACCGAAGTCCGACTCGTATAGTAGATGGGATGAAAAAATTTGTTTCTTCACTGACCCATGACAGCTTCGATCGCGAAGTCATTTGCATCACACATCAATTCAAATTACAAATCCTAGTCTGGTGTGACTATTATGGGTGCCAAGACTAACCGACTCTTCAAATCGTTGAAAGCTCTTAAGCACTCTTCATCAAATTTAAACACTGTGTCCTTCTCCAATAATTTTCATAAGGGTTTAGCAAATTTGGAGAAGTCCTTGATGAATCTTCGATAGAAACCGGCGTGGCCTAAAAAGCTCCTAACACCCTTTACAGATATTGGAGGTAGGAGTTTCTCAATAACATCTACCTTTGCTTTATCTACCTTGATTCCATGTCTTGTTATTTGATACCCTAGAACAATACCTTCTCGTACCATGAAATGACAATTTTCCCAGTTAAGTACAAGGTTTGTTTCTTCACACCGCCTTAGTACCTTGGCTAGATTGGCTAGACAATCTTCATATGTATCTCTGAATACTGAAAAATCATCCATAAAAACTTCCAAATATTTCTCAACCATGTCAGTAAAAAAAACATCATACATCTTGGAAATGTAGCAGGTGCATTACATAAACCAAATGGCATGCGCCTAAATGCAAATGTACCGTATGGGTAGGTGAATATTGTCTTGTGTTGATCTTTCAGTGCTATTGTAATCTGATTTTGCCCCGAGTATCCATCGAGAAAAAAGTAATAGTCTCACCCTGCGAGTCTATCCAGTATCTGGTCCAAAAACGACAAAGGAAAGTGATCTTTCCTAGTTGCTTTGCTCAGCTTCCGGTAAACGATGCAAATTCTCCATCCCGTAACTGTTCTAGTCGGTATCAACTCGTTATTCTCATTTTCAATGACCGTGATACCCCCTTTCTTTGGCACGCATTGGACCGGACTTGCCCATAAACTATCTGAGATGGGCTAAATTATACCCGCATCTAACCACTTGACGATTTCTTTCTTGATTACGTCCTTCATAATGGGTTCAGTCTTCGTTGTCTATCAATCGTCCCTATTTTTCCATCTTCTAAGATAATCTTGTGCATGCATACAGATGGACTAATTCCACGAATATCGGCTATGGTCCATCCGATAGCCTTCTTGAATTGTTTCAACACCAGGATGAGTTTCTCTTCTTGCTCAGTAGTTAATTCTATTGAAACAATCACAGATAGAGTAAAAGAGTTACCTAAATAAACATATTTCAAATGTGAGGGAAGTACCTTCAGTTCTAATTTAGGTGGCTCCTCGATTGATGCTTTTGGTTGGGCATAATCCCTTTTATCTAACTCCAAAGATTCAAAGCGGGAATGTGGATTAAATCCCCTTTGATTAGCTTCTAACAAAACTAAGTATTCATCCTCCTCTTCATCATTTGAAGGTTCTGATGTCAAAATTTGTTCCAATGGGTCCTCAAAATAATTGAGTTCCTTCTCCATGATTAAATCCTCTAAATCAGACACTACTGAACAATAATCAATTGTGTCAGGAAATCGCATGGACTTAAAAACGTTAAATGGTACCTAATCATCCTGAACACGCATAGTAAGCTCGTCCTTCTGCACATCAATAAAGGTCCTTCCGGTTGCTAAGAATGTTCTTCCTAGGATGATTGGCATCTCTTTGTCTACTTCAAAGTCTAGAATCACAAAGTCAGTAGGAAAGATAAATTTGTCTACACGTACCAATACGTCCTCGATTTTTCCTTCTAGATGTGCTAAGAATCGATTTGCTAATTGAGGTGTAACCGTAGTAGGTCTAACTTCAACTATCCCCAACTTCCTAAATATTGACATGGGCATCAAGTTGATACTCGCACCCAAGTCACATAGTGCCTTACCACAATATGTTGCTCCAATATTGAAAAGTATGGTAAAACATTCAGGATCCTTCAATTTTGGGGATAGTTTCTCTTGAAGATATGCACTGCATTCCTTCGTTAGGGCTACCATATCAAATTCTCCAAGCCTTCATTTTTTAGACAGGATATCCTTCATGAATTTGACGTAGTTCGACATTTGTTCAAATGCTTCAACCAATGGGATGTTGATATGAAGTTGCTTGAGTACGTCTAGGAACTTCTTGAATTGAATTTCCTACTTCTGCTTCTAAAGTCTTTAAGGGTAGGGTGGTGGATGTTTCTTTACTGGAACTGGTTGATTCGTTTTCTGGGGCAATTCTACATCTAACGGAGTTGTTAGTTGAACAAAATTAGCTGGTTCAGAATTTACATTGTCAGATTTTGCAGATTCAATTTCTGGTGAAACTATAATTTTAACACTCGGTTAAACTTCCTCTGAGTCTTGAGTGTCAGTTAGCTCCTTCTCAACTTCAACAGAATTAGGCTCTAAAGTCTTTTCGCTCCTCAATGTTAACATTTTACAATGCACATTCCCTAGATTCTCCATATCACTAGGTAAAGCACCTTGTGATCGGTTTCTGAGTTTAGTTGTAAGCTGACCCACTTGATTCTTCAAATTCCTTAGAGAAGCATCATTTTTCACCATGTATGCCTTCAATAGATTCTCTAGGCTATTGGATGGTTCAGCTTGGGTTGGTTTTTGAGCTTGTTGGGAAAAACGAGGTGGCTGGGTCGATCTAGGTTGGACATAATTGTTACTGGTTCTTACCCCTTGATTACTCTAGGAAGAATTCGGGTGGTTTCGCCATGATGGGTTATAGAAATTGGATTGCAGCTCTTGCCTTCCTTGATTTTGGTTCTGGTTACCAATGTAATACATAGATTCTGGGTTCAATGGACATTCTTCGAACAAATGTCCTTCCCCACAATAAACACAGGCTACATTTTCAAATTGATTTAGTGGCTGTACTGCAAAACTATTACACCCATTAGTAGTAAGATTTTTTAACATTGAGGATATTGATGATACTTGGGATGCGAGTGAAGTAAGAGCGTCTACTTCATGTATTCCAGCGACTCATCTTCCTGACGCTGCTCGATTGGTTGGTCATTGACAATTGTTTCTGGCAATCCTCTCAATGATTTCTTAAGCCTCATTATAAGACTTAGAAAGTAGAGCACCATTAGCAAAAGCGTCCACTACCATCCTCGTGTGAGCATTGAGACCATTATAAAATGTCTCAAGTTGTATGCAATTTGGGATTCCGTGATGAGGGCACTTCCGTAATAATTCTTTGTACCTTTCCTATGTCTTATACAATGACTCATCGTCCATTTTTTGGAAAGCAGTGATCTCGTTCCTGAACTTAACATTCTTGCTTGGTGGGAAATACTTCATAAGGAATTTTTCTGCTAACTCTTACCATGTTGAAATTGAGTTTAGTGGTAATGAGTTCAAGCAAACTCGAACTCTGTCCCTTAGTGAATATGGAAATAACTTCAATCGTAATGCATCTTCGGGTACTCCGGCTAACTTGAAAGAATCGCTGACCTCTATAAATAGTCTTAAGTGTAGGTAAGGATATTCGGTAGGCATTTCATTGAATTGGCCCACTGTCCGAAGTATCTGGAACATGACATACTTCAACTTGAACTATTGTGCCTCAATTTTGGGTCTCCTAATATCCAGATTAAGATCATGAAATACTAGCACGACATACTGTCTCAAAGCTCTAACCCTATCATCAGCAATAAGGATAGGATTTTTAGCAAGGTTTGCTCCGTTTCCTTGATTCAGATTTTTGAAGTTCATCTTTTTAGTCCTTCTCTGACTTGCTTGTCTTCTTCGTTGTCGAAAAGTTCGTTCAATCTCAGGGTCTACAGGGAGTAAATCGACGATTCGGTCAATACTCATAAACACTTGAAATAATCACAAAAAAATTAACTAAGTTAAAATTTGAATAGAAAAATTAACCAAAATGCAAATGTAACAACTTCACAAATAATGACTTTTTTAAAACGCAGTCCCTGGCAACGACGCCAAAAACTTGGAATGATGGAAATGTGCAAGTGTACACAATCGCAACAAGCAATAAAGTGACAAGTAAATGTCGAGTTATCGTGTAACACCGCTAACCCGTATCTATCGCCTGAATAGGGTTATAGAGTATTACCAGAGTTTACTAATTAATTTTTAGACTTTTCTTTTCATCAAACATTCATATTTATAACCAATCAAAATCAAAACATTAATGAGCTAACGTTAACCAATTTCTCTTGTACATGCCATTATAACCAGAATCAAATCATCCAAAATTATCGATAGAACAAATGGATAATGTGATATATTTCTAACAAGCTTCCAACTCAATTGAGCTTCCGATAATCATTTCAATCCATCAAATAATTATACATATTACCAATAATAATTCAATTCCAATAATAAAACACACACACATATATATTATTCATTACCAAATAGCATTCACTTCAATTAAAATTATACAGAATATAGTTCATACGAACTTACCAGGCTAAATTGCAGAAATACCAAAATTCAGGGACATTTTGGAAAGTTTCTATTTTTCTCAAATTTCCACCCAATCTTGATCTAAATTAATATTTCATTCAATTTAATAATTTAAATAATAAAAAAATTCATTTCATGCAATTTGGTCACTTTTTGACATTTTTACAAATTTACCCTTAAGGTTTTACTTTTATTCAATTTAGTCCCTGAGCCTAAAACGTGCAAATTATCCATGCTAGCTGAATATTCATATATATATATTCCTCCTCCTCCTCTCCATTCCAGATTCTTAATTTATATAATATGCTTATAAGTAACATTATCTATGATTTTACTATTTACTTGTAAATTTATTCAAAACTATCCATTTGAGTCATAGCAACTAAATTGTTTTTATCTTGAGCTACAGAACTCCAAATTAGGATCCACTAATTTTACCTGAAACTAGACTCACATATCTTATTACCATAAAATTTTTAGAATTTTTTGTCCAGCCAATAAGTACATTTTATTCTTTAAAGCCACCTCTATTCTGCTATCTGACAGTTCCGATCCTTCTTCACTAAAACTTAATTATCTCCTTGTACAGAATTCAGATGATATCCCCGTTTGTTTATATTGAAAATAGACTCTTTAAGTATTTTAAAAATATAAATTATAACCCATAATTATTTTTTATGATTTTTTATTATTTTCCAAATTCAAAATAGGGGAACCCAAAATCATTCTGACATTGTCTCACAAAATCTATTATATCTCATGATTTAAAATTTCATTACTTACACCGTTTATTCTATGAGAAACTAGACTCAGTAAGATTTAATTCCATATTTTTTTAATCCTCTAGTTTCATTTCTACAATTTATGGTGATTTTTCAAATTTAACCTACTGCTGCTGTCCAAAACTATTTTAGTGCAAACTGTTAATTACTAAGTTTATAACTTCATTATTCCCTTTCTCTATAATATTTCCCATCACTTTCACTTATTTCTCTCCACTAATATATCAAGAATATAATAATTTATATAATAAAACTCTATTATAACATCTTTTCCATGCTATTTTAATAATATTAAACTTAAAAATATATTGAAATCTCAATGTTCTTACCTTGTCCTATTGATTTCAACCTTTAACTTGATTTTCTCTCTCCTACAACTTCAATTTCTTGAATCCAACTTGATATTCTAGCTCCCCATAGTCTCCTTCTTATCTTTCTCTCTTGATGGCTATGGAAATTCTTTTGATTTCTAAGTGAAAATGGTGAATTTTTTTGGTGGAAGGACGAAATTGTAAAGAAAGCAAAACTTTCTTTCTTCTCTTCTATTCTAACGTGAATTGCATGGAAAAGATGTTGGGTTGGTTCCTTTTCATCTTTCTTTCCACTTATATATACTAAATAATAAAATAATAAAATATCATTTAAAAATTAAATTAAAATATTAATAAACTAATCTTTATTTATTTAATTAATCTGAAATATCTCCAACATCATCATTATCTTCTAGATTTCTCTCTCTTCTAAACGACCATTTTTCCCTTTATGATCTTTTAAAATTCCATCATTGAGTCATTACTTAATTTGGTAAAATTATGATTTAGTCCCTCATAATTCTTCACCTATTCAATTTGGTCCTAATTCATCCATTTTCCTTAGTTTTTAGATTATTCCAACCTTAAAATATTTGCACTATTAGTCCTTCAAATTTTTCTTATTTGCACTTTAACCCCTCAAATTTTGAGTATTTACCCTTGGGCAACAAAACTTTTTTCACTTTTGCGATTTAATCCTTTCTTGATTTAATATGTCATAATTTACTTCTTAATGTTGACATCACTCAAAATTACCCTTTTTATCACTTTATTTCATTATTTTACTATATCATGAATATTATCTTACTTTCTTACTGTAGTAATTTTCGGGGTATTACATATTCGCCTACCAATGAGTACATCTATGGCTCTACTCGTGGAGTCACCTATTGAAATTGTAGATGACATAATAATCCTGCTCAGTATTTGAATCAAATGCTCACTTTGATTCTTTTATGGGATTACAAACTCATTTAGATTATCTACTAAAGTAAGTTGTCTTTTTCGTAATGTAAACGTTCTTTAAAATGCCACTTATCTTCAGTTTGAACTTTAGACGATTAGTGAGCTAATATTTGCTTGTCACAATGTAACACCCTAGACCCGGCCTAGGCATTATGGCCGAATCCGGAGATGTCACAAAGAATGGGTTTTGAAAACGGAGTCGTTATGTTAAATCATTTCAATTTAATAACTCATATTCGTTTATATCCATTGTCGAAAATGTTAATTAATTGGTTTATTTGCCAAAACGTAATTTACAACGGAAGTTATAGTAAACATTATTTTCTTAAAATCCCATTCGTAAGTTTGGAAAACTTTTGTTTTAGTAAAAACCCTATTTTTAGATAACCGTCGCAAATAAAGTATTAAACGAAAAATCCAAATCCCAATTAAACAAACAGTCCAGAGAGTCCAATCAATACAAAACTCCCAGAAATAAACTTCAAATAAATAAATAAATAATTTTATTTTAAGTCAGTTCGTAGACTAGTGGTCACCGCATGACTCCGCTGCACCGATCAGCCTAAGTGTGTGGATTATTTGAACAGAACAGACAAATAGAAGTGAGTTTACGTAAACTCAGTGTATAACCCAACAGAAATAGACAAGCTATACATACAAAATTCACATACACAGTCAGATTCAGATTCAGATTCGGACTTAAGTCCTTTACAAATTCAGATAGCAAAAACAAATATGCAGAACATATATACATAATCCTACCCCTATCCTCTACACACTAACTCCAATCAACCCATCACCATGTAGGGTTAAAAACACCCACCCAACGTTATACACCAAATTGTACCATTATGACACATATTAGATAATATGCAGCCAAGCTGCCAGAATATAGGCGAATGTCACCATTCAGAACACTTCCTCCATATATACAAAAACCCACCCCAGTCACAGATATAGAAATATCAGATACAGTAATACATGCATAACATGCTAATAAACAGATGTCATTTATATAAATATACTTAATAGAGTTATCAGACAAGCATAATAGTGTTTTATTCAAAGCAGAGTACCAGAATATCAGAGATCATAATTTTAGGGTTTGGTTAGCCCTTACCGACCCTACGGTAGGTCCACAGTCGATCGAAACAACCTGTACGGCCTTAGAGAAACCTTCAGAATTATGGGCCCACGTGCCCGTGTGGCCCACATGCCCAGATTGGCCTTGCCCGTGTGGTCCACACGGCTTGGCCCAAATCTCACAAGCCCGTGTGACATGCTTGTGTGGGCCCACACGGCAGTGTCTCGCACACGGCCAACCGTACGGCCGGGCACACGCCCGTGTGGCATGAACAGTGTGGTTTTTTTGCTTTCGCGCTCGATTTTTTGCATTTTGGGTAGACATTTGGTTCGTTTCCGCCGTGGAATCACTCCTGAGACCATTAACACCAAAAATAGAATGCCCAACACCTTTTAATAATCAATTTCGAGCCTAACACAATTTACCTAATTACGTAAAACCAACTTACCGCTTACCAAAAAAGACCACAACCTCCAATCAAGCCGATGAAGTGCGATTTCTTGCCTCACAACCTTCTCCTAATCACAGAATTCACCACTTAGCCACCATAGACTAACATTATTAAACCCAAACCAAAAAGTTAAAGGCTGCAAAAATCACTTACCAGCCGAATAAAGAACCAAGAACACAGTATTGAAGATTAACCGAGAAAATCCCATAGAGATCAGAGGAAGGCCACGAAAAATTGAAGGAGGAAAACAAAGAAGAGGGGAGGGGAAAAAAGAAATGTTAGAGGCAGAGAGAAATTAGAAAGGAAAAACAACAAATCAGATAACACCCAACTCCCTACTAACCACATAATCTCAACTTCTTCAAAATCCCAACACCACCGAAACACTAACGCAAAATCGAGCAAAAATAATACCCATGCTCTCGCAAGGGTTCGAACACAGGACCTCCAACACACCAACTCCCTTACTACTTGAACCACCAGACTCATTCTAATATGGATTAACAAAAAATTTTATATAAGTCCACTCAACAAGGGTAAGGCTTGGTTCAAAAATAACAAAATCTGGCATAGGTGAGACTTGAACCCAAGACCTCATACACACAACTAGAACACTTAACCACTGATGTCAGAACTTATAGATACAGAAATAAATTATTTAGGGCATTACAACTCTACCCCCTAAATGAAATTTCGACCTCGAAATTTACCTGATCAGAACAAATGAGGATACTGTTGACGCATCGAGTCCTCAGGTTCCCACGTGGCTTCCTCAATGCCATGATTCCACCACAGAACCTTCACTAACGGTATGGACTTTCTCCTCAGAACCTTAACCTCACGATCCAAAACCTGAAGTGACTCATCTTCAAAAGTCAAGTCCGGTCAAACTCCGATCTGATCAACAGAAATAACGTGAGATGGATCAGACTGGTACCGCCTCAACATTGAGATGTAAAACACATTGTGGATACGGTCCAACTTTGGAGGTAACTCAACTGATAAGCGACCGGTTTCACATGCTTTAGAATCTGATACGGTCCAATAAACCTAAGGCTCAATTTGCCCTTACGACCAAATCTCAAAACTTTCTTCTACGGAGAAACCTTAAGAAAGATAAGGTCACTTATAGAGTACTCAATGTCTCTCTTCTTCAGATTTGTATAAGACTTCTGCATATCAGAAGCCGCCTTCAGACGATCCCGAATTAGTCTAACTTTATCTTCAATCTCGAAAACTAACTCAAGACCTAAAACCCGACGTTCACCCAACTCAGTCTAACATAGAGGCGTACGACACTTACGACCGTACAAAGCCTCGTAAGGTGCCATCTGGATGCTAGACTAGAAACTGTTATTGTAGGCGAACTTAGTCAGTAGCAGAAAATCCTTCCAACTACCTCGGAAATCTATCACACAACACCGAAGTATATCCTTAAATATCTGAATCACCCTCTTAGATTTACCATCAGTCTGAGGATGGAACGCTGTACTGAAGTCCAATCTCAAACCCAGAGCCTCATGCAATTTCTTCCAGAACCGAAAAGTGAAGCGAGGATCTCTATCAGAAATTATCAAAACAGGAACCCTATGCAATCTTACAATCTCGGAGATATAGAGCTTCACTAACTTCTGCAGAGAATAGTCCGTCTGAACTGAAATAAAATGAGCGGACTTGGTCAATCGATCCACGATGACCCAAACAAAATCCTTTTTAGTAGGCGTCAAGGGCAACGCACTAACAAAGTCTATAGTTACTCGCTCCTACTTCCATAAAGGAATCTTAACAGGTTGAAGCAAACCCGAAGGCAACTGGTGCTCAACCTTAACTTGTTGGCACGTCAGATAATGAGCAATAAAATCCATCACCTAACGTTTCAAACCCGACCACCAATACAGTTCATGGAGATCCAGATGCATCTTATTTCCACCAGGATGCATAGCATAAGGGCCACTATGCGCCTCCATTAGAATCAACTGCCTCAGATCAAAATCATTTGGTACACAAACCTGTCCTCGGAAACATAAAACTCTATCCTTATTCAGACCAAAATCTGAAGTATTGCCACTCTCAATCTGACGAAACTGTAAACCCAAAGACTCATCCCCTAACAACTTATCTCGAATCTGATCAATCCAAGTCGGCTTAACTTGCAACTCAGCTAATAGACCCCGATCATCAAACAAACTAAGACGAGCGAACATCACCCTCAAATCAGTCATCACTCTACGACTAAGAGCATCGGCCACCACATTGGCCTTACTAGGATGATAATCTATCGTGCAGTCATAATCTTTGAGTAGCTCAATCCATCGACGCTGTCTAAGATTCAACTCTTTCTAAGTAAGGAGGTACTTGAGGCTCTTGTGATCCGTGTAGATAATACACCTTTCACCATACAAATAATGTCTCTAGATCTTTAACACGAAAACCACAGTAGCCAACTCGAGATCATGCATCGGGTAATTTCCTTTGTGTGTCTTAAGCTAACGGGACGCATAAGCCACAAATTTACCTTCTTACATCAGTACACATCCCAAACCGACGTGCAGTGCATCACTACACACCAGAAACTCCTTACCAGATTCAGGCTGTATCAAAACAGGAGCCTGAGTTAGAACAAACTTGAGTTTCTCAAAGCTCGATTATTGAGCATCAGAATAGATGAAGGGAACACCCTTGTGCAAAAGCTTAGTCAAACGAGCTGTAATTAGAGAGAACCCCTCGACAAGTGCCGATAGTATCTCGCAATACCCAAAAGACTATGAATATCAGATACATTCTTAGGCTGCTTCCAATCAATCACCGCCTCAATCTTTCTAGGATCCACTCGAATCCCCTCAACAGAAACCACGTGTAGTAGAAATGTTACCTCTCGTAACCAGAACTCACACTTTCTCAACTTAGCGTAGAGTTACTCTCTCGAAGTATCTGAAGCACTACTTTAAGATGTTCATCATGCTCATCCTTAGTCTTAGATTAAACTAGAATATCGTCGATGAAGACCACGACGAACTAATCCAAATATGGCTGAAAGACTCAGTTCTTCAAATCCATGAATGCAATTGGAGCGTTCGTCAGACCAAAAGGCATAACTAGGAACTCTTAGTGTCCATAAAGAGTCCTAAATGCAGTCTTATGAATATCAAATTCCTTAACTCTAAGTTGATGATATCCAGAACGGAGATTAATTTTTGAGAACACTGAAGCCTTTCAGAACGGATCAAACAAATCATCGATCCTCGGAAGTAGATAATTATTCTTCACAGTCAGCTTATTCAACTGTCGATAATCAATACACATCCTCATGGTCCCATCCTTCTTCTTTACAAACAGAATTGGTGCCCCCTACGGAGATACACTAGGGTATATTAACCATGATCCAGATGCTCTTAAAGTTGAGCCTTAAGCTCTGTAAGCATCTTCGATGCTATTCAGTAGGGAGCGATGGACACCGGAGCTGTACCCAGTAAAAGCTCAATGTCGAACTCAACTTCTCAATTCGGAGGTAAACCCAGTACCTCCTCAGGAAAGACATCTGAAAAATCTCTCATTATTCTGATATCCCTGATAGAAGAGTCTCTATAAACTGAAACACTGATAAAAGCCATATACGCCTCACACCCTTTCTGAACCAGTTTCTCAACCATAAGAGCGAATATCACATTAGACAAGTAATCTCGACGCTCACCGATCACAACCACTTCTTTATCATCCTTAATCCTCAAAACGACCCTCTTAGTAGCGTAATCTAAACTGACTCGGTGCTCAACCAACCAATCCATACCCAGAATCAAATCGAACTCCCCAAATGACAACTCCATCTGATTTGCCAGAAATACCTCCTTTTGCACCCTAACGGAACATCCCTATAAAGTTTACTAACCCGAATAAACTGCCCAAACAGACTCGCTCTCAACAGAAATCCCCAGGTTTTTAGAAACAGTACTAGCTACATAGGAGTGTGTAGAACCTATGTCTATTAGAGCAGTAAAAGGTACATAAAAAATTAAGAACGTACCGGTGATAACATTAGGAGCATTTCTATCCTCTCGGCGTAGAGCAGCATAAACCAATGTAGGCTATCTCGCCTTAGTCTGACTAGCACCTTTGCTCGATGCTCTCTACCCACGTCCCACTTCATTACCACCCTTAGCCGATCCACGACCCTAGGTGGCTGCTGAACTGTCCTCTGAAGCTGTACAAAACCCGGTCCTGAAGCTTGCATCTGATTAGCCCTTCTGTTGACACTCCCTAATACAGTGCTCCAAAGATCCACACCTCAAACAAGCCCCTATCCTCCTCCAACACTCGCCAAGATGGCATCTACTACAATTTCCACATGACTGAATCCTAGTAGAAGCACCACGAAACCCCACTCTAACTGGTCCATCAAGTTTGACCTTTTTTTCGGCCTTTGAACAGAACTAGAGGGCTCTGACTCCCTCTTATTCTTACCTCTCTCACGGCCCCTATTCTGGCGCTCCACGCGCTTAACTTCCCCGGCGATCTTCGCCTTAACCACAAGAATAAAAAACTCGTGCTCCCTCTACGGAGCAATCAGAATCCTCAATCTGTCTCTCAGACTGTCCTCAAAGTGAACACACTTCTCATACTCAGACGCCACCATGCCTCGAGTGTAGCGGCTCAACCTTAGAAACTTGGCCTCATATTGGGCCACTAATTTATCACCTTGTGTGAGATTCATGAACTCACGTCTACAAGCATCAACGTAGCTCGCACCCACATATTTCCCCTGAAAAGTAGTCTTGAATAAGTCTCAGTTCAGACAATAAGGCTGAGTACCCTCCTCAACCGGTAACCATCACTGATATGCTTCGTCCTGAAGTAAAGAGACTGCACCCTTAAGTTTCTGCTCAGGAGTACAGTCTATATCATTCATGATCCTCTCGGTGGCCTCCAACTAATACTCGGCCATAGTAGGGGCGACTCCAATGACACCCTTAAACAGCTCAGCACCATGGGACTGAATTCGTTTAGTTACCGACTCACAACCCTAGTCCTAGAATAGGGTCCAGCAACCCTCTACAATATCCTCAACATGGCTTAGGACAGTGTGTTGTCCCCAACTGAACGACTTTGAGACCAAGTCTTAGTAGTAGGCAAAATCGGTGTCTCACTCGTGTCTAAATTTTGCATATGACCTCTACCATGCCCACGAATACCTCGATCGCATGTTCCACGAGCACTCATCATATATTTCAAATTTTGTCTACATTAACAAATTTTATGTATCAGTTCCAATATTTATTAGCAGATATTTTATGCATAAATAATCAGAAGTTCAGAAATGTTTTTAGAGGTTTCAGTCTCTAACTATGTCAGTACAATTTCAGAAAGTACTAACTACAGTATTTTCAGAATATATTATCTAAATTTAGAAATACTTATAGGATCGGTGCCGGAGACTCGGTGTACCATATTCTTTCTCAAAATTATCTAGATTATTTGAAAACCAATTCTTTTTGAAACTAAATTTTGGAACCCAAAATTTACAATCCAAGTTTTGCAACCTGGCTCTGATACCACTAAATATAACACCCCAGACCCGGCCTAAGCTTTATGGCCGAATTCGGAGATGTCACAAAGAATGAGTTTTGAAAACGGAGTCATTATGTTAAATCATTTCAGTTTAATAACTCATATTCGTTTATATCCATTGTCGAAAATGTTAATTAATTGGTATATTTGGCAAAATATAATTTACAACGGAAGTTATAGTATACATCATTTTCTTAAAATCCCATTCGTAAGTTTGGAAAACCTTTATTTTAGTAAAAACCATGTTTTTAAATAACCCTCATAAATAAAGTATTAAACAAAAAATCTAAATCCCAAAAATTAAACCAACAGTCCGGAGATTCCAATTAATACAAAAATTCCAGAAATAAACTTTAAATAAATAAAGAAAAACCTTTATTTTAAGTTAGTTCGTAGACTAGTGGTCACTGCAAGACTCCACTGCACCGATCTGCCTAAGTCTATGGATTATCTGAACAAAACAGACAAACAAAAGTGAGTTTACGTAAACTCAGTGTATAACCCAACATAAATAGACAAGCTATACATACAGAATTCATATACACAGTCAGATATGCAGATACACATTTATGTCAAAACTTATAAATACAGAAATAAATTATTCAGGGCGTTAGACAGATATGCAGAACAGATATAGCGAATCCTACCCATATCCTTCACACACCAACTCCGACCATCCCATCACACCATGTGGAGTTAAAAACACCCACCCAACCCTACACACAACATTGTGCCATTATGACACATATAAGATAATATACAACCAAGCTGCTAGAATATAGGTGAAGGTTTCCATTCAGAACACTTCCTCCGCATATATAAAAACCTACCCCAGTCACAGATACAAAAATATTAGATCCAATAATATCATGCATAAGATGCTTATAAACAGATGTCGTTCATAGATATATACTTAATAGAGTTATCAAACAAGCATAATAGTGTTTTATTCAAAGAAGAGTATCAAAATATTAGATCTCATAATCTTAGGGTTTAGTTAGACCTTACCGACCCTACAGTAGGCCCACAATCGATCGGAAAGACCCGTCCGACCCTAGGGAAAACATCAGAATTATGGGCCCACATGCCTAGATTGGCTTTTCCTGTGTGGCCTACAGGGCCTGGCCCAAATTCCACACGTTCATCTGACATACCCATGTAGGCCTACACGCCCGTGTGGCACACACGCCCAATTGACCTAGCTCGTGTGGCGCACATGGCCATACTCACACCATCACACTGTAGCGTCTTACGCACGACCATGCGTTTGTCGACCACACGGCCGTGTCTTGCCCCCGACCAACCATACGGCTGGGCACACACCCGTGTGGCATCGATAGTGTGGTTTTTTAGCTTTTGTCGAAGCTTGATTTTCTGCGTTTTGGGTACACAGCTGGTACATTTTTACCTCAAAATCACTCCCGAGACCACCAGAACCTAAAACAGAATGCCAAACACCTTTCAATAACCAATTATGAGCTTAACACAATTTACCCAATTACGCAAAACCAACTGACCGCTTACTAAAAATGACTACAACCTCCAATCAAGCCAATGAAGTGCGATTTCTTGCCTCATAACTTTCTCCTAATCACAAAATTCACCACTTAGCCACTATAGACTGACATTACTAAACCCAAACAAAAATTTAAATGCAACAAAAATCACTTACCAGCCGAATAAAGAACTAAGAACGCAGTAGCGATGATTAACCAAGAAAATCCCACAGAGATTAGAGGAAAGCCACGAAAAATCGAAGGAGGAAACTGAAGAAGAGGAAAGGGGAAAAAACGTCAGAGATAGAGAGAAATTCGAATGAAAGAAAAAAAAACAAAATAACAAACAAATCAGATAACCCCTAACTTCCCACTAACCGCATAATCTCAACTTCCTCAGAGTCCCAACACCACCGAAACACTAATACAAAATCGAGTAAAAATAATAACCAAGCTCGCGCAGGGATTCAAACACAGAACCTCTAACACACCAACTCCCTTACCACTCGAACAAGTAGGCTAATTCTGATATGGATTAACAGAAAATCTTATATAACTTCACTCAACAAGGGTAAGGCTTGGTTCAAAAATAACAAAATTTGGCATAGGTGAGACTTGAACCCAAGACCTCATACACACACCCATAACACTTAACTACTGAAGCAGATACACATTTATGTCAGAACTTATAAATACAAAAATAAATTATTCAGGGCGTTACACAAAATTTCACTATGCATACAAAATATAAAAGACAAAAAATACAAAAGACATAAAGTGAAATGTGAAATTAACATTATTTATTTATTCATCGTTCAAATAAATAGAAAACAGTTACATGTTTATTACAATATGAACACATTTCCCAACATAGAGTTGCCACCAAGGCATTATGTCTTTAAGTTGTGCCATGAAGGTATTTCTTTTCAAATATAGCCAGGAAAGCTTCCTTTACGGAGATTGCAACATAGGCTTTCCTATCTAGAGTTTGCCACAGAGGTTTTCCTTTGACAGAGATCACCACAAAGGCATTTCATATCAGAGATTTACCATAAAGGCATTTTTAAATAGAGGTTTCCATAAATACTTACCTTTCCTGAGTTTTTCCACAAAGCCATCCTTTATATCTAGTGCTCCCCACAAAGGTTTTGTTGTCTAGAGTTGTGTCACAAAGGCTATCCTTTATATCCAATACTCACCATAAAGGCTTTCCTGTCTAAAGTTATGCCACAAAAGCTGTCATTTATAACCAGTACTCACCACAAAGGCTTTCCCTTCAAAAATTTTCCATAGAGGTGTCCCTTTTTCTAGTATTTTGGTGATAGAGATTTTCTTAGACTCATATTTCGTGAGGTTTGCCCCTCATTATCCTAGGACATACAAAGAACCACATTAGGTTATAACTTTCCTTAAACTTCCCCATATGGTGCCATAACCCACCAGTTACGGTCTTACACGATATGGTTCTTCAGCGGCATAGCTATGGACTTGTCCTTTCATAAATTCGTGTTTATAGTCCCGGTGGACCACTTTGATGACTCTGGAGACAAACACAGACTCTTCATACTTAGACCCATCTTTCATGAACTCATCATATCTTGACTTACTCCTAACAGACATACCTAGACCTTTTAGACACATTAACACATTTCCATTATCAAAAAACAAGCATATTTTAACCTCAAAATTCATGTCTTATACTTTGACCACAAAACCTCATGTTATCCATACATGCAAGGTCATAAATCTTATGTTCCTCATTAGAGTCATCAAATTTTATTTCACTAGTTCTATTTCACGATTTGGTTACTTAGCGTAGAAGTTTCTAGAAGGCATATTATACATGCATGAGTTAGTTTAAAGACTCACCTGATAACCTCAAAGGTAGTTTAAACTCTATATTTAGTCTTTCCTTGTGAAATCAATAGTTTAGGCTCTAGATCCATCATTAGGCCAGATGCTACAGCCTCCTCTTCCTTGATAAATAGAGACATTTTTTTAGAACCCATTCGGGTAACCTTTATTATCACTTTAAAACCCAAGTATATTACTAAGCCTTATTTTTTTTTCTTTCTAAGCATACTTAAATATATGTGTTCCCTTGATTAGCAGAGTCATGAAACGTACCTTGATGGGAGAGAAAATCACTAACAAAAATTAGGGTTTTAGACTTATCTTAGAGAGATGTTTCCATCTACTTTTAGCCCTTAAGAAGGAATATAACTCTCCTTTAACTTAACCCGAGTGTCCTTTTAACTTAACTCAAGCCCTTATGGGAACTTGGTAATGTCACATCAATGCTAAGTAGCTTACCTCGCAAATTAGCTGGTATGGGGACCACATTGGTTTTGAGGTATACTATGGCATAGACTCATACCCTAAAAATCATTTTACATAGCCATAAGTCTCATTTCACTACTCATAGTTATCTAACATGGAATCCTTGTGCACTTATTTTCCTTTCGAAGTCCACCTACTCTATAGGCTGCAATGGTCTTTTGGGCGAACACTACTTCACCAATCATATTTCTTTATAACTATGTGTGCTATTTATATATATACATTATTATCGGTACTCATTGATTCGTCATACTTACCTTTCTTCAGAGTTAGCCTAACCTTTGTTCTTTCAGAACATCCTATACATTGTACTTTCTAGAGTTCACCATACTTATCATTCCTTCAGATGACCTCATACATTGTTTTATCAAAGGTCGCCATAGGTTTCTTTCTTTTCATTCAGAATCCACTAGACCAGGGCATCACTGGTACATTCAGAAAGTCCCTACACTTAATCAAATCCTAACGTTGAGCATTTTAAACTTACCCCTAAGCCTTACTTTTATTATCAATACTTAAATAGTCAGGACTTTTCCGAGTGAGATGTTACATTCACAATCATTTTAGTGGTATTTCAACATGTCCCGATATTATAATCATTTCAATGACAATTCATGTTAGAGTATTCTCAAAGACCAATCATGAGATCATTGTAATCACATACTCATTTTACCTTGTTTGTTAATATAATGCATTGTCATTTTTATTTCAGTTTCTTGTTTTGTGTGTACAAATAAACTGATTAATAGTAAAGTCCTAAGAATAATATGATTATTCTTAAAAGGTCCTTAGTCAAGTATTATTATGGGCTTGGACAATTATAATATATTGAGACTAATGTGTAGTTGATTGATGACAAAGTGTTGTCATTGACATAGGGATGTCAAAATTGATACACGAGTATTTGTTAGAGAACAACATACTGGACTGACTCATTATGAGTATGATTCTTGGATTATTATGTAATAGTCACAACATTAATAATAGTGATTACTATGTATATGATCCTCAGACTTGAAATCATCATTATCCTAACATAGTGAGTTGTATATTTTGACACAACCAAATGTATACCATAATAGGTTATACTATAAAGACAGATGTTGGGTATGTTACAATCTATATAGAGGGATATAGTTGATCAAGATAGGATTTGACCCTCCTACATAATAGGAGCAATATCTTAGGCCTTTTAATGGAGTGAGACTAGAAATGCATGGTCATACTCGAGGAAGTTGATATGAGATATCACCCCTATTTTTTTATAGTAGTCTACTTAAAATATCAAGAAATGTGAAATTGAATTATACAAGTGTGACTATTTCATGACTTATTTCCAATCTAGATATTAAGGATAAAATGATATAATACAATACATAAAAAGGTTATCACAGAAAGATTATGTCGAATCACGAATTCTTGTAACTTTGGTAGCAATGATGCATTGCTATATGCCACTCATTGCTTGTAACATTGCTTGTAACATTAGAAACATTCTAGTATTAGTACTAACATTACAAGAACCTATAGGGTCACACTCTATAATTGAAGCAAACAAAACCCAAATACATTTGGCATTGTATTTAGCTGTCACATGAATTAAATTAATTATTGAATTAATTTAATTTGATAGTTAAATATTGAACACATTATATGTACAAACTTTTTATACTCAAATAGAGAATATAGATAAAATTAATATATGAATTCGACTCATACAAAAAATTAATTATACATAGTTTACTGAAATTATTAATATAAATAGTCATAATAATTAATTTCAGTCAAAATATAAAAGACATGAAAATTGATATTCTTTAGGAAAGAATATAATTTATTTTTCTGACTTTCTATTTGTTTCTCTAATAATAATGGGATAATCTTGTTTTATTTCTAGTATGTGATATCAAATAAAATAAAAGGAATATAATCCCTTAGTGTGTTAGGGTTACTAAGAGAAACAATATCAAAAGGTCTAGCAGCCGTTTTTTATTTTTTCTCTTAAAAGTTCAATAGAATTTTGGTTTTTTTGACTAAGTGGATTATGTAGAGGCCGAGACATTATAGTTGTAGCTTGGGATCAACATCATTAAAAGGAATCATATCAACAACATTGTTCGTCACTCTTCTAGTTTCGAAAGGGTATGTAAAGGCCGAGATGTTTGCTATTGGTATGATATATAATCGTTCCAACAATTCAAGCATTCAATTATCATTCCATAACATCACATGCTATACATACAACTAGCAACATATATTATCAAAATCCACCATTATATATCATACCAACACCAAACATTCAACTAATCAGCAATCCATAAAAGTTTTGCTTTTATGTTCTTTAGTTAGGGCTCGAAACGTACTTGATTCGGCCACCTTTAAATCACTTATTTAAAAATTCAAATAAGTAGAACAACAAGCTTAATTATCCATTTAGACATTAAAAAATATAATTGTAACACTTATTTTAACAAGTTCAAACCCATACCTTATTATCGCAAACTCGCATCACTAAGTTGAAAAAGTATGTGTTCCAAATTTAACTCTTTAACCAAACACTAATTTGCTGCGAAACAAGGGCGCAGATGAAATCTGGCTTTACTGTTGATCAAGGATATTCAAACCAATACCAGTACCACCACGGGTAGAGGAAAAGGGGGACAATAGGCAATAAAGAAGGTTGATATGAGAGACAATAGGGAAGGTTTTAAGGTAGCAACAAGGGTTGATTAGAAGGTTAGAATTACCAGTAAAGTGGCTAGAAAAATAATTTCAAAATACGAAGCATAAAGGACGGCCAAACAATGGTGAAAATCACCACTCTTTGGATGAAAGAAGGAAGAAGAAACAAAAAAATTTGAGAGAGGAGTAAAACGACTAGGGTTGAGAAAATAGTGACTAAAGACTGATAATTGAGTGAAAAAGTTGCATTTATACCTAGGGTTACTAGGCTTGGGCTGCACAAAAATATATGAATGACAAAAATAGCAAAACTTAAGTCAATTTGCAAGAAAAATGAATCGATCTTGAGTCCCTTAAGCTAATTACATTGTCTCCTTGTTTTCTTTTTAACCACTAAGCAAATGACTTATCCTTGAAAAAATTTTACCTTCTTTAAAACTAAAATTTGGGATGTTACAAGTGAACTCTTACTTAACTAACTCCAAGTTACAATAGCTCTACCAAGACATTTAGTAGAAGCCTTAATTGCATCCCAAATACTGTTAGGATAACAAGGTAATTAGGAGGAAGGGAAAGGTAATGGTTGGGGACAACATTAATCTTAGAAGGGACCTCTTTGGCTACTTCCATGGAGGAGCAGTAGGAGTCACTTAGGTATCCATGCTACAAGGCATAGACTCACAGGCCTACTCTACTGAAAAGGTCTTTCTAGAGATGTGAAGCAATGAGTGAGAGAGTGTATCACTTGTCAGAAGTGTAAGAGTGACAATTGAACTCATTCAATACTCTTACAGCCTCCACCAATTCTTAATCAAGCATGGGCAACAATCACTATGGATTTCATTGAAGGGATGTCACCTTTTAGAGGAAAATATATAATACTAGTGGTGGTAGATAGGTTGACTAAATACGGTCACTTCTTGGCATATCTCATCTATTCACTACTCTTACAATGGCTCAAGAGTATTTGACACATGTGTATAAGTTGCATGGTACCCCTAAGTCAATTATATCTAACAGAGACAAAGTCTTCATTAGTAATTTTTGGTAGGGTTATTCAGGAAACTTGAAGCTCGACTTCATTTTTCTCCTGTCTACCATCTTGAAACAGATGACCAAATAAAGGTTTTAAATCGATGTTTGGAGGGATACCTTAGGTGCATGTTAGGTGAGAGACCAGGTGATTGGCTTCTTTGGCTACCCTTTGTCGAATAGTGGTATAATACCACTTATCATTCAACCATCCAGTCCACACCTTATGAAGCTCTTTATGGCCATGATCCTCCCATCTATTTACCCTACTTGGCTGGTTCTTCTTATGTGGCCATAGTGGATCACAACCTTCAACATCGATAAGTAACTAGGCAGCTTCTCAAGTTCTATTTGAAGAGAGCTCGGGATCAAATAAAATAGGTGGTTAAACGTAGGAGGTCTAATAGGGAGTTTCAAGTGGGATTTTTGGTGTACTTAAGACTCCAACCCTATATGCAACAGTCCATGAGAAAGATATTGAATCAAAAATTGTCCCTTAAGCAATTTGGCCCTTATGCTTTGGAAACTAAAGTGGGGAAGGTTGCTTACAAACTGTCTTTGCCTGAAGGATATCGAATTCATTCCACATTTCACATGTTCCAACTCAAGAAACACATTGGCAAAACTTCCAAGCACTTTGGGTTTCTATTGGTAGAGACTGATGGGGCCTTTCTTAAGGTTTTAGTTCAAGTCATAAAGAGGTGTATAGTGTGAAAAAGGAACCATGCTGCTACATAAGTGCTGGTAGAGTAGGCTAGCACTTTCCTTAAAGACTCCACTTGGGAGACCTTGCAGGACTTTCAGCAGAAATATCCAAAATTTGATCCTTTAGGACAAGGTTCTGATTCAATGATGGGAGTAATTGTTATGGAAGGAAGCAACAATGGTCCCGCCTGTTTTGAATTTCTGTTATTGTTTTGTTTAATGTAATTGTTAAGCATGTTTTTTTTAGAAACTTTAATGAAACAATGTGTTGTAGCTAAGGTTTGATTCATGTTAAAAATTTACATGTTTTGGGTTAATACTGTTTAATGAAGACGGTGCATTTAAGGCAACTATTAGTTAACAACCTGCCAGTCTGTTTTCAAAAGTTGTTACCCTTCCCTCAAACGCCATTAATGGGGGAAAAATAATTATGCAATTTTAGAATTGGTTTTGCTCATCTCTCATCTCTCTCTTTCTCTCCCAAATTTATTATCTTTTTCTTTTCTATGGTGACTTACCTTTGTTTGATTTCTTTTCGCGGTTTCGCGGGTTAGCAGAGGAAAGGGATGCTGGAGGAGAGGGAGAGGGTGAGGGTGAGGGTCGGTGTAGGGGGAAGGATGGTGAGGAAGAGGGAGAAAGATGAGAGTGTGGTGGTGGGGGAAAGGAGTTGAGGGGGAGGAGAGAGGGACGAAGTTGGGGGAATTTTTTTAATACTATTTTTAATTAATATTAACATAAATAATTTAAAATAAAAAATTAATTTTAATTTTTATATTTTTGAATTATTTTATACAAATAATGAGGTGGTTTGCTTATTTGCCTTTTTTGCCGCATGTCGATTGGTGATTAGTCATGTCATCATTGACCAAGGTTGACTACTGGTTGACTAACAAAGGTACCAATGTGAAAGCAAAACTTTTTAGATACTCAATTTGACCAAAAAAAAATTAGTTATGGGAAAACGAGTATAATTTAAGGCGCATTTTTTATATTAAGCCTGAAAATATACATGTTAAACAATTAGATATAAATATCTTTAAAGATTTATATAAATAATAAACTATGAATAAATAATTACCATAAATTTATTTTTCTTATTTAATAAAAATAATTTAAAATAATTATTATTAATTAATTTTATTTAAAAGTCCGACTAAAATATAAGAATTCTACTTAGTGCTTCTATAAAAAAATGTAAACTACTTTTATTTTATATTCGATGTTATGTTAATTTCAGCCGACTATATTTTTTCAAAATTATCATTTATTCATACAAATATTATTTAAAAAATATTTAAAAAAATATTTTAAATATAAAATTTTATCAAATAAATCTTAAAAACTACCGCTGTGGGGATCTAGTACAATATAAAACCTATATAGTATATGTGTTATATTAATTAGTAAAATATTAAAAAATAAATTATTCAAGTTTGAACGCTAAAAACTTATTTAAGTAGAATTTTAAATTCGAATTTTGGTGAGGAATAAACAATACTAAGAGAAGTTATTTTATTTGATCGAAATTATATAATTACAAAACATAGAAAGTGTCGAATTAAAAGTAGTAATAAAATTATTGAGGTTGCACCAACGGTATTGAAGGTTGAATTCTGAGCCAAACATAGTTGCCTTAAAAAATATCGAGTTCAAAGATCAAACCCAAGCCTTGACCCTTGATTTACCCATTCACTTTAATTTCCTTTCCTTTTAGAGTATAGCTTGAATTGGAGATTTGATTTGACCAGTGAGGAAAACAAGGAGAAAATGGAGAAAATCAAACTGGTTGAATGGGGTGAGAAGTTGAAAACGAGTGGAGCTCAAATTAGTAAAATGTTTATTGGGAAAATGAAGGAAATTCTACAAGGCCCAACACCGGAATCGAAAATGGTGGATCAAGCCACATTTGAGACCTTGGAAGAAGCCAACTGGGGAATGAACATGAGGATATGTTCTATGATCAATAGTGAAGAGTTGAACGGAACCGAAATTGTTAGGGCCATAAAAAGCAAGATATCCGGGAAAAATGTTGCGAGCCAAAGGTTGAGTCTTGAGTTGCTGGAAGCTTGTACGATGAATTGCGCGAAGGTAGCTTCCAAAGTGGTCTCGGAGAAAGTGTTGGAAGAGATGGTTAAGATGATTGAGAATCCGGTCACTCATCATGGCGATAGAAAAAGTGCTTTGTAGTTGATTCATGCTTGGGGACAGTCCGAGCATCTTGCTTACCTGCCTGTGTTTCGCCAAACTTATCTGGTAATTGCTACTCCATTTATACATGTTGCTCCTATATTTACATGCGCTAATACATGTTGCTGTGACGGCATTCTGATGACAGAAAATGAAATTGGTCATAATATTTCTCATACTAAATCATATATACATCTCCCCATTACTGTATTTCTTGAAGAATTTGCAAGAACAATTGGATCCTGGTAAATATTGTTTTGTTTAATTGATTTTTGCTGATACTACCAGCATTCCAATATGCCTACATGAATTGCATTTTGAGACAGTTATTAGCCATGTTTTTGCTTACTTTTTATCCTAATTTAACATAAAGCAGAACTTGGAAGAAAGTTCACACCAGCCGGTAGACAATGGGAACTCACCTCACTTGCACCATACCTTGGAGTCTTATATAGGAGAGCCACTGGCTCCCTCTGAAAATTATCCTATCAATGGCACAGGATTGCATGGCAGTGATTTTGCCTGTAATTATGGAAGGCTATCGCTTGAACCTAAGAAGGAACTTTTCAAAGTAACACGGAACAGCCTTGAGGTACTCTCTAGCATGCTGAGCAAGGAAACACAGCCAAAACCCACGAAGGTAATTCCCCTTGTTTTAGAATGAAAGCTTGGTTTGACTGTAATCATGGACTTAGTAGACCTTGCTCCGTATCCAATAATTTTTGCTATGCTGCTAACTTTATTTGGCACTATATCATTTAATGATAACAAAAAAATTTATTTCTTAACAGCATCACAAAGGTTTTTGTTTCTTCCAATGTGTTTTTGTTGGCCAGTATTATCCGGGTTATTAGGAATGGCTTAAATGCATTTCCCTGAATGCCAATCCCTTCTAAAATTAGAATGATACAACAAAGGGAAGAAAACAAACACCAAAAAGAAACTGAAAAACTTAGAAAATTTCTTGTTGGATTGCAGGACAAGCTGACAGAGAGCATGTTGGAAATGTGTAAGCAGTCACAGCTTGTTATTCTGATGATCATAGAAAGCACTACTAGTAATGATGGAATCCTGTTTGAAGCACTGAATTTGAATGATGAGCTTCAGCAGGTAATTTCCAAATTTGAGGAACTGGAAGCTGGTTCAAAGTCCAGAACACAGCCCAAGGGGAACTCTAGAACCAAGACGAGCACTTCCCCCTCCATCAATAATGAACGCAAGATGAGCGCTTCAGCAAATGATGCTGAATCCTGTTAGTGAATGTAACTAATAACTAGTTTTCAGTTAAGTTGTTAGTTTCTGGTATAAGCTGTTTGCTTAGCCTATCATTACTTAATTGTTGTAATTGGTTAAACAATTAGTTAATCAGTTAGTATGTTAGTCCTATTCACTATACAACTCCTTTGTATAAAATTTTGGAAATAATCCAGTTTAAAAAGGGTTTTTCTGTCATAGCAATAAACTTTTCCTGAAAGGTACCTATACTTTGTGTGAGACGGATCCTTGACGTTCCCGGCTTTCAACCGAATGACCTTTTCCGCTATTATCATACCACAAATCATTTTGAGTGTGGGCTCAACAATCATGAATCAAACACAGAACCATAAATAATTTTTTACTTTCAGTATGAAAGTAATTCTCTCTCAATTTCTTACCTTGGAACATATTGTTAATGCTATCTTGAATCATAAATGTACCACTGAGCCCTATTGCTCAGCATATAGTTTGTTTACTCTGTACGCAAGTTTAGGTGATTCTTGGGAACTTGTGAAGTAGTTCAAGCATCAAAGGAACGATTTTTCGACTAAAAAAAGTTTGTAAAGTTCTCTTTAGGTTAGTATATGGCATGTACCAAGGGTTTTAAGCCGATTTTTGTATCGTAAATGGTCGAAGTTAGAACTTGGTTGCTTAATGTTATTTTGAAGTATCATTTTGGCATATTTTGGTCTGAATGCTATTGGTATATTGTTGGTTTTGTTGAAATTGAGATGTTAAGTGTTATTACAGGTCTTTCAAACATGTTTCACAGTAGTCCTTTTGAAAAAAATGAGTCACGCCGCGACAGCGTACTCCTTATGTCATGATGTGGAACAATCAAGGATTTACATTACGACGACGTATATCTAGAGTTATGATGAGCTTAAGTCAGAGAGTTGCGTCGCGATAAAGAACCTTCAATGTCGCGACGTCAACCCAGAACTTTGAAATCTTTACAATGTGGTCTTATTTTTATCTCGAGTTAGCAAAAGAGCTTTTGTAAGCTTGCCTAAGACCCAAAAATGATTATGTAATGTTTAATACACATGATTTACTTATACTTGAATGTGTAATGGTGTTGAATTGTGTAATATTGATCGCAGTTGCTCCTACAATGAATGTGGAACCTTGTAGCTCGGACTTGATGATTAGGTCGGGTAATGGAATGTTACATTTAGTGGTATCAGAGTTATAGATTTAGTTGATTCTTGGACTAAATCGAGACCGAAATTGAGTCTAGAGGTACATGCCAAGGTCGAGTCGAGTCTGAGTCGAGGATTGGATGTTGGTTATAAGATTTGTTTGTTTTATAGCTAAAAATTTCTGAAGAATCGAGAAATAATGTTGGTGATGATAATTCCAACAATGATAACTCTATTATGGGTGAGAATCGATTTGGAATTGAGACACCAGACGTAAATCCATTCAGTCTTCAATAGAATAGGGCTGATAGAACTTGTTGGGAAGGTCAGGATAGTGAGAATCTGCTTCGCATAATTGCGAAAAGTTTTTAAGTGAGTAGCAGGAGCTGCTCTGCAAGTCGCACCAATAGCCGCAACTCGACGAGGTCCGATATAAGAGTTACGTAAATATGGGTGACTGAACTTAGAGGGTTGAAATGCATGAATCCCTTGTTAGCTGAGGCTTGGCTCAAATCAACAGATCGCGGACTACAATAGCTTGAATGCTCTCTGCATAAGTGTGTCACATGCGTTATGTCCCTCTTGAAAAATGAGGCATATCAATAGTGGGTGACAGCTACCCAACATGTGTCAGCTGATCAAATCACTTGGACCTTCTTCCAATCCAAATCCCAAAAGAAGTATGTTAGTGAGTTGTATTTGGAAAACAGAAAATATGAATTTATAATGCTAAGAAAGGTTATTATGTTGGTGGTTGATTATGAACGAGATTTTTGTGGCTCATCAAGTATGCTTTAGAATTGATTACATCCAAATAAAAGAGTTGTAATTGATTCCTACGAGGATTGTGTGATGAGATCAGAGTTCAATTAGCATCCTATAAGCTAAAATAATTTTTTAATTTGGCTGAACATGTGAAAATGGTTGAGTAGGTCATGGGACTTGAGAAAAATATTGGGCCTTCTCGAGCCTTTGGGAAGTGATTTGGGACATCTAGCTCGCACCCTGAGTCAAAGCGATCTAAAGAGTCTCAGACACCTTGGAAGATCAGGGCATGTTTCCGATGTGGGTCTCTAGAACATTTTGATGATGCTTCTCCCATTACCACTCAGAGGTTCGCTTTTGCTGTTAGGGGTTAGGGAAATCCTCGCGGTGATTTTGTATTGAAGGGAAGTCAGAAAAGAGGGACTGAATCAGATGTTCAGCAATCAGAAGCTAGAGCCCCAACACAAGCCTATGTGGTTAGAACCCGTGAAGAGGGTGATGCTATCGATGTTGTATTAGGTATTCTTATTTTATTCTCAACACCTTTATATGCTTTGTTTGACCCTAGTTCATTCTATTATTATATTAATTACATCTTTGTGAAATCAGGAATTTGAGATCTGAATTATTGAAAATTACAATGGTTGTATCTAGTCCTTTGGAACAAATCGTGCTCGTTGATTAAGTGTGTAGGCAGTGTCCATTGGAAATCTAGAATAGATCATTCCCTGTTGATTTGTTAATTATATCGTTTGGTGATTTCGATGTGATTCTGGGAATGGACTGGTTGACTGAGCATTGAGTGAATTTGGACAGTTTCAAAAAAAAAAATTTCAGTCCAAAGTTTGGATGGTGAAATTATAGAAGTGAATGGTATCAAATTGAGTGGTTCAACTCATATAATTTCTTCAGTTCGAGCTAATAAGCTCTTGAGTCAATGTTGTAAAGCAATCTTAGCCTATATTATTAACTCGCACTCGGATAAAAGTTAGATAAGCAAGATTCAGATAGCATGCGAGTTCCTAGATGTGTTTCCTAAGGAATTACTAGGATTGCCTCCCAATCGCGAGGTGGAATTTGTAATTAAAGTTTACTTGAGTACAACTCCTTTTTCAATTGCTTTGTACCGTATAGAACCAACGTCCTAGTATATGGCCTTAGGGAGCTCTAGTATTGTTAGCTAAAAAGAAAGATGGGTCGATGCGGCTCTGCATTGATTATCGGCAGTTGAATAAGTTGACGGTTAAGAACTGATATTTGTTGCCGCGTATTGATGATTTATTCAATTAGTTGAAAGGTACATCAGTCTTCTCCAAGATTGATTTGAGATCGGGATATTATCAGTTGAAAGTGAAGGATAGTAACGTACCAAAAACATTGTTTCATAGCGATACAGTTACTATGAATTTCTTGTAATGCCATTGGAGTTGATGAATGCACCTGCAACGTTCATGGACCTCATGAACTGCATTTTTTAGCCCTATCTGGATCAATTTGTGCTTGTGCTTATTGATGGTATCTTGATATACTCGAGATCAGAGGTCGAGCATGATAAGCATTTGAGAATCGTATTGCTAGTGTTGCGTGAAAAATAACTTTTTAGGAAGCTCAGTACGTGTGAGTTCTATTTATCTGATGTGGCATTTCTGGGGCACATTATCTCAGCTAAGGGAATTCGGGTTGACCCTAAAAAGATTGAAGCTATCCTTCAATGGAAAGCATCTTAAAATGTATTTAAGATTCGAAGCTTCCTTGGCTTGGTCGGTTATTACAGGAGATTTATGAATGAGTTTTCCAGAATAGTTTTGCCTATGATGAAGCTCTTGCATAAGAATGTTCCATTTTTGTGGGATAGTTAGTGTTAAGAAAATTTTGAGAGGTTGAAAGCTATGTTGATTGAAGCGTCGATCCTAAACTTGCCTAAGTCGGGGAAGGAATTTGTTCTTTTCACCAATACCTCATTGAATGGTTTGGGATGTGTCCTGATGCAGGATGGTAAATTAATTGTTTTTGCATCCTGTCAATTAAAGACACATGATTACTCAACACACGATTTAGAGCTAGTTGCTATGGTATTTGCTTTAAAGATTTGGAGGTACTACTTGTATGGTGAAAAATGACATATTTATCTGGATAAAAAAAGTCTCAATTATCTCTTCTCTCAAAAGGAGTTGAGCCTGAAGCAGCGATGTTGGATCAAACTGTTGAAAGATTATAGTTGCATAATTGATTACCATTCGAGGAAGGTGAATGTTGTGATTGATACTTTGGGTTGGAAATCGATAATTGAATTGAGAGTGATGTTTTCATAGCTCAGTATATATGATGATGGAAGTCTGTTAGCTGAGTTGAAAGTTAAGCTTGTGTTGCTTGATCGAATTAAGGAGGTCACCGATGCTAAATTAGTGGAGAAAATGAAACTTCCCCAGCAAAGTGTTATTGAGACTTTCAACATTGATATGAATGATTGCATCCAATTTTGCAATCAAATATGTGTTCCTGATAATGTTGATCTAAAAAGGATGATTTTGCGCGAGGCTCACGATGGTCCTTTTGCTATGCACCCTAGTAGTATGAAAATGTATTGTGACTTGTGAGAATCATATTGGTAGCCCAAAATGAAAAGATAGATTTTTTAATATGTAGCTAAATGCTTGACCTGCTAGTGGGCAAAAGTTGAACACCAAGTTCTCATTGGATTCTTACTGCCTATATCTATTCCAGAATGGAAATAGGAACAAATTGCAATAGATTTTGTAGTTGGTTTACCATTATCACCGAGCAAAAGAGACGCAATTTAGGTAGTAGTGGATCGACTAACGAAGTCTGCTTATTTCTTGGCTGTTAGAACTGATTGGTCACTCTCGAAGTTGGTTGAAGTGTATATCCATGAGATAGTTAGACTTCATGGTGCGCTTGTGTCTATTATCTCAAATTAAGATCCTCATTTCACCTCGAGATTCTGGAAACAGTTGCATAAATCGTTAGGTACGAGGTTAAATTTCAGCACAACATTCAATCCTCAGTCTGATGGCCAGTCAGAATGAGCTATTCAAGTGTTGGAAAATATGTTGTGACCTGATACTATTGATCACAAATCTAGTTGGAAACATTATTTACCATTAGCTGAATTTGTGTATAATAAAAATTTCCAGTCGAGAATTCAAATGGCTCAATATGAAGCATTATATGGCCGATGATGTAGAACACCCTTATGTTGGTTGGAATTGAGTGAAAAGAAAGTAATCGGGCCAGATTTTATTCAGAAAACTGAAAATATGGTAAAGATGATTAGGGGCAGATTGAAAACAGCTTGTAATAGGAAAAAATTGTTTGTTGATCTAAAGCAGAAATATATTGAATTTGTTGTGGGTAAGAAGGTATTCCTAAGGTATCTCCATGGAAAAAGATCTTGTGTTTTGTTTTTAAGGGAAAATTGCGTCCCAAGTTTATTAGGTCGTATGAAATCGTCAAAAGAGTTGGACCAGTTGCATATCGCCTAACCCTACCATTGGAATTACAAAAGATTCATGATGTATTCCATGTATCCATGCTTCGACTATATCGATTTGACCCATCTCATGTTATTCCGGTAGAAGAAATTGAAGTTCAGTCTGATCCTTGACGTTCCCGACTTTCAATCGAACGACTTTCTCCATTATTCTCGTACCCCAAATCACTTTGAGTGTGGGCTCAACAATCACGAATCAAACACAAAACCAAAGACACTTTCTTACTTTCAGTAGGATAGTTATTCTCTTTGAATACCTCATATGTATTATGAGGGGATTTGGGCCGCTCTTGTACTGGGTCCAATTATATGCGCTTCATGGACATTTAACCCAGCACTTCATAATTTAATCTAACTTAATACATGTTTTTCTATTTCCTAAAATAAATATTATTTATTAAATTAATTTTCAAATTAAATAATTTTCTCAACTCAATTCTAGTTCCATTAAAGTCATGACAACTTTACCGTAAAAGAATCTATGAGAAAATATATTTAATTTCCTTATTAAACAGATTCACAATGAAAATAATTTAATTCCATTTCGAGCTTCAATTATTTGATTAAATAATAATTCAAAAAACTTAAATTAATTGTCACTCATTTCCATACTTAGTGAGAAACCACATTTATTTTCGAATGTAACTCATTTCTCAAATTTTACCATTTTTATCCATTTGTTTTCATTTGATTCTATATGCAATTCATTTCTAGTTTCAACGAGCTAGTGGAGGGACCGCTTGGACATATGTAATTAGGACTCAAATGATTTATAATTAATTTCCATCTTTTTTACTATTAATTATAAACTCATTTAGTCACGAACTCATTTCATTATAGTATTGTGACTAAGATCTCCTCAATTACATTCCATCATGAAAGTTACACGATACGTGCTCGTCCAATGACTTTGTCATAAGTGTGTTACTCTCATAAGAAATCATTAATCTCTTTAGGATAAATTCATTCTCCCAATATGATATTATTTTATCTTATGGTAACAATTGCATCTTCCTTCATGAAAAGTCAATTATTATCAAATAGTAACTAAGTCATTTATCACAAAGACAAATGACTCGTGGTCACGTTTACCTTTCATCTATCATGTAATGCCAATGAAAGGATATCATTTACCAATTTCTTGGGCTATGAACTTCACTATTTTAAGTAATGTTATATGTTGCAGAAGTTATATTCCCAATGTACCACCTTTCGATTTCTTATCTATTTGAACTTGAGCTTCTACTTACATAAAAGTATACGAGTCACACATACATAGTTCATTATCCACTCAAGATTAAGGTATGTCACACTATGAAAGTCACAAGTGAATAAATCCATAAACGAATTTAGGATCTATTCTACTTGGGTTCTATCTGATGCATTGTTAGTTTGGTCAATCACGTGTAACAATCCGGTTTCTAGTGGTGTCGAAAAACACGATTTTGGAAACCTATTTCTGTTAACCATGTAATAGGCCAATTTAGCCCGGGCTCACAAAAAAAACCCAAAATAATAAAACAAAGTCCAAGTCCAATCCAAAATTATATCATTTGACCTGATCGGAATGACCCATTACTTGAAAAGGTTGAAGGTCCATCTATAAGCTTGACGCATACGGAAGCATAATTTTTAAGGATATGAATATGCAATCTTAGAAGATATGATTTTGTAATCTTAGAGATTTAATTTGTTGATACCCTTTAATCTTAGCCGCTGATATAATTGATCTGTACCGTTGGATTTGCGGAGACTCAACTATAAATAAATGCCTTTCCCTTCATTAAAAGACTTGAGTTTTGAGCAATAATAATTCTTAAGAGCATTCACTCAAATTTCTCCCTCTTTCTCGTTTTTATTTTCTGTGGCTTGTTCTTATTTTGTTCTTCATTCATCTTCGTTTCTTTTTAAGTTGCTTTCATTTGAGTTGGATTTTGGTGGAGGAATTTCGTTGAATCTTTATATTGTGAGAGTTAGGCTGACTTATGCATTTTTTTAAACCTTTTTTATTTATCCATTTAATTGTTTAATCATTAATTATTCTTTTACTTTTATTCGTTTATTTATCCATCAACTTTCTTATTTACATATTATTCAATCATTTAACCATTCTTATCATTCTTTTATTTTCTTCCATTAATTATATACTTTATTTGTTTTTAATATTATGTCACACATGTTGTTTATTTTTTAAAAACTCGTGTTATAAATCATCCATTTTAAATTGTTTGATTATTTGCTTTAAATTTTTTTCCATATATTATCAATTGAATTTTTTTATACTATCTATTTTATATACCATTTATTTTTAAGATGTTTTGTGTATAACTTGTTCTAAATTCCTTATTACACAATATTTATTTTTAAACTCATTTATATATTATTACTTTATATATTACCTATTTTCATTTTTATATATTATTTATTCCAAACTTATACATATATTACCTACTTTTATATATATATATAATTTATTTATTGATTTGTATATTGTTGATTTCAAATTTCTTTTTCCCTTATTATTCATTTTCAAATTCATTATTTTTAAATTTGTTTACATTTTATTTTGCCTTATATTTTTTTATACTATTTGTTTTAAATTCATCGGTCTTTGATTATTGATGCTAGTATTTAAATAATTTCCATTATGTGTTTTATAAATTGTTTATTTGTATTTTTCATATTGTCGTTTTTTATCAAAGTTTTTACGCATCATTTTAATATTGCGTCAATTTTCCCAAATTTTAAAAAAGAAAACTTTTAAAAATAAGGTAATATTCGGTACTTTGGAGCTTTGAGAAAATCGTGCCCTAACTTACTAGGTTTTGATTTTTTTGATCATAATAACTGAATATCCTTTTTAAACTTTAATGCATGAGACAAACTTAGTTTCGAGGGTTAAAATGTCATGTCCTAACTTATTGGATGTGACATCATATTACTTTAGGACAAGGAGGTCTTAACATCAAATTCGATTTATTTAGGTTTTTAAAGAGGATCGTATTTTAAAATCTTTTCAAATTTTCGACATTAGGACATTAATTAATCAATTAGGTACCAATTTTTGGGCGTTACGAGGGTGCTAGTCCTTCCTCGATCGTAACCGACTCCCGAGCCCATTTTTTCAAATTTTGTAGACCAAAATTATTATTTTAATAAATCAAAATGTTTTATTAAAATGATTAATCTCAAGATGACCCGATCACACCTCGAAAAAAGATTGGTGGCGGCTCCATTTTTGTTTTAAAAGTCGACCTCGTTTTTCAAAATAAAAATGGTTTCGACAACTCCACTAGGGACCATAAGAGAGTCAAGTTGTAAATTCATTAATTTTTGTCTTTTTTGTTGAAAGTTGAAATTTTGGTTTTTAACATATGATCATTTCATTGCATTTCATCTGTTTGAATAATAGTTTTCATCATGTTTTATATTTTAGATTTTTATATCTCCACACATTGCATTGTATGACCGTTGGTCACACCTTTTTAAGTAGGAGTGAGAAGCTACTTCTTCATGAGGTTTTCACCTCTGTGCAGGATAGTGGATCGCTTCCGGGATACATCCGTACCTATGTCTTCGTGAGATTTTCATCTCCGTGCAGCCATAGGGAAATGTATTCCCCTGAATTGAACTCGACCTATATGAGCCTATAATGGGTGAGGATCGAGGAATCTGCTGGTTCAGGTACCCTTTCCTTAGAACTGAAAAACATATAGAGAGCCTTAAGAACCTACCCTAGGTAAAGCCGCGCCAAACCCTAGTGGTCACCCAAATAGGTGTTCTATTTTGCTGGTTATTTCTTTTGTACTAACGTATTTTGTTTTGTTTTGTTTATAATTGCTTTGCATTTTCATCATAGAAAAGAGGTGTTGATTCAAATTTGATTGCTAAATAGAAAAGCTTGTTATGGAAAATGAATTTCTTGATAAATTAGAATATAATGCGACTGCCCGAATATGGTCTGATTAAACACAATGAGAGAAGGTTAGAATTTCGTGGAGGAACATACGACTATGCTTCGCTTCCTGAGGATTAAAACCGACAAAGATTATTCGAGAGTTGTCACATCTCAAAGAAACTAAAGAGCATCGCGGGGTGAGCAATGAGTCGTGGCTCAGATCAAACAAAAAGGAGATAGTAGAGACAGATTTTGCAAAATTTGTAAGATTTGATCCTAGCATCTAGATATGAAGAAAAAGATAGATATCTTCGCCTGGAATATGAGTGCAAAGTCGCATATGTAATCCGTTTTATGTAAAGAAATTTGTTTTCTAGAAAAGTTGTTCTAATGGAATTGAACTCAGAATTAATGCCTCTCTTTCTTTTTGCATTCATTCCATGCATCTGCATTACATTGGATCATATGCATTAGATTTTCACAAACGGACCCTAATTAGGTAAAATTATTTTAGTTAACCTGGGAACCGAAAAGTAGCCTATCGACTAAGCATCGTTACGGTACTCGCGCAAGAACAAAAGTAATGGACCAAAGATTGGAAAGGTTAGAACATATTCAAAGAGAAATGCAAGACCAGTTGCAAATGCAAATACAGGAGCAATTGACCAAAATTCAGCAAGATATGAGGGACCATATGTTAGAGTCCCAAAAGAATATGATGGATCAATTGACCCAATTGTTAACCGGGGGCTAGAAAAAAGAAAAAGCACTATGGTCAATTCTGGAGATGATAATGACGAACCTCCGGGTTTTACCCCGATAAATGCTCAGACACAACCCAAAGTGTACCCACGAGGACCATCTGTTATGATCAGGCCTCAACAATATCAGGTTGGTACCTCTGTACCAATAAACTACCCGATGCGCTCAGTTTCTAATCTGGGGAATAATCCAACTAACCTCGTTGTCCCTAATCTCAATGAGGTGGCAGAAATGCAAAAGGAAAGGGTAGATCTGCCGAAACAACTTAAGAACCGATGCAGATGGCTGGAAGAGAAATTTAAAGCAATGGAAAATGCTGACTACCATTGCGGGGTTAACGCTAAGGACCTGAGTCTGGTCCCAGATCTAGTACTCCCACTAAAGTTCAAAACTCCAGAGTTTGAAAAGTACAACGGGACTAGTTGTCCTGAAGCTCACATCACGATGTTCTATCGAAGGATGACAGGATATGTTAATAATGACCAGTTATTAATACATTGCTTCCAAGATAGTCTGATCGGGTCAGCAGCAAAATGGTATAACCAATTGAGCCTTGCTAAAATCAATCCATGAAAATACTTAGCACAAGCTTTTATGAAGCAATATAATCATGTAACAAACATGACACCAGACAAAATTACTTTACAGAATATGGAAAAGAAGCAATGTGAGAGCTTCAGGAAATATGCCCAAAGATGGAGAGAGGTAGTAACACAAGTCCAGCCACCACTTTTGGAGAAAGAAATGACGATGCTTTTCATCAATACTCTGAAAGCCCCGTTCATAAACCACATGTTGGGAAGCACTACCATGAGCTTTTCAGATATGGTAATGTCTGACAAGATAATCAAAAACGCGATCAGGAGTGGAAAGATAGACGTAGGAGAAAGTGCCAAAAGATCAACCCTGAAAAATAGGGAAAATGAAGTGAATAACCTGAGCACCAGGCATTCCAAATCAGTCACTGTAGGTCAGTCGAGGACTGTAACCACTAGTTATCAAGGCTCTTCAAGGCAGGAATCCAACTCGAGGCCAAATACAAAAAGGCTCCAGTTCACACCCATCCTGTTGACATATAAGGAGCTGTATTAGAATCTTTTTGATGTGTATGTGGTGTCTCCGTCCTACTCAGAACCCCTGCAACCTTCGTTCCAAAAATGGTATAATGAGAATCCCCAATGCGAGTACCACGTGGGAATAACGGGTCACTCAATCGAAAACTGCACTACGTTTAAAAAGTTAGTCGAAAGGTTCATTAAAGTGGGAATTGCGAAGTTTGACGTTTCATCAGAACGTAATCACTTTGACGAGGCAGTAAATACGATAATTGAAGGAGGAGGCAAGAAAGTTGCGACTCCTTGAAGAAGTCAAAAGCCCAGAGGGAATATTCGGAGAATCTGAACGTTAATAATGTATTCGAAGAGGGAACCGGGGAGTAAAGTTTCCAAGCCATTGCATACTTAGGAGTGTTTTGAACAATGAGACTGTGGAAGAGACCCCTATATTTTTAGAGATAATCTAGAGTAATATTCAAAATACACTTGTTTCTTTAAAGCCTAGAGGCAATAAGAATCCTTTTGTGAAATAGGCTTGTGTCCAAAATCTTTATTTCAATAAAATGCCTCTTTTTGAGCAAACATTCTTTCATTCTTTTCATTTATGGATTCTTTTGTTCTTTGGACTCTCTTTTAAATATTATTTTATTCTTCATTCATACAAATAATTTTCCTTAGATTTATTTATTCTTTGGAATCTGCCTTTGTACCTACAATAGGTCTTCAGATATCAATGACATGAGCGATGTTGCTACTGACTCAAAATCTCCTTTTGAGTAAGATATGTGTCTAGGGGGATCTCAGGAATTTGAATATGACTGAGATTGTAACCTATCTCTTGATTTGTTAAGGATGATAGAACAAGATGAAAAAACAGATCCTACCTTACAAAAGTCAGTGGATAGTGAGCCTAGGAGAAGAGAAAGAGATTGGAGCTTATCATACCATCGAAAAAAAGCGAAACGTCATTAAATTATTCCAATAATTCAAAGATGTTTTCGCACGATCATATCAAGATATGTCTAGCTTACTAAGACATGTGGATGCTGTTAAGGCTAAAAGGTTCATAAGTGTGTCAGAAGGACACATACTAATGGTTTTACGATAGCCAAGTTAATTACGAGGTTTCAATACTGCTAGTCTACCATAGAAGGGGATTACATCAGTTATGCTGTAAATACCAATTTAAGGAAGATAAAACCTATGTGCCTCCTCCATTTTTTCACAATTTTTCCATATGTGGGGCATGGATGTGATGGGGCCAATTTCGTCAAAAGCTTTTAGTCAATATCGGTTCATCTTTGTGGTCTTCAATTACTTCACTAAGAGGGTGGAAATAGCTTCATTTGCCAATGTTACAAGGTCGAATTTATTAAATTCCAAATTAAAAAAAGAGAGATCAAGCACCGATAAAGAATGCCAAAAAGGAAAATGTCAAAAGTTTGTAGTCAGTTCAAAGATCAGACGCCATAGGTAGCCAAAAAAGAAAATATAAAACAAAGATCGTGAGAAAGATGACCGAGACTTGTAAAGATTGGTATAAAGAAGTTACCATTTACCCTCTATGCTCATCAAACGTCGGCCAGAACCTTTGCCGGGGCAACACCTGGCCCATTGGTTTATGGAATGTTGAACCCAATCAAAGAAAAAAGGGTTAAAAGCTATCTGTCACAATCAAATGATGTGAGCTTAAGACAAAGAGGTTCGTCCTAGATAATTCCACGAGGGGGACCTGATGTTGAAAAAGATAATTCTTATACAAAAGGATTTTAAAGGAAAGTGAATGCTAAATTAGGAAGGACCTTATGTTGTAAAGAATGCCTGTTCTGGAGGAGCATTGATATTGACCGAGATGGATGCCAAAGACTTACCCAATCCCGTGAATTTAGATTCAGATTCAGTCAAGAAGTATTTTACCTAAATTGGGAGAGGCCAAGGTGAAAACCCGCAAAGGGTTCCTTGAGAAAAAAATAAAAAAATAAAAGAAAGAAGAAAGAAAAAGAGGAGAGGCCAAGGCGAAAACCCGCAAAGGGCGCTTTGAGACCAAAGGGGTTTTGAGTTAAAAACCCGATAAGGGCTACTCAAATTTTGATCAAAAGTGGGGCATTTGGTAGTTTTGCTATGCCTGAATTAACGATGAGGAAGTATGCTACATCTTAGGGAATTGACAATGTAATGCAGATCCCCTAATCACATATTAAGCTCAAAATGGTCCTCAAGAAGTTCGTACAGAGAAGTTCAGGCTGCGATATCTAGGGCACCTAGTTTTCCATTTTACCCATTTTTGAATTTGCTATCTTTGATTACCTTATTCTTTTCAAGATACACCCCAATCAATTTCTTTTTATTGCATTGGCTATCTTTGATTAACTTAATTGTTTCGAGCTATGCTCCTAATTAATTTCCTTCTTGTCCATTGTTATGATCTTTTTCAAGTATTTTATATTGAAATAACGATTAATGGACTAATAATACTTTCATAAAAGGAGTTTCGCATATTACTCTAGAAGCTTTTAAATAATACGAGAATCTGAAATAGGACTATTGTTTAGAACTCACCAAACCTAAGGGTTGGAAATATTGAAAGATAATTATCTCTTCAGATTTTTTTGGTTGAACAAAAAGACAAGACATTTCGTTGGTGATACCATCTCGACAAATAACGAGCAATGCCAACCCAAGTGTAAAAGGGGATCATTCTCGAGAAAAGAAAAATGATACTCTACATTCATGCAAATTTTAGGTTTATAAATCTGGTCATTACACCCAGGGAATGGTGTAACAGATCAAATTGATTGAAGATGATACAAATTCTATACCTCTGAGTGGCAGCAGGATGGATGGAAGAAACCAAATGTTATTCCCTTGAAGTTACAGTGGGAGGTACAAACTTTATGTCCCAGATGGTACAGTGGAAAGGACTTTGAAATTACAACAAGGCAAGCTTGCTGAGCAGAATGTGATTGTTTCTTCGAGTTTTTTGTTGGAAAATACCAGCCAAACAAGACAACTCTATAACACATCAGTGATGAAATCTTAACGAACAATGAGTAATGACAATCCAAACATTAAAAAAGGGGATCATCCTCATTCTGCATTCATTCATAGCATCTAGTTAGTAAATTTTAACTCATTCCGATCATAACATCCTAATCACTAGGTATAATTAGGTTCATAAAATGGATTCTACAGGTCATGTTCCCTGGAGAATAGATCGGTGAAACCACAAATCCTATACCACTGAAGTTGCAGTGGAATATATTGAAGAAGATGGTGAATCTTATCTCCATGAAGTTGCAGTGGAGCAGATTAAAGCCAATAATCCTATCTCCCTGAAGTTACAATGGAGCAGATTAAAGCTAATAATCCTATCTCCCTGAAGTTGCAGTGGAGCGGATTAAAGTTACAAGTCTTATCTACCTGAAGTTACAATGGAGCAGACTGAAGATGACAAATCTTATCTCCCTGAAGTTGAAGTGGAGCAGATTAAAGCCAGTAATTCTATCTCCCTGAAGTTGTAGTGGAGCGGATTAAAGTTACAAATCCTATCTCCCTGAAGTTGCAATCGAGCGAATTAAAGTTACAAGTCTTATCTCCCTAAAGTTGCAGTGAAGCAAACAAAAGATGGCAAATCTTAACTCCCTAAAGTTGTAATGGAGCAGATTAAAGCCAATAATCCTATCTCTCTAAAGTTGCAGTGGAGCGGATTAAATTTACAAATCCTATCTCCTTGAAGTTGCAGTGGAGCGATTAAAGTTACAAGTCTTATTGCAGAAAGCAAGTCTTATCCCCCTAAAGTTGTAGTAGGGCAGACTGAAGATGGCAAATCTTATCTCCCTGAAGTTGCAGCGGAGTAGATTAAAGCTAATAATCCTATCTCTTTGAAGTTACAGTGGAGCGAACTGAAGAGACCAGTCTTATCTCCCTGAAGTTCCAGTGGAGCAAACTGAAGATAGCGAATCTCATTTTCCTGAAGCTGTAGCGGAATAGATTAAAGCTATAAATCACAGATCTTTTCTCTTTGAAGTTGCAGTAGAGTAGATCATGGAAAATCTTATCTCCCTGAAGTTGCAGTGGAGCAGATTAAAGCCAATAATCCTATCTCCCTGAAGTTGCAGTAGAGCAGATTGAAGTGAAGTCTTATCTCCCTGAAGTTGCTGTGGAGTAGACTGAAGATAGTAAATCTCGTTTCCCTAAAGATTGTAGTGGAATAGATCAAAGACAGTGAATCTTATCTTCCCAAGGTAGTAGGGAAGCAGATTTAAGCCACCAGACCTATCTCCCTGAGCAGTAATAGAGTAGGTTGAAGATTGTAGATCCTGTCTCCCTAAGCAATAGTGGAGCAGATCGAAGACGGCAAATCTTATCTTCCCGAGATAGTAGGAAGCATATTTAAGCTATCATTCCTATCTCCCTGAGCAGTAGTGGAGTAGATTAAAGATTGTATATCTTGTCTCTCTAAGTAGTAGTGGAGCAAATCAAAGATGGCAAGTCTTATCTTCTCGAGGTAGTAGGGAAGCAGATTTAAGCCACCAGCCTTATCTCCCTAAAGTTGCAGTGGAGTAGGTTGAAATTACAAATTCCTACCTCCTTGAAGTTCCAGCGGAGAAGATCGAAGCTAGAAATCTCTTCTCCCAGAAATCACATTGGAGTAGATAGAAGCATTAATTCTTATACCCCTGAAGATGCAGTGGGATGGAATGAGACTACCTGAAGAAGACGAGCATTCAAAGAAGTTAGAACCCGGCAAGACCGAGTAAGATTGGGCTTTTTATAGTCTTTGCTCCATTCTCGTTGCACGACAATGAGCAAATAGGGGAAGCTGTAATAGGCCAATTTAGCCTGGGATCACAAAAAAAAATAAACCCAAAATAATAAAACAAAGTCCAAGTCCAGTCCAAAATTATATCATTTGGCCCGATCGGAATGACCCATTACTTGAAAAGGTTGAAGGCCCATCTACAAGCTTGACGCATATGGAAACATAATTTTCAAGGATATGCAATCTTAGATATGATATGCAATCTTAGAAGATATGATTTTGTAATCTTAGAGATTTAATTTGTAGATACCCTTTAATCTTAGTCGTTGATGTAATTGATCTATACCATTGGAGTTGGGGAGGCTCAACTATAAATAGAGGCCTCTCCCTTCATTGAAAGACTTGAGTTTGGAGCAATAATAATTCTTAAGAGCATTTACTCAAATTTCTCCCTCTCTTGCGTTCTTATTTTCTGTGGCTTGTTCTTATTTTGTTCTTTGTTCATCTTCGTTTCTTTTTAAGTTGCTTTCATTTGAGTTGGATTTTGGTGGAGGAATTTCGTTGAATCTTCATATTGTGAGAGTTAGGTTGACTTAAGCATTTTTTTAACCTTTTTTATTTATCCATTTAATTGTTTAATCATTAATTATTCTTTTACTTTTATTCGTTTATTTATCCATCAACTTTCTTATTTACATATTATTCATTCATTTAACCATTCTCATCATTCTTTTATTTTCTTCCATTAATTATATACTTTATTTGTTTTTAATATTACGTCACACATGTTCATTTTTTAAAAACTCGTGTTATAAATCATCCATTTTAAATTGTTTGATTATTTGCTTTAAATTTTTTTCTATATATTATCAATTGCAAATTTTTTATACTATCTATTTTATATACCATTTATTTTTAAGATGTTTTGCGTATAACTTGTTTTAAATTCCTTATTACACAATATTTCTTTTTAAACTCATTTATATATTATTACTTTATATATTACCTATTTTAATTTTTTATATATTATTTATTCCAAACTTGTACATATATTACCTACTTTTTTATATATAATTTATTTATTGATTTGTATATTGTTGATTTCAAATTTCTTTTTCCCTTATTATTCATTTTCAAATTCATTATTTTTAAATTTGTTTACATTTTATTTTTCATTATCTTTTTTTTTATTTTATACTCTTTGTTTTAAATTCATTGGTCTTTGATTATTAAGGCTAGTATTTAAATAATTGCCATTATGTGTTTTATAAATTGTTTATTTTTATTTTCATATTGCCTTATTTTATCAAAGTTTTTACACATTGTTCTAATATTGCGTCAATTTTCCCAAATTTTAAAAAAGAGAACTTTTAAAAATAAGGCAATATTCGATACTTTGGAGCTTTGAGAAAATCGTGCCCTAACTTACTGGGTTTTGATTTTTTTTATCCAAATAACCGAATATCCTATTTAAACTTTAATGCATGAGACAAGCTTAGTTTCGAGGGTTAAAATGTCGTATCCTAACTTATTGGATGTGACATCTTATTACTTCGGGACAATGAGCTCTTAACATCAAATTTGATTTATTCAGGTTTTTAAATAGGATCGTATTTTAAAATCTTTTAAAATTTTCGACATTAGGACGTTAATTAATCAATTAGGTACCAATTTTTGGGCGTTACGAGGGTGCTAATCCTTCCTGTGCGTAACCGACTCCCAAGCCCGTTTTCTCGAATTTTGTAGACCAAAATCATTATTTTAATAAATCAAAATGTTTTATTAAAATGATTAATCTCAAGATGACCCAATCACACCTCGAAAAAAGATTGGTGGAGGCTCCATTTTCGTTTTAAAAGTCGACCCCTTTTTTCAAAATAAAAATGGTTTCGACAAATCAAATCAGTAAATATTAAATAGGGATATTTATGGAGTTATTATATTGATAAATTAAGATTTAGTAAAAAATGTGGTTAATTAAGGCTCAAAGACTATAGCGTAAAAGTTTAATAGCTATAAATTTTTAATGGCATAATTGCAAAAAATACCCTCAATGTTTAGGGGTTTCTGGTTTTGTGCCCTTGATCCTTTTTTTATTGAGGCCCTCAACGTATCGATTTTTCCACAAGTCAGCGCAATTTTAACGAGAAACATCAGTTGAGTGTTAGTCAAGTGCCGATCAACAAAGTAGCGTATGTGGCATGCCACATAAGCACGATGTCATAGATGAAGTCATCTATTTAACAAAATTTTTTTTTTCATTTTGTTTCCATCTTCTTTCTTCTTCTCCCTTTCTCTCTTCCGTTCTATTCTTTTTTTTTTCTTTTCACGTTGTTACCACCACTATTGCAGTTAGCATTACCATTCCTTGAGATATTGTTATTGTTGTTTTGTAAAACAAATATTGTTAGTGTGAAACCTACCATTGAGTCCATTGTTAACAAGGGAGTGAGGTACAAACACTTCATCCATGGGGTTAAGTTTAGAGAACAATTCTTGTAACTCTCTCATATCTCTTTTGAAATTATCCCCAAGCTCGTCTTTACCAACACCACCGTTGGTTCCATCGATCTTCTTGTACAATCCTTGATCATTGTTGTGTAAGCTCAAATCAGTTGTTGACCGAAGCTTTGACTGATCTTAGTCGTTTGACGTCACTATTACAGCTGTCGTGTCTTGATTCGAAGCATTCTCAATAACAGCCATGGCCTAATGATTAGATTAGATGATCCCTATTATTTAAATAAAAAAACTCCCTTTTTTAGCAACTGATCAACAACAAAAATAAAAACCTAGAATTTATAAACCCAAATAGAGAAATTAAAGAAAAAGATAGAGTTTTGAAATGTTGGGTATAATTTATATAGGAATCTATTTTTAAAAAAAAGCTAAAGCTACAATAATCTCCATTGATGAAAAAAAAAACCTAAAAACCCACCTCAAAATCACCACGAAGAACAGAAAATTAAAATGAATTAATAACAAAACAAAATAGAGTATGATAGCCAAGAGAAGGAATTTTTTTCCTATTTCTGATAGTTTCTATAATTTTTTCCTTTCTTTTTTTGTTTCTACCATTGTTCCACAGTGATTATCTAAGAAAATAAAACAAACTCATCAAAAGGTAATGGCTTCCATAAAGGAGAGTTGATGATGTCATCTATGACATAGAATAGAGGGAAAGAGAAAAAGAGAGAAGAAACAAGATGGAAAAAAATGAAAAAAAAGAATTTTGTTAAATAGATGACGTTGTCTATGACATCGTGCTTATATGGCATGCCACATAGGCTACTTTGTTGACCAGTGCTTGACTAACGGTCAACTGACATTTCCCGTTAAAATTGGGCTAATTTATGGAAAAATGGTTACGTTGAGGGCCTCAAAAAAAAAGATCAAGGGCACAAAACCAAAAAACCCTAAATGTTGAGGATATTTTTTGTAATTATACCATTTTTAATTAGAAAAAGGCCTGGGGACTTAAATAACAATTATCTAAAGAACCAAAATGATAAATAAACCAATTTGGAATAGTGAAAAGTGGATGATGATGAAAGATGTCATTAAACTTAATTAATTAGTAATTAAGTAAAATAAATTATAATTAAACTAATTAACTATGATTAATTAACAATTAACCTATATATAAAAGAAAAGTTAGCGGATGAAAACTTTGTCTCCTTTCTTCATCACTGTCCACCATTTTTGAAGGCTAAGAAAACCTTAGAAATTTTTTCATTTCTATCGGCTAAATATTCAAGTCCCTAGCAATTTTTCTTTGATTTTTAAGGAAATTGAACCATGTGCGCTTGATTTAGCTAGTCCATGAATCAATTTGTTAAATTGTTAAAGTTTTTGAAAGTTCTCGTTGTTGAGAATTGAATGATTTAGGTGTGAAATTGATAGAAATTAAGCTTAGTTTAAGAATGACTAAATTGTAAAGATTAATTGTTAGTTTCATACATTAGGGACCAAATTGAATAAAATGCAAAATTTCCATGAAATTTCGATAAGAATAGGGAGTGGAAGGTTCCTAATGAATATATGTGAAATCAAATTTTAACCTGAAGCTTTAGATTGAAAGTTATGCTTGTCCTGGTTTTAGGGACTCAATTGAATAAATTATAAAATATGAATAAATTGGCTGTAAATGGATGGTGATATTGAATATAATTGATTGTGAATATAATGATACATGTGAATATGTGATATGATGATAAAATGTAAAGTTGCATGAATTGCTATGAAATATAATGTGTTATGGATTAAATTTTATCATCACAAATGGATTGTGATAGTGAATATAATTGAGAAAAAAGATACATGTATTAAATTGTAAATGAATTGAATATTGGTACCTTATTAGTTGTTTGGGTTGTGTCGAATATAGTTCGAATGCCATAGGATTGGTTTGTGTACAAGATTATACGCTTATACGCCAAGATGCACTTCGTGTTCCAAATATGTGCTTCGTGTACCTGGATACAGTCCTTGTACCAGTATGTACTTTTTGCGCTAGTATGCATTTTGTATTCCAGTATGCACATTATGTGTCAGTTACCCTACTTCGATTTATCTAATGATGCACTTAGGTGCCAGTTTGGTGTGTTGTTTGGAAATTCGAGTATCCCTCCGAGTTCGAATTAGGTTAATAGGGGTTGCAAAGTGTACAAGTGGTAAATGATATGAAGGCATTATCAATTGATGCTATCGAAATGAATTATGTATATATGTGATTAGGATACTAAAATTATATCTCTGATTGAGTAAAACAAATGGAAACGAACCCTAGGGGACAAAACAAATGGAAACGAACCCTAGGGGACAAAACAAATGCGAATGAGTCGATAAAGTCCACAAATAAGTTGAACAGTATGGAATCAACGTAAAAGAGGTTATTTCCATGGATCATGAATAATAGTTTGAATAGCATATGGTAAATTTATATAATTGTATGTTTGATTCTTGATATGTATTGAATTATTGGTAAAAGGCAAACAAGTTGGTGTAACATCCTGTTAAGCGAAGTCCTAACTATTTAAGTGTTGTTTATAAAAGTAAGGCTTAAGGGTAAGTTTCAAGTGGTCAACGTTAGGACTCGGTTAAGTGTAAGGACTTTCTGAGCGCGCCAGTGATGCCCTGGTCTGGCGGATTCTGAATGAAAGGAAAGGAAACCATGGTGGACTCTGGAAAGTACAATTTATAGGATATTCTGAAAGAACAAAAATTATGGCTAACTCTAAAGAAAGGTAAGTATGAGGAATCAAACAGTACTGGTAAGAATATATATAAATATGGCGCATAGTATAAAGAAGTACTATTGGCGAGGTAATGTTCACCCAAAAAGCTCTTTTTGGTGTATAGAACGGGCAGACTACAACATGAAGATAAGTAAATAATGACTCCCCATTGGATTACGATGATAAGTGAAATAGAAGTGGTAAGTACGAAAGGAATGGTTATAAGGTGTAACACCCCGTACCCGGCCTAGACGACAAGACTAAGTCTGGAGAGTCACACCAAATATTTCTCAAAACATAATTCTTAAAACTTGGTTTCAAAGTCTTCCAAATCAAAAGAAATTTAACAAACATAACATTCACTCTGGAAATTATCATTTAGAAAGTCAAATATCTGGAACCTACTGAAATTAAACTAATAATGATAATAGTTGATAAAAAAGTGTGATCGAGCTTCCAATCCGCCGACGTGATCAAGTCTGTGGGTTACATGTAATTCAATCAACAGAAAAAATGAATTAATAACTCAATAAGGAAACAATTATATATTCAAACAGAGTTAAAGTTAAACCAATAAGGTCCTAAATTCATATTCGAAATCAAATACAAAAGATAATTTTTTTAATTTAACAGATCAGAACTGATCAGTCAAATGACAAGTCAGCTCATTCCCAAACATAAAACAGATCAAAACAGACGAAATTTCCTACGCTCATCAGCTATACACCATCTCCGACCAACCCAACACACGAAATTTAGTATTTAATACTCATCCATCCTTACACACCATATAGTGTCGGTATGACACGTTTCGATAACTGCAGACTAGCTGCCAGATCAGGTTATGGATATCGATGGCTTAGCCACTGATTCAGAACAAAACACTTCCTCCTTTACACAATTCCCACCCAATGCAGATGCACATTCCAGAAGATAGTTAATAAGGATGCTTATACGGCCATTCAGATACAGTTTATATTCATATAGAATATATCAAAATTACTAATGATTGTTACATTCAACACGCATACAGATATTCAGTACTCATTCTCATATCACAAAATAACAATTTATACAATCTATTTCAATTCATATGGACCCTACGGAAGGACAGTATTCATTTCAAACGACGTACACAGCTTGAGACCTAAAACGAACATTCAATAACCAATCAAACAACTAAAACGGAAAAAATTGAACAATTACAAAACCAATTATGTCAAAACTTTGACGCAAACTTCCCTTAAAACCAACGCTTACCGATAACTAGACAGAACTATCTCGAAACAGCACGAGGAGGATCACTTCCCTTGGTATTCTTGCCTAAAGAAAAAAGATCAATGATCACTTAACAGAGACTTCAAGTGAAACAAATGTAGAAACCCCATTTCTACACATAAACAAAAAATTAATAGAAACTTCATGGAGCCGTAAGAATTCACGACAACATTTACACAGAGATCTTCCAATGACACAATGAACACTTAAACCCTCAATTAGTTTCGATAGCCACTTCACTAACCCAAAAAAATAAATAGAAAGAAGAAACAAAAAATAAAAAAAAAAGAAAGGAATACGTTAACTTTTTATTTTAACCACTAATCAGACTTCTAGCATTTAGCAAAATATTTGTAACGCATACACTGAGACTTGAACATAGGACCAGAGAATATAGAAGCTTAACCATTGAACCACTAGGCTCATCATTGACACAAGTTCACACAGAATTATAATTAAGTCAATGGCTCAAGAGTAGCGGTTAATTTAAAATAAAGTAGCAAAACTTCTTAAAAGCATTACTCGAACCCCTAACCTCAAACACATACATAGAGCACATAGCCACAGATACATAGACTTAATTACGATAGAATTCAATGGTTAGACATTCAAATTATAAGGCGTTACATAAGGTATGAGTCCATACTAGTGATATAGTACATCCAACGACCAATATGGTCCCATGTTAGCCAATGTATAAGGGGCTAGTTAGGAATTTATCGAATGCAAAATAGAAGGGTTAAAAGGCTAAGGGAGTAATTAGATAAGTTTCTTAGAAGTGGCAGATTTAGGATAAGACAACTTAGTATTGATGTGATGTTTACCAAGTTCCCATAAGGACTTGAGTTAAGTTAAAAGGACACTCGGGTTATGTTTAGGGAGAGTTATCTTCTTTCTTAAGAACTAGGGCTAAAAGAAGTTGGAAACATCTTTATAAGATGAATCAAAAACCCTGATTTTTGTTAGTAATTTTCCCTCCCATCAAGGTACGTTTCATGACTTTACTTGACAAAGGAACATAGATTTGTAAGTATGCTTAGAAAAGTAGGGCTTAGTGATACGTTAGGGTTTAAAGTGATGATAAAGGTTACCCGAATGTGTTCTAACAAAGTGTATTTGTTTACCAAGGCAGATGAGGTTGTAACATCTAGATGAATGATGGATTTGGAGCTCAAACTATCGATTCCACAAGGAAAGGCTAGATCTAAAGTTTAAATTGCCTCTGCAGTTATTAGGTGAGTCCCTAAACTGAATTTTGCATGCATAATATGCCTTATAGAAACTTCTATGCAAAGTAACCAAATCGTGAAATAGAACCAGTAAAATATTATCTGATGATTCTGATGAGGAACATAAAGATTTATGGACTTGCATGTATGGATAACATGAAGTTTCATGGTCAAAGTATGAAACATGAATTTTAAGGTTAAATGATGCTTGTGTCTAGATAATGGAAATGTGTTAATGTGTTTAAAAGGACTAGATGTGTCTGTTACGAGTAGGTCAAGATATGATGAGTTCATGAAAGATGGATCTAAGAATAAAAAGTTTGTGCTTGTGTCTGGAGATGTCAAAAGGGTCCGTTGGGACTAAAAACACGAATCTTTGAAAGAACAAATCCATGGCCATGGAGCTGAATAAAATCATATTGTGTAAGACCATAATTGGTGAGTTATGTATCATATGAGAAGAATGTCATATCGTGTAAGACCATAACTAGTAGGTTATAGTATCATGTGGAAAAAAAATCATTTCATGTAAGACTGTAACTAGTAGGTTATAGAATCATATGGAAAATTTTAAGGAAGATTATTCCCTAAGCTGGTTCTCCATGCGTCCCAAGACGATGAGGGACAAACCTCATTAAGTGTGAGTCTAGGTAAACCCCTATCGCCTAAATCACCAAGAGAAGAATGCCTTTGTAGCAATCTCTATTTCAGGGCACCTTTGTGGAAAAACTCTACAAAGGTAAGCCTTTGTGGCAAACCTGTTCAAGTACAACCCTTGTGGTAAAACTCTAGAAAGGTAAGCATTTGTGGCAAACCTATTAAAAGGTAGCCTTTGTGGCAAACCTCTCAAAGAATGACTTTGTGGCAGATATCTGAAAGGAAAATCCTTTGTGGCAATCTCTGTCAAAGGAAAGCCTATGTGCTGAACTCTAAACAAGAAAGCCTTTGTGGCAATCTCCATAAAGGAAGCCTTCATGGCTATATCGCCTTCATGGTGCAACCTAAGGATAGGATGCTTTGGTGGCAACTCTATAAAGGAAAGCCCTTGTGGCGATTACAAAGAAAGCCATTGCGACTATTTAAATAAGGGAATGCCCTCACAACAAAATTCTGAATGAATAGAGTGTAAGAAATTAAAAAAGAATGGCATGAATGGTCCTTTGAAGGCAAAGTAAATATATGACTCTGAAGGTATGGTAAGTGTAAGAGATAACGCATGGGATAACTAGAAAGAATTAAGTATCCAATGAACTCTAAAAGAAAGGCATTGTATGTAAATGTATTGGCAGAATAGGTGGAAAATCTGGGATATGTGTTATAAGCATGTATAGGTAGTACCCTGAAGTAAGGAAGATCTGATCGAACTCTATGTGAAGTAATGGGCATAGTCTACCTCGCCCAAAGGTAGTGTTAAAATCATGACGTATGAATTAAGATTTTAAGTCTACTAATAAGGGAAAACAAAATGGTTGGGGACTATGTAAAGATAAGATTTTAATAAGGGATAGAAAAAGTGATGGGGTTGTAAGTATAATACACTCAAAGGAAAGAAACAATCATTTGTGTTTGGATCTCAAATCTGGAGCCTAGTAGAGAGAAAGCTTAATGAATATGAAAGGAAGATAAGTCTTTAAAGACACTGAGAGGAAGATAAAGGTCTAAAATAGAAAAGAGTAATTTCAGTCTATTAAAGGGAATCTTAGTGAAGTAACCACTAGAAGAAATAATGATAAGTCAAAAGACACTTGAAGGACATGTGAAGCATCTATCACTCTTTGATATAATGAATTAGGTATTTAAGTTTTAACTCACCAAGTTTTTATGAACTTACGAAGGTTATTTCATGTTTCAGGTTGCAAAGAAGTATACGCTAGGAGGGACGACGCCTGGGCTACGCTAAAAGGAAGCGACTTGATAGGCTATTATGCATACAGAGGAAGTTAAGTTGCATGTTCAAGTTAGAGCATAAGTTTATTAAGTAGTATTTCAATATGTGAATGTAAGCCGAGAGATAAAATAGAAATCAATTAAAATTTTATTATCATGAATTGTAAATGTAATCATACAATATACACCCATAAGAGACTCTGTCACATTCATAGATAGAAATTTTACAAAAGCATAAAGCTTAAGTTACATCTGTTATAGGACGTAACACTCAATATTCAAATCTGATTCATTAGGTCGGGTGGAGGGGGTTATAGTTAAAATTGGTCATTTATGTGTATTGTTGGATAGTTTGGTTGTTGATGTCTTAGCATGCTTACACATAGATTGATGATGAAAAATGGTTGACATCTTGGAAAATGGTTTAGTTAGATATTAAGTGCACATATATTCATGTTTTACCTTGAAACATATTGTTAGTGCTTGTGCAAATATATCTTGAATCATAAATGTACCACTGAGCCCTATTTCTCAACATACGATTTATTTTCTCCGTGCACAGGTTTAGGTTATCCTCGGGAATTCGTGAAGTAGTCCCAGCATCAAAGAACGATTCTCCAACTCAGCAAAGATTGTAAAGTCCTAAGTGGACTCAAGCAACACAACAAGAGTATGACACGCTACTTAAAAATGATACATGGTATTTAGTTTCATTACCTGCATATTGTTAAATGGATATTCAAGGTCAAACACTATGCAAATGACATTGTATGGTCTCAAACATGCTCTTAGAGCTTGGTTTGACAAACTCAATAAGTTTATACCATTTTAAGGGTTTGTTTTGTCTAAAGCCAACATTTTTTTATTTGTGAAAATTACTTTGACATGTACTATCTTTCTTTATAAGATTTAGGATTGTTGAATTTTTTTTAGGCATTGAATTTCAATACACCAAGGTTGGTCCATTTTTAAACCAAATGAAATATGTTCTAGAAATTTTTCTGAGGTGCCATATGATTAATGTCGATGGTTCTCCAACACCCATAGTCAGTTCTTTAAATTGGTCAACAAGTATTGGTAGTCCTCTCTCGACTGAAGATGAGTAACTTTATTGTAGTATAGCTGGTGAAATCTAGTACATTGTTATCATTAGGCCTAAGATTGCATTCTCAGTCAATAAAATTTGTTAGTTTATTCAACGTCCCTTGGATTTGCATTTTAAGGTTGTTAAGTGTATTTTGTGCTATCTCAAGGACACTCTTAACTTTGGTTTCTTGTTTAAACTAACTTCTTATCTTTTATTTATGGGGTTCGCTGATGCGTATTGGATATATGATCTTGTTGATTTTCTTTCAACCACTAGGTATTAGGCTTGTTTTTTGGAGGAAATCTAGTGTCATGGTGTACTAAAAGGAGCAAGTTGTCTCCAAGTCAACTGTCGAGGTCAAATATTAGAGTATCGCTTATGCTATTGCTGACATTGTTTACTTCCAAATGTGAGAACGTTTAGAGTTAAAATCATGCAAATAAATATATAAATATTAAGCGCGACATGTACAAGTGAACATGTCAAATTGTAATATAAGTTTGTGTTACAATGGAAAATCGGTAATTATTCCAAGGATCGTACCCAATGGATTGCAGGTTGGAGAAATTTATTATTAAATTAATTACAGAAAATAAGTACTAATCTAATTGAGTCACGAATTAGTATGAATCAAAATTAAAAGATTAATTAAACTAATTAAATTAATTACCCTAAATTCACCTAATGGAATTTCCTATTCCTAGTGTCAACAATACTAGCTCTCAGCCTCTAATCGGTTAAATCCCTAATTATCAATTAAGTCACTAATTACCCGTAATTGAGTTGTTTACCCTTTTTAGCTAAGAATACCCTCTCAATCTTATCTTCAGTAAGGATTACCACCTAAATCACCCTCTCGGTCTCTTCCTAAGCATATGAATACCCTTTCGGTCTCACCACTTGGCATAAGCTATACTCGATAGGATACCCTCTTGGTCTCACTTGTCTCGATATTCTATTAGTCGAGTTGCTCCCTAATATACTAAGTACTCTTGAATAAACACTCAATTTTAGATAAAAAAAATTACTTAATTAATAAACCATATCCATAACGAAACATGCAAGATATAATATAAGCACAATACTTTATTCCAATAGTCATACAAACATTACTTGATCAGGTTAACAAAAGATAAATAACGGAATAAAAGAGTAAAGAAAAAGAGAATGCTCATTGATAAAAAATTGAAGCGCGATTCCGGAACAATCTCTACTCGCAATCGTCTTCACATCAAAATAGAAAAGTTTCGATTAAGCGATCATAAAAATAAAGCTAAAGTAAAATAAATCTGTCTGCCAAACTAGGTCTAACGCCCAACAAAGTCTAACCCCCGTCTCAAGAGACTATAAGGTGACTTATATAGGCTAATGTTGCTTGGTGCCCACACAACCTTTGATACACTTTAATTCTACTTAACACAATATACTATTTAATACTAGAAAATGCGTAAAAATACTTATTTTGAAATAAACTAGATCCAAGCTAACAAAATTGAATATGCAATAAATAAATATAAATGAATAGAAAAAAGCTCGTTAAGTGCCGAAAAGAGTCTAATTTTCCACAATGAATTGTGGCAGTTCAAACTCCCTCACACTTAAGTCCTTGTTTTCCCTCAAGAAATAAAACAAAAACACACAAAAATAAGAAAATAAAATCACTAAATGGTGCTTGAGCATGTTTCATACACGAGATTGGTTTGGAACATTATGAACAAGACAATGTGACAAAACATGTAACTCTAGCACTATATATAATTGACTCTCTATTTTCAATATCAAACATGTTAGTTCACTATGTTACAAAGTAAACAAACTCAAAAATGTTAAGCATATTATCCCATCTAAACAAGCACACAAATATACATTTATGTTCGAATAATATAAGTGGTCAGAAATGTCAATATTTAGTTTAATTTTGCAACCATGAGTCGTATCACTTATGTCACATAGGACTTTTCATCTTGTAACGTTCTACGACTTAGGTTGGTTCGAAATTGAAGAATTGACTCTACAAAATGGTTTAAGCACAAAAATAGATTGGCACATTATATTTACCCCAATTATATCACTTAGCTCACCACCTTATATCCACTTCACTCGCCTTCCTTTTCTCTCCATTTCCTAAGGTATAGTATAGTATTTTTTAGTACAACCATCTTAGCTAGTTTTTTGTGCAAAAATGAGTATTTTTCTTTCTTTTTTTTCTTTTTTTATTTTTCTACTCACTTTGCTTTTATTCGTTCGAGATTTTCTCACTTGGCTTTTAACCTTCACAAAGTTTTTCTTCACTTTATTTTTTTTCCATTAAAACACAACTTTGCAAGAGTCTTATACTCAATATACTATACTATCACTTAGTTTTCACTCTCAATTATTTTCATTTTGAAACCTCCGCGATGTATCTACCTAACCATCAATATTAATGGTCTGATGTCTAAGTTTATTTTGGGACCACAAAGAAAAATGATCAATAGGTTATGCATTAGGTTCATGGTTGCATTCAAGATTCATCAAGAAAATGGAATTAGGCTCAAAATTAGGTACTAGGGAATTTACACATAGTCAGACTTTTGGAACCAGTGGTGACCAACGAATCCCTTAGGACATCCCTAAGTGCCTCAGTTCATGGAATTAATTAACTAAATCTTAACAATCTAAAAACTTATAATTCAAACAAACATATATGTTTTTCATGCACTTATTTGCCATTTGGTACACTTAACATGCTTTTACTTATTTCCAATGTAACAAAGTGAACTAATTAGTCTAATATTAAACAACCTAAAATCGATTACTATCGAATTAAATTTACAATTTAAACACAAAACCCTATTTACATGCTCTTAACCAATCACTTGTATATTGTTACAAGCTCGCGTACAAACAAGCACACAAAATTAAAATTAGCTACTAAAACAATTAAAAACAAGTAACAAAATTTTAAAATTTTTGAAAAAAATTGAAAAATTCTATGTTACCCCCCACACTTTATTTGGCACATTTTCCCTAATGTGCACCAAAAATAAATAAAGAACGAAATTACCCATTTTGGCTTGATAGTTCCACGAACAATGCTGGGTAGTCTCGTCCTCCCCGGTTTAGCTCTAAAAAATTTTGATTCGTCCAAAATATGGGGTTCCTACACAAAAAAAAACATAATTTTTTAAATATTAAATAAAATAAACAAACTAAAAATTAAATCATATGTACTTCCCCCACACTATAGAACATACATCACCCTCGATGTAGAAGAAGTAAAGTGCAAACAAGAAAACTTCCCTGAAAAGGCAGAATTCTCTTTGTTGTATTGACATCGAGATTTGTGTGCTCCAAGCGAATGAAAAAGTACCTACAAGAAAAAAAACAAAATAAATATGAAATCCAAAAAAAATATAAACTTAAACAAAATAAATAAATAAAAACTAAAGTTGAAGAGTTTGTGGGGGAGTAGAGAACGACGGAAACGAAAAATGAAAACATCGCTCGAAGTGGCTAGACGACGTTAGAAAATTGTAGAATATGGATATCATGTCACAACCCTTCTGTCGCAACATGAAGCCCTAAGTTTCTAGATTTTTTTTATTCGAAATAGCATGTCGCAACTAGGGGTGAGCATTCGATCGAATCGAATAGAATCGAAAATTTTCGAGTTAATCGAGTTTTCGAATCTCATTTTATCATCCTAACTTTATTTTAAGTTTTCTCGAACCGTGTCGAGTGAGATGGAATTCGAATCGAATCGAATCGAATCAAATATATTTGTTCGAGTTAAATTTAAAAAAATAATTTTGGGTCATTGTAACCATTGTCACCCATTGTAATAAAATTTGTCCACATTAATCAATTTTTTTATTAACTTTCATCACTTCATAATTTATTTATTAATTTTTTATATATTGGTTAGCTTCTTCGCTTGCTTAGTTGTTTCAATTATCTTCAGATTCTTGTCACTATGTATTTTAGACTTAAAAAATATATTAAATGTAAAAATATGATTTTTTAATAAAAGTTATTTTAAAAATAAAATGTGAAATTAATACCAATATAAAATTTTAACACGAATATTTTATGGCATAATTAATAATTCAATTTTAATATAATTATTCAATATGACTAAACAATTCAATAATATAAATAATATAAAATGTGAAATTTAATTTAATAATATAAATAGTAGATATAAATAAAATTATTACTATTTATGTTTAGTGATTTTTTTTGGATAATTTTGATTTTTTATTTGAGAGTAAAGGGTGAGAAGTAAAAGTTTAGGAGAAAAATAAAAGGTTTTGGGGATTAAAAGTTTGAGGGAAAGTAAATAGGGGGGAGTAAAATTTTGGAGGGAAAATATTAAAAAAAATTGGAGGGGGGAGGGTTTGGGATAAATGAGAGGTGGGATGGGAAGGGAATAAAAGTTTTAGGGGAAAAGTGGGAGAGAGTAAAAATTTTGGGGGAAAATAAAAGGTTTTGAGGGTTTTTGGGAGTAAAATTTTGAGAAAAAAGAAATGGGAGAATAAAATTTTGGTGGGAAATGGATTTTGGGTAGATTGGGGGGTTGGGAGGGGAGGGGAGTAAAAGTTTTGGGGGGAAAGTGGGAAGGAGTAAAAGTTTTGAGGGAAAAGTAAAAAGGTTTGGGAGTTTGGGGTAAAAATATAAAATATTATAGTTTGATATTCGAATTATTCGAATTATTCGAGTTATTCGAATTCAAAAACTCAACTCGATTCGAACTCAAAATTCGAAAAAAAATACGAGTTGATTTGAATAACTCAATTCGTTTAACTCGAAATTTGAATTTTTTTTTCAATTTTTTCGAGTCGAATCGAGTTTTGCTCACCCCTAGTCGCAACACGGCGTATGCATGCTGCGACATGATCCCTAAATTTTCAATAATTTTACTTCAAAGTCCATTGTCACAACACAATGGATCTATGCTATGATAGAGATTGCAACTCTTAAAACTATTTAATGACGAACTATTTTTTAGCCTCTCCGCATGAAGTTTAAATTTCTTCATCTCTTTCATTCATCCACTTCACGACTTCAACTACCACTGAAAAGTAAAACACATAATTAAATACTTAAATAAAAAATAAATCAATGAAAATAAAATTTAAAATTAAACAAAATTTAAAAGAGAAGCCCTTTTTTGGAGCCAGGACAATCCATATCGCCACCAAAGAAGAACTTCCAACTGGTCCTCAACACTTTGATCCGTCATTTGTTTTCTGGTCAAGAGATGTTACCTTTGGTCGATTCCAATGATGTCGCCTTATTTTTGACGGGGTGACATCCACATTACAAGCCATTTAATTCCAAATCCAAGCCAACCCCTAATGGCTTTCCAAGGTATTATTACCTTGAGCATTTCACCTCAGTTTCACGTGAAGATCTATCGACTAGAGTTTTTCATCATCATCGAATGAGAAGGAGAATAACTCGTCGACTTGTTCAATTGGCGTTTCCTCTAATATGGTCAACTCGTTGACACCTTCACTTAAAATCAGTTTAAGCTCCAAGTTAGTGGTTAATGTTACATCTACTTCTACATTTACTGTTACATCTATGACTAACTTAATTGGCTTGGAGACTTCTTCGATCATGTTCAATTCTTTCTTGTCTCTGATTCCAAAATCTTGTTGACTCTCGTAATCTAATTCTGGATGGTTAATGGTGATACTGTAGGTCTCATAAGCAAATTTGGAGGCATCATGTGCAACTTTTTCCAATGGGGTCTCTACTTTTGCTTGCCTTCGGAGCAATTCCTCTAATCGGTCTACCTATTTTTGAATTCTTTCTAAGTTAGTTTAGAATGCATCTGATTCAGGAGGGAATGTGGATGAATCTTCTTCGCACCTTCGATCATGACTCTATTGGTTCGTTAAAACTCCATTTGTCCGACATGATCTTTAATTGCTCTTATGTTGCTCATACAAATATCGGTATACATCGTCATCCATTATTAACTCTAATTCTTGATGGAGGGAATGTCCAGGCATACCAGATTCTCCATCATAACTCCATTGGTTCATCAAATCTCCGTTCATCAAACTTAATGCTCGGTAATGTTCCCATCCAATGATTTTGTACAATCTGGTTCAAGATGGCTAATTCAATACAAGGTTCTTCGCGATCGAAGTTAGGAACATCATGCATGGCCTCATCCAATGGGTTTTTTACAGCTCCATCATGAGCAAAATTTGGCTTTCCTCGATCTCCCATTCTTTGTAAAATACAAACATTTCGCATTCCTCATCCCACTACTATTGCATCAAACTCATAATCAACCTAATCCATGAGTAAATTAGTTAGTCACCAAGGTAGCTAACAATAAAATAAAATAAAATAAAAATAACTAAAATAATAAAATAATAAAAATAAATTTAATACACTAGCTAACTCGTTCGTCTTCCGATTAATATTATTTTACAAAGCAATTAATCTAATAATAGTTTTTACCGTTACAATCCCCGACAACGGCACCAACAACTTGACCGCCTCCAAACTTGCGTATGTTTAGAGTTAAAATCGTGCAAATATATATAAAAATTAAGTGAGGTATCTGCAAATGAACAAGTCAAATTTTAATATAGGTTTGTGTTACAATAGAATACCGGTAAGTATTCTAAGGATCTGACCCAATGGATTGCAGGTTGGAGAAATTTATTATTAAATTAATTACAGAAAATAAGTAATAATCTAATTGGGTCACGAATTAGTAGTTTGAATCAAAATTAAAAGATTAATTAAACTAATTAAATTAATTACCCTAAATTAACCTAATAGAATTTCCTATTCCTAGTGTCAACGATGCTAGCTCTTAGCCTCTAATCAATTAAATCCCTAATTATCAATTAAGTTATTAATTACCCTTAATTGAGTTGTTTACCGCACTTAGCTAAGAATACCTTCTCGGTTTCATCTTCAGTAAGGATTAACACCTAAGTCACCCTCTCAGTCTCTTCCTAAGCATACGGATACCCTTTCGGTCTCACCGCTTGGCACAAGTTATACTTGACAGGATACCCTCTCCGTCTCACTTGTCTCGATATTCTATTAAGGGCGTCACTCCCTAATATACTAAGTACTCTTAAATAAACACTTAATTTTAGATAAATAATTACTTAATTAATAAATCAAATCCATAACTGAAACATGCAATATATAAAATAAGCATAATATTTTATTCCAATATTCATACAAACATTAGTTGATCAGGCTAACGAAAGATAAATAACATAATAAAAGAGTAAAAGAAAAGAGAATGCTCATTGATAAATAATTGAAGCACATTTCCGAAATAATTTCAGCTTGTAGTTGTCTTCACATTGGAATAGAAAAGTTCTGACTAAGTGATCATAAAAATAAGGCTAAAGTAAAATAAATCTATCTAACTAACTAGGTCTAACATCCAACTAAGTCTAACCCCCGTCTCAAGTGACTATAAGGTGACTTATATAGGCTAAATGTTGCTTGGTGCCCAAACAACCCTAGATACACTTTAATTCTAATTAATACAATATACTATTAAATGCTTAGGGTCTAATTAAAGAAATAATCCAGAATTGTCATCCAAGGAAAACAGTCGTGTCTTTCTAATAAATCGTCGCAGTGTCGAGACATCAAGGTCCGACGCCTGACATTGGCCTTTTTTCACCCTAAATGCTTCGATGTTCAATGTTGCAATGCTGCATATTGGTGTTGCAACACTAGCATCGTCCTTTGTATTTTTGGGCCTGAGTTGGCCTCATGGGTTATTAAAACACTAGAAAATGCATAAAAACACTTATTTTGCAATAAAATAGATATAAGCTAATAAAACTAAAAATGTAATAAATAAATATAAAATGGCTAGAAAGCAAGCTCGTTAAGGGCCGAAAATACTCTAATTTGCCACAACGAATTGTGGCAGATCAAACATCATCTAGATGGAATCATTGTTGGGTGAGTTAGAAGTTTTAATCATGGAAAAGTCAACTATTTAGTGTGATAGTTCTAGCACTGTGGTAGTTGTTGCTAATCTTATTCTCCAATTTAAGTTAAAACACATTGAATTCGACTTTTTTTTTTGTCAAAGAGAAAGTTGTTGCTAGTCATGTGGTTCGACAGGTTCCAAGACATGATCAGGTTGCTATCATCTTCACAAGCCCCTATCATCTCCTTCATTTACTCGTCTTCATTGCAAACTTGGTGTTGTTTCTTCAGTAAGGTTATAAGAAGTTAGTTGAAGTTAAAGTAGCTAAGTGAATGTTAGTGAATGTAACTAATAACTAGTTTTCGATGAAGTTGTTAATTTCTGGTACAAGTTTTTAGCTTAACCTATCATTAATTAGATATTGTAACTGGTTAAAGAGTTAGTTAATTAGTTAGTATGTTAGTGTTATCCACTATACAACTCATTTGTATAAATATGGCTCGTCTCAAATCCAATAGTGATAAGAAAAGTGTTCAATGAAAATTGAGTTAAGAGGGTTTCCCTATGTTTTAATTTCCATTGTACAACTAATAGTGTAGGCAACTTCATAGTTGGATTACTATAGTTCACTCATGTTGATTATTAGTTTATCAAGTTATTTAAATTATATTGTATACATACCTGGCCTTTGTTTTTTTTTTCGATAATGGTTTTTTTCATTTCTCACACATGCATACAAATCTATCATTTCTAATTGTATATTGTTGCTAGAAAGCCTCTCCAACACTAAGATGCATTGAACTTATCGGGAACATAATGCATGTGTGAACCAACTTTTGCTAAAATGGATCCCTACCCTTCTTATTTGGATGACTAGTGCTTGATTTAATGTCTCTCAAGTATGGGAATTATTTTAATCATAATTATAAAAGGTGTATAACCCTCAAAGTTTCTTGAATTAAGAAATGATCTTTAGCAATTAAGCACTTGAATTTGTATTCCCTTATTCCTCTTACCTTGACGAATAAATGTTTTTACATAAAATGTTATATGTAGGTGACCCTGAACTTCAGACCATTATGCAAATTGGGAGAATTTTATGGAATGACATGTGGCTTAGGAATTGAGTCCTAATACATGTATTGGCAAGATCACGTGACTCAACTCTCAAAATGTTGATAGAAGGAAACTTGTCCATGAAACACACATACTCTTACTTACTTGGAAGGGGGACTTTCTTGAAATCTCTCTAAGCTCTCTACATGTATAATCTTGTGTGAACACAACTCTTTCCCTCCAACCCTATCTTCTTCCAACCTTCTTCTTTATATCAACATATGTAAATCAATGCATAGGTATAAAATATCAAAGGACACGATTGTTCGTTTTCATAAATACTAACGTATCATTAGAAGATAATATTTTATATAATATCATGAACCCATAAATTTAACTTAATAAAAGCTAACGAGGCTTTGACATTATTGGTAAAAATTGAGGTGTTGGGTCCTTGAGTACTATCATGCCCAATTGCCATGTGTGAGTCTTCCTTCCACCATGTGTGGGTTTTGTCCAATTATATTCAAATTGTTCGTCCATTTGTGCTTTGTGTTGATTTGATTATACTTTGTAGTTGTTTGGACATATATTTATAACTAGATTATACTTATGATTGTAGTCTCTAAAAAAGTACTTACTTGATAAGATTACCTAACTACAATTTCTTTTAGGTTTTTTAAAAAAAAACCCTAACTACATCCTTTTCGAATAACAAATATTTACAATGACTTGTAGTTAACTAGTAATTTAATATTGGTTAAAATATACTTTATGTCCATGTGTTTTTTGTATAATTGAAATTTAGTCTCTCAACTTTTTAAATTTCAAAATTCATGTCCAATTGTTAACATCGATTAAAATTTTTCTGTTAAATTCGTAGGTATGACATTTTGAAATAAAGAAAAAAAACTCACTTGGTAGTTATGTGACAGAAAAATGACATTGTAATAAACCTGAATTTAACAAAAGAGTTTTAACAAATTTAATAATTGGGCTTGCATTTTGAATCCAAAGAATAAAGGAACAAAATTCTTTGAAATAAAAGTTGAAAAACTAAATTTTAAATATACAAAAGTGTAAACTACACCATTAGTCACTAAACTATGAGGAAGTTCTCGTTTTGGCCACTTAGTTAAAAAAAGGTTATAATTTGGTCACTAAACTATTCAAAATTTATTAAAGTTACTGAACTATTCAAAATTTTTTTATATAAATCATTGAGCTGTTAAGTTTTTTTGGAAAAAAAAAGGTTCTGACAATGAGCTTCAAGCGACGATTCGATGACTGGTATGATGGATTAGTACCCATCAACGAGTAAAAGAACATACCTTAGATTTAAGTCGACCTGACAGTTAGTGTTAGAGCTCAGAGAAAAAGTTGTTTGAATTTTGGTTCATAGATCCGTGACATCCAAAACTGTTTTATGAAAAAAATTGAACTGTGGAAGAGAAGGGGAAAGCGAGCTTTCGATTGGTGCAAATAGTGTGACCAATGAAAATCATATAGCACCGATTTTAACAGCCTAATGATTTCAATGAAAATTTTTGAATAATTCGGTGACCAAATTGTAAATTTTTTAATTAAATGATCAAATAAAAATTTTATCCATAATTTAGTGACTACTTAACTAAAAGTTTAAAGAATGTTTTAACCCCAAAAACATGAGGGGGGAAAAGGACAAGGTAACACATGTAAAAACAAAAGGAGTCTTGGGCCATTCTTCCTTCACGTGGACGATGTACTACGACGAAAAGCCATGTTCTTCATTTTTGGGGATTTCAAAAGGATAAGGTTACCCTCCATCTTACTCCACAATAAAACCATTTAACTCCTAGACACGACCTGTCCCGCCCGGCCCGACGGCCCGCCCGAAATATAGGAGGATTCGGGTAAAAATATAGACCAGAAATATGAGCTTGGACAAAAAAATGAGGCCTGTTTAAAAAATGGGCCGGGCTCGGGCTCAACTTTTTTGGCCCGGGCCCTGGCCTAAGAGTCGGGTCGAATTTTTTTCGGGCCCGGCCCATGGACAAATCTACTAGACACTGATTGAAGATATGGATATGGGTTTCGACTTTCAATTCAACCCAGCTATACAATCAAAGACGATATTAATAACTATACAGGGTATATAAATGTTTTCTATAGACAGGGTTCGTAATCTATACTCAATCAAATTCGTCAGCATTAACAAACAATTCAAAAATCACTTATGAACAAAATATTTAGTACTGAAGATTTTAGACTACGTAAACTATAATAAAATAATTAGTATATCTATCAAATATTAATCCTAAATATTATTATAATAATTAATGTTTTCATTTTTTTATATAAAATATTTAAATAAAATAATTACATTTTTTTGTTCAAAATAAATCAAACATCTAAGAATTCAACAGAAATTATTAAATATTTGTACGTAAAATTTTTCATTACTTCACTTATAGTCTAATTGATAAAAATAACTGAAAAAACAATCACCACGAGAATATTTTTATTTTTATATAAAATTAATAAAAAATTTATATAATAAGATTTGAATAATAACCGATGCTTTTTTTTTTAAAGTTGGATCGGTAGTCTAAATGATTAGACGAGCAGTTCGTTCGTCTAATTGATTCGCCGGTCTAATCAGTTCAATTGATTCGATTAAAAATTACTAAAAATAAAAATAAAAATAAACAAATTCGATTTAACTGATTCAACTAGTCATATCAGTTTCAGAATCAATCAATTCAAAATCTCTTTCCTGATCAATATTTCAATCAATTCTTAATCTAAACAGTCTGATTAACCGATTCAATTTGATTCAAACAATATTATTATAATATTGATTACATAATATTTAACTTTTAAAATTTACTATTTCAATAAAACACTTATTTAATTTTTACCTACACTTTCAATAAATATATTTTTACATAATTATTTCCATTAACGGGCAAAACACTAAAAAAGCACAATTTTTAAAAAATTTATCGAAATGGGCCCAGTAATAAATAGTTATCGGATTGGCCCAGTTCCCCGAAAGCGCATCCACGTCAGCGTGATGTCAGGGGATGTGGCAGGAAAACGCTTCCTCAAGGAAGCGCTTTGCCTACGTGGCAACAAAGCGCGCCCTCCAGGACGCGTTTTCCTGCCACGTAAATGCTTCCTTGGGGACGCGTTTTACCCACGCATGAACAGTAGCAACGACTACTTTTTTGACCATTGGTGACCCTCCAACAGTAAAAAAAAACTATAAAAACCCCCCACCCTTTCATTTTTTCACAAATAAATCCTTTCTCTAATTTCCTCTCAATTTCCTCTCAATTTGCTCTCAATTTCCTCTCAAATTTCTCTCAAATCCCTATTTAATCTCAATTTGCTCTCAATTTTCTCTCAAATTCCTCTCAAATCCCTATTTAAAGGAGCTTTAATTTTTAATTATTTTTAAAAAAATTAAATTTTATGTTTTTGAATTTTTTTTAAATCGTAAAAATTTGTACGAATTTAGCAATGGCCGAAGAATTGATTCATCTTGATGAAAAGCACATATCCATCGAACAAATGAAATTGGTAAGTGTTAAATTTAATTTTTAAATATTATTTAAGATTTTTTATTTATGTAATTTTAAATAATTATTAATTTATTATTTGTTATAAAAGTCTATAGATCTGATATTGCAATGCTATATTCGCAATATGCATGGTCCTCCATCAGCTTTGGTAGAGAATTACCTACGGGAAGCGGGTTTTTGGCATGTGGCTATGGTAGGTCGAGGATGCAAGTTGGACCCGAAACTTATCAGTGCGTTGATTAAGAGGTTGAGACCCAAGACGCACACATTCTATCTTTCATGTGGAGATTGCACTATCACTTTGGAAGATGTGAATCTGTAATTGGGATTGCCGGTGGACAGGTACCCAGTCACCGGGTCTGCTCAATCTGGTAATTGGGGAGCGGTATGCTACGAGCTTTTGGGTGTTATTCCAGAGAATATTAACGGTGGTCAGATCGAAATGGGCTAGTTACGAGACATATTCCCGGATCCAGATGATGATTCAATCGAACTAGAAAGAATCCGATATGCTCGGGCATATATTCTTCAGATAATTGGAGGTTATATGATGCCGGACTTGTCACGGAACCTTGTACATCTAAGATGGCTACTGAAACTCGTTGATTTTAGAGCAGCCGGTGAATTGAGTTGGGGGTTGACCGAGTTGGAAACATTGTACCGGGAGATGTGCGGGGTGACATGACCGAATAAAGCGAAAATTGAAGGTTGCCTGTCGCTACTGCAGTCATGGGCACGGTTTCGCTTTCCATTTTTACGTCCTCAAGTGGACCACCCATATACATTCCCACTCATAACGAGGTAAATTTTATATTAGATTTTACAATTATTACGTAGATTTAAAATATAATAGTATGCTAAAAATTTATTTAATTAGGTGGAGTCATCCGACAAGTTATGCTGGATTACCTAACTGTCTTGAAGATATAAGGCTTCTATTAGACCAAAAGTCGGAAGCACAAGTAAGTATTAAATAAAATTGATATTTTTATCATGAGCTAGTCGATTGGTATTTAGTATTATGTATTATGTATATAACTAATATTTCCATCATGTTCATATAGTTTGAATGGACACCATACGAGGATCCGGTAATTCAGGCAGTAATTTCGGATGAGTACTTCCAAAATCGAAACGTTTGGCACGTGAAAGTCGCGTTGGTCAACTATGCGACCGTAGAGACGCATCAGTCAGACAGAGTATTACAGTAATTTAGATTCCGACAACCGATTCCCGTGGCACCTGAAGTGTTGGATGATCATCACAAAATCGACCTATGGCAATTGCATATGGATTAGTCGAAATTCTGGTCACACTACATCCAAATGTGGAAAGATCGGTATGATTATATACCTACTCGGGAACCGATCATTATTCTTGAGTTAGCGTGCGTACCGGAATACATGCTATGGATTAGGATCCATGGCAAGCCGTATTTACTGTCGGCAGAGGAGAAGCAGCGGCAATTACGTGTCCAAAGGGAACGACGTGGCCTTTTAAATCCACGACGAAAGGACGACGACACAGGCCCATCAACGTGGCCCAGACATTCACCCGGCCCATCATCAGCGGCCATTCAATCACCAGACCCAGTGAGAGCACCGACACAGCCACCCGACTCAACAGTTCAACCGACGATACCCAGAGCACAACCTTTTCAGATGATGCCAGGTGCGTATCCTAACCCTTATATGTTTCCTTTTTCAAGTCCTATGGCAGGTTGGAGTCCATGGCCCGATTCATCTCCATTTTCTGTTACGTCGAGTGAACCGCCGATGTATAGGCCAACGTCGCACGAGGGATCACAAGAGGGGCCGTCGGAGAGCTCTTCTTTTTACCAATCGTCGTCACCGTATGGGTTTTAAACAACTTCGCCATTGGTGATGTAAACACCTCCACAGTCACTATTCTATCAAGGTGGCTCATCGTCCCAACACCGACAACCAGATACCCTACTAGAGGAACCAGAATCTCTACCGGAGTAACTACAACCCCCGCCGGAAGCTGGACAAAGGAGGAATCCAGCACATAACCGTCGACGGCCACCATGTGGCACTGAACCCGGCGGGCACGGAGATTAATTTTTGTTTTAATATATTTGTACAGACATTTTGAATAATTTGATATTATTTGATGTAATAAAATAGAAATTCTTCTATATTATTTCATGTACTAAAATAGAAATTTACTTTTATATTTTTAATATAATAGAAATTCTTTTAAACAAGACAATATGTTGAATAAAGTAATTGTAATTTACGTTAAAATTTTTAATATAATCAAAATTCTTTACACCGGCACGTTTTAAATAAGGTAATTTTTTATTTAACAAAATATAAATAATACAAAGTTTTTTACAATAACGTTCAACTATTGCAATTTGGGCATGATCAGCTTGTATGGCCTGGGTTCCTACACCATCCGCACAACTTATGTTGACTGGCTGTTTCTCTTATATCCATATTGTTACGTATTCTAGTCTAGTAAGGTCGACCATTTGGTTTGCGACGTAATTCTCTATCCGGTAACATTTTAAAGGGAGCAAGCGATACAGACGGCCACTTACGTTCATCTGGGACCAGTGGGAATACGTGTCTCCAGACGTTGTACATGTTTTCTAATTTGTAGATTTCATCGACATAGCTCATCGGATCAAGACGGAGATTCTAACAAGTTGCAATTACATGAGCATATGGATAATGAAGTGCGTCAAACATCCCACAGTCGCAAGTCTTATTTCGAAAGTGTACCCAATATTGCCCACCAATAACACCTTCGTACGGTCTGTCAAACTCTGTTACGCGAAACCATAAGTTCTTTCAGTCGTGATAGATTGCATGCACGGTGTTCGCCCGCGCCTTAGCCTTGTTAGTTTCTTGCACTACCTTACTGCACCATATATGGCCTCCCTACATCTAGCCTGCATAACTCCCTGCTCGCTTTGAAAATAGTGCCGCTAAACGAAAATATATCTCTCGCACAACCGATGTTATCGGTAGATGGCGTGTTCCTTTTAGAACAGAATTTATGCATTCAGCTAGGTTTGAGGTCATATGACCATATCGTAGGCCGCCGACGTATACTTGTAACCACTGTTCGAAAGGTATGTTGTAAAGGTAGTTCGCACCTTCGCTGTTAATTGAACGCAAAACTGCCACATCTCATGAAAACGATCTTTATTTATTTCATACCCTGCCAATATAAGTTCATAGCGAATATTACATATCACTCTTTCAATTAGAATAAATTTAAAATGAAAAATGTAATTATATTAATAGAGACTAAATACCCATGTTGGTTACTTGTCGTCGTTCACTCTTAGATGGATATTGCCTATAGTAGTTGGAAGCAACGTGCCTTAGGCAATACTGATGGTGTGTGTGTTGTCATAAGCTTCCTTGTCGATCAATTGCAGCTAGTATGCCGGTGCCTTGATTTGAAATAACACAGATGTCAGGTTGAGGCCACACATGCCTCATTCACCTAGATAGAAAGAAATCACAGTCATCAGTTGACTCCCCCGGTGTTATTGCAAACGCAAGTGGAAGAATTCTCCCACTGCCATCCTGTGCCACTGCTACCAATAGCCGATAGGTATATCTACCGAACATCAAGGTATTGTCCATTTGTACCAATGATTTGCAGTATAGAAATGCATCTCGATATTACTTAAAAATCCAAAATAGGCGTTTAAACACTTGGTATCCACGTAGCAATCGGTCGTTGTAGTATGCATGTTCGGTTTGAAGGTCCGTTATGCAACCTGGGATGTATCTCTCTAGCACTTGACACCACTGCCATATTTCATTATATGAAGCGTCTCATCCACTATGCATCTTCTCCAACGCCTTCTGCTTAGCTATCCAAGCCTTGCGGTAAGAGGGCGTGTACCCCATTTGGCTACGAATATTGGCAATTAACACCGGGACTGAATTCCTAGGATCTGCCTTCACCGTGGGCAGCATTAAACTAGCTAACATAGCTGAATCCATCTTGGGATGATATTGTGAAATACCTATAAACGAAGTATATTAAATAATGTAACATTACATAATAGCAGTATTATTCAAAAACCCTAAATACTATACCTGCAGCACATATATGTGGACTTTTGTACTTTTTAATTTCTTACAATCCTGTCCTTTTCCTTAACGAGGCGTAGATTTTCCATGAATATGTACCATCTTGCACTTCACACTTCGCCTCAAACTTATCAGTTTTAGACTTAACGACGTGGTAGTTAACGCCATTATTGATGCTATGTTGTTTCAAAGCACCAATAAAACTATCACTGTTGAAAAACTGATTACTAACTTCAAATTCAGTCCAATCCAGTACTGAACTTGTACTATCACGCAACCGGTGTGGTAGGTTTGGAAACTCCAACTCATCATCTGCAAACAGATCGACAATATGCATGTGGGCTGGAGGTGAGTATGCCAATCGTGGATCTTCTTCTTCATCTAAACCCCCTTCAATATCTTCAGATTCGGTTGGAATAGGCTCCGGTTCAGAAAATAATCCAACTTCTGCACCATCGGCCCCGAGCTCTCGAGGTGGATCCACGTCAGAGTCATCTTCTAACCCACCATCATCTACAACATACGAGGTCCCCTCACCGGTGGACGTCGTAGGGAATACATCATCCCTTCTTCTGGGCGTTTCATAACGTCCCTAATTGGATGTAGATTACCAACCAGTAGAAGTTGATGCCGTTCCCTAGTACGAATTTCCAGCATCAAACATCGACCCACCGAGGTACATGTCCCATCCACCGACAGAGTGTCATGCCGGGGTTGTGTATTCCACACCGCTACCAAACATGGGTTGCTCCGTGTTTTGTAACCCACTAACCGAGTGTCGGGCAAGGGTCGCGTATACCTCTCGAACACCAGTCGCAAGTGCATCATTTGGCGATGTAAATTGTACATATAACTCAATATACGGTGCTCCACTAGCGAGAAGAGTTTGCACCATTGCCTTCAAGCTACGAGCACATTTTATGTCGAACGAGTCATATGTCACGGGATCAACAGTAGAACAAAATCGATACGTAATAGACAGAACTTTCATTGGCGTCGTTTTGGATATTTTACGCCTAATTCTTTTACGAAGTTCTGTCAAATATATGTTCTGGTTAAAAACCAGTCGCACTGTATTCTCCGACAAAAAAACAACACCGTTCTCGGTGAGGCAAACCTCACCATCATAGTAAATAACAGCACTAATACGTTCACTCATCTTCAATTTCTATCCTTCTTAACCTCTCTAAATTTTTTTAGCTGTAAGTAACTTATGCAATCTGAGGGAAAATTTTGCCTTACTTATAGCCTCAGGCCATGCGCCACTGTAGCAAAAGCGCGTCCACGTGAGAGCTTTTTTCAGTAGTTACTGTAGCAAAAGCGTGTCTACGTGGGAGCTTCTTTCAGTACTTCTTCTAACAAAGCATCTTGCTTAAAGCGTTTTTGACATTGTTTGCTCAGAAACGTCTACTCGAAATTATTTTTTCAAGAGCTACTGTAGCAAAAGCGCGTCCATGTGGAAGCTTTTTTCAGTACTTCTGCTGACAAAGCATATTGCTTAAAGCGTTCTTGACACTGTTTACTCAAAAACGTCTACTCGAAATTATTTTTTAGGAGCTACTGTAGCAAAAACGCGTCTACGTGAGAGCTTTTTTCAGTACTTCTGCTGACAAAGCATCCTATTTAAAGCGTTTTTGACACTGTTTGCTCAGAAACGTCTACTCGAAATTATTTTCTCAAGAGCCACTGTAGCAAAAGCGCGTCCACGTGGGAGCGTCTTTAAATTAACAAATAATTTAATTAAGTAACCGTAAACCCCAAACCCTAATTTATTTGAGTTTTTACTTAAAAACCCTAAACACTAAACCCTAAACTAATTTATTATAAATTTATAATTAATTTACTCAAGTAACCCCTAAACTCTAATTTATTTAATTTTTCTTTAAAAACCCTTAACTCTAAATCCTAATCTGATTTTTAAACTTTTTTAATTAAATTACTCAAGTAACCCTAAACCCTAATTTATTTGATTTTTTCTTAAAAAACAATAAACACGAAAACTAATCCAATTTTTAAAAAATTTAATTAATTTAATTAACAAACCCTAATTTCTTATTTATTTAATTTTTTCTCTAAAACCCTAAACTTAAAAACACTAAAACCTTAACCCTAACCCTAACCCTAAACCCTACTGTAGGAGACACGAGCAAAATGCGTCCTTGAGGAAGTGTTTTGCCTACTTGGACATAAAGCGCGCCCTTGAGGGAGTAATTTTTGTCCACGTAGGCAAAACGCTTCCTCAGGGACGCGTTTTACTGCCACGTCCCCTGACATCGCATTAATGTGGATGCGTTTTCCGATAAATAATTATTTATCAAGTCCATTTCAATAAAATTTTTTAAAAAATAAGCTTTTATGTGTAATTTGCCCTCCATTTACATCACATATGTACCATTTAATAAAACATATATAATGTTTTGTATTTTTTAATCGAGCTAAATAACAGTAAAATATTACGAAGATTAAGGGTAAACATGTCCAAAAGAAAATTTAATAAAATAATCCATCTCGAAAAATGTAGCCACGTGATATGAAGAACAGTTCCTCAAGTCTCAACTGAAAAGTAAGTTTGAAGTGGGGAGCAGGTTATCTGCACTGCACCACGTTTCGAACAACAAGAAAAATCACCCCAACCCATCAGATCCCAAACAGCGGTTCGGCTCCTCCCTTGGAATGGAACACTTCTAGATCTACTCCTTGGAACAAGTTATGAAAATGGCTATATCTCTTGTACTGAGTCGACTCATTCTCTTCCTCACTCTCACCTGCTTTGCAGCCGTCTCATCATCTACTACGACCACAACAACTCTAAAACGGCACTCTGGGTTTCTCTACTCTAGAACCCGAGGAAAATGCACTCCTCAGTAAGCCCTTTCTCTCTCTTAAAACCCATAAAGAATATCAATATGCTTATTTGTTTCGGTATTTTTCACAGTTACCCAGAAACCAAACAGTTTTTAAGAAAGTGTTTTCTTTTAATATTGTCTCGGTGAGTTATGGCACCGAGTTGAGTTGGGGGAATGCGAAATGTTGAGAGCTTTACTTATCCGCAGGTTCTGGAGCAGCAGGAGAGAGGCGTGGCCAAGGATGGTCCCACAGGGATCAACGGTATCGAACGTGTTCGGGTCGAGAGCGAGTGAGCGGTACAGATCGGATATGACATTGTTGGAATCAAGGGCTGTGAATGAAGAAGGGAACGTGTTCAATGAGCTGCTGAAGCAGGCGAGTGCAGCATTGCTGAACTCGTATGCGAGGAAAGGGTTCCCTTACTCGGCTTGGGAAGTGAAGACTCTGATGATTCAAGGGTTGGTCTCGGAATATGCCGCAGCACGCCTAACCAGACTCTTTTCCGTTGCTAATGATGCTTGTATTTAGTAGTATTCGGGTTGATACTAGCTTAAAAGGCGATAGGAGTAGCTAGTTTTGCTTGAAGCAGTACGACTCTGTTCTTTTTATTTTTAGTTTGTCAATTTGGTAGATTATCGCAAATTAAATGTGAATTCGATGAAAGATATTTCTCATTGGTCCTTTTAGGCGCTCATGCATGTCGAGGTATTGAAGGATTATTGGGAACTTAATATTGATGGTGTACTGTGTTGATTCTTCCAGCTTCCCTTGACCCAAAATCAGCTTTATTCTTCATGTTTTTGCTTAAATCTCATGGTGCATATGGTTTCTTCTAATACATTTAGCTTCATTTCGTATTGCAATAAGTGAGGGGCCTGGCAGGGTCCTAGTAATCTGCTGGAGCCGGCATTGCTGTGCTCACTGGGACTGCGAGTAGAGAGAATGGAAATGGCGAGAGCTATTGTTTGGTAGTAGCAGAAATGTTCAAGGGAAATTGGGGCCCGTAGTAGTGTCGAAAAATTAGATGATGGCTGGTCGTTTACTCTTGCAAAGCCCGTCATTTTGTCAACAAATAGTGCAGGGTTGGACCTGTTGACGTAAAAAAAATGGTATAACCCTAAAAGGCAAATTATTTCTCTTGCTTTCATGCACATTTTTGCAAGGAAATGCAAATTAAACCAGGTCTTGAAGAACCTATGCATTGTTACACACAAAAGATTTGTTCCATGACCGAGTCATCTCATCAAATATAATTATAACTACAATACAAATGACAAGTAAATATATGTTGGATCAATTAGAAGTAGATTCAACTCGAAACAAAGTACAACGGATTGAAAATATGAATATACCCAGGTAGGATCTATATATGGTGAGATTTAGATCCAAAATAATTTGGGTAAAAACTCACACATAACGTTCATACATTGTAAGACTAGCATGTAAGACTAGAAATTAGGCATTCAAGATCTCAAAACTTTGAGTTTTTGCTTATACAATCAGTGTCTCATTAGTATATTGCTTTGATTTTAAATCCATATCAAGGCATCCAAATAGATCCCACTTTATTAACTTTCAAGCAAGCATGTAGCAGGCCATTTTGGTTTGTTGTACTCATAAACCAAACCCTTACTGGTTTCCCATTTTTCCCAAAGTGATGAATGCAAAGATTATATGCATCTTTTGTGCAGGCAGCGTTAGGGAATGACTGCTGAAAAGAGAAAAAAAGGAAACTATATTGCTCGGTGTGACTTTGAATTACAGCTTAGTTGTTATATTGCCGTAAAAAACGAAATTTAATCAGCTGAACAATTAAGTTTGTTATTTTTGTTATGTCATCTTCTAACTTCCTACAACATTTATGTTATTTTTGGGTGAGAGTTTTGTACAACTTTTTCTTGTGTTGCTTCTTACATTTGTTTTCATGTTTGTTTTAGGTTCATATGCTTTCTGAAACTTCCCCGGCTATAGAATCTAACACGCTCCATTTTCCAAGCGCAACAAAAGTGGCATGAAAGAAAGTTCAAAACTTGGTCTTATATGGTTAAGCATAAAGAAAATATGCTCTTCAACATTTATCAGCAATGACGACTGATCATTGGCTGTTGCAATACTTTTATAATAACCAAAAAAGTGGGGAAACTGCAAAGGCAAGATAACCTATATGTGTTGCGTGGAAAAGGTCCTTGTGTAAAAGAATAGATAGAAATATAATTAAGCCTGAAAAAGGCTTAGAAATTATTTGAAGATGACATCGAAAAAGTAGAACTAAACATAAAGATTAGAAACAATTAGGTTCACTCATTTTTATTGCCAATTTGATTTACTTGTTTTCTTATTCAAAAACCTCTCTACATTTACGATTTTGTTTGTTACTTGTATACTTTGTGCTGTAATTTCCAACAATTAATGAAGATGAAACATGATTTTTCGAATAAACCCAATTACTAATCCAAATATTCATCTTTTCTTTTTTGCTTTTTTTAAAAAACTTCTCTCCTTTCTTGTCTTAGTACATAGATTTCGCATACTTCCACTGAACTTCAATTACAGTTTATTTCTTTTGCTATTAAATATAAGCACAATTTAAAATAGTATTTAAATTGCAAATGGTTAGTTGAAGGATAAAATGTGATTTCCAACTTGTCGGTTGCATTAGCTTAGTATCTAAGCTGGTTTATTAATCTTAATCAAATAAACAAAGTTTACTTTACGGCGACCAATTTTCCCACTATCTTATTAATATTTCTTGCGTCAAGCAAATAGCGTAATACCTAAGCGACTCCCATAAAGACACAGAGAGAATACGAATAAGAGCAAATATTCTAAGCTATCTGTTATCATTATAATTCTTTTTTTATAAAGAAGCAATTTTAACACCCTTTAGCGGATCTCTGCTCTCATCTTTCCATCTCTTTGTTCATGTCTTGCTTCAGCATAAGGTTTCCTCCAGCCAAGAAGGCATGGAAAAGTTTTACTTCCAAACTTCAAACCAGACTACACAAGCTTCACAAATCCAAAGCTTTCAAAAAACCCAAGAATAATGGGAAGAAGCTACAAAAAGCTGCTTCCAAAACTACAAGGCCTTCATTGTTCTTAGGGCAACGCCTTCAGCTTAAGAGCAGCCGGAGACGTCGTGCTCTTCCTTTTGGGTACCAACGGTACTACCTCTCCGTTAATAAAGCGGCGGCACCGGTTTACATAGATAAGCTGTTTAAAGATGCGCCGGTGAGTGGAGTGGTAGAGTATATTCATCAGCAGCCATTAGAGAAGAACAAGAAGAAGCTCATTGATGAAGCTGCAGAGGCTGGAACAAGCAATGAAGGAGAAAAGCAGGGAGATGATAAGTTGGAGTCAGTGGGATTGGCATCGCCTATGCTGTATGGAATAGATGCAAGAGCTGAGGAATTCATTGCAAGTTTCCGAGCAGAAATGGAGCGTCAGGAAATTATAGCACGTAATTTGTAGCGCTTGTTAATTACCCCATTACTAGTTTTTATCTCAAATATTCATCGACTGTAAGGGAAAAGATTATCAAATGAAGACAATTTAAATGGTTTAAATAAATTGATTAATGTATATACTGATTTTCAATAGATGAATGAATACAGCTCAAATAATTTCTGATGTTGGTTTAATGTTCACTCATCGAGCATATGATCACATGAGAATAGTAATCCAATCAATTCTCCGATATGCTTTTATTAATGGTGAATAATTTGGGGCTTGCCTTAAAAATAAGTAAAGATTGGTAGTGCACAGCTTTCGGGTACCTTGTAGTGTGGTTTTAAATGTTGGCACTTCTTTCCGCACTTTGAAGACGGTTATGGAGACTTGGCAGTTTTGAAATGGTGATTCATTGTTATTATCTTTCGATATTGAGCTGGGAATTCGAGTTTAACTCTAATAAAAGCTTGTAAAATAAAGCGATTAATTACCTATGGTCCTTAGACGATAATTATCCTTAAATAAATTAAAATAGATTGATATTCCATAGACACTCCTTTGGCTATTTCGATTAAATTATTTTTTAAAAAATAATATCAATTTATTTTGTTGATAATGATAAAAGATGAATATCAACAAATAAAGTAATAATTTGAAAGATTATCTAATTTATCATTTGCATAAAACGCGGTCGGTTTTATCCAGTTGTAGACTATTTATTGTTCAAAATTTTTTTGATTAAGAATACGATTTTGTTGTATAGTGAAAAAATAATTTTTTGTGTTATTTATAACAATAAATTTCTATCAATTTAGTATTTGTATATTTGGGTTGAGCGAATTTGGTCATTTCCCCTCGAATCGTTGGTGAGGAACATTATGAAACTGCGGAAAGGGTTAAGCAAACCTTACAGCGTTATAAAGAACTTCAGGACATTATAGCTATCCTTGGGTTGGACGAATTGTCCGAAGAGGATCGCTTAACCGTAGCAAGAGCGCGAAAAATTGAGCGTTTCTTATCACAACCCTTTTTCGTAGCGGAAGTATTTACCGGTTCCTCGGGGAAATATGTTGGTCTAGCAGAAAAATTAGAGGATTTAAATTGATCCTTTCCGGAGAATTAGACGGTCTTCCCGAACAAGCCTTTTATTTGGTAGGTAACATTGACGAAGCTACTGCGAAGGCTACGAACTTAGAAATGGAGAGAAAATTGAAGAAATGACCTTAAATCTTTGCGTACTTACCCCTAATCGAATTGTTTGGGATTCAGAAGTGAAAGAAATCATTTTATCTACTAATAGTGGACAAATTGGCGTATTACCAAATCACGCGCCTATTGCCACAGCTATAGATATAGGTATTTTGAGAATACGCCTTAACGACCAATGGTTAACGATGGCTTTGATGGGTGGTTTTGCTAGAATAGGCAACAATGAAATCACTATTTTAGTAAATGATAAGGGTTGTGACATTGATCAACAAGAAGCTCAGCAAGCTCTTGAAATAACGGAAACTAACTTGAGAAAAGCTAAAGGCAAGAGGCAAATCTAGCTCCCAGACGGGCTAGGACACGAGTCGAGGCTATCAACCCGATTTCGTAATGAGTTGGTTAATCGAAAAAATTTTTGTGGAAACAGAGCTTTCGTTTATACATCCTATTTTGATTCTACCGATTAAATAGAATCAAATACAATCAAAAGTGAAATCAGATTTTGATCTAATGAAAAATTTGAAAATTGAAATCGAAAATAGAATAGGATGAAAAAGATAGAAAATCAATAAAAGAATGTGGGTAGAAAAAGAGAATAATAGCCTGACAAATGGTTCGGTCCGATTTGGGTGCCGTTTAGGCAAGATCCAAATTGAACCCATCATTGATTTGAGATATTGATAGGGTGAATACCCGGTCTATTCAATGCTAGGCATAATGAGTATAAGGACCTCAAAAATGCTCTTTTCGTCCTATGAATCTTAAGGTGTATGAAGTTTCATGTTTGATTTTTTAATCAGGATGGTAGAGACTCCATTTAACTTAGGTTGATCTAGGCCAGAAGCAGACCTACGTCAAGATAACCCTTCCCCTCTTTGAAACACTTTGGAAGTGCTCAGTATCAGTAATGAATCAGAGCACAATGAATCAGAGCACACGGAACCGTCTTCTTTTTTTTTGTTAGAAAAATATATATATACGGTAGACTAACTGATATTTCTATCAGTTAATGAAAGAGCCCAATGCAAAAAAAAAAAAAATACATGTTGGGTCTTTGAAATAGGCCGAATCATTTTGATAATAATCAGTTCGATCTGTTTTACCGAGAAGGTCTACGGTTCAAGTCTGTATAGCCCTATATTTTGAATTTTCTATTTTATTAATTTTAAATATTCATTAAATTTATTAAATTAAGAAAATGAAATGAAAATAATATTCTTAAAACTAAAGCAAACTAAAACAATAAAGAATATCCAAATACAACTAAAAATAAAAAGTTGTATAGTTTTTTTCCTAATTATTGTATTCTTTGTTGATTGGAATTGGTCGCTTCCAGTTGCTTGGTTCAAATCATTCCCATAAGCTCACTCACAGGGAGATCACTCAGAGTATAACCCTGAAAACAAAAGCGCATTTCAACGGATCCAATCGCTCTTTTTTATTCTTGGATAAGAATAAAATAAACAAAACCCATTTTCTTAATTAATCCTCGCGGGTAGATTGATTTTAGATTGATTCTATATAAATAGATATAAAATAAAAAATTTCTATTTATTCGATATCTATAATTTCGAATTTCTATTTAGAATAAATAGAATTTCGAATTAAAAGTTTTTTATTTCTAAAATTCTAATAAATATTAGATATTAGTTAGATATTAGAATTCCTTTTATTTAGAAAAATCTGAAATGAAGTGAAAACGAAAAAGTATTACTTGTTTTGGATTTGTATAGTATTATACTATAAATAGTAGAAATATATATTTATACTAGTACTATACAAATTAGTACTATATCGAAATGAAATCGAAATAAGTGGAATGTAAATAAAATAGGATTAATTCCAATTAATAAATCTTAAAATGCAACATGGAAACACAACAAACAAGCGAAACTAGAAGATTCGATCAAACTGAATTGTTGTTTTGACTAAACAAACAGTTGCGGATGACTTGACAATGAATTCCAGGTCGAAGCGACTAATCCGATCTATTTTTCACATTCATAGGAGTTCGTCTATGTTTCTGCTTTACGAATATGATATTTTCTGGACATTTCTAATAATATCAAATGCTATTCTTATTTTGGCATTTCTAATTTTGGAGTTTTAGTCCCAATTAGAAAGGGTCCAAAAAAACTTTCTAGTTATGAATCGGGTATAGAACCAATGGGCGATGCTTGGTTACAATTTCGAATCCGTTATTATATGTTTGCTCTAGTTTTTATTGTTTTTGATGTTGAAACTGTTTTTCTTTATCCATGGGCAATGAGTTTCAATGTATTGGGGGTACCCGTATTCATAGAAGCTTTCATTTTTGTGCTTATCCTAATTGTTGGTTCATTTTATGCATGGCGAAAAGGAGCATTGGAATGGTCTTAGTTCCTGAATATTCAGATAATAAAAAGAAAGGAAAAAGTCAAAATACTAATAACATTGAGTATGAATTCCATCGAATTTCCCTTACTTGATCGAACAACCCAAAATTCAGTTATTTCAACTACATTAAATAATCTTTCAAATTGGTCAAGACTCTCCAGTTTATGGCCGCTTCTTTATGGTACCAGTTGTTGCTTTATTGAATTTGCTTCATTAATAGGCTCACACTTTGACTTTGATCATTATGGGCTGGTACTAAGATCGAGTCCTAGACAGGCAGACCTAATTTTAACAGCTAGAACAGTAACAATGAAAATGGTGCCCTCTTTAGTGAGATTATATGAACAAATGCCCGAACCTAAATATGTTATTGCTATGGGCGCGTGTACAATTACAGGAGGGATGTCCAGCACTGATTCTTATAGTATTGTTCGGGGGGTCAATAAGCTAATTCCCGTAGATGTCTATTTGCCGGGCTGTCCCCCTAAACCCGAGGCAGTTATAAATGCTATAACAAAACTTCGTAAGAAAATATCTCGCGAAATCTATGAAGATCGAATTAGATCTCAACAGGGGGATCGGTGTTTTACTACCAATCACAAATTTTGTCTTGTACGTAGTACTCGTATTGGAAATTATAATCAAGGATTGCTCTATCAACCACCATCTACTTCAGAGATTCCTCCTGAAACATTTTTCAACTACAAGGGTTCACTATCTTCCCACGAATTAGTGAATTAGGTAAGATTTTTTTTACAAAAACAAACAATGAATTAATCTTCATAAATTCGATTTCATCATAAATGCGAAATATTTATCTTAGAAAAATGACAAATAAAAAAGAAAAGTGCGGGAAAGATAAAAAGATGCAGGATCGTTTGTTTGTTTGGCTAGTCAAACATGGGCTAGTTCATAGATCTTTGGGCTTCGATTACCAAGGATAGAGACTTTACAAATAAAGCCTAAGGATTGGCATTCCATTGCTGTTATTTTATATGTATATGGTTACAATTATCTACGTTCCCAATGTGCCTATGATGTAGCACCGGGCGAACTGTTAGCCAATGTGTATCATCTTACGAGAATAGAGTATGGTGGAGATCAACTGGAAGAGGTATGTATAAAAGTATTTGCTCCAAGGAGTAACCCTAGAATTCCGTCTGTTTTCTGGGTTTGGAAAAGTTCAGATTTTCAAGAACGAGAATCTTATGACATGTTAGGAATCTCTTATGAAAATCATCCACGGCTGAAACGTATCTTAATGCCCGAAAGTTGGATAGGGTGGCCTTTATGTAAGGATTACATTGCCCCCAATTTTTATGAAATACAAGATGCTCATTGAATGATAAGAAACTAATTACAACTTCGAATATTCAAGGAATATTTGTACATTTTCTTCTAGCTCAAACTGAGGAATTGAGGTTTCATTCGTATTCTTATGGATAGGATAATAAATAAAAAGAAATAAAAGACAATACATCATTGAGATTCTCTATTTTGGAAGAGAATTTTTTATTTATTTTATTTCAGACGAGCCGAGACAATAGGATGAACAACAAAGGTTCCGTACCGTGAACTTTGTATCGCGCACATCACTTAGATGAACTCTAGAGAGTCGCATAGGAGGGAATGAAGAAATGGAATATGAAAAAGAATACAAAGAAATAAATGAAAGGGGGTCGGCTTCTATTTGTACTGTAGCTGAGATGAGTCTTGGTTATTTCTATCCTTGAACTCCTCTAGACCCGTCTTTTTGTTGGGCCTTTCAACCAACTATTTTAATCTTTTAATTAAATATGTATGAAGTATTACCATTCTTTTTGAATGTGAGAAGCCGTAGTGTGAACAAATAAAAAAGAAGAGGAAAGATAAGCAAATTTTGTCTTTTACTACATTATAATAGACACATTAGAATAGACTTTTTGCTCATTTTAAAAAGAGAAAAAAATACAAAAAAAATAAATAAAAAGAGGGTTTACTCTAAGATACCTATCTAGATAAGTATTTATTATGTCGATCCATATCAATTAATTTGTAGAGTAGATATTCATACAAATTAATCATATGCCAGGAACCAGATTTGAACTGGTGACACGAGGATTTTCAGTCCTCTGCTCTACCAACTGAGCTATCCCGACCATTACCGACGCATTATCCTCATAATACTAGATGACTTGGGTCTATGTCAATTAAAAATGAAAACAAAAAAATGAAAAACTATTAAATTAAAAGTCTCGAACAGGAATTTCTTTGATCTTCAAAAGGAAGACTTTGTAAATTTCCATATGAGTAATCATATGGATTATGAATCATTCAAATCAAATAGGTATTCCTTGCTCAAGAGATTTCTACGTATATTATATATATATATCACAATATATCACACTATATCACAAGACTTGTGATAAGAGAACAAAATTCTGCTATGCTCGGATACGCTTGTAAAACGGCAAAGAATAGGATGAATGAGAAATATAAGGAACTTTGAACCACTAACAAAAAGGGTAGGATAAAATAAATAGACAGCAAACGAGCTTTTTGGGACTTTTTACCAACATGATTTTGTCCACTATTTTCAAACCCCAGACACTAAATACATGAACCAATAATTTAATTAAAATTGTTTAACTTTCTAGTGGAGAAAATCAATTTTCTCTATAGCATAAGAAACCAAAATTGAGTTTTCAAAAATTCAAAATTTATTTGGGAATCAATTTTACTAAAATTTGGCACAGTTAATACTTTGAAGAATGATATATTTTAGTTTAGCTCATACTCTCTATTTATAGAGAAAAAAATTCTAGTTGAACAAGAAAAAGTAAATAATAATATTTAAATAGAAAATACACATATGTCGTGGGCGGCGACAACCCTCTCCAGGACTAGGGTTTGTCGCCCATCACCTCCTAGATGAGCTATTGGGTCTGCCTCATGTATTATGTATAATTATATATGTTATCTGAATTTTTAACCAACTCATATAATTTATCCAACTCAATAACCAATTTTCTATTCCCATAATATTATTTATTTTAATTAATTAATGACAACTTTACCATACTATAATCATGAGTAAATAAATTTAATTGTCTCAATTAATAAAACTACGATGACTAATTAATTTAATATAAACTTCGAGCTTCAATTATTTAATTACAATCAATTAAATAATAATTTGAAGAAATTAATTTAATCTCTTAAGTCATCTCTTGCTTATAGAGAGAAAATGCATTCACAACGAATAGTGATATATGTGATCTATTTGTTTAACTCATCGTTTTCATTTATTCAATGTATCAGTTCTAATGCAATCCGAAAAAGGAATGTGTCAGGATAACTAAGAGACCGATTGAACATATATAATTAGGGTTCATATAATTTGTAATTAAGTTTCGATTCTTCGCATATTAATTACAATATTATTTAGTCAATATACTAGCTTTCAGCTCTATTATCAATTGAACTTAGGCTTTTGATACATCAATTATACTATTCACGCATACATTGTTGTTGTGAAATTAATTGATGATGTGCAAGTATACACAGTCGTCAACAAGTAATAAACTAGTGAGTAAGAGTATTGTATCAACAAAGACTATATAGGCAGATATTGTAAAATTTCAATTGGCAAGTTAGTGATTATAAAATAGATAAAGGGTGAAGTACGAATTAACTAATTAACAAAAAATAATGACTAAATATGCAAATAAAAATAAAAATAAAAATGCAAATGTAAAATGAAGCAGCAAATCTCAAGGTTTAACAAATGACATTAATGAGTTAGAATAATTACACTCCTTAATTTAAGTTATTCACAACAATGTTTAATAAATGTTCCAGAAAAGTCCATGGCAACTGAATTGTTTATTAACTTAGAATCTTTAGTCATAAGCTTCTGTCTAAGTCGTATGTTTATCTATTAGTCACTATACATATGTCTATGTCATATTTAACTAAATATTATATTGTATAGCATCATTCCTTAAAAATTCTGTGGCGTAACAGTGATATGTCTATATTGAAATAATTTAATCACATTAATTTGACCTAATTTCATATTAAATGATCAAACATGCACCATCCAAATATTGTGTCCATTAATTACTATTCGGTTCTGATTAAATAACTAGTTCAAGTGCAATCAAACATTTATTATGCATGAGCAACATGTCTATGATTTTATTTGGATGAATAATCAATTGAGGCACAGAACATTAAAAACATGTTATGAACAATATAAATCAAGAATGTGCAATCATTCTAGCATAAACAAGGCTAAGTCATCATTATTAAATCAAAAGCAATAGAATACATTGCAATCATGTTTTTCAATTATAACAAAAAAAATATCAAAGGAAAGAAAAAATTCCAAGTAGAATCTGGTGGTTCTCCGTGACCCTGCTCGTGGTTGGTTCCTCTTTTTTTCTCTTTTTCTTCGGTGCAAATTAGTACTTAGGTGGTCGGCCTTGAGAGCTTTAACACTCTAGAATTTCTTACTCAACTTTCTCTCAAATGTAGAGAGAATGCAAAAATGAAAATGAAGGATGAAAGGATGAAATGAATGAATGAGGGATGATGGATGATCAAGTGATGATTGAATGAGAAAATGTTGGTTGTATTTATACTTGAAGGCTCTAACTGTCCCTTGCTAGTTTTAGCGAGGAAATCCCTTAATTTGCTCCCTAAGATGGTTGACCTTTGTATTGTGGAGAAGGTGACAACATGTTTCCTTGTTTTAAGGAAGGTAGGTGGAGAATGAGTCTTTGGTACCATTTTACCCTTGAGTGGACAGTTGGGCTTCTCTAGGTGGACTTGCTGGACCTCTACGTTTGCTGAGCTATTTTATTCTGGGTTGAATTGCCTCTTTGAAGCCCAAGGCAATTGGACTGAGACACCCAAAAAGCTATAAATTTCATATTGAGTTTTCAAGAATATAAAAGTACTAAATTTAGCATAAATTTAATTAAATTGATATGCTTTCATATTATAATTTAAATTGGAGAGGCTACAAGATTGTCCAATCAAATTGAAAAATGCAGCTGACAATATGAGTCAAGCCACATATAGTTTGACTCCTGCTATGGATCCATATGATATTCTACAAGTAGTCAAAGTGCTTGATAGCATGATAGAAGAAGTTTGTGAAGCTAGTCTGCTATACTTTTTCTCACTGAAATTATTACTCAATAAGGAAAAGCGAATTATGTTTTTATTAATTAGTCCCAAGTTTAAAGCTTTGTGGCTTAAGACAAAAATGAAGGAGAGTTGAAAATTTTCTAGTCTTCTAGAGTCTTGAGATATCTACTATGTGACTAAACAACAATGCTAAACTAGTTTTATCAATAGTTGTTTATGTTTAGTTTTTGGATATTGAATTTATGTTCTACTTATTTATGTGTAATCTAGTTTTATCAATAGTTTTTCATATTTGATTTTGGATGTAAAATTTGTTCACATGTGATGAGTATGGTTGACAATTCCAGCGGTGATGAAAGTGATGATGAAAGGGAAAAGAAAGAGATTTTACAACACATGGAATGTTTTAACCGGTTATTTGTTGTTGTATCTTCTTTTGTGCAATTACATTATGAGAAGTATATACTGAAGCAACCATGCATGGATTCAAAACAGTTAGGTGAGATATGGATTCGAGAGATCCTTGACGGTCATGAATCACATTGTATGATTAGTTTTAGTGTGTCAAAAATTGTATTCACAAGTTTGTTGAGATTTTTAGGGACAAGATACAATTTTCAAGACACATATCTTCTCGTGAAATGTTGAGAATTTTTTTATACATCTTAGGCACCAATGCAAACGTTTCCCAATGTTGAGAAATATTTCAAAGGTCTGGAGCAACAATAAGTCGATGCTTTGCAATTGTGCTTAAGAAAGTTTCAAGGATAACCATTGATCTCATTGCACTCGATGATCTTTTTTTAGCTCAATACTCGAACAAATACATAATGATTCTAAATATATATCGTATTTTAAGGTTGAAATTAAAAATTATATTATTATATTTTAATAATTTTTTGTCGATTAAAAAAATGCATGAGACTAATATGATTAGTTGTTCAGGATTGCATAGGTGCAATTGATGGTATTCATATTGCCGATATTCTTCCACCAAATGAACAAATTCCCTACATTAGAAGAAAAGGTGTCCTGACTCATAATGTTATGGTAGTATGTTATTTTAATATGTGTTCACCTTTGTTATGACTGGATGGGAAGGATCTGCGCATGATAATAGAATATTTCTTGATGTAATTCAAGATCCAAAATAAAAAATTTTTTACTCACCAAATGGCAAGATATTTCATTTATTTCTTCTTCTTTTAAATAATAAAGTATAAGTTCTTTAATTGATAATTAAGAAAAAAACAACTCTTGAATTAATTGTTTGCTATATTATGACATGTAGGAAAATATTATCTTGTTGATTCTAGATATCCTTAAATGAAATATTATCTTGGACCATATAGAGGACATTGATATCATTTACCTGACTTTCATTGAGATAGACCTATATATGGTAAATAAGAGATATTCAATCATTCGCATTCATCATTATGTAGTGCGATTGAACGAACTTTTGGTGTTTTGAATGAAAAATGGGTTATTTTAAGGTATATGTCAAGTTATAGTTTTGAAAAGCAAACGATGATCGTTGTTGCTACAATGGCGATACACAAATTTATCCGAGAACATGTCCATCAAAATGATGTAGATTTTATGGAATACGAAAATATTAATAGGGCATATGAGAATATTATTGATCCAGAATCTGTGCATGATGGAGAAAATGATGATGATGATGATGGTTGTGATGAATCAAACAATTCAAGTGGTTTTGAAATGGAATTAACAAGGGATGCTATAGCTTCCGATTTAATGAATTCCCTTTAAATTGCAAATGCTAATGTAAAATTTTTAGTATATATATATTTGGTATATAAATATTACCTTTTTGAAACTTTAATTCAAATAATATAATATTTTAATTTGTTAGGTTTATGTTCTTTATGTTATGTTGACATTTAATATGGGTTATATATTCAAATTACATTTTAAAATAAAATAATACAAATGTGTTAATATCTAATTATAAATATTTAATGGTTATATTTAAATATTTAAAATATAGTTTATATATTCTAATTAAATTTCATAAATAATTAATATTAATTGTTTAAAAATATTTAAAATTTATATTTCATATATTAAAATACTAACAAGAAGTTATAATAAATTATTTTTTATATTCTTACTAAAATATCATAAGATTAACTAAATTGAACTTTATTTAAATTTATATTTGTTAGTTTATAATATCATGTTTAAAATTAATATTTTAATTCTTAAAAATATTTTTTTGTTAAATCTTAAACCAAACTTTTAAAAAATACTTCTTAAAAATAGACGGTAATTTTAAAAGAACTTTTCAAAAGTTAGTTAAACTAATTTCAGATGCTAAGGTCATTTGGTTTAATCGGCATTTCTGCAAGATGTTGGGTTGATTAAAGTGATTTTCACATTTATATCATGCTCAAACGATTTTCAGCAAAAAAAACATTCTTTTATCGTATAATCATTCAACTTTTAAGCTACAACGTTGGTGAAACCGCTCAAAGAGTTGAATTCGTTCCTTTATTCATTTCTTATTTAATTAACATAATTATAATCAAAGCTTCAAACTTACTACCCAATTCTTTCAGCATATCAGACTGATGTATTAATATGTGATGGATATATTTAGATTCCAATAGGACTAATCTTCTTTTATAAAAATATTCAAAAATAGATAACTCAAAAAATTATAAAAAGTTGATTTTTTAAAGAAAGATAAAGTACATGTGAATTATTATGCGGGTGGAGATATTTAAAAATTTAATATCTTACTCAATAGTTCCATTAAAAAACATCATTCCAACATTTTTAAAAAAATTAAAACTAAATTCACAGAGGTTAAATTTATTAGTATGCCTAAATAAAATTTATGTCATATAATTTATTTTTAAAATATTTATTCGATTGTAAAATATGATATCTCTTATTTATATATATATAAACATTACAAAAGCAAATAGACAACATAAGTTTACATATTAAATTAATGAGAATAAATATATACGAACTAAAAATTTTAATAATAAAAATATATAAAATTAATCATACATTAATTTTAGATACTTTTGAATGATTTATTTTCTTCATGCTGAAGAGATGCAACATCTCATTTAGTACCTTAAAAATAACTTAAAAGGAAGATATGACCAAATAAAAAAAATTTAAAACATACATAATCAACTTATTTATAGTTGAATTGAATAAAATTTTTTAAATAAATTCAAAACATATTTAATTCTTAATTTTGGATTATAAAAGTAGATACTGTTTTTTTTTCTTTTTCTTTCAATCTTAAAATATAATTATTTTTTATTTAAATAAAATATTTTAAATATTTAATTGTTGTATAAAAAATATTTATAATAATTGTTATATTCAATTTTTTCGGATAATATTATTTCAGATAATTTAAATATATAATAATTATTTTTAAAAATTATTTTAAAATAACAATAGAAGCACAGATAAATCATCTAATTTAGAAACACTTCTTTTATAAAAGTGCTAATTGATTTTTTTTTAAATTATGTTAAAATAAATACTAATATAGATCATAGATAAATTAAAATTAAATAAATATTTATTTAAGTTAAATCAAATGAATAAATTATCAAATTAAATTTGTATTTAGTTAATTAAATACATATCTAATTTTAAATTTTATGGCTATCTAATTAAATATTTACCTAGTTTATTTTAAAGAAAACATTACCCATCTAATCTATTTCAATTTATTTACATTAAATTTTTTTGTTTAACTATTCATTTTAAACAAAATATTATCTATATAATTTAACTCAATGATGTGTCAATACATACTAAATTGTTTTTTAAAATATTTGTGTAGCTTATTATAAAGTATAATTTTAAATTTAACCCTTAATTCTTATATCTTTTGTTAAATTTGGCCTTCATTCTTTTAGCTAAATTTGATTATTAACCTTTTAAAAAGAGTTAAATTATTTTTTTAATTGAAATATTGACTAAAATATTAATATTTCAACTATGTTGACATGATAACCTACGTGGCAATCCAAGCACAATTCATATTGACATGACACTATTTATCTTATATGCTACATCAACAAAGAATTTAAAAATAAAAAATTAAAATTAACGAAATTGAAAAAAATTCTAACAAATATTAGCATGGAGTACATGTGAATTGTTATGCATTATGCAATTTTAAAATTTTAATATTTTAGTCCGTATTTTTATTAAAAAAATAACAATTTGACTCATTTTGAAAGGTCGATGGTCAAATTAAATAGGTTGAGGGTCAAATTTAACTAAAATAAATAATAGCAGTAATCACTCGACTAGATAGGTTTTCATTTTGATGAATTAACTATAAAAAAAAAACAACGATTTGTTGACTAGCATTTTGAGAAAAAAATTGTCACCTTATGGTTAAATTCGGAGGCATTTTTTAATTGGTTTAATAACAAAATCAGTCCTTAACTTTTTATATTTTTTTATCAATTTAACCCTAAACTTTCATAACAAATAATAAAAACATCTAAAAATTTAACAAATATACATAAACATTTATATTCTCAACCATTAAAATTTTCAACAAAATTTCTTAGTAAAATTTTCCAAGAACATTTTCTATAGAATTAAACACATTTGTTTAAATGTATGTCATTTGGATTCAATCCTGAACAATTTTACCCAATTACACCCTAATCTTTCTTTATTGGAATAAGATGGAAACCTGGAGTGGTGAAGAGGGACCCAAGATAACACTCAAGAATGGTAAATCTAGTCCTTAATGGATTTCTCAAAAAAGGAACTCTCTCCCTTCCTTTCACATGATCTTAGGTTCCCAGAACAATGTGAAGAATAAGGCTTTAAAATAAAACCAAAATGAATACCATTTGAATTTGATACCCCATTAACATGCCTCTGCCACAAACAAAACTAAAACTGGTATTTGCATTGTTCCTTTTCAGAGCTGAGCTTGAAGCCAACAATAGTACCAACTTTTGGGGTTTGAATGCAAAATTTTGCACCTACACAAGAACAAAAGTTTAGCCAATTAGGAACAAAATCCTTCACTCATTTGTGTTTTATAAATAAATATATTCTATAACAAACCAGAAAACTTCTGCAAGGGTTAGAAAGATCTCATATGATAAATAGCAAAATGGTTAAAACCAGACCTCACCAGCAAGTTTGACAGCCAAGTTGGGTTCAGCATCAACCTCGCCATTCAGTTCGTGAGCAAGAAAGGTTAAAATCATGCAATGCAATAAAAAGACAAAAGGAGGGGCAAAAGATCTTATTCATGAGAATGCATTTCTAGATCAGATGATTGATTAAATTAGAATACACTGAAAGGGAAGAAACAACAGTAAAATAACGTTATTGGAAAGGCTGGTCTGAGGTTGTTTAGATTTACAAGGTCTCATTTTTCATTAAACACTATGCAGGAGAAATACAAATGACACTGGAAATATCCATCAGTTTTAATGTTAAAATGTTGTTGGAAAATTTTGCCAACAAATTTTGTTGAAAATTTTAATTGTTAAGAATAAAATGTTTATATATATACATTTGTTAAAATTTTAAATGTTTTAATATTTTTATAAAAATTTAGGGTTAAATTTACAGAAAATATTGAAAGTTCAGGATTATCATCGTTATTAAACCTATTAAAAGAATGTCTCCATTAGTATTCAGCGTTGGGGTAACCAAGAAAAATAATTCTCAAAACGTAAGTCATCAAATCGTTATTTTTTTAGTCATTAAATTGATATTATGTTTTGTTACTAGAATATAAAGAGGGGAATGTGGAGTTGTTGAATGTAAAGAAAGAGAATCTTAACCACCCTTGTGAAAAGATGTTGGCAATTATATTGCTTAAATGAATTAAACTACATTTAATTAATTAATTTAATGCTTTATTTGAGAACAAGTTGAGGAAATCAAGTTTCATTCTATGAACTATGATATAATTTCCAAATCTTAAAGGAAATCCATTGCCTTTTAGTGAACACGAATTGGTGGAGCCTGTAGACTAATTAATTAATTCAATTTGTGTGTGGGTGTGAGAAAAGGACTTAAGCCGTTGTCAAATTGAAAACTAGACGTAGTGGACATTTTAAAATATGGGTATAGCTCCCCTTTTTGTTTAGTAGCAGTTATTATACTAATTTTCTGCCCAAATGGTTGGCCGTATAATAAGAAAATCCTGCAATAATCAACAACAATATCATTCTAATGATTTTTCTTATAACCTATTTTCCATATTGCATCATCAATATTATCCCATGAAAATTCATATTTCTTGTTTTGTCTTTTTAAAGAAACACAATTCACGAAAAGAAAATGACTTACTTTCTGTAATCAAAGTTTAATACATATCTTTTTCTTTCTTTTTTTTTTTGAAAAGACCCAAAGTCTAGTACTTATTAGTTAAGGGATGTACGATGCTCCCTACATAAGGGTCTAGATTTCAAATTAAAGTCGATTAAGCAACCCAATTTTTTGGGAAGAGGGTATGAACCAGATCTTATCATGGTATGCCAATCTTGACAAGTACACTCACGAATTGTATTTTTGTTTGACAAGCACTACCGTGAGTAATTGGTGATTGCTGCTAAAATGATTCTATATTGGAGTTCACAAGATTTTCAATATTTCTGACAATTTCAACAAGATGCTTATTTTAGAAAATATGGATATTTAATTATATGTTATTATTTATTATTATAAAAAGTTAGTCTAAATTAAAAGTGATCTAATTTAGTTAAAGTTTATTTGGCTTTAGTCATTAGATAAACTATAAGCTAAATAAGTGTATATACTCTAGTAACTAATTTCTAATTAAAATCTACTTAATGATGGGTTGATTAGAAATTAGGGTTGATGTGCAACAATTATATATTACGGTTATGGTTTCCAAATTACACACAATGTAACTTTTCTAATATCCCATCTTTAGAAAAGAGAACAGATTTTCTCTAAATTTCTTGTGTGCTTTGGAAGATTAAAACCTAATATTCAAAAATTTTCAAGGAATCGATGGATTTATGTACGCTTTCGCATCTAGTTTTTTACTTGATTTATTCTTGATGATTTTACATAACAGATCCTGATTTATTAATTTTTATATAAGAATTTTACAGTTCAATAACAAGTGGTATCAGAGTCCCGTCATGTCGAATAATTGAGAATGAATTATCTTTTATTATATATGTCACTACACCAAAACAGGCTTTTAGTGCCGCTAAAAGCATTTGCGGCGTTTTTAGAAGCGCCACAAAAAAAGCCGCTAATGAGAGCGTCACTACCTTTAGCGGCGTTTTTGGGAATGCGCCGCTAAAGACCATGACCTTTACCGGCGCTTTTACAAAAACGCAGCTAAAGACCCTGATCTTTAGCGGCGCATTCCCAAAAACGCCGCTAAAGACCCTGATCTTTAGCGGCACTTTTCCTACAATCGCCGCTAAAGACTCTGACCTTTAGCGGCGCTTTTCACAAAAACGCCGCAATGACAAGGACCTTTAGCGGCGCTTTTCACAAAAATGCCGCTAAAGACCCTGACCTTTAACGGCGATTTTTTCCACAAACGCCGCTAATGACAACGACCTTTAGTGGAGCTTTTTTAAAAAACGCCGCTAATTTTGGCAGATTTGTGAGATTCATTATTTATATTTTTTGCCCTCCTGTAAAAACAAATCAGAAAAAACCAAATCCAAACCAACCGAAAGCAATAAATCTATATAATATTTAAAATTAAACGAATAATATATAATAAATATCAATAAATAAAATAAAATTCGTATTATTCTTACAAAAATGATAAAAGTTAAAATGATAACTAAAAGTGAAATGATAAAAATATTTACATGATAGTCTAAGATGGCGGCTGTATGGTAAACATCTTCATCATATTCTGAAGCTGCTGCTGGAGTTCATCGTACTTTTTACGCTGCTCTGCTTCCCTTGCTTCCCTCGCTGCCGCATCTGCTTGAAACTGCAGCTGGAGTTCTTCATACTTTTGTTGAACCTCAACTGTTGCCGCTTGCATCTGAGCCATCTGATCTCTTAACTTCTGGACTTCAGCTTCAGCCTGACTCCCTGAAGGCATGTATTGTTGCGAGCTGGATTCGAAATATTGGGATGGGTTAACAAAAGATCCTTGAAACCGAACCCGACCATACCTTTTAGGACCCAAAACTTCAGTGATAATCCGATTATCAATGTCGTCAATATTAACAGAACTATCACTGGAAGGCATCGCATCGTACTCCGCCTTTTTATCTTTTAATTTTTCCTAATAAATAAATCACATAGTTAGGAACGCAATCTATATTAAAAAAATAAATGCAACATAACTTAACAATATTTTCATTACAAGAGATGAAATAAACCATTAGAAAATAAACACTAAAAATAATTAAAACAAGTCAAATTGTCTTAAGCAAACGTACCATAATTTCTGCAGCTTCAGGAGTCATAGGGTTTCCATCTTTCTTCCTATGTGTCATGTCAAAAAGTTGAAGGCGTCCAACTTTTTGACCGGAGGACAGTTCCTACAATACAGTTGTAAAAATATTATTTGATAGAAAGTAATAAATATCTGACAGTATTAAAAAATTCAAAATACCTCGGCCTGAGCTACACAAGCAAAACTTCTCGAGCCAGCTGTGTGAGTAAATTTTTGTTTCTGCCTACTACTTTTTCCAACTTGCTCACGATCCTATGTTATGAAATTATTAATACGTTAATTAGTAAATACTATAAACCAAAATAATTACAAGATTTTTGTAGTAACACATACCTCTCCTTTCTTCGAAGTCCAAAATCTAACGACCTCTTCCCACTGGTACCTCAGCATTCCCGGCGGGACATTTTGTAATCTCTCGTCGAGTGTTGTTTTGGTATTAAAGTAGTCTCTCTTTAAAGTGCTCTTATGGTCTCTCCATATTTTTCCCAATGCCTTCTTTACATAAGCATCGGAGACCTCTAGAGCAAATCTCGCCTACAAAAAATACAAGTTAAGAAAGTAAATATAAATGAAACTTAAACCCAAGTACTATAAATGACACTAACATTTTGTTACCTTAATCTGATCGAGAGCTTGGTTCTTGTTACTCTCGGGCATTTTATGCCATGACTCGTAGTTAATTGGCAACATATTTGCATTCCATGCTAGAATGCCCAAGTACCCTGCTAGAAGGTGAGCTTCTGATCCAACAGGCTGACCAAAGCTATTACTGCATACTTGGACACGCTCGACTGCATCTAGCTCGTATAAATCCCTTAGTAGCGTACGTCTTCGAACTCTCCGCGTCCCACCAGTTTCAGCTGAAAAATGTTATATTGTAATATAAGAATTTTAAAAATAAATAAACTAAAAGTCAACGCGCATGTAAATTAAATGTTAATTTACTTTGAACTTCTATTGGTTCTTCAGGTGTAGTCGGGACATTCGAAGATCTAACAGCAGTCTGTTGTTCAGTGCTGTTTGTACCCGTCGAGTTTGGAGTACCTTGAACAATGCTTAGCTCTCGCACTTTCCTTCTAGGCATTTTATCTTGTAGCTTGCTTGTGTTTGAACAGGCTATTGAGATTGTTGGATGACGTGAGTGGAAGCGTCTATCCAAGTGTCACATGAGCTTGCAATCGAGTGAACATAGTTGAGTCCCTGACACATGACAAGGATTGAATCAAAGACTTTCAATATAAATCAAGTTCTCTTATATAGAAGATCATATCGTAACGAGAATTTAACACTAAAGGATCTTTGCCTATTTGAAGATGATTGAAGATCTTTATAAGTGGTTATTATGTGGAATAAGTGATTGTAATTTATTGTAAATTTATTTGTTCATATAGGATATGTTTCATTGAGTGCAAAATTATAAGACTTAAATCATAAGTTGTATTCGTTGAAGTATAGTAGATTAACTCTTTGGGCAAGTTGACTTAGAAAACTTTGAATTAGGTAAACAAAGTTTTGTTATCTATATCTATTTACTAATAGTGACTTAATCAAGTTACAATATATACGAGGACTTATATTTGCTAAGCAAAAATCAGCAAACTTTAGATTATTATTGATTTTCCTTTTATCTCCATCTCCAACTGAATAATCATGAGGTTAAAATTGAAAACAAATAAAGAAAATAAAAGGGTTACAACTAATTAACGTGGCCGATGAGTTAATTACGAGCTACTCAAATTTCTGGCAATTCTGATAAATCCCCCACTCTTGCGAAAAGATTGTACCAGAAATCCATGTTAGTATCAGTATCATATAGATTTGAACCATAGTCATTGATTGTTTCCAACTTCGGTAATGGGGAGCTTGGCAAGTATTGAGAATGAAGTTGCTGGTCTGAACCAGCAACTTGTAAGTCGCTAGCTATGCTTGAATTGTCGGCCGACAATACTTCCGACCAGAAGTTCTCATCGATTTCAGAGACATATTCTTGTGTTTCAATCTTGTTCATACACATGTTACTGTTGTTTTCGCTTGTCGTTACTGTGGAAACCTCGCTGCTGGATTCTGGTGGGGAAGCAGGCCTATTATCTGCAGCATTTACAGCAGGGCTTAGAAAATTCATGGGTTCTTGTTGTTCTTTTTTGATGTCCTTGGATGAATCAACGTTGGATTTGGGTTGTCGCTTGTTTTCAATGGAGCCATGGTTCGGTTTCAGCCTCTTCTTCAAGTGGGTGTGCCATACATTTTTAATTTCGTTGTCTGTTCGTCCCGGTAATCTCGCCGCAATAGCCGACCATCTGCAGGAGAATCAGAATCTGCTTAGGCCAAGGATTAAACAAAGGGATGGTCTTGCTTTTGGCAGTAATTTTTTTAAGAATAAAAGATGGAATGACTTGTATTTTAGCGTCCGAGAAGAGAAAAAGTTAAGAAAGTTGAGTAATCAAATTGCTAATCTTGAATGATAATTACTAGTATTTTCATTTTTTTTATGGCTTGTAAGAAGCATAGGGACAAATCTCAGGGAGGAATCTTCTCAGTCCCACATGTTTCTATGATTATAACTATGACCAAATTGATTATAAAAAATAAAAAAAAGTTATCAACCCAAAGTAGATCTATGAATAAACAGCATATTCGGAATCGGATATCTCCAAAATTCAAACTAGAAAAACAGTCCAAGAGGATCAATCATATACATGTAAAAATGGATCAACTTAAATTAATCCTACTAATTTTGGTTTTGTTTACTAATGATGGAAGCTGAAATTTGAAGTTTATGGGAATCAGTATAGTTAGTATATACACACCTATTACCGAGCATTTCATGTAAGTTGATTATGGTATCCTCTTCTTCCCTGCTGAAATTCCCCCTTTTGATGTCTGGCCTCAAATAGTTAGTCCAGCGTAGCCTACAACTCTTTCCACACCTCAGTAAACCTGGAAAAAAACCAAAAGAACAAGAGAGGGATTCATCAGCAAAAGATTAAAAGAAACCAAGAAGTTATTGGTTAATTACCAGCTTGTTTTGGGAGTGCTCGCCAGTTGCCATGGCCGTAGAGATTAATGTAATTGATGAGAATCTGATCTTCCTCCGGAGTCCAAGGACCTTTCTTCAGTCCCATTTTCTCACAGCATGGAGCTCTCCCCATTGGTTTTCTCACCCAAAGGGCTGTTGTTGCCTTCTTAGCTCTGTATCGAAGATGGCAAGAACTGATAATAAGCTCAAAATAACAGTATTTATAAGGGCAGTATATGAATATATTAGTACACAATATGACGAGAGTGGAGACAAAAGCAAAAGTTGGGCTGTACAAGAAAGTCAAAAGAGTACTATTTGATTATACTAAAATTATTTCATACTTTTCAAAAGGTATATCCACCACATCCATAATTGCTAGGAAATCTCCTCTCAAATGATCACCCTCAACTATTCAAGTGTGGTGATGGGACTTGGATATATCGAGTGCTCAAATAAAACGTGGGTGAATTAATATATGTTTATATCTATAATTTATTTGGAATATGGATATAATGATATATGTGAACAAGTGCATGTACTTTTCATGTAGCAGGTCAGCGGCTCAACTCCAATTTCGCTAAATATTTTGGTTACAACTGGCTTACGCTGAGAATTCAGAAGCTTATTAGAACACGACAAGTTTAGTGTTACAAAGGGTTTTTTAGAGGTTAAATTTTGTATTTAGCAAAAGTTTTATTTGCTTTTATTCTTTTTCACTTATTAAATTTTAAAATTTTAGTCGTCATCAAATAATAATCTTTAAATTTATTAATAAAATTATGTTATTTTTATAATTTGATTCACCAAAAGTATTATAATTTATATAATGTCATGTCAACTTATTATTTTTACATATTACTCACTAAAAATCTAATTAATAGATTATCGATGGTTATTTGCGTTCATGAAATTATAAAATTTGAAAAGTTTAAGAAATTAGAATGATCTAGTTGAGAAAAATGGACTAATTCTACAATTATATGCATAGTACAAGACAAGTAATTGAATTTAACTAAATGAATTTAACTGTTATTGTTTGGACTAAGACTAAAATTTTAAAATTTAAAAAGTACTAAGATTAAAATTGATCCAATAAAAGTACAATAACTAAATCTTTTATTAAGTACAGAGACTAATAACAGAATTTAACTTTTCCTTTACTAGAGATTTTGTGAGCGAAAGAAAATTTTAATATGAAAAAATATATTCATAAAGAATTATTTAACAATTAAGGAAGGCGCGTTAAGTTATATATAAATAATTTTTTATTAGTTTCAAGTGCATAACTAGTTTTTAGTTGTTTTAATTAAAACTTTTATATAAAATAGAAAAAAGATAAAAATATTATTATATTAATACTTATTACTTTATTAAAATCAATTTTTAAGTAATTTTATTTATCGAATTGGTATCAAGTTGACTCATGATACTAACTCAACAAACATATTTTATATAGTATGTAGAACAAGATGTGGATGAAAACAATTTTTATCTAAAAAACTTATCTTTTAAAATAATGAGACTTTAATTGAAATGGTGAAATTAAAAATTTGAGATTTTAAGTTCAAATCCTATTATTTACATATTTTTACATAACTTTAAATTATTTTTTTATAAATTGTATATAAAGGTATGAAAAGGAAAAAAACACACACCCTTTTAAGAATCTTTATTAATTGTTTAACATTTGAATTTTAATATTTTTTCCTAATTGAATTAGTGTTGAGTTGACTCGTAACACTAACTTAGTCACACACTTAAATAATATATATAAATTAGATTATAACTGCCAATGTGAATAAGATGATTATGTAGAAATATATTTATGAAAAATATATAAATAATAAACAATTTTTGGTTGAAATTATAAAATTGAAGTTTTCAAGATTTTAGTGTTTTAGGTCAAAACTGTATTCATTCTAGTTTTAAATTAATTTTTATAAATTTTATATAAAATAAACACCCTCATAGTATTTGTTCATTTTTAGGTAAAATTATTTTTAGTCATTTTTTAATTAAGTAGATTTTCAGTTGACTCGTGACACTAATTCAATTAATCACTTAAATATAACTAGATTAAATTATAGCACACCCACGCCTTGGGTGAAAAAGAAGTCTTCGTAAAAAATATATCTATAAAACTTTTATGTAGAAATAACTAGGATTTTGGTTGAGTGGTAAAGTTAAGGCCACGAAATCTTTAATGTTAGGTTCAAATATAATGTGTGAATACTTTATTTGAGTTTAAATTAAATTTTATAAAATTTATATAAAAATGTCATCATCCCAAATAAAATGATGTTCAGTTAACTCCTACCATCAACTCAATTAAAGCTTTAATATAATGTAGATATATGATATACTACCATACGTAACGTTAAAATACCGTCACATGACTTTTTAAAAGAATATTATTTTATTACACACCAAAAGGGTGGGAGTCATTAATTTATTTTTGGTTGGGGAATTTTGTAACTCCCTAACTGTATAAAATATATTTTCATATATATGGAATATTATTTGAGATTATTCATTGTCTGCTCAAAGGTGTTGGCCGTTAGGGTTTCACGTTTTAAGTTGGGGGAAAATGATGGAATAATTATTTCCCAGTTATGCCACCTCCATCTAATTTTCTTTTGGCCAACATCTGAAAAAGTTTTCGAAAATTTATACTATTTCAATATGTGTGATTAGATATAGTCCAATATTACCTTATTCTTTATTTTTCAATACAATTATTATTTTGGACTCATTCATCATTTATCAATTATAACAATAATATATACTGATTAATTGTTAATTTACTAAAAATTAGTGAATTTTGGTTGTTCCTTCAAAAAGAAATGAAATTTCGTTGTCATAGAAAAATAAGAGAGAAATATTTGGCATATTAATGTAGTGTTGAAAGAGTCAAGAAAAGCAACTAGTGCGCTCGGTACTCATGCGTGCGTGGGACAATCATGTTATTTTCGGCCTTTACTTTCTACCAAATATTAAATTCCTAGCTTTTCTTTAAGGAAGCTATATTTTCTTTTCAAAGCTGCTAATTAATTTTTTATATAACAAAACAACAAGTCAAAAATTAAAGGACTTGGGTCATATATGTATAAGCGGTTCACTTCGCTTAAGTAACCTATGTCAAATCAATGTAAATTAATTGTGATTTAACATTAGTCACACGTGACATCATTGAGTCCCTATTTAAAAAATTGTTTTCTTTGAACGGTAAAATTTTGGTAAAAGTACTACTAAGGATCATTAATGTAAAAACATACATATTATATATATATTTCTTTTTCACATGAATAAATTAATTCTTATATGTCAATATAGAAAAATAAATTAATTTTTTTTGTTAAATAGTATAACACCCCAAAATTCTTAGATTTAAATTGTTAAGTCATGACAAGTGATTTAATTGGGTTTAGTGGTTAAGTGTTAGTTATGTCTGCTTGAGGTTTGAAGTTTGAATCCATGTAAGTGAAAGGGTATAATTTTAATTTTTGTTTTTGTCCCTTATTGTGTCGTTCAAAACAAATGAGTTTGGGTGAAAATCAAACTTCTTGTAAGCTGTTAAGATAGAAACAAATTAGTTTTTTTAAAAATTCTGGTTGGGTTATTATTATATTATATTTTATCTTATTGTATTTTTGTTTTCTTTTTTTTTTAAAAAGGGACTACTCCTAGGTTTACTCCTTTCAGCCATCCTACTTCCCCTTTTCTCTCCCTAATTGTCGTTTCACATTTTGCTTATTTCTTTCCATCCTTCAATTTTTCTTTTTGACGTATTTGTATGCCTAAGGATGTGGATCTGAGGCAATCTATTCTGCGGGAAGCGCATATTAGATCTTATGCTATGCATCCTGGTGGCAATAAGATGTATCGTGATCTCCGAAAGTTGTATTGGTGGCTTGGGTTGAAACGTGAGGTAATCAATTTTGTGTCCCATTGTTTGACGTGCCAGAAAGTTAAGGCTGAACACCAACTTCCTTCTAGATTGCTTCAACCCGTTAAGATCCCTTTGTGGAAATGGGAACAGGTTACTATGGATTTTGTTAGTGGGTTGCCTTTGACACCTATTAAGAAGGATTCAATTTGGGTTATTGTGGAGCATTTGACTAAGTTTGGTCACTTTATTCTGATTAGAACCAATTATTCCTTACAGAAATTAGCGAAACTTTATGTCTCTGAGATTGTTAGGCTTATTGGGGTTCTGATATCGATTATTTCAAATCAGGACCTCGGTTTACTTCTCATTTCTGAAAGAAGTTACATGAAGCTCTCGATACTCGATTGGATTTTAGTACGGCGTTTCATCCACAAACCAATGATCAGTCTAAGAGAGTAATCCAAATTTTGGATGATATATTTTGGAGTGGTGTGATTGATTTTCGAGTTAGTTGGGAACAGTTTTTACCACTAGCTGAATTCGCTTATAATAATAGTTTTCAATCTAGCATTTAGATGGCACCTTATAAGGCACTATATAGTCAGAAATGTTGCACTTCACTTTGTTGGACTAAGTTAGGAGAGAGGAAGGTTCTGGGTCCTAAGTTAGCGGTTGAGACCAAGGATAAGGTTCGTTTGATTCAAGACTGACTTAAGGCCACTTCTGATAGACAGAAGTCTTATGTGGACCTTAAGAGATGAGATATTGAGTTTGAGGTGGGAAACTATGTTTCACTTAAGGTGTCTCTTTGGAAGAAAGTTCTCAGATTTGGTCATTAGGGCAAGTTAAGCCCTCGATTCATTGGGTCGTATCAGGTTTTAAGGCTTGTTGGGCCAGTTTCTTATCAACTAGAGTTGCCTCTGGAATTGGATCACATCCGTGATGTTTTTCACGTATCCATGTTGAGATGTTACCGTTCTGATCCTTCTCATGTGGTTTAAGTGGAGGAGATTAAATTAAGGTCGGACTTGTCTTTTGAAGAGGAGTTGATACAAATTTTGGATCGTGAGGTTAAGGTCTTGAGGAGGAAGACCATCCCTTTAGTTAAGGAGCTTTGGCGGAATCATGGTTTCGAGAAGGCTATTTGGGAGCCTAAGGACTCGATGCATCAACTATATTCTTATCTTTTTGAGTCAGGTAAATTTCGAGGCTAAAATTTCTTAGATTTAAATTGCTAAGTCATAGCAAGTGATTTAATTAGGTTTAGTGGTTAAGTGTTGGTTATGTGTGCCTGAGGTCTAGAGTTTGAATCCCTGTGAGTGCAAGGGTAGAATTTAAATTTTTATTTTTGTCCCTTGTTGTGCCATTTGGAATAGATGAGTTTGGGTGGAAATCAATCTTCTTGTAGGCTGTTAAGATAGAAATAAATTAGTTTTAAAAAAATTGGTTGGGTTGTTATTATATTATATTTTATCTTATTGTATTTTTTTAAAGGGATTGCTCCTAGATTTACTTCTTTCAGTCGTCCTACTTCCCATTTTCTATCCCTAATTTCCGTTTCACGTTTTGCTTTTTTCTTTCCAGCCTTTAATTTTTCTATTTTTGTTTTTGACGTTTTGTTCTCTCCTCCTTGTTGCCTTTCTCCTTTTACTTGTTAAACTCACCAAAATTCAAATTTATGTGATCACCTTGTTTCTTTAAACCTCTATTGGTGTCATTATTCTATCACCGTTCTTCGAGCAACCTTGTTGTAGTGCCGTGTTAAAGTATAAAGAGTTTCGTTATCGTTTCGGTGTGGGTTAGTATGTATGTTTTCTAGTGGTAAATTAATTGATTTTGTTTTGTGAGATTGTTGGGAGATTTTTTATGACCTTGAGCATTTGGTGCTAATCGTTCGAGTTATTTGTTAGGTGAAGTTTGTGAAATTCATAACGTACCACCGGCGAATAGGTGCTGTAGGATCATTGTACCTTTTCGAGTTAAGTGACTATATTTCTTTTTGCTTAGGGACTGAAATTTTGTTAAACGAATGTGATGTTGGATAGTATGTTGTTGGTTAATTGAGTTAATTAGATGAATGGTTATAGGATTCAAGAGTTCCCGGCTGCGTGGCTGCTCAGAAATACTTTTAGATGTGTGAAATTAACCCGAAACCTCGTTCGAAACTCGAGAAAATTACGAAACAGGGGCTTTTAGCAAAACTACCCAGCGCCACACGGTCGTGTGGTAGGTCGTGTGGTAGATCGTGTGCACCACACAGGCTAGTTTTTTGGGCTATGTGGGCATTATTTTTCAAATTTTAGGGCTTAATTAGGGGTTGATTGTGGGACTCGAAAATTGAGTCCGTGAGTCTCTTATAGGCCCAGAAAAGCATAAGTTTTAGTATGTATATATACATGGGTAAAGTTAGGGGGTATGTTAAGTAGGTTTTGTTGTGTACAAAACATATGTTATGCTATGTTCCCTATACAAATATATGTGTATGCATGGCATATGACTAATGTTATATGTATGTGTGATATTATGATTCTGATTATCATTATGTTTTGGGGTGGGATATGTTATGGTGGAAGAAGTGTTATATGGCAGTATTACTGCAACTATGGCGGTTAAATCATAATTATTTATCAGACAGATCAACTGCATATATATATGTATGATTGGCATACCGCCACATATCAGTGTGATTGGATGGAGGGACTCTTGTAGTCCTAACCGATGTGATTGGGTGGACAGAGATGGTGTGTAGCGGATGGGGTAGGATTTGATATGTTATGATATGTGATAATATATGTTTTGATATGAAATATGATATGCTATGACATGTGGTATGATATGTTCCGACATGATACATGATATGCTATGAAATGTTACTCAATATATTCTAATATGAAATTTGATATGAAATGATATAATTTGTTATATACAATGTTATAGGCCAAATCACACACTGGGCGTAAAGCTCACGCATTTGTTTGTTTTGCTTCAGGTGATCCTTAGGCTTAGGATTGGACGGCGATTCTGGAGCTCGGCTTTCACACTTTTGGTTTAAGTATACTATGGACTTTATTTTTGTTTAATATGGACATCTTGGACTTTCTTTGGATTTATTTTGGATTTATGAAAACTTTAATTTTTGTTTGGGGACTTTAAAATTTGTTTTAGTATTTATTTGCCGAAAGACTTATTTTTAACTGGTGCTTAAGGCAACATAACATGGCTAGCAAAGTATTTAGGTTTTACAAGATGAAGACACTATAACGTAGTTTTCCGTTGCAAAGTTTTCTCCTAAGACATTATATTAGTGTAACTCACATATGAACTAAGTCAGATTTGTTTAGTAAAGTTAAATTAACGTGGTTATCATCAAAGTAATCATTGGTTTTGGAATTGATATGTTCTTTTCAATAGGTTAATTTAATTGGTTTTCTTTGAGTTAAAAATATATTTTCTTTAAAATTAACCATTAGTATTTTTCTCGTATGATGTAACCTCCACAATCTGACCGTAATGTCTAGGTCGGGTTTGGGGTGGTACAAATAGTTTTTGGAAAGTCACTTAAGGTTAGTTTAGCATTATTTCTCGAAAGTGCTTTTGGGCCAAAAAGTACTTTTGAGAAAAAGTTAAAATTTTCTGCTTCTAATTTTGATTAAAAAAGTGCTTTTGCAAAGTGTTTTTTTTCCTAAAAGCACTTTTGAAAAGCTCAAAAGCATCTTGTTTAACAATAATTTTATCTCAAAAGTGTTTTTTTTTTGTCTCAAAAGTGATGCTAAACTGGCCATTAGTTATTAGATTTGAGTTTAAATGCTTTTAATTACACAATGTGACATGTTGGGTAATCATTGTAATTAGTGAGTCTCATCGAATTAGGTGTTATTGGGGGTTCCAATTCTTAGGGGAGGGTGAAAATTGGAGTAATTACACAAGTTATTACACCCAAATTCAATTTTTAAAGAATTATTTTTATATAAGTTATAAAAATTATATTATAAGCATGAACACATATGAGTATTTGGGATGATTATGGTAAAAAAATATTATATAATAAATCCTAAAAATTATATTATAAAAATAATTTGTGTTTTATAAAGTTATAACAAAAAATTATATTATTTAAATCCTAAAAAAATTCTAAAGTTATGACAAAAATATTTATTATAACAAATAATTTACATGTTATAAAAGTGTTAAATATATTTATTTATAAAAAATTATGACCATGGACATAACTTATTTATTTGTCCACATTATATATTATAAAAATAATATACTTATTCATAAAATAATGTTATATTTTTTGTTATCATAACTTATTTATAAAAAAAATAACTTTTTAAAGTTATGACAAAAAAATATTTTATTTATAAGAAGTGTTATGAAAGTTTTGGACAATTTATAAAATATTTTTTAATGTTATATGTTATAAATTTTATATTATTTTTACTTAATTTATGTATTATGTAAGGGGATATAACCTAACATAATTTTTTCCCAAATTAAATTTATATAATTTTTTTAATTAAAGCTACAGACTATTTAGATTGTGAACCCAAATATTATAAGGTTAATGTTAATTATGAAAAGAGAAAATGTTTACTTGCATCATATCGTGGGATATGATACCATTTGAGAGAATGTTGCTAGACACAAGCACCATAGACAACTTATGGACTCTTTAATTTAAGATATGTAAGGCTTCAAAATGTGGTTGAGAAAATATTTGTTGTTTTAAATAAACATTTCTCATATTAACATCACCTTAATAGCATAAAGACAAGGTTGGAACATACTAGTATGTTACATATTTCATAACTTCAATTATAAGTAGAATTGAGATAATCCATACTTAGTAGAGTACGTGGAGGAAGGAGATCCTGATCATCTTAATGATGCATTTGCAAATTCAGATGATGATAAACTCGGTCAATGGCCAACAAATGATGATAAGGAGCATATGTAAAAATTGTAAAAATAGAACGTCGGTAATGACAATATATCGCAAAGAAAAGAGAAATAAAGAACACACAGATTTTTACGTGGAAACCCTTTCGGGAAAAAAACCACGGGAAGAGGAGAAAAAAATTCACTATGTCAAATTCGAATGATTATAAGAGGAGTTTCGACTACATCTATTTATAGGTTGAAAAAACCTAATTCTAATCAAAGTCAAATATATTATGCTAATAAATGCTAAATATATTATACTCATAAATGCTAAATCTTCTAGGAAGAAGATACATTTTTGTTTAACTTGACTTGCAAGTAATCTCTTAGAATTTGGGTCACACAACTCTAACAATCTCCACCTTGACACGAATTCTCAATGAACAAGTTTTTCACCTCTTAAGGGTTTAATTTCAACAATGAACACCAACCAAGTCTAAGCAATGCTAAAACTTGGTTATAGGAAGTGACTTAGTCATCATATCTGCAGTATTTTCATGAATACTAATTTTGCTCACAATAATATCACCACGAGCAATAGTATCACGAACAAAATGATACCGGACATCAATGTGTTTTGTTCTCTCATGAAACATTTGATCTTTTGTAAGAAAGATAACACTCTGACTGTCACAAAATACGGTACTGATTTAAAGGTCTTCATTGAGTTCACTAAAGAGTCCCTTCAACCAAATAGCTTCTTTACAAGCCTCAGTAATCGTCATGTACTCAACTTTAGTGGTAGACAAAGTGACTGTAGTTTGCAAAGTGACTTTCCAACTGATTGCACAACCTCGGATTGTAAAGACATAACCTGTGAAAGATCTTCTTCTATCAAGGTCTCTAGCAAAATCAGCATCAACATACCCAATGACTCCATCTCTAGTTCTTCCAAACTATAAGCAAACATCACTAGTACCTTGTAAGTATCTTAAAATCCACTGAACTGCTTTCCAATGTTCTTTACTGGGATTCACCATGTATCTGCTAACTGCACTAACTACATATGATAAATCTATACGTGAACAAACCATAGCATACATGAGAGATCTCACTGCACTAGAGTATGGAACATGTGACGTACTCAATCTCGTCATCTGATTGTGGAGACAAAGTCGATGAAAGTATGAAATGGGATGCTAAAGGAGTACTAACAAGCTTAGCACTCTGCATATTGAACCTACAAAGAACTTTCTCAATGTGCCCCTTCTGACTTAGGTACAATTTACTTGTTTTTCCATATTTGAGAATCTTCATACCAAGTATCTTCTTTATTGGTCCCAAATCTTTCATCTCAAATTCTTCACTTAGTTCGGCTTTGACCTTTCTTATCTCCCAAATCATGCATGTCCACAATATCAATGAAAGCTTGAATCGAACTATGCTTCACAATTGGTGAGAACACATCTGTGAAGTCCACTCTTGGTATTTGACTGTAACCCTTTGCAACAAGCCTTGCTTTCTATCTGGGTTCTTCAACTTTTAGAGTCCCTTCTTTCTTTTTAAACACCCATTTACAACGAACAACCTTTTTACTAGAGGTGTCCATGGGCCGGGCCAGGCCGGGCCCAGAAAAAAAATTTCGGTTCGCGTCCTAGGCTCGTGCCTAGCCCTGCCCGAAATATGGGCCTAAAATTTTATCTAGGCCCAGCCCGGGAAAAAATTCATAAGCCTGAGCCCGGCCGGGCCTGGCCCATATTTTAATAAACACCAAAAATTTATTTTAAAAATAAAAAAATAAAAAAAAGTATTTTAAAAATATTTTAAAATTAAAAAAATAAAAAAAATATTTATTTATTATATTCGGCCAGGCTCGAGCCAAAAAAGTGGTACCCGAGGCCCAGCCTGTTTTTTTAAACGAGTCTCATTTTTTGCCCAAACCCATATTTCGAGCCTATATTTTTACTCGAACTCTCCCATATTTTGGGCGGGCCGTCGGGCCGGGCCGGGCATGGCACCTCTACTTTTCACCTTTAGGAATTTTCACAAGATCCCATGTTCTGTTTTTGTGGAGTGATTCCATCTACTCTTGCATAACAAACTTCCACTTTTCTAAGTCTTAACAGCTAACCGCCTCAAAATAATTAGATGGCTCTTGGTTTGCATCTATATCTTCAGCCACATTTAATTTCTTTAGAGGTTTAATTTCTCTTCTATTTCTGTTTTTGGCGATAGAGTATTGTGGTAAAGAAGCAACTTTATTTTGAATTTTGTACTGGCTTGAGGAGTCGACTCTGTTGTAGATTCTAGATTAATCTGATACTCCACCTGCTTTTGATTTTCTTTATTGGAAGAGTCTTTAAGAGATAAGTTAGGTAACATAGTAGTTTCATCAAAAACAGCATCTCTGCTAATCACAACTTTTTTATTTTTAGGACACCATAACTTATACCCTTTTACACCAGCTTTATAGCCAAGAAAAACACATTTAATGGATCTCGATTCCAATTTTCCATTATGAATATGAGCATACGTAGGACACTTAAAGATCTTTAAATCAGAATAGTTAGTAGGATTACCAGACCATACCTCTTGTGGAGTCTATTTCTCAATGGCAACGGATGGAGATCGGTTGATAAAAAAATATGCAGTAGAGGCTGTTTCGAACCAAAACAACTTTGGTAAATTGGCATTTGACAACATACATTGAACCTTCTCCATGATCGTTCTGTTCATTCGTTCTATAATGCCGTTTTGCTGTGGAATATGACGAACTGTCAAGTGTCTGAGGATCCCTTCTGACTTGCACATTTTATTAAACTCATCAGAACAGAACTCTAAGCCATTGTCTGTACGAAGATATTTTATTTGTTGTCCTGTCTGTTTTCCAATCATAGTTTTCCAAGACTTAAATGCGGAAAACACATCGCTTTTCTGCTTCAGGAAGAATGCCCAAAATTTTTTAGAAAAATCATCAATAAAAGTTAGCATATAATTAGCTCCACCTCTCGAAGGCACTCTGGATGGCCCCTACAGATCAGGATGAATATACTCCAACATTCCCTTCATGTTATGAATTCCTCTAGTGAATCGAACTCTCTTTTGCTTCCCAAAAACGCAGTGCTTACAGAACTTTAGTTTGCAAATTCCTTGCCCATAAAGAAGTCCTCTTTTGCTCAATTTTGCCATGCCATTCTCACTCATATGCCCTAGGCGCATATGCCAAATTTTAGTAATATCATCATCTGACAAGGAAGAGGAAGCGACAGCTACATCACAAGTAACAGTAGAAACCTGCAAAACATATAACTTTACAGTCTTTCTCTGCCCTTTCATCACAACGAGGGAACCTTTGGAAATTTTCTTTCAGTTGTGTATCAGTACCGTTTTGAATCAAGGGTACTCAACAAAATTAAATTTCTCTTCAATTCTGGAATATGTCGCACGTCACTAAGTGTTCTGACAACTCTGTCAATCATCTTAACTTTAATGTTCCAACACCTGTCATTTTACACGAAGCATTATTTCCCATCAAAACAACACCTTCAGACACTGTTTCGTAAGTTGTAAAGCAATCTCGATTGGGACTCATGTGGAAGGTGCAACTCGAATCAAGGACCCACTCCTCGCTCACTTTAGAATTGTTGACAGAAGCGACTAGAAGTTCACCATCGCTGTAGTCTTCTACAACATCAGCTTCACCGGAATTTTCTAATTGTTTTCCCTTTTGATTCGTGCCCTTTCTTCTTGCAAAAGTTACAAGTTTTACCTTTGTTTGAAGACTTCGATCTAACCTTAGATTTACCGCGAGGATTTCATTCCCGTGTCTTTCCATGATCATCATTAGCATTCCGTTCTTGCCTCCCACGAACAATGAGACTCTCTCCCTTAGAGTCAGGTTTAACCACAAGATGCTTCATCTTATCATACGAGGTCAAAGAATCATAAACCTCATCAATTGTGAGAGACTTGCGGCTATATAAAATCATGTCTCTAAAGGTTAAATAAGATGGGGGCAACGAACAAAGTAGAATCAACCCTAGATCTTCCTTATCATACTGAACCTCCATGGCCTCCAAGTTTGAGAGAAATTCTTTAAACACTGTTAATTGTTCGTGCACAGATGCACATTCCTCCAAACAATAAGCATAAAGACGTTGCTTTATATGCAACTTGTTGGTTAGATTTTTTGACATACATATGTGTTTCAGCCTCTTCCATAATGTAGCGGCGATCTTCTCCTCCATCACATCTTGCAAAATTTCGTTAGACAAATGCAGATGTAATTGTGTTAACGCCTTTCGATCCTTACGCTTCTGCTCTTCACCTGTTAATGTCGAAGGCATCTTATCTATCCCTATTAGGGCATCCTCTAGATCCATCTGCACAAGAACTGCTTGCATCTTAATCTGCCACAACGCAAATCTAGTGTTGTGATCCAACAGAGAAATTTCATAATTCAAAGACACCATTACCGTGATCTAGATGAACAACTTGGAAGCTCTGAAACCAATTTGTAAAAATAGAATGTCGGTAATGACAATATATTGCTAAGAAAAGAGAAATAAAGAACACACAAATTTTTACATGGAAACCCTTTCGGGAAAAAACCACGGGCAGAGGAGAAGAAAGTTCACTATGTCAAATTCGAATTATTACAAGAGGAGTTTAGACTACATCTATTTATAGGTTGAAAAAACCTAATTCTAATCAAAGTCAAATATATTATGCTAATAAATGTTAAATATATTATACTCATAAATACTATATCTTCTAGAAAGAAGATATATTTTTGTTTAACTTGACTTGCAAGAAATCTCTTAAAATTTGGGTCACACAACTCTAACAAAAATATTAAAGAGTGCATAACCCAACAACTACACACTGGAACAATTAGATAAAATTAGATATGATGTTTAATTTTCTTGTTATTTTTATTAGTAATCATGTTACCAGTTACTTTTTTAGACTAATATAATATATATATGATGATTTGATTTTAATTTTTGTTACTTGGTTAGAAATTATTTTTATCTTTCTCATATTTTTTATAGTAATTAATATTTTTAAAAATATAAATTATGTAAATGTATAATTACAATTTGTACTACCAAACATGACATAAGAAATTATGCTGTAATTACACTTTGTTAGCCTAACACGTCTAGGAAATTACAATTTTTTGTAATTACAAGAGAGTGTAATTACTACACTAGTAATTACATGTTCATTCAATTACTCTATGCTATCAAAACAGTCCCTTAAAATTTCATCTATTACTATAGTTAAAAATTTGTATGGCTGATAAAATAATCAAACAACTACATGTGGTGTGTCACGTGCATTTAATGCTGACAACCAATTTTTAATCGTAAAAATGAATTGAATTTTTAATAGAAAGATTAATTTTATTCTTTTATCTAATGTAAAGGGACTAGTTCATTTTTCAAGTAAAGGGAACAAAATATAATCTGTCTCATAATACAAGGACCTCCATTATACTTTTACTATCAAATTTAAAAAAAAATCATATAATTTTTTAAGGTAGTTTAATTAATATCATCACATGTGTATTTTGAATAATTATGCACACTTTGTTGCAACAATTTCCTTTTTGTAATGATCGAGATGTTGAAGCTAAAATTTGGGAAGGTGAATTACATCATGAGGGTTTTAACTTTGGTCATTAAAGTGTTGATAAAAAGGTTTTAACCATTAATGTTTTAAAAAATATATCAGTAGTTAAATCGGTCAAATTATTGATTTTTGGTTTAATTAATTCGATCATTCATCCAACAATAATTAAATAAATATTAAAAAAATCATAAAAATTAATAAAATTTTGAATATATATAAATTGATACAGCTAGTTCAATCATTGATTTTTTGTACTAATTTTCAGTTTTTTATTAGTTTTAAGTGGTTCTCAGAGGTGAATTGAATCCCTTTGTTCAGATTGGTATATCAATCAATTTCTGGTCTAATTGGTCCAATCCAATTTCAATAATACTGTTAACCATTGTTCTCTTATGATATTAATGAAAGAGCAAGTCAGTTTGCCACTAGTTGAAATTGTAACACATGTTCAGACATGATATATGAAACTTGTGTTAATAACTCTGCTAATATCATCTATTTATAGGGAGAGATAATATAATCCTGGTTGAGTAAGACTTACAAATATATTATTTATATAATAGAAAATATATTCCTACTCCAACTGGAGTAGGGGTGGACAGCACACCCTAGTAAAAACTACTAGGGTTGCCGCCCCTTCTCATCTTGTATGAGCGTATTTGAGTCTCTCTTGTATTGGGTCAAATTATATGTGCTTCTTAGACTTTTAATCCAACACTTTATAATTTAATACAACCCAATACTTGTTTTTTTATTTCCCAAAAATAAATATTCTTTATTCTATTAATTTAATTAATTAAATTAACTAAATTAATTTCTAATTAAATAATTTTGTCAATCCAATTCTAATTATGTTAAAGTCATTACAACTTTATCATAAAAAATCTATGAGGAAATATATTTAATTTTCTCATTCAACGGATTCATAAGGGCTAATTAATTCAATTTCATTTTTGTACTTCAATTGTTTAATTATATTAGATTAAATAAGAATACGAAAACTTAAAATTAATTTTCAAGTCATTTCTATACTTAGTGAGAAAACACATTCATTTGTGAATGCCACCCATAACTTTATCTGTTCATTTGGTTTACATGCAATTCATTTCTGGTTTATAATTAGCACTCAAATAATTTATACTTAAGTTCCAAATTTTCATCTATAATTATAAACTTATTTAGTCATGAAGGCATTCCACTATAGTACATTGACTGAGTTTTCCCTAACTACATACCATTACGAAAGCTACTTAATAACTGCTCGTCCAATGACCTTGTCATAAGTGTATTACCCTAATAGGATATCCTTAATCTATTTGCAATAAATACGTTCTCCCAATATGATCCTATTTTATCTCATGATAACCATTACATCTTGTTTCATGAAACGTCAATTACTATAAAATAGTAATCAACTCATTTATCACAAAGACAAACAACCCGTGACCACATTCATTTTCATCTATCATATAATATCAATGAGAGGATATCATTTACCTATTAATTGGGCTATATGGATTCCATGAAAATTCAATTACTATCAAATAATAATCAAGTCACTTTTATGTCTCTATCTTTTGGGAGTCATCCCCTCCGATGCTCAAGGAAAAACACCTCCTCAATTGGACTTGATAGGTAACATATTAGTCTTTCAATCGATTCACTCATTTTTTATTAGGCTAAGGAAATGTTTAGGTTTATCAACTAATACAAGTTGTCTTTCCATATCACAAATCAACCATGTAATACCGCTTAACTTTATTTAAACACTAGATAACCAATCAACTAATATTTGCTTCTATTTTGCTTTGCATGCATAAACATTGAAGACAATATACAAAGAGTATTAATGTAATTAATGGATATTTTTATTACCAGGAATGAATTCAAGATCCGTAAGAAACTTTCAAAGCTAATATTGCTTCTTTTGTTGCCTTAGAAGTAGCCATTCGACTTTCATAGTGGAAGTCAGCAGTACAGTTTTGCTTGACTCTTCTCCATGCTATGGACCCGCCACGTAGGACAAACACACATACCAATGTCGATTTCATCGAATCTTGACACGTTTGGAAGTTAGAATCTATAGAATCGAAAAGAGTAAGACTTTTTTTGGATTACACAAGCATATAATCCCCTGTTCCCCACAAATACTTGAGTATATGCTTAACTACTTGCTAATGTCTTGGACATGATTTGCTTGATATTGACTCACCAACCCTACTACGAAACAAATATCTAGCCATGTGCATAACACAACATACATGAGACTTCCTACAACCGAAACATTAAAAAATTTTCTCATGTACTCTCATTTTTATACTAGCTTAGGATATTCCTCCAAAGAAAGATGAAAGCACGATATAAAAGGTTGAGTACCCTTCTTTGTATTGACCATTGTATAATGTTCCAATATCATGTCCATGTATGAAGTTTGTGATAATGTTATCACTTTCTTCTTTTGATTCCTTAGGATTCAAATGCTTAGAACAAAGTTAGCTTCTCCCAATTCCTTCATGCTAAATTGTTGAGTTAATCAAATTTTAATCGGTAACAGTGTCCCTACATCATTTTTAATGAGTAAAATGTCATTGACATATAGAATGAGAAAGATCACATTTCCATCCCCAGTGCATTTATAAACACAAGGTTCATCTACATGCTGCTCAAATCCAAATCTTTTGATCACTTGATCAAATCTTTGATTCCATGAGTGGGATGCGTGCTTAAGTCCATATATAGATCTAAGTAATTTGAAAACTTTATGTTTGTTTCCTTTAGCTATATATCCAATAAGTTGTATCATAGAGATATTATCTTCAATATAGCTGTTGAAGATTACTGTCTTGACATCCATTTCCTAGATCTTGTAATCGAGGTTTCCACAATGGATAATAATATGCGGATTGAATTAAGCTTGACAATCAAAGAGAAGGTTTCTTTATAACTGATACCTTCTTTTTAGCATACCTTGTTCTTACAAGTCTGACCTTAAAAAGTTTCAAATTTTCCATCTGCATTTCTTTTCTTCTTGTAAATCCACTTACACCCCCATGGTTTTATCTTTTCTGTTAAGTGTACTAGTTCTCAAACTGAGTTGGATTTTATAGAATTCATCTCAACTTTCATAGCTATTTCATAGAGCTTGGAATCAATAGTCTACATCACTTCATCAAATGTGAGTGGGTTGTCATTTTCTTATTCAACATACTTAGTGTTTAAATCACTTTTGCTAGACTTGAAGAACTCAGGCCTATGAGAGACCCTTCCATTGTGATGAAGCTCCCTATGTTGCTAATCTTTTGTAGGTTCACTATTCGGAGTTGTTTTCAAAACTGTTACTATATGGCTATTTTTATTTCTCAGAATTTCTTCGAGTACTTCTTTACTTTGAGGTTTAAGGTCATTCATGTAACTCTCCTTAAGTAAGGTAGCATGAATCGATACTATAACATTTGCTCTTTCGGGTTATAAAACAAACTAACCTTGTTCTTTTAGGATATCTCATAAACATGCACAATTATGTCTATAAATTCAATTTCCTTGCATCTTTGTCCAATACATAGGCTAGGTATCCAAATTTTATTGCGACTTTAGTTAGTACATCATTCAGATTGTAGCAAACCGTTTGTAAAATGTTTCCACAAAAGGATATTGAGAACTGCAAATAACTTAACATTGACCAAACCATGACTAACAAGGTTTGATTCCTTCTCTTTATGACACCATTCTGTTGTGGAGTTCCCGACGTAGTTAATCGAGATAATATTCCATTCTCTACGAGGTAACTTAAGAACTCATCTAATAAGTATTCCTACCTCAACTAGACCAAATGTCTTTATGGGTCGACCTTGTTGTTTCTCCACTTCTATATGGAACTCTTTGAATTTATCAAAGGTTTTACTTTTGTGGTGTATTAGCTACACATGCCCATATCTAAAATAACCATTTATGAAATTTCTGTAACAACCACCTGACGTTCATAGGGTCATATACATAAGTATGCACAAGTTCTAAGGGTTTAATGACCCTCGTTCCTTTTGTATTAAAATATCACTCAATCATCTTACCTTCCAAGAAAGATTTATGTTGTGGAAGATCAACTCTCTTAAGTGAACTTAAGGTGTAATCTTTCAAAAGTCTAGTGATGATTTGTTGATTAATATGACCAAGTCTCAAATGTCAAAGGTACGCCTCATTAGAGTGAGAAGTCTTAAGTATTTTATTCATTAATTTAGTTTCAAGTAGTGTGTACATATTTTGTTTGAAGAAGTGGAGATTATTTGAAATTTGGCTATTATAAATAATAGTACAATTTATAAAAATTACAATACTATTATTAAAACTCAAAGTTAAGCCATCTTTAAGTAAACATGCAACAGAAACTAACTTTCTCTCGAAACTAGGTAGATAGAAAATGTCTTTTAAAATAATCTTCCTAAAATTATCAAAGTAAATATGTGCATAATCCACTACTTTAGTTGCCACACTTCCATATTCAGTTCGCAATGGAAAAATCTTATCTTAAGATCTTTCATTTCCTTGAACACAACATGATTAGTGGCTCCAGAATCAATGACCTAGTGGCCTATCGAATCTTCCACCAAGCAAATTTCTATCATAAAGAGTTTCATACCTTTGCCATTAGTGTCTAGGTAATCCTTCCAATCTTTGTAGTTGACCTTGAAATGTTCTTTCTTATTGTAGAAGAAACACTTTGATCTAAATAAGTTTTTAGGCTTTTTGGTTCTCTTTCTTTCCACTTTAGGCAGCCTACAGGACATAGTTTTGATTCTCTTAACATGCTTTCCCTACCCTTTAGGGGAAGAAGCAACCGTTAAGTTTGCTTCTGCTTTTCAGACCGATTGATTGCCATTTAACACCATCTCATAGGATTGTAACTCCTCCATGAGTTTTGTAAGGTTAGTTTTTTTATTCCAAGGTTATATGCACCCTTAAAGCCTACATAGTTCTTGGACAAGATTTTGAACACCATTTCAATTTGTGTATTTTGGTCCCATGACCTTGGCAATCTAACCCATAAGAGTAATCATATGTTATTTGACTGGAATATTGGGTTTTTGTTGAACATTCATCAAACTATTTATAGCCGAATGTCGAGCTAAAGTAGCTTGGCCTCTAAATATGTCCTCTAGTTTTTCTAAAATTGCTTCGGCTATTTTACAACTCTCCAATGTCGTATAAAGATAATGGTCATGTTGCCAACATGTACCAACGAGCTATCTCATTGGATTCTTCCCAAAAATTTCTAGCATCAGCTTGGTTGGTTTGAGGGGATTTGTTATTAAGAATTGTCTTGAGTTTCTCACATCTTAGGACAATCATGAGGTTCTTTTTTCAATCCTTATAGTTATTTCTGTTCAATTTTTTCTCAAGGGGTATGTTTAATAAGGAGTAGGTGTCATTTCAAACTGAAAAATAAAACATCCATTAATTAATATCTTTGTATTAATAATTTTTTTAAATTTTTTTTGCAAGAAACAATATGCATTAAGATGATGCATGTGTCTTATGTTAAACCTTGAAAATCTTTGAAAGTCGTTGCAATGATAATTCCTACATGGATTGAATTAAGACACCTTGAGGCAATCTTAATCAACTACAAAGAACATGAATTTCAATCCAAGTAATACGTGAATCTAATCACTTAGGTATTCACACATACTAATAATCGTTTCATGTTTGACCATCATTCTAACTAAGGTAGAACATTGTGGGAAGTTGCTTAACTAGAATGATATTGAGTGTATAGCCATCAACTCAGCATCTACTATTGCATGTAACACGAATAAGTCATCTTGGGACAATCTCAACGAGTTACATTTATGACTAGTTGTCCTTTATAAAAAAAACTCTTCTTCTATGGAATCCACATGATAATACCTACCTTAGGGCTGACAAATTATCATATGCTATCACAAGATAATTATCTCTTTTAAGGAAATCTCCTCAGTAAAATCCACATGACAATACCTACCTTAAGGCCGAAAAATTATCATGCCATCACAGAAGACCATTAATGGAGCCCATAGGTCTTGTTTAGGTACATTCTCCCTCTTAATCTTTTAGAAAACATGCAATGTTTTATTTCTGATTTCAATCATGAATGATTAAAATGTCATGACAAGTACATGTGATATTCTTTTTCCTAAAATGTATGAACATACTTTACAATCAATTTAACTATCACCAGGCTATAGTATAAAAGCATAAAATTAAATGACTTTGACCAACCAAAGTTTCCATGTATCTATCATAGAAAAATAAATAAAATAATAATTTTACATTTATTATCAAAAAGCATTCTTTGTATCTTCTAGGTGAAAGCCAAATATTCTAGTAAACCCAAAAGACTTGAAAAATCACTAAAGGCATCTATCGCCAAACCATCGTCACCACTACAGATCAATATTTTCATCACCTTCAACACCATCGTTGTTGATGCCATTTGCATCGATCATCACCGTCATCGACTGCCCAATCATTGTGGGGCACCATTAGCCACCACCAGTTGGCTCACTTCTAGCCACCGTCGGTCGATGTTGGTTTCCTTCGATTAACCCACTGCTGGTCTTTTGTTAGTTGGTTGGGATGGGTTTGTGTCGTCTAGATCTATTTTTGATGTCTTGGTTTTCCAGGTTTCACCGAAAATTAGGTTATAGAAAACTTAAGTCCATTTTTGAGTCACATGAATTATTCTAGAATTAAAATAAAACCTATATGGAGATGATAGTCCACAATCTAATTACATATCTCATAAATTTATTAAAACTTAATTACAACCAATCTAATTTATAGGAATCACAACTTTGACTAAATTAAGTTATCAAATATATAACAAAATAATTAATAATATATTCATTCACAAACGTAACCTAAAACATGCATATAATTACAAGAATACCACATTTTATAAAAAAAATTTAACCAATCATGAAGAAGAGAGAAAATTTAGTTACGATTTATACTATAAACAAAACAAAACCTAACTCTGATACCAACCGTTGGAAAAATTTAGTTAATAAAATGGTTTATTGTAACAACAGAAGTTTAAAAATTTTCTAAGCCAAGCCAGTTTATGATATTTATAACAATAAAATTTTAGAGAAAACTTCCAATGCTTTGTGTGAAATGGATTTGAATCGTTCCTGGCTTTCAACCGAGTGGTATTCTTCGCTATCCTCGTACCTCAAATTACGCCAATTGTGGGCTCGAGCACCACAAACCAAATACAAAACAAGAAACGATTTATTAACTTTTAGTAGAAAACTCTCAATAGAAACCAATAGAAATCAATTTCCAGAAAATATAATTTAATATAAGAAAATGATCTCCTACTACTTTCTGGCAGGATAACTATATATGAAACTTGTGTTAATAGCTCTACCAGTGCAATCGATTTATAGGGAGAGATAGGAGAATCCTTGTTGTTTAAGACTTAAACAAATAATATTTATTTTTAATAGAAAACACACTTTTACTCCAACTGAAGTAGGGGTGGATGGCACACCCAAGTTAAATTTACTAGGGTTGATGCCTCTCTCATCTTGTATGAGGGGATTTGGGCCTCTCCTGTATTGGGTCCAAATATATCTGTTTTCTAGACTTTTAACCCAAAATTTGTAATTTAATCCAAACCAATACTTGTTTTCTATTTCCTAAAATAAATATTATTTATTCTATTAATTTAATTAATAAAATTAGCAAAATTCATTTCTAATTAAATTGTAACACCCTATACACAACCTGATCGTCGAGTTTGAACTATAAGGTGGCACATTTATTGCTAGAGCAACTATGAACAAATCACAATTTGATCCAAACTAGTAAACATTCAAATACAAGAAAAATAGGTATATAAATTGATAAATATTCATTTTTTGGTCTTATACGAGCTTACAAAAGCTCTAATGTTAACTCGAGGTTGAATTAGGACTAAACTGTAATGTTTACAAAATTCCAAGTTGATGTCGGGACGTTGGGGGTTCATCATTGCGATGCCACGTATTGACTTGGCTCCTAGTTGCAACGACCCATGCTCAATGTCGCATCGAGGCATGGTGTCTTGATCTCATTGCGATGATACTTGTTTGACGTTGCGACGTGATAAACTATTTCTGAATGGTACTAAATGGATATCAACCTCCAATTTCCAAAAAATCAATATGCACGTTCACATCACATTTTTCAACCAAAATGTTCAATCCTCATGAATCAATTCATGAACTACAACACCTTACTCAACAATATACCAATGTCTTATTAGCTATAAGTTAACTATCTAGCACAATTCATTCAACATTTTAAACATACATACCTATTCTCCAATGCCATATAAAATTGAAACATTTAATACATTTCAAACAATATATTGAACTCATGTTACATATTGCATCCATCTGACCAATTCCATATATCAAACTTCTAATTCAAAAGTTCACATAGTCATAGTAAATTGTCACAAGGTATATAATATCAATGGTAAAATCAATTCTAGTCATTTATCAATTACCTACCTTTAAACCATTTCCAATTTCAATACATTCAATTCTATTTTCATTTAACATATATATATCGTCTAACCCACCATTTAATCACTTTTTGGAGTCTATCGACTCACTCATATTCATTTAGCCCCCAGGGCTCATTTTCAACTGATTCACATAATAGTTTACATACCTTATCCATCATAACACACATATATAAGCACAATATACGATTTTATCAACATTTCATATGTTCTTATACTATTCTTGTCATCTTAGGGGGCCCGACAACGATGATTCGCACTATACAATATATTACCATCTCAGATAGCCCAACAATGATGGTTTACTCTATTCCAATATTCTATTATCTCAGATTGCCCGATAACGATAGTTCTCTAATCAAATATTCTACCATCTTGGATGGCTCGAAAATGACGGCTTTCACGATTCTTACATTTTACCATTGCATGTGGTCCGACAATGATGATTTTCACAATTTACTTATCCTACAATCCTGGATAGCTCAAAAATGATGACATTCAATATCTAAACATTCTAGGATCCTGGATAGTTCGCAACGATGGTTTTCAACTTAAGGCATGTCAACTAATTCGACAGTACTTGGACCATTATTAGAGTAACACTGAATCAATACACATTGTAACCATGTAGCACCCCAAATTTGAAGGGTCTAAAGTTCTGGCATACAACAGTAAATAGTATATCTGGCGTAGTGTTATCTACCAAAATGATTATTTTTGCATATACGTGTGGGCGTTTAGTAACTGCCACTTGAGTTAGTAAAAATTTGATTTCATGATATTCTACTATATTAAGGAGAAGTCCGTGTTAAGAGATAAAGGGTAAGTATGAAATGAGTATTGGCAAAAGGTACCTTGGTTAGAAATAAACTAAATAGCCAAGCTAGATAATTGTGATAGCAAGACATTTATTAATATTTTTTTCAAAAATTGCAGGCCATTAAGAAGACAAGTTCTGAAACGTATGACACTTGTTAAATTCCACTAAGTAAGTTGAGTCATATTTATATGTGAAAGATGAGTTCTGAAAGGGTTCTTCTTTCTTCTTCCTCTTCCTTAAGTGGTATTAAATGATACCTTCCTTAAGCCTGAATGTATGTTACATCGATGATCCAAAAGCTATGAATATTTTATGATTAGAGTTTATTTCATATCATGATAAGTATTTTAGCTCTGCATGTTAAGTTATGGATTAGTAAATTTATATGTGGTGATTGAATAGTAAGAATGTAAGTATAAGGTTTCTATATGAGATTGTCAGCAATTGATATGATAAGTAATTCGTATGTACAAGAGTAGTAATAGTGAAATTATGTTTCTAACCAGTGGTTGCTGATGGTTCGAGATGGATATTTGGATCTGGAGTTTTAAACTGGAATAAGTGAGAATTAGGTGAGGCTCTACTCTGACTCTTGCTTGTATAATGTTCATACTAAAGTATATCTATATGAAAGTGATCAAACTGGAAACTGGAAATCATAGATAGTATAGTATGAATATGATACTTGAGATATCCATTTACAATATTTATTATTGCTTTCAGGTACTTGAGATGAGACTTTTCCTGAAGGGACAACGCCAGAAGTACGCCAAAGTGGTGGCAGAGTGGGCTATTATGCATAGAGTAGAGATGTGGCGTAGTCTAGGAATACACTTTTTGAGTCTGTATTAAATAAACTTTCATTTTGTAAGAATTTGTATCAAATATTGTAATAAGATTATTTTAAGTTACTTCCCTTGTTTTCATATAATAAGTTTCTAATTAAAATGTCAAATAACACGCTTAAAGAAATGATAAATTGTAAACTATTTTCGTTAATGCTTTAGCTTTGTGAAGTAACACCTGAAATCCGAATCCGGTGAATCAGGTTGGGTTTGGGGCATTACAAATCATATATCACAATCTCATCATCAATACATTTCATACATAGCATACCATTTAGCATTCTGTATCGTACTCATTTTTCTTATATTCAACTAGTATATAGTTTCGACAGTCATTATCGTCACAAAATTCAATTCAATACATGTTCTCACTCACATTCACATTCACAACCACAATCCAATTCATTTTCCAAACAAATATATGCATGTCCTACACATATTCTACTCAACTTCCATAACACATATAACATTTCAAGATAATTTATATCATTTCTCATTTTGCTCAATTTGGTCCATATCTTGATATTCAATCATAATCATAGCAATTTTGTTTAATTAACCATTGATAACTCACCATAATACCATATAATGCAAAATGTCCTGAACATCCAGTAAATAAATTGTTCTTGAATTATAGTAATACAAATCAGGGTCTCGTATCACTCATCGACAACTCTCGCTTTTGCTTTCCCTTTCAATGGCCTAACGTCGACTTTAGCTACGAATAATAATTCAATAATTCAATAGTATCAAATTCCATCCAAATCACATTCATATAATAAACTAATCATATTTTTCAATTTATTCAATTTAGTCACTAAACTTAGGACAATCATAACTTTCAATTCCTAGCTTCGAATTAAAATCCTATTTCACATTTATTCACTATGAACCTCCTACTTTCTCTTTATACCAAAATTTCATAATATTTTTGCATTTTATTTAATTTGGTCCATAATGTACAAAACTAACAATCAAGCTTTACAATTTAGTTATTTTCATAAAAAAAAAGCCTAATTTCTATTAATTTCACACCTAATTCTTCAAGAAATAAACAATGACAACTTTCTAAAACTTTAACAGTTTTACAAATTGGTAGATAGGCTAGTTAAATCAAGCTCTCATGATTTCAAATCTATAAAAACTATAAGAAAAATACCTAATTGAGCTTACCAATTGATGGTTGAATATGGAAGCTTCAAAAATAACTCTCTTTTTCTTTCTATGATGAATAAGTGCAGAGAGGATGAAGAAGATCCTAATCTTTCCTTTCTTTCCACTTATTTCACAATATATACTATGATTATAAGTTAATTAATCTTTATTAACTTTTAATTAACCATTAATTAATCTTTATCAATTTTTAATTAATAATTTTCTTATGTTTTAAACCATAATTAATTAGTTTAATAACCACTCGTCATCACATTCCACTACCAACAATTCAGAAGTGGTTTATTAGCCATTTTGGTCTTTAGGATAATTGTTATTTAAGTCCCAAGTCTTTTCCTAATTAAAAATCTATAGTGATTAAAATTTTACAATTTAGTCCCTAAGCCTTAATTAACTATAATTCCGGATAAATTACTTGTCTAAATTCCAATTCATCTTAACACTAACTCTATAAATATCATTATTTAATATTTATAGACTCAGTTTATGAAAAAGGGGTTCCAAAACCGCATATTTCGACACCATTGGAAACTATTTCGTTACATAAATAGTTTTCTCTACCTAATTCCAATTCCGTTAAAAGTCATAACAACTTTAGTGTAAAAGAATCTATGAAAAATTATATTTAATTTTCTCATTCAACGATTCATAATGACTAATTAATTTAATTTCATTTTTGAACTTCAGTTATTTAATTAATATTAATTAAATAATAATTTGAAAGCCTTAAATTAATTCTCAAGTCATTTCTCTCCTTATCAACATGCCATCAATGCATAAGAAATATGAAAGAGAAAAATAAAATAGAAATGAATACCAACAATCATCGAAAGTAGAGTATCAGCAAAATAAAGCAATCATAAAAGAAGAAAAGTAGTTGTACATTTTTAGCATATCTCCCCATCACACCTGTAACCATTCTCCTCTTTTCACCATGCTAAGAGCATGTTTAATATAATAAGAATGCATCAACATAGGATTGCTCACACATGAGAAAAAATTATGTAGCTTTCTCGCCAAAAGAATTGCATAGCAACAATCACGATAGCAACAAATGAAACCAATCAACTCTCCCTAAAAAAAGCAGCAGCAAGCATCAGTTTACTCCATCAAAGCAATAAAAAGCATCATTCCATCAGAAAAAAAACTCCCTCTAACATCAACACATCATACTCTCCCCCCTTTTTTTTTGTCAAAAAGATCAAAACAACTCCCCTTACCATGGTGTTCTCTCAAATAAGCCCAGACAGTCTTGTATATAAGTCTTTCTCAATAATGTTCTTTTCTAAAATTTTTCTTTCACCTATTTGATCTTCTGTATGATCTTCTATTCAAATAGGTGTTTGGTCAAGTTCATTCTCAGGTTATTTTTCACCTTATACTTCAATAGCTTATCAATTCTTGAGCCTCTTGATCAATACTAGGGAGGCTTTCCTTGTTAGTTTCAATCGTCTGAACATTTGTTGCGTTGTCTTTAGAAATTTCCATAGATGTCGAAAGGTTTCACTCTCTCTTCTTTGTTGGTCATTTTACTTGTGCCATATGGAGTAAGAAAAAAAATCTTTTAAGAATCTTGAGAGAAAGAAACAATAGAGAATGGAAATTATAATCGAGAGGAGAAGTAAAAGAGAATTAGGTGAAAAAACTTTCCTTTTGATCATCGAGTGGCGTATTTAATGTTGCCACAGTCGCATAAAATTTCTTCTTTAATGTTAATCCCTAGAATATCCCCAAAAGATAAGATTAAACATAAGATAAATATGCCATAAAAATTACAAATAACAACACAAAAAATAGGCATAGATATAGGAAATTATGTGTGCCCTTCAACATCTTCTTGAATTATACTTGAAAAATACTAGATGTTCCTCTCAGCATTGTAAACCTTTTTTAGTTCAAAATTTTTGTAATTATGTTAGCCAATTGATTTTCTATTGAAATATAATTAAAAAAAAACCCTCTGCTATTCAACAAGCTCTTGTATAAAGTGATGCCTTATATGTTTAGTTCAAGAGTGTAAAATTGGATTTTTGAGATGTTTAAGCAATGATATTATCACAATATACTCTTAACACCCTTATTTGAACACTTTTCTGATCATTTGTTGGAACATTTTTTGTTTGAACACTTGTTTGAATAGCTACGTAACCACATTATTACATATTACATTACTTACCAGTCTGTAGTAGTTGTTGAAGGATTACATATTTTCCACATTTGTCACTGACTTTTTTATCATAGAGCCAAAAACTCCAAATCACCAAGTTGTACTTTTGAAAGAAAATCACCCACTAAGAGAATCCATCACAATAACAAAAACATAAAAAGCCAAGAACAAGCATAAACCAACAAGCTCTCTTTTAAAAATACATCAACATCAATAGCCCAAAATCAGCAACAAGCAAACCATCAACTTCTCTACCGTTTCTAATATGTTTTGTATTGTTTTATTCTAGCCTTTGTTCAAATAAGACTTTGAACATTCGTATATGTTTCATCGGCCTGACCTTCAATCATCAAACTCGAATGCTTACTAAATAAAAACAACCATGAAGTCAAACCATGCATAAACCATAATGGACATAAACATAAGCCATACCATACCAAAAATAGCAAACTTACTCCCCCCTTACTCTATGCTCTCATCATTTGTTTGCCTCAAGTTTATTTAAGGGGAAGAGATTTTACCTTTTCAATAACAAGGGTTGTAGTTCATGAAACAACAAGTATATTTTTAATGAAATGGAATTTGTTCGATCTTTAAATTATCTTTGATATTATTGACATAAGTTGCAGCCTCATGCTTCACATGAGCATCAGTAACTTATTGATCTTTACAACTCAAATGTGGTCGATCTTTTCTCATTCAAACTTGCTTCACACCAAATTGTCTTTTTTTTTTTGCCTATTTGAATAACTAATTGAACAATTGTTGTACTAGATTTAATTTTCCACAAGTCATTTTTGAGCTTGTAACAATAATGCATGATATGACTAGCCTTCCCACTCTAGTGACAAATCATTTTCCTTATTCTGATTTTTCTTGTGTTGGATATAGAAGAGATTTCATTAGCTTTAACAAATTCAGTAGGAGGATTAAAATTCTTACTTAGTAAGGGATAAACAAGACCCTTCTTGTGACAGCCCTAATTCGACCCTAGTCGGAATGTGGTTTCGGGACCACAAAACCGAGACATAAAATTTAGTTAAAATTTTAGTTGCATATCATATATGTGTGATAGTACCTGTACAAAAATTTGATGTTTTAATTTTATATTATGAATGTGAATTTTGCTTGAAAGGATCTAGTTGAAAGACTTGGAAAATTATGATAGGTAAATAAGTAATGACCAAATAGTATTAAAGTGGGAAAGTGTTGTCCTTGCATGTCAAATTAGCCAAACTAAAGCATAGTGGCCGGCCATGCTATGGGTGGAAACATGTCTCCAACATGTTATGCTAGTGATGTATGTTAAGAAAAATAAAATAATGAGCATGGTGATTAAATAATGAAAGGAAGGGTGATGGAAAAAAAAATAACATGGTCTCACCCCCTTGTTGCCGTGAATTGAAGAAAGAAAAAAAAAGAGTTCATTCTTGAACATCCTTGGCCGAATAGAGGAAAGAAAGGAAGGGGAAAAAGGCTTGAGAAAATCGGCTATGGTGGTTTGCTAGACTAAGGTATGTTTGATATTATTCTTTGAGATTCATGTATATTTTAAGTTGTAAGTGAAAATCTACCTAGCCATGGTTCAAATTTTGTTAATTGATGGAGATGATATTCGGCCATGAATGTTACATTCTTGGTTGGTATTTTGATGTCTTTGGTGATGAGGTATGAAGATGGTTGATTTTGAGTGTTTAATAAAAAGGATGCATGAATTATTGTTAAATAATGGTCGAATGTAGCATGATTAAAGATGTGAATAAATTGAAGTTAAGGAGGTTGTCAATGAAAAATATGAGTTGGATGAGGCTTAAAGAATAAAAATCTAGGTGACTAGAGGTCAAGGACATTCGGCCATGGATGGTTGTATTTCTTTGATGTCGTTTTTGATGCTTTAGGGTATTGAGGGTTGATTATAGATGAGGTGAGTTTCTTGATTTAAAATTTGATGGATGTTAAGCTAGTTAGGCAACCAAAGGTTCGATATTTTTGTTATGTGGTTATATGTGCATTTCGGCCATGGTTTTTGTTTGAATTTGAGATTTGTAATGTGATTTTCCTAAATTGTCTATGAATTTTTGGTTGTTGATTTCATGGTAATGATATATTGAATCCATGAAAATTTAGTAAGGTTGCATTCGGCAACTTGCTTGAAATTAAAAATTGATGTCTAAGCTTAGGTGATTTCGATGATGATATATATATACATAAGTATATTTAGTTGATTCGGCTTTGGTAGTTGCATGAGGTTATTAGCCGAATATACTAACATACATATACATGTGAAATTGGATTGTAAATATTTAGCAAGGTGGTTAAACTAGTTAAATTATTGATTTAGCTCAAGGAGCTAAAGGAGGTGAATCGAGCAAAGGCAAAGAAAAGGTTATCGAGTAGCCGAGTTGGAACCGTCTTACCCAACACGAGGTAAGTCATTAAGCATGTAGTTGGTATTATTTCAAATGGTCATAATGTGTATGTATTGATGCTGAATGGAATGAATAAATATACATATATATATATGCATGTACGTATGTGATGATGAAATTGTTGAATGAAAGAAAAGAGGTAAGATGTACTGAGTTGTTGATCTCGGCACTATACGTGCGGGATAACCATTTATGACCATGAGATTGGCGCTAAGTGCGCGGGATTAAATTGTATAGCACTAAGTGTGCGATTCGACTATGTTGCACTAAGTGTGCGAAATGAATATGATGCACTAAGTGTGCGAATTGACCATGCGGCACTAAGTGTGCGAGTCTGACTATGTAGCACTAAGTGTGCGATTTGATTACGTAGCACTAAGTGTGCGAGTTGATTATATAGCACTGAGTGTGCGGGCTCAATATACATTCGTGAATCATTATGGACACTATGTGTGCGACACTATTGAGTCGATCGCGGACAGCGGATCGGGTAAGTGTCTTGAGTACATGGCTAATATGTGCTATGCTTATACATGGTGTTGAGCTCGGTAAGTTGAACCTATGTGACAACTATACTTGAAGTCACGTACATAAAAATTTATCGTAGGATGGGTGAAAGGCCGTTTTTTTGTTTGATTGTAACGAAAATAAATTGATTTATGAAAATGCTTCAATGTCCTATTGATGAGTATATGGATTGTGAATGCATGAATTGATATGAAATTGAATCGATAGGTTGGAGGAACTATGGCATGGTTCGGTATGGATGGAGTAAATTGTCTCATTCCATTTTGTTTCCTCTTGTGATAATGTTATTGATGTATAGTAGTGCATTGCTTATGACTTACTGAGTTATAAACTCACCCGGTGTTTCCTTGTCACCCATTATAGGTTGCTTGGACTCATCTATTTTTGCGGGGTCGGGCCGTCATCGAAGTCATCACACCGGATAGCAAGTTTTGGTACTTTCTTCTTAGTGTGCTTAGAAGATCATTCTGGCATGTATAAGCTAGTACGTTGTGTTTGAATTATGGCATGTAAACTTTAAGCCATGCGAAAATGGCACGAATGTTCGATTGAGTTGGATCAAGGGTAGGCATGAAATGGACCTAGTTACTTTCGTAACAGATGCTGGCAGCAGTAGTGTCATGAGATTGAAAAATCACTAAAAATAGTAGGAGTGGAATTAATTGATGAATAAATTATGTAATCGAAGCTCGATGAGTCTGCTTTCATGAGGAAGTAACGAAAAGATCATATGGGCAGTATATTAAGAGATAATCAGATTTTTGTGGGACAGGGCTAGAACGGTTTCTGGATTCCCTGCTCCGACTTTGGAAATTCATTATAAATTAACCAGAGATAATTAGGGGTCGTACCATATATGTACAGATTCCTATCTGAGTCTAGTTTTCATAGAAACAAACGGCATCAGTATTGAAGCCCCGTGTAGGGAGATATCCAAGTCGTAATGGGCAAAGGTCAGTGTAGTCGACCCCTGCAACTTGGGAGACTTTGACTAATAAACTGTACTAATTGGCCCGACCAAAAATTCTAGAAAAAAATACATAGATGGGCACATGAGTCTAGTTTCTGGGAAAAATTACGAAACTGATTTTTGAGTTACGAAACTCAAGATATGATTTTTAAAACGACTAGTACACAGATTGGGCAGTGTCTGGAAAATAAGTTTTGTAAGGGGTTAAAGTCAGTTAACACCTCGTGTTCGACTCCGGTGTCGGTTTCGGGTTCGGGGTGTTACATTTTATTGGTATCAGAGCTATGGTTTAGTCGGTTCTAGGACTACCATAGCACGTATGAGTCTAGCTATACATGCCATAATGTTAATGTTTAAAAGGGTGATGACTTCTGACGGTTGAAATGTTTTGTTTTGATTAGTAAATGGACCCCGGTGAAGAAAGAACCCTAGCGGATGACGTTGAGAGCGTAGCGGCTGCTCCTGCACAAGGGACGCCGCCTGTTGAACCTCAGTCATCTGCGAATAATCAAGGTGAGGGGGCTAAACAAGCCTTCTTTACCATGATGAATGAGTGGGTCGCGCAATATGCCCGAACCAACCCGGCTGTCCAACAATTCCCAAATTTGAATAATCCACCCCAAGAGCCTGTAATGCCATCAGTCGCTGATCCTGTGAGGCTGAGTAAGCCACCTGTAGACTTGATTAGGAAGCGTGGGGCCGAGGAGTTCAAGGCCATAGTAACTGATGATGCCGAAAGGGCCGAGTTCTGGCTTGATAACACCATTCGGGTGTTCGATGAATTGTCATGCACACCCGATGAATGTCTAAAATGTGCTGTATCTTTGTTGCGAGACTCAGCCTACTATTAGTGGAGGACCTTGATTTCCATAGTCCCGAACGAGCGAGTAACTTGGGACTTCTTTCAAACGGAATTCCGGAAGAAATTTATTAGCCAACGGTTCATTGACCAGAAGCGTAAGGAGTTCTTGGAACTCAAGCAAGGCCGTATGACTGTATCTGAATACGAACATGAATTCGTAAGACTTATTAGGTATGCCCGGGAGTGTGTAGATGATGAGGTTGCTATGTGCAAAAGATTCGAGGAAGGATTGAATGAAGATTTAAAGCTACTAATGGGTATTTTGGAAATAAAGGAATTCGTAACACTAGTCGAACGAGCCTGCAAGGCGGAAGAACTTGGAAAGGAGAAGAGGAAGGCTGAATTTGAAGCTAGAGATTATCGTAAAAGATCGACGGGTAAAGCTCCGTTCTCAGCTGTAAAGAAGTTCAGGGAGGACATTAATAAGTCGAGGGCGACTGCGGGAATTTCCATCAGGGCAAAACCATCGATGGGCTCCCGAACTACTTCGGTAGCTAGTGTGGGCAGTAATCGTCACGAGAAACCTAAATGTCCCCAATGTGGAAGACGACACCTAGGTGAATGTTGGGGCAAGTCTACTAGTAGGGCCTGTTACGGGTGCGGTTCGAAGGACCACCTCATTAGAGATTGCACGGAGCTGGATGAGAAAAATAAGATTCAAGGTGCAAGACCTAGTGGAGTGACATCTAGAGGTAGACCACCGAGAATTTTAGGAGGCAGGGGTGGTAGTCAGAGGGGGGCTTCTGATACGGCCGATCGAGCCGAGAACCGTACTCCTGCTAGAGCATATGCCATTCGCGCACGAGAGGAGGCATCCTCCCCCGACGTCATCACTGGTACCTTCACTCTCTTTGATACTAATGTGATTGCATTGATTGACCCTGGTTCTACTCATTCATATGTATGCGAAACCTTAGCAACCAGTAAGACTCTACCTGTTGAGTCTACTGAGCTCGTAATTCGAGTATCAAACCCTTTGGGTCAATGCGTACTTGTTGATAAAGTGTGTAAGAGATGCCCTCTAATAATCCGAGAATCCTGTTTTCCGGCCGATTTGATGCTTTTGCCGTTCGACGAGTTTGATGTTATTCTTGGTTTGGATTGGTTAACCGCGCATGATGCGGTTGTGAATTGCAAAAGCAAGACTATCGATTTGAAGTGCGCAAATAACGAAATAATCCGAGTTGAGTCTGCGGACTTAAGGGGGTTGCCAGCTGTAATATCAGCAATGTTGGCCCAGAAATATGTAAGGAAAGGGTGCGAAGCATACCTCGCGTATGTACTTGATGACAAGGAGTTAGAAAAGAAACCCGAATCTGTGCCGGTGGTCTGTGAATACCCGGATGTTTTTCCTGAAGAGTTACCGGGTTTGCCACCTGTTTGGGAGGTAGAGTTTGGCATTGAGCTTGTACCTGGAACTACGCCAATTTCGATCGCTCCGTATCGTATGGCACTAACTGAGTTAAAAGAGTTGAAAGCTCAGTTGCAAGAATTGACGGATAGAGGTTTCGCTCGACCGAGTTTCTCACCTTGGGGTGCACCAGTATTGTTCGTGAAAAAGAAGGACGGAACCATGAGGTTGTGCATTGATTATCGTCAACTGAATAAAGTGACGATAAAGAATAAGTATCCGTTACCGCGTATTGATGATCTGTTCGATCAATTAAAGGGAGCATCGGTGTTTTCAAAGATAGATTTGAGATCGGGTTATTATCAGTTGCGGATTCGAGATTCAGACGTACCCAAAACTGCTTTCAGAACGAGGTACGGTCACTACGAGTTCTTAGTGATGCCGTTTGGGCTCACTAATGCCCCTGCGGTGTTTATGGATTTGATGAATCGGATCTTCAGGCCGTATTTGGATCGGTTCGTAGTTGTGTTTATTGATGACATCTTGGTCTATTCAAGAGATGAGACCGAACATGCTGAGCATCTGAGGCAAGTGTTGCAAATTTTGCGGGATAAGCAGTTATATGCTAAGTTCAGTAAGTGTGAGTTCTGGTTAAGAGAGGTTAGCTTCTTGGGTCATGTGGTATCCGTATCGGGTATTCGAGTTGACCCGAGCAAAATTTCAGCCATACTTAACTGGAAGCCTCCGAGAAATGTTACCGAAGTCCGGAGCTTCCTAGGGCTCGCCGGTTATTACCGACGATTTGTCAAAGGTTTCTCGATGATAGCCACACCAATGACAAAGCTACTTCAGAAGGATGTTAAGTTTGAATGGACGGAGAAATGTCAGAAAAGCTTCGATCAACTAAAAACTCATCTGACTGAAGCTCCAATTTTGGTGCAACCCGAATCGGGTAAAGAGTTTGTCATTTATAGTGACGCATCCCTACTTGGGTTGGGTTGCGTATTGATGCAAGAAGGTCGAGTTGTGGCCTATGCGTCAAGACAATTGAAGCCACACGAGAGAAATTATCCGACCCATGATCTCGAACTAGCCGCCATTGTGTTTGCATTAAAAATATGGCGACATTATTTGTTTGGCGAGAAGTGCCATGTGTTTTCGGATCACAAAAGTCTCAAATATTTTATGACTCAACGAGACTTGAATCTGCGACAAAGACGTTGGCTTGAGTTGTTGAAAGATTACGAGCTTGTCATTGATTACCACCCGGGAAAGGCTAATGTGGTTGCGGACGCCTTAAGCCGGAAATCACTGTTTGCTTTGCGAGCGATGAATGTACACTTGTCTGTTCTACCTGACAATGTGTTAGTAGCTGAATTAAAAGCCAAACCATTATTGACTCATCAAATTCGTGAAGCTCAGAAAGTCGATGATGAATTGGTTGCAAAACGAGCTGAGTGTGTTCCGAACAAGGAATCGGAGTTTCAGATTGATGATGATGGTTGTTTGAGGTTTAGAAGTCGTTTGTGCGTTCCAAGGAATTCGGAACTCATTCCGATGATCCTGAACGAAGCCCATTGTAGCCGAATGTCAATTCACCCGGGGAGCACGAAAATGTACAACGACTTGAAACGTCAGTTTTGGTGGCATGGTATGAAGCGAGACATCTCCGACTTTGTTTCGAGATGTTTAATATGTCAACAGGTGAAAGCGGAACATCAAGTGCCTTCAGGATTACTTCAGCCGATCATGATACCCGAGTGGAAATGGGACCGAGTCACAATGGACTTTGTGTCCGGACTGCCATTGTCCGCAAGTAAGAAGGATGCGATTTGGGTTGTTGTTGATAGGCTGACTAAGTCGGCTCACTTTATCCCCGTACGTACGGATTTTTCATTGGATAAACTAGCCGAATTGTATGTTACTCAGATTGTGAGATTACATGGAGTACCTATTTCTATCGTGTCGGATAGAGATCCGAGATTCACCTCGCGATTTTGGAAGAAATTGCAAGAAGCTTTGGGTACCAAGCTGCATTTTAGCACCGCTTTTCATCCCCAAACCGATGGTCAATCCGAGCGGATAATTCAGATACTCGAGGATATGCTGAGATGCTGCATCCTTGAGTTTAGTGGTTCATGGGAACGGTATGTACCTTTGATTGAATTCGCTTACAACAATAGTTTTCAATCAAGTATTAAGATGGCACCTTACGAGGCTTTGTACGGTCGTAAATGCCGTACACCATTGTTTTGGACCGAGCTCGGTGAAAGTAAAATTTTCGGAGTTGATTTGATTAAAGATGCCGAACAGAAAGTAAAAGTAATCCGTGAAAGTCTGAAGGCAGCCACAGATCGTCAGAAATCGTATGCGGATCTGAAACGGAAGGACATTGAATATCAGGTGGGAGATAAAGTGTTCCTTAAAGTTTCGCCTTGGAAAAAGGTACTTAGGTTTGGTCGTAAGGGCAAGTAGAGCCCGAGATTCATTGGGCCGTACGAAATCTCCGAACGAGTGGGGCCAGTTGCGTATAGATTGATTTTGCCCCCTGAGCTTGAAAAGATTCACGATGTCTTTCATGTTTCGATGCTTCGACGCTATCGATCTGATCCGTCGCATATAATTAGCCCATCAGAGGTTGAAATTCAAGCCGATATGAGTTATGAAGAAGAACCGATACGTATCCTAGCTCGTAAGGTGAAGGAGTTGCGAAACAAAAGGGTTCCGTTAGTGAAGGTGTTATGGCTCAAACATGGGATTGAGGAAGCTACTTGGGAAACTGAGAGCTCGATGAAAGAACGATACCCAAACCTATTTACCGGTAAGATTTTCGGGGACGAAAATTTCTTAAGTGGGGGAGAGTTGTGACAGCCCTAATTCGACCCTAGTTGGAATGTGGTTTCGGGACCATAAAACCGAGACATAAAAATTAGTTAAAATTTTAGTTGCATATCATATATGTGTGATAGTACCTGTACAAAAATTTGATGTTTTAATTTTATGTTATGAATGTGAATTTTGCTTGAAAGGATCTAGTTGAAAGACTTGGAAAATTATGATAGGTAAATAAGTAATGACCAAATAGTATTAAAGTGGGAAAGTGTTGTCCTTGCATGTCAAATTAGCCAAACTAAAGCATAGTGGCCGACCATGCTATGGGTGGAAACATGTCTCCAACATGTTATGCTAGTGATGTATGTTAAGAAAAATAAAATAATGAGCATGGTGATTAAATAATGAAAGGAAGGGTGATGGAAAAAAAAAATAACATGGTCTCACCCCCTTGTTGCCGTGAATTGAAGAAAGAAAAAAAAAGAGTTCATTCTTGAACATTCTTGGCCGAATAGAGGAAAGAAAGGAAGGGGAAAAAGGCTTGAGAAAATCGGCTATGGTGGTTTGCTAGACTAAGGTATGTTTGATATTATTCTTTGAGATTCATGTATATTTTAAGTTGTAAGTGAAAATCTACCTAGCCATGGTTCAAATTTTGTTAATTGATGGAGATGATATTCGGCCATGAATGTTACATTCTTGGTTGGTATTTTGATGTCTTTGGTGATGAGGTATGAAGATGGTTGATTTTGAGTGTTTAATAAAAAGGATGCATGAATTATTGTTAAATAATGGTCGAATGTAGCATGATTAAAGATGTGAATAAATTGAAGTTAAGGAGGTTGTCAATGAAAAATATGAGTTGGATGAGGCTTAAAGAATAAAAATCTAGGTGACTAGAGGTCAAGGACATTCGGCCATGGATGGTTGTATTTCTTTGATGTCGTTTTTGATGCTTTAGGGTATTGAGGGTTGATTATAGATGAGGTGAGTTTCTTGATTTAAAATTTGATGGATGTTAAGCTAGTTAGGCAACCAAAGGTTCGATATTTTTGTTATGTGGTTATATGTGCATTTCGGCCATGGTTTTTGTTTGAATTTGAGATTTGTAATGTGATTTTCCTAAATTGTCTATGAATTTTTGGTTGTTGATTTCATGGTAATGGTATATTGAATCCATGAAAATTTAGTAAGGTTGCATTCGGCAACTTGCTTGAAATTAAAAATTGATGTCTAAGCTTAGGTGATTTCGATGATGATATATATATATACATAAGTATATTTAGTTGATTCGGCTTTGGTAGTTGCATGAGGTTATTAGCCGAATATACTAACATACATATACATGTGAAATTGGATTGTAAATATTTAGCAAGGTGGTTAAACTAGTTAAATTATTGATTTAGCTCAAGGAGCTAAAGGAGGTGAATCGAGCAAAGGCAAAGAAAAGGTTATCGAGTAGCCGAGTTGGAACCGTCTTACCCAACACGAGGTAAGTCATTAAGCATGTAGTTGGTATTATTTCAAATGGTCATAATGTGTATGTATTGATGCTGAATGGAATGAATAAATATACATATATATATATGCATGTACGTATGTGATGATGAAATTGTTGAATGAAAGAAAAGAGGTAAGATGTACTGAGTTGTTGATCTCGGCACTATACGTGCGGGATAACCATTTATGACCATGAGATTGGCGCTAAGTGCGCGGGATTAAATTGTACAGCACTAAGTGTGCGATTCGACTATGTTGCACTAAGTGTGCAAAATGAATATGATGCACTAAGTGTGCGAATTGACCATGCGGCACTAAGTGTGCGAGTCTGACTATGTAGCACTAAGTGTGCGATTTGATTACGTAGCACTAAGTGTGCGAGTTGATTATATAGCACTGAGTGTGCGGGCTCAATATACATTCGTGAATCATTATGGACACTATGTGTGCGACACTATTGAGTCGATCGCGGACAGCGGATCGGGTAAGTGTCTTGAGTACATGGCTAATATGTGCTATGCTTATACTTGGTGTTGAGCTCGGTAAGTTGAACCTATGTGACAACTATACTTGAAGTCACGTACATAAAAATTTATCGTAGGATGGGTGAAAGGCCGTTTTGTTGTTTGATTGTAACGAAAATAAATTGATTTATGAAAATGCTTCAATATCCTATTGATGAGTATATGGATTGTGAATGCATGAATTGATATGAAATTGAATCGATAGGTTGGAGGAACTATGGCATGGTTCGGTATGGATGGAGTAAATTGTCTCATTCCATTTTGTTTCCTCTTGTGATAATGTTATTGATGTATAGTAGTGCATTGCTTATGACTTACTGAGTTATAAACTCACCCGGTGTTTCCTTGTCACCCATTATAGGTTGCTTGGACTCATCTATTTTTGCGGGGTCGGGCCGTCATCGAAGTCATCACACCGGATAGCAAGTTTTGGTACTTTCTTCTTAGTGTGCTTAGAAGATCATTCTGGCATGTATAAGCTAGTACGTTGTGTTTGAATTATGGCATGTAAACTTTAAGCCATGCGAAAATGGCACGAATGTTCGATTGAGTTGGATCAAGGGTAGGCATGAAATGGACCTAGTTACTTTCGTAACAGATGCTGGCAGCAGCAGTGTCATGAGATTGAAAAATCACTAAAAATAGTAGGAGTGGAATTAATTGATGAATAAATTATGTAATCGAAGCTCGATGAGTCTGCTTTCATGAGGAAGTAACGAAAAGATCATATGGGCAGTATATTAAGAGATAATCAGATTTTTGTGGGACAGGGCCAGAACGGTTTCTGGATTCCCTGCTCCGACTTTGGAAATTCATTATAAATTAACCAGAGATAATTAGGGGTCGTACCATATATGTACAGATTCCTATCTGAGTCTAGTTTTCATAGAAACAAACGGCATCAGTATTGAAGCCCCGTGCAGGGAGATATCCAAGTCGTAATGGGCAAAGGTCACTGTAGTCGACCCCTGCAACTTGGGAGACTTTGACTAATAAACTGTACTAATTGGCCCAACCAAAAATTCTAGAAAAAAATACATAGATGGGCACATGAGTCTAGTTTCTGGGAAAAATTACGAAACTGATTTTCGAGTTACGAAACTCAAGATATGATTTTTAAAACGACTAGTACACAGATTGGGCAGTGTCTGGAAAATAAGTTTTGTAAGGGGTTAAAGTCAGTTAACACCTCGTGTTCGACTCCGGTGTCGGTTTCGGGTTCGGGGTGTTACACTTCTGGCCAAACTCGAATCTCCTAATGGCTAGGGTTTCATTAAGCTTTTCACTTTGCCTACTGAACCTCTATAGAACAACTTTGGACTCAACAAGCTCTTTCTTAATATTATTCAAAGCTTCATCTTTCTTTTGCACTTCTATTTTGAGTTTATCATTTTCTTCTTTCATAATGCACACCTCTTCCTTTAAGTAACTATTCATTTGACAGACAGTTTACAACATTTTGATTATTTGGAAGTAGGCATCCTCAAGAGTACCAATGTCACAATCTGATTCTTTAAGAGTTTCACAAACTATTTGAATAGTTGTCTGAGTAGGTGTTTGAACAAAAACAGTAAAAGTCATATAATTACTTATCTTTTCATTAGAGTTAGAACACTTACTTTTATCCTGCTCATCACTGTAGATAACAACTAAGGACTTTTGTTTCTTATTGGTATTGGCACATTCTAATAGAATTGGCCATAACCTTTACATTCAAAACATTAAAATTCTTTTTTCTTATTCTGAGAGTTCTTTTCTTTTGGTTGAATCTTTTGTTGGTGTTGTTCGAACCAAAATCACCTTGAGGTCCCCTTCTTATAATTCTTTATAGTGACTTGATGAAATTTTTCAAAAGCAAATCTATTTGCTTTTTGATTACATCAATGACCATATTTATCCGTTTTTCAATCTAAACTGTAGGTTGGAAATTGAAGGCAATGTTCTTCTCAAGAAACAACATGTTATGTTTCCCTTCTTCTAAACTTAATTCAAAAATTCTAAGAGATCCTATCAGCTCATCCAATCTAAGAGTGGTGATATCCTTATCTTTTTCAATAGCCATGAATTTAATAGAAAAACGTTCTAAAAGAGACCTCAGAACTTTTGTCACTAGTTTCACTTTAGAAAAGCACTTACGAATACAAAAAGTTTTGTTAGATATGCCACATATTCTTATATAAAAATCTAAAATAGTTTTATCTGCATTCATTTTCAAATTTTCAAACTTAGTAGTTAAGATTTGCAGTTTAGAAATTCTGAAAGCAACATTCCCTTCATATTGATTTTGTAAGATTGTTTATACTTATTTATTCCTTTTATAAGTTGAAATCATCTTGAACTGGTCCATGTCAACCCTACTAAAGATAACATAAAGGGCTTTTAAGTTTGTTCGAGTATCATTTTTTACCTTCAATAGTATATTAATTTATTTCTTTCGGCTTTGTTGCCCCATTGGCACCTATCACTTTAGGCTTGGTCCACCCTTCCTCAACATTTTTCCAAGCAAATTTATCAACAAACAAGATAAAAGCTCTCATCTGAGCTTTCCAGTCACATAGTTTGAAGAGCTGACAAAAAGAGGTTCTCGCATAATAGAATTTCTTTCTTTCATAGCTTTCAAGGGTAGATATGTAACACCCCAAATCCGGCCTAGATGTTACGAGCAAATCAAGAAGTGTTACATAAATTGCTTGAAAATTCAGTTCTCACATAATTTTGGAATCCGTTTTGAATTCTTAAAATTTTGGAACTATTTAAAAAGTGTTGTTCGCTTTATAAAAATACTCATAATTTTACAGTGGAAAACTCTTAAAATGTTGAATTTTTGTTAACACTCTCCCTATTTCTTGAAATCTGTTACTTTTGTAGAAAAATAATTTTACCGACAAAACTTTTAAACGACATTTTAAGCAAAAAGAAAATAAAAACCTCAAAAACAAACCAAAATAGTCCAAAAAGTCCAAAATTTACAAAAAACCAAAATTCCAAACATTTAAAATAAGTGTAAGATCTAAAAATTATCGAGCTCCCATCACACCGACCAACCTAAGTCTGAGGATTACCTGAAAATATCAGTTAAGCAAAAAGTGAGTTTTCGAAACTCAGTGTATAATGAATAACGTAAAACAATTGATGCATATCAGACTGATTTAGCAGAAATAGAATCATATCAGAGATATTCAGATATAGGCATATAATCCTACTCCCATCCGCTACACACCAACTCCGACCCTCCTAACAAACCATGTGGGGTATGAAACACCTACCCAGCCCTACACACCACTTAGTGTCGATATACACTTTACAAAATAATTGCAGCTGCGCTGCCAGATAAATAGGCGAATTATCACCTTTTCAAATATACTTCCTCCACATAGCAAAACCCGTCCCAAAAATAGATACAAAACATAACAGTAATCAGACATATTCACAGCATATACGCATGACATAATTGATACAAAACATATATGGTATTTTTTTTGGTTTTTATATAGCCCATTACATACCTTACTTGACATATGACGTTTAAGATACAGAACAAATATCAAAATTCAGGCAAACAGACGTCTAGATTTCACATTTTACAGGCTATTTGAATACATACAGACCTTACGAAAGGCCAACGGTCGATCGAAATGACGTGTACGGCTCTGGAGAAAATTTTAGAATTTTAGGCCCACACAGCCTCACACACGCCCATGTGGCCCACAAGGACTAGCACACGACCTCACACACGCCCGTATGGTCCACACAGTCATATGTTACACACGGCCTGGCGCACGACCGTGTGGCATCAACAATGTTGTTTTTCAGCTTTGTTTTATCCGTTGTTTTTCAAGTTTCTCGTTACACACTTGGTTCGATTTTGATGCGAAACACCCTTGACACTACAAGAACCTAAATGCATCAATTAACACCCCAAATTAGTGATGGTAACAATAAGATTTAAGGAGCGATTCACCCTAACAATACCCAATGCACTCATACAAAAAAACATACAACCCCAAATTAGAATCAATCGCTTACCCTAGCACGCACAGCAACACCCGAGTCAACTTGTTAGAAAATCGCCAGGCAACACACGTTCTTCTCCTAAAATGAATCGATTAAATTAGAATGTGTCATACAAATTAACACCACTCTATCGAAATCACCTTTTCCCCAAAACCCTAACACAACTCGAATAACAGAAAAAAATATCAAGAGAACCCTTACCTCTACGATTTGAAATCAACCAACACAAAGAATCAAGATAAATTGAAACCGTTAGAAAAAAGAAAGAAAGTCACAAGCAGCAAAAGCACCAAAAAGCAAAAGAACAAAAATTGGTTTTTCTCAATATCTTCACTGGGAAAAAAATGTGAAGCAAAGATGGGGAAGTAGGGAAACAAAACTGGGAACATGAATAATCGGAACGGGAAAATAATTTCAAAATTATTTTTACTAGATTTTACAAAAGAAACAAAATAAAAATAATATCCAATAGCCCAACAACCTAATAACTATCAGATTCTCCCAAAAATTGAATTTGATTAAACCTTAAACACAACAGAGTCGGCTCAAACGAAAAAAACAACAATATTGCCCAAATGCTCCGTTAGACATTCGAACTCAGGACCATAAGATAAACTAACACTCTACCACTAAACCAGCAGACTCATTCTGATACAAATTGATCGAAAATAATAATGAAACCCAACGAACAAAGGTAAACCTAGGAACAAAAATAATTAGATTTGAGATTTGAACCCAAAACCTTAAACACATAACTAAAGCCTTTAATCACTGGAACAGATACTTGCTAATGATAAAGTCTAACAATTCATGAGTACTAATTTAAAAAAAAATTTGGGCATTACAAGAAGACTGTGCTAAGATCATCTTAAGCTAACTCTTGAAGCTTGCTTTGATACCACTTGAAAGAACTAGTTAGTTTGCCACTAGTTCAATTGTTGTCTAAACATGTGTTTGAACAGAAAACTAAACAGAAATGAAAAATAAAAGTAAGAAGAGTTTTTCACATAATCATTTGTTAACACAGTTCGGAAACAATCCTACTCTACAGGGCTAATTCAGTGAATGGTTTCATTCCACAATTGATCCAGCCACGTATTAGCTATAGCCCAATCTACCCTTACACAAAGAAGTAGTTGCAGCCTCAATAGCTACTCCTAACTTGTTACAACCACTCACCTAAAACCTCACGTACAAATGTTCAATCTCTCACAAGGAATGATTAATAATAGAGTGTCAAAATACAAATGACAATAACAAGAATAACTTTAGCAAATCAACACAACACTCCTTCAATTGATGCATTTTGACATGCGGATCAACTTCCTATTTATAGGCTTAATATTACAACTTTAGTCGATTATCACAATTCAAGATAAACACAACTTTATCATCATAAAGATCTATATAAATAACCTTCAATCTTATTTCAAGATAAAGTAGGATTAATCTCCTTAAAATTAGCACATAAATATGTCAAGATAATGATAAAAGATAAACACAAACCTTATCCACAAAATTGAAGTCAGCCACAACTTTAAAGGTTCAGATATCAGTCAAGACTTTGTGATAATATATAACACGTTCTCTAATCCCATTTACTTAAGATATTCACACAAGAAAGAGCCTAAGTAAAGAACGAAAACATATCAAAATTAATTATTTAATTTGTAATATGACTTATTACATGATATCTTTTATGCTATATAAAAAGAAAACTTTGTCAATTAAAAAAAATACTTGGAAAACCTTTTGTTTTTAAAGTGGAAAAATGCGGATTTTATGTATAATTAACAGATAAAGTCATATGCAAGTTGCATAGAAAGCAAATGAAAAAGCAACTTTGGTAAAATTCTACTTATTTTTGCTATCATGTGAAGATTTAAAAAATATATATAATTTGAAATTTTTCAAACTTTTTTCATATAAAAATATTATGTTCTATTGGAAAATCCTTTTTCTGTCGTCACAGTTCTTTGACCTTCAGCATATTTGCGAATTACCTAAATTCTTAATTATGATTTCAGCTGTTATGTTTGAGTAAAAAAGGTCTGCTATTTTTTAATATTTTCTGTCTAAAGGAATGAGAAAATATGATAACCCATAAAATAGATCACTCTTCTTTAATTGTTATTAAGAAAAAGATAATTAAAGCCCTCGTAATTACATATAAGCCTAAATTTCATACAATGATGTTAAATATTAGTTATTTCATTATGATCATATATATACATATATTGTATTAAGAATTATGTTTTTTTTTTCTATTTTATCGTTAATATTCGATGTTCATGATTGTTTCTTTTAATAATATTATCTCTAATGTTCAAATTCGCGTTATTTTCTTAAGAAAGTAATGTATGTTACTACTTCATCCAATTAATATCACTATTATTACTATTTAGATTAATTGCTTATTTGGCCTTCTAATTTTATAGAAAAAAAAGTTATTTGAGCCATTCATTTAATTTTTCATCTTTTTTAGCCCTTAAATAGTGCCTTTTGTCAAAACATTCCAAAATGGATAAAAAAGTTAAAGTTTGTTAATTATGTTAACATGATAGTCCACATGTATGCCACATCAACAATTTTTTAAATTTTTTTAAAAAATATATAGAATATTATTAGAATTTTTATTATTAAATAGATTGTATAAACTTTATGTTTTTAATAATTTTTTATTTTATTAATTTTTTCTGAATTTTTATATTTTTAAATTATTAAAAAATAATTAATAGTTGACATGGCATACAAGCGGATGTCATGTAAAAAATGTTAACATAGATTAATTTCTCTAAACATTTTAATATAATTTGATAAACAATACAAATTTAAAAGATTAAAAAAGAAATTGCAAAAAATAATTTTTTATAAAGTTTAAGGAAAAATAAATTATTATGTTTATTTTATGGTACGTTCATAATTATATAAATTAACATACTTTGAACTTATTGAAATAAAAAATCAAATTCTATTTTTTATACAATTCAAATGTAGACTTGAAATGAACGAAACCTTCAAAGGGGATTTCTCACATGGATAGTTTTGAACCTATATATATAACTCTGGATAAAACAATAAAAATGAGTTATGAACTTTGCAATATTATTTAGACACGTCTTTGTATTTTTATTTTATTAAAATAACATTTTAATTTTATTGTAGTAATTTTTAAATTTTAATTTTTATGTGCATAATTTTTTATGAACTTTTGAATGAGATAATATCACAAGATAATTAAATATTAATTCAGCTGAAAAAAATTAAAGGGTTATTTCTAATAAAATAAAATTTATTATAACAAAATATTATTTGTCTTAATGGTTTATATAAAATCATTAAAGTATACTACTTAAAAATATAATATCAAGGTTTGAACTTTGGTCTCTAAAGTATCAATAAAATAACATCTATTAATATTCCTACAACATTTATTAATATATTCGTGTTCGTATCGATTCCGGTTATACCAACTGGTGTGCATCGTTTCAATACTAAAACAGAACACCCAACTCTCTTTGCTACACTGATGAAAATTGTGGTTTATATTGGCGCACCAGTTCATTCCATCCAATTCCAATTGTATCGATTGAGACATCATGTGCACCAACTAGTGCATGAAAAATGTTAAATATATATAATGTTACTTTCTTACTATTTAGTAATAAATAAAAAAATAAACTTTAACCGTGGGGCGTTTGGTTCACGGAATATTACATTACGGCTCGTAATATTACATTTTACAATAAGATCACGGTGTTTGGAATCTCAACATTCTAGTCATCTCGTAAGCTCACATTCTTGAACAGTATCAAGATGCAATAATATAAGATATAATCTTATTATGACCTATTTCTTAGGTTATCTAAGATTCTAGATAGATTCTAAAGTTTTAAACAAAATTACCCTTTCTCTTTATACTACTTCGTGGTTTATTGCAATGATGGTTAAGAATCTCTTATTATTATTATTTAAAGTTTGTTGAATGCTCTACGAAAATTAATTTTTTTTTATAAATTTTGTTGTTGGGTTAAACCACCAACTTGAATTTTTTTGATTCTTTTTCTTTTGTGAAATTGTTTGATCAATCTTACTAGTTTCTTTATATGGTTTCATTTTTTGGAAATAAAATCCTCCATCGTTTTCTATCTTGCATAAAAATTTACAAGTAAAACAATAATATCTTACATTACCAAACAGGACCCAAATTGCCACAAACATTAAAAATTATACAAAAAGAACTCAAACTATTCCCCAAAAAAAAAAAGAGTAACCTATCTGTTGATCAACCAACTTTTAGGCTTTGCATGGTATGATGGAAAGAAAATTCATCACTTGGTAGAGATGAAAAATAAAAGGAAAGAAAATCAAATATTTAAAAAATACATAATTTTAAACTAGTATATACACCTCTCTCATTTTCTCTCCTCTCATCATTCTAATTTGGAAGGATTGATTTTTATACATTAGGATGGAAAATGATCATCCCTCCTATTTTCTCTCTTCTTACTTTTCTTCCCTACCTAGTCGGAGCAGGAAAGCTCGTATGGTTTATTGTCTCACAAAGGGGAATAAAAGACAACCCTGAAAAAATTAAGGCTATACTGGATTTGCACCCTCCTAAGATCACCAAGGATATTCAAAGGTTGATAAGAAGGTTGACCACTCTCAAAAGGTTTATTTCAAAGTCGGCAGAAAAATGCCTTTCATTTTAACGCATTAAAAACAGCAGCTAAATACAAACGAAATGACACCTTCCAGAAGGCCTTCGAGGAAATAAAAGAGTATTTGGGGTCACTACCCCTGTTAGCTTCGCTTTTACTTGGAAATTGTCTGCCAAACACCAATTTACTATGTTAGTCATGTATTTTACGATGATGAGCTCATATATACCAAGTGAAATACTACGGCAGTACTTTTAGTCGCATTCAATTTGTGTAATGCCTTACCAACCTTTAAAATAACTCTTGGACAAGGTGAGCAACAAGGGAAGGTTGGTAAAATAAAGCATTGAACTTAGTGAGTATGGGCTAGAATTTCATCCCAAAAAAGCTATCAAGGCCTAAGAGTTGGCTAATTTCATAGAAGAATGCTCTTTTTAGTTGAGTGCTCCGTCCTAGTAATTACTAGTTGACATTCAAATCCATGAAAAGAAACTATCTAACTAGGAGGTTGTCAAAGGAAAGAGCAACAAGGTTGTATTATCACCCTGCAATGAGAAATGGGAGTTTTTTTGTGGACGATATGGCAAGAAAGACAGGACTGGATGCAAGTTCATGTTAACAGGTTTATTGTTTCCAACAATGCAATAAAATATGAGGTTCTACTTCTCGAATTAGAGTCATTGCAACAGTTAGGCATAAATGACATACCAACGTCTGTTGGACCATTTTGTAAGAAAATTACACGCAATACAAATTGCCGAAAGAGCTGAGGTGTGGCTTTTCCCTTCACATATGGTAGCCCAAGAAAAATGCTACCAATTAAAACCAATACCGTCTCACTAGTTGCCCAGGTGATATGTGTAATGAACCAAAGTTAGTGGTGTCGAAAAATATGGTTTTGGGATATCGTTATTGTAAATAGAGCTAGTAAATATTTTTATTATTTAGGTGAATTAAATTTTGGATAAGCAATTTAGCCGAATTATTGATTAATTAGGTTTAGGAACTAAATTGTAAAAGTTCACAACTATATATTTATAATTGACCAAAGGCTTGAGGACTTATTTAGATATCAAAACAAGGTCTAAAATAGAAAATAAAACATTTTATAATTGTAGGGGACGGTTAGTGAAATGTTTATATTAATAATATTAAAATTTTATTTAATTTAATTAAAATATAAAAGTTATAAAATATAAACATAGTATCGGAAAGAAAGAGAAAAGCTTGTCTTTCTCATTCTCCAAAACCAAATATAGCAAGAAGAGGACACTACAGCAAAACAGGTTTTTAGCGGCATTTTTAGCAGCGTTTGGACAAAAAACGCCGCTAAAAATAGAGCATTAGCAGCGCTTTATGGAAAACGCCGCTAAAGATTGAGCATTTGCGGCGCTTTTCAGAACACGCCGCTGAAAATGAGCATTAGCGGCGTTTTTCCAAGAAACGCCGCAAAAGACCTAAACCCAACCGACCTTTCTGGGCTTTAGCGGCGTTTTTGAAAAAGCACAGCTAATGCTTGGGGCTTAGCGACGTTTTTGAAAATGTGCCGCTAATGATTGGTGCTTTAGCGGCGTTTCTAAAAAAGCGCCGCTAATGCTCGGTGCTTTAACGGCGTTTTTGAAAAAGCGCCGCTAATGCTCGGGGATTTAGCGGCATTTTTAAAAAAAGCGCCGCAAAAAACATTTTATCTGTCTATTTATTATTTAATTAGTTTATTTATATTATTTAAAATTCAATTTATTTTTAATTGAATATTTAAAATCTTCAGAAAAAATAATTACACGTAGAAATAATTTGAAATTAAAAAACATAGAAAAATATTTGTTTAAAATGGAAAAATTAAAATACTATTATTTAAAATAATTTTAAAGTTTTTTGGGTACATTATTGATTGTTTTTTAATTTATATATTAAATAATTTCTTATATAATCGTAAAAGAGATAGTATTAATTTTAAAATATTGAATTAATTATCATTATAGTTTAGGGTTTAAGGTTTAGGAGTTACTATCTTAAGGTTTATGGATCATGGGTTTAGGGATTATGGTTTATGGTTTAAGGGTTGGGGTTTAAAGTTTAGGGGTTAGGGTTATTTAAGGGTTAAGGGTTTATGATTTAGGGTTTAGGAGATAGGAGATAGGGGTTTAGGGTTTAGATTAATTAGTATTTTTTAATTTATATATTAAATAATTTCTTATATAATCGTAAAAGAGATAGTATTAATTTTAAAATATTAAATTAATTATCATTATAGTTTAGGGTTTAAGGTTTAGGAGTTACTATCTTAAGGTTTATGGATTATGGGTTTAGGGATTATGGTTTATGGTTTGAGGGTTAGGGGTACTAAAGGGTTGGGGGTTTATGATTTAGGGTTTAGGGGATAGAAGTTTAGAATTTAGATTAATTAGTATTTTTTTAATTTATGTATTAAATAATTTCTTATGTAATTGTAAAAGAAATAATATTTATTTTATATATTAAAATTATGATTATAATTTAAATTATGTAAGAGATAATAGATAAACTTTATATATATTAAATGGTTTAGGATTTAAGGTTTACTTGAGATTTGTTAAATGATGAAATTTTATACAATCAATTAATGCTTTTATATTTAAAAATATTTAATTTAAACCATTTGATATATTTAAATATTAGATTTAAAAAAAACATTGATAAATAAATAAATAAAAGTAACAGATTGATATGGATAGGTAACTATCTATTTTGGATAGGACCAAATTATAACAAATAAAAATGAAATACAAAAACTAAAATCATTCCACATCAAACATCTAGCAAAATAATTATATTTTATTTAGGAAGAAATATCTTTATTAAAATGGAGATTAGATCGGAAAATAATATTATAAAATCATGATTAGCATCTCAATCTTTAATAGAAATTTGATATGTGCGAGATTGATTGCTTACATTGGATAATTCTAACTTAATAATTAATTACAACTATTTAATCATTTGTTTTTTTATTAAAATATACGATATTTATTTTTAGAGTACTTGATTTTTTTATAAAAATCCAATTTATAACAAATAGTAATAATAAATTTTTTATAAAATCATTTAACTAATAATTTTTAACAGACAAAATAAAAGATTTTTAGCAGAGAAAAATAACGTCGTTTTGTTCAAAATAAAATAATTTTTTACAATAAAAGATAAGCAATAGCGGCGTTTTTATAATAAACGCCGCAAAAAATCATTTTACTTTAAAAAAAAACATCCCGCCATTTTATCCCCAAATTCCCCCCCTAAAACCCCTAATTTTCCCCTTGAAACCCTTAACTTTGCAAATACGCCGTCTCTCCTGCTTTCTCTCCCTCCCTCCCTCCCTATGACATTATAAAAAAATCCCAAAAGAAAAATTTATCAAGAAGAGATTATATTCAAAAAGAAAAAAAAAGAAGAGGAAAATGGAGGCACCAAAGACGATTCAGCATGAAATTGGAGGAGTCCAGAACGACGCGCTGCGATTCGGTCTCCATGGCTTTTGGCATTAAAGTATTGGGTGTTTCTAGATTAGGGTTTAGCATTGGCGAAGTCAGAAGTATTGGGTGTTTCCAGATTAGGGTTTAGCATTGGTGAAGTCAGAAGTAGAGTTGTCAATCTTTGAAATAAAAAAATCGCTTTATTATTATCCTTTTAGTGTAAAGTTTGGGTTTTCTTTAAGGAGAGACGTCGAATTGCAAAGCTGGAGTGTTGGAGATTGAGGTTAGTCTCTATTACTGTTTGTACTTTTATATTTCCTCAACAATGTCTAATTTAAGTTTATAGAAGCAATAAGCTGAAGATCTGTTTGTGATAATCTGAAGGTATGAGGAGAGTTACCGATCCAGGAAGGAAGAACTTGAGCAGGCAATACCAATTATCTTTCTATTCCCTCTCTGTATTTTCTTTTTAGTTTGAGTTTTTGTTGTGCAAATCCAGCATCAGGAGTTTCTGAAGCAAGCGGTTCAATCATTGAATAATAGGGCTGGTCCTCTTTTTCCTTAGGCTCTGTATGCTTTGCTTTGATTTAATGCTACTTTTCTTAATGGGTTTGTCTAACCTGGCTATCGGTTTTTGGCTCATGTGTTGTTCTACAGCCTTTTTATTAATATATTTGTGGTCTTTTCTATAAATCCAATATTTTTTTCTTTTCATTTTGAAATTTATGTATATATATAAAAATGAGTAGGTTAATTCCATAAATGTATGCGCTTTAAAGAATGATCTAAAGTTATCCTGTGCTATTGTACCTAAAAAAAAAAAAGTTGTCCCGTGAATTAATGTTTTTTAAATTTAGCAAAAACACACACAAAAAAAGAGAGTAAATTTGAGTATTTATTTCATATTCATATATCTTGATAAAATATTTATTTTTAAATTGAAGCAAATCATTGCCCTCTATACACTATCAATAAGCAATTCAACCACATGACATTGGTATGTGGCTCATTACACTAGTTTAGTAATAATAAAATTGGCGTGGATTTAAATTTATTAACTTAATATAGATTTCAAATTTAATCTTTATGTTTGTAACTCATTTTATGATGATTATAATGTAGTTGTTTACACTCAAAACTTATTATTTTATGCATATATATAAATATTTAATTTTCTCTTATTTAATAATTAAATTTTATTACTCATGTATCAATATATATATAATTTTCCCAAAAATATTATTTAAATTTAAGATTTATATGAAACCGCTATCTAAAGTCCGACCTACGAGGGCCTTGCATGTTCTTTCTAAATTAACCTTGTGTTGGAACTTTCTCATATTACCCTTTATTTGAATTTTGCTTATTTAATTTGAAATTGTTGTTTTCCTCTATCTTGAAGTGATGAACGCCATTAAAATTATGTGTTTTATGAGTTCATTGACAAAACTATGGAGCTTTTCCGTCAATAGAAACACCCAAGTTTTTTCACTGTATCCTTTCCTTTCTTTGAATAAATAACTATCTATTGTCAAATTTTGTTAGTCTGGAAATGATCCTTGTATGGCAGTGTCTTAGATTCTTATGATTGTTGCTGACTTCTTGAACTCATATCCATTATGAAATATTTTTCTTATTTCATGTTGAAGGCAGGCTTTGTAATTTACGATTTGAGGTAAACACTGCCCAGCATAAAGTTAGTCATAGGTTCTGCTCTGTAATTATACAATGAAGTTAGGCTAAAACCAAAGTAATTCCTTTATTGGAGTCGATATATCGACATTGCTTTTCTCGTCTCGTTTTTAGCCAGGCAAGACACAATCCATTTGACTGAAGTGGGTACATGAAAAAGGAAAAAGAAGAAAGCAGAGGAAGAAATGAGTGGGTTTCCATATGCCACTGTCTCACTCTTTCACCTCTCTCACTTCCTTACTTCCTATTTGCAAATGGGTATATTTCATTTTTCATATTCTAACTCCTTTTTGTAAATATTGAAGGTCTGCGACTTGTATTGCGGCGGCGAAGCTGATGCAGAGTAATGGGATGGAGCTCAAATCAGTCATTATGTTGGAATTGGTATGGAATTTTCACGAACACCTTCACCTCATTACTTTATTTATTTATATTAAGTAAATTTCAAGCACATGCAACATTGTAGTAAACACAAGTACCCATTTAAGAATAACATTTTTTATTATTAATTTAAGGTTCTTTTGGTTTGGTTGGTTGGTAGTTTTTCTATTTTATTTTTGCTTTTTCTAATGTAAAGTGGAAGTGCCGACTGTTCAATATATAGGTTCATAGTTCTCAACTTGTGGTTAAGTTTATGTGTGCATTGATGGTTAATGATAATTGTTAAAATGGGTTTGAATTGCTTATTTTGATGATGAAATCATTAATGTGATGAGTGACTTTCTTGTCCTTAGTAAGTCATTGGTAATCTTGCACTGGAAATTGAAACCAAGGGTTAAGGTCATGATAGGTTCGTTATCATCCTTGTGATTATATGTGACTGACAGTAAATGTTTAAAATGGATGTTAATTGCAAATGTGTCATCTGGGATAAATGAAGTAAGGGAAGCATGGGAGAGTCAGTGCAAAAGCTTCACTTTTGAGTTCTTTGAGGCTGATCCTTGCACTGTGAGCTTCTTTTACTACACCCCATTTGGTCAATATGCTGATGTCTTTCCATGTGTGTATGAACATGTAGATGTGGAGCTATGCTTTCTTTTTCCTTAGAAACTAGATGGAATTTCTTTAATTTTCTTTGAGGTCTATTTAAGAATGTATACTTATTCTTGCCTTTTTTTTCCCTCTTCACCCTGGGTGTCTGTTTCAGTAATATTAGTAAGAATTTTGCTGAGGATGCATTCTTCCTCATCTTATAGCACAAGTAAATGCATTTTGTCGGCAAAGATGGAAATGGTTTTTTTTTTTTTTGTAGTTTATAGTAGAGGACTTGATCCATTCATTACTTTGTGGTAAATGCTGAAACCATTTTGATTTATGTTTTTGATCTTTGAATGATGTTATCAGTGCTGTATACGAAGTTAGTGTTTATTTTTTGTTTCTGGATGGCATAAAAATGTTTTCTAAGTTATTTATTTGTGAAAAGAGAGAAAATATTCTGGTAAAAGTGGCAGTTTAGCCTTTAACTTTTAAAAAGGTTGAATCTATTCAATGTTTTTCTCTTCTCCTGCCCTTGACAGCACATTCATTTGATAGGATAATTTGGAAACCCTGTTGCAAGAGAAGGACATTCAGGCTAATTTTTTCTGTTGCTTGCAGCATTTGCAGGTATTTTCTGTAGTTTAAGTTGTGAACATTGGGTCTTGATTTGTCATGTGAACAAATATGATGAATCTGAATTGCATTTCTATTCTTCTATTTGTAGTTAAGATTTGAAACTGAAGACAAAGCAAGGAGACTTCTAAGTAATGTGTCATTTTTGTTGAAACCAGGGGGTTATTTTTTCGGTATTACTCCTGAAAAAGTGATTGGCAAAAATCGTTGTTTCTAGATTTGTGTATTTTCCTTATTTTTTTCCTTCTGGTTACTGCTGCACCTGTTTCTAGGAGGTGATTGTGTAAACAATTTAGTGTGCTTTAGTTATTATAAGAATATTTTTAACATTGTTAATTTTAACATTATTGTAAGAATATTTTGAATGATACTTCAGTTATCAATTTATATTATATATCTTTCATTGAATGAATTTGAAGTATCATTTAAATTTACCCTTTTTGGTTGGATTTTATGTTATAGAAAGGGTTGTATATGGAAAATTGGATGTTACAAATTTGCTAAATTTAGCTAAAGAACGGTACTTTTAGCGATGGTTGTGATAAAAGTGCCGCTAAAGGTCATGTTCTTTAGCGGTATTTGTGGGTAAAGCGCCGCTAAAGATCATGTTCTTTAGCGGCGTTTTAGCGGCGTTTGTGATAAAAGTTCCCCTAAAGATCATAACCTTTAGCAGTGTTTGTGGGTAAAGCGTCGCTAAAAATCATGTTCTTTAGCGGTGTTTTTTTACAGAAATACCACAAAATTTAGCGGCGTTGTCTATAACAACGTTTACAAGCGTCGCAAAAAGTTTTAACGACGTTTAAAAGCACCGCTATAGGCCTAAAAAAACACCGCTAAAAGCTTGTTTTGCTGTAGTGGGAGGAGAAGAGTTTCAGCTAGGGCTTTAAAGTTTTAAAGCTTCAATTGGTTAGTTCAATTTGTTTCTTTTCTTGTAATTTTTATAATTTTGAGATCATGGGAGCTTAATCTAACTAGCCCATGTATCAGCTTGTAAAACTGTTAAAGTTTTAGAAAGATGCCATTGTTGATTCTTTGAAGTTTTAGGTGTTAAATTAATAGATTTTAAGCTTATAAGTGAAAAAGGACTAAATTGTGAAGTTATTTGATAGTTTTGTACATTAGGGACTAAAATGCATAAACTATAAAAATTGTTTTAGAAATGATATATAGGAGGTCCCTAATAAGAAATAGTGAAATTGGATGTCCAATTGGAGTTTTAAATTGAAAGTCATGTTAGTCTAAGTTTTAAGGACTAAATTGAATAAAAATAAAAATTTGTATAAACTGATGATTGATTGTGAAATTGATTGAATATTGATGGCATTTTATGTTTACATTAATCTGTAGCTAACGTCGACCTGGACTCCTCGAGAGAGAAAAGAAAAGCTAAAGCCGTCAACAAATAGCTTAGAGTTTTCGATTTGTATTGCTATAATTCGAATTGCTTAAATTGTTGCACAAATGAATTGTATAACATGGTAAGATATTGAGGTAAGCTTGGATTGATTAGTTGGATTGTATTGGGTGAAAATGTTTAATTTTAAAATGAAGGACTAAATTGAAAAAAAAGGTGAAAATAGGGTAAACTGATGAAAATGAGAAATTGAATTGGAATTATACTAATTCATGTTATTATATGATTGACATGATTGATTTATGAATTGAAATTGATAAATTGTGAGTTGACTATAATTGAAAATTCGAAATATTATTACCTTATTAACTGTTTGGGTAGAATTGGATATAGTTAGCATGCCATAAGATAGATCTAGTATGTTACTTTGACTATGGGCCGATGAGTGCTGGGCACATATGTACTTCGATTAGTTTGATGAGAAAAGGGCACAACTTATTTACTTTGGCATTGTCCGATAAGGCACTGGGTGCCAAATTGGCGTGATGGTTGGATTCGCGTATCTGTTTGTGTCCAAGTCAGGTTAACAGGGACTTAAAATGAAATTTGCGAAAATGATATTTAAAATGAATTACTACTGTGAAATATTATGTGAACCGAATTATAAGTTAGAAGATTGGTATGACCGTGAACAAATCTAATGATTCGATTTGGAATTTGATCGCTAATGAGATAACTCCCAACTTAACCTTTCTTTTAATGTGAATATTTAATCATATGATGTAGATGATGAAATGGTTAGCATGATTTGCATATGTTAGCTTAAATTGCATTAATCTTTGAATTGTAGAAATAACACTGAGTTAATTACTCAGTGTACTATTTTTGTTTTCCGTGTGCAGGCTAGGTTAATTCGAGGTTTGAGCACCAACATCAGCATCCAGACATAATCTCGGACTCAACAAAGTCGATGATGTTCTTTTGTTAGTTTGATGGCAAGTACCTAAGAGACTTTATAGTGTTTTACTATGTAGGTATAATTTGTTTATATGTTTTGTTATTAATAGATGTTATGCTAGAATTGTACAAGCTAGATGGAAATATGGCATGAATGATTAGTGCCTTGTTGATATTAGTATGCATGGACTATGTTGGAATTCTTGGATGAATGAGTTAGTATAGTTAAAATGATAGAATTGAATGGTTGTATTTAGGTGAACGGTTTGAGAATTTTATAAATTAGAAATGGTATGATGTGGTGCTAATTTGATAGATGAATGTTTTTGTTAATTGGGAAAATGGCTGGTTTAAATATGAGGCACATTTTGGATTGGCTTGAACAGGTCCAAAGAGTGCGTATTAGCACCAAATTGAATAGGTTTTGGTTTGGACGTGAAATGGGTACCAAAATGGAAGATTCTGACATATTTCGGGTATCAATACTTAACACTTTTCAAGCAAATTTTCAAGAAATAGAATCTCAAAATAGTATCGATACCTGACTAAAGTATCAATACTTTATATTAGAGTATCAATACTTAAAAAAGGTATCACTACAATTGGTTTTGTTAATTTTTTGCAAAACATCGAATTTTAAAATGGTATCGTTATCGGTACTTAGAGGTAAGTATCGGTACTGTAGGCTTAGTATCATTACCTTTTGATTTAAATTGACTTTTCTGAACCTCGAATCTAAAAATAGTATTGGTACCTATTAAGAGTATCAATACCTTATCTGAATCCTTAAAAACTTTTCAATTTAGTCCTATTTCATGTTTAGATTAGTAATTGAGTTTTCATAAGTTCAATTGAGGCTCGGAAGTGTTTTTTTAGCATATAACGACTGTATTATGAGATGTTTGAGTGTTAAGATGATTCAAATATAGTATTTATTTTCGATGGTAGTTGTTCCAGAAATGAATGTAATATTTTGTTACTTGGAACCGACGATCGGGTTAAGTATCGGGGTGTTACATTTAGTGGTATTAGAGATATAGGCTTAGCCTATTCTCAGACTAAATCGAGCTTAGAATTGAGTTTAGAGGTACATGCCATTATTGAGTCGAGTCTGAGTCTGGATTTGGATGTTGATTATAAAATTTATTTGTTTTATAGCTAAAGATGTTTAGCAAATCTAGAAACATTGTTGATAATGATACTTATAGCAACAGTCATTCCACTGAAAGTGAATACAAGATCAGTTCAGAAGCACCTAGTGTAGATTCAACTGGTGCTCGACAACCTAGAGCAGCTAAAAAAAAACCTGAGGGTCAGGGTGATGAAAATTTACTCTGAGTTATAGCGGAAGCTTTGCAACAAGTGGTGGGAGCTACTCCTTTGATTGTACTAGTACCTGTGGTCCATAGAGCCTTGATAAAAGAAGTACAAAAATACAATGCCACAGAATTTATGGGAGTAAAAAAGGTCGATCCTTTAAAAGCTGAAACTTGTTTGGAATCAACAAATCGAGTACTACGACAGCTAGAACGCAATTCCCGTGAATGTGTTACGTGTGCCATTTCTCTTCTTTAAAGAGAAGAATAAACATGGTGGCAGACTGTTACCTGACACATATTCGTTGATCAAATTGATTGGGATTTCTTCTAGTCATAATTTCAAAAAAAGTCTGTTGGTGAGCTGTATTTTGAGGATCGAAAACTGGAATTCTTATTGTTAAAACAAGGAAAGATGACAGTGGTTGATAATGAGCGTGAATTTGTACGGCTTAGTAAAAACATGTAACACCCCTAACTCGTCTCCATCGTCAGATTAGGATTACAGAGTATTACCATACAATCGAAAACATTTAAACATCATAACATTTAATACTTTAAAAATATCATAAACCATTCAATCATATATATTTTCATCCCTAAATCGAGACTTCAAGGCCCTAGAAATGTCATACAAGTAATTTGGGACTAATTTGAAACAAATTAGAAGTTGTAAGAAAAAGTTGAAAAATTTGGAAAACAGGTGTCACATGGCCATATGGCCAGGTCGTGTGACATAGCCCCAGACCACGTAACTTTCGAACAAGGGACACACAGCCATGTCCCAGCCTGGGTCCTCACCCGTGTAACTCACTGGGATGTCACACACGCCCATGTGTCAGGCCGTGTAACTCTCTGACTTGGAACCTTAAGAAATTTCAAATGACACACGGTCGTGTAAACCCAAAAATTTACCTAAAATCAAGTCATTTCAAAGTCAATTCATGCATAACAAACCATTCCATTTGGGCACACATTCAAGGGATTTAAACCTCATCCAAACACATAAACATACAATTTCAAAACAACCTAAATCACCTAATCAATATGTCATTCAAAGGCACCATAATTGCATCAAAACATCATTTACCAAAACAAGTTAACATTGCCCCATTTCATGCATAAAGACCTAGTTCAAATATGTACCAAAACATATCTCAATTGACCATTTTCAAGCCATCATAAACATACAAAAAGGGAGCCTTATACACAAGCACATGAAAGTGACCAATATGACATATCTTGGTAAAGCATTGAAATGCACCAAACCAACATAACCTCAAAAGCTTAAACATACCAAAAGATACAATACATAGATCTTATACATGCTATTATTAACCATGGCCAAAATATACAAAAACTACCGAAAAGATTTTTGGATAGTGTGATAGGTCTCCGACGAGCTTCCAACAGGTCGAGCTTTTGATAATCTATAAAACAAAGGAAAATAACTATGTAAGCAACAAGTGCTTAGTAAGCTCGTATAAACTTTATACATAACTTACCATTTCATTCATAGAATTCATAGAATAAGTATAAGTCATTACCAATTCCATAAGCTTAGTATAAGCTTATACAATATCACCAACTAACAAGTTAGTTTACTGTCCATTATACAAAAGAATTCAACCATAAGATAAGTAGTTTTCCATATGTAAACATATCATTTAACTCATGAATATCTTCATGAGATCATGATTGATTCCATTTGCATACTTACTATTTCATTTAATTTTTTTCCTCGTTGAACCATTTAGAATTACATCGGATTCTCAGGAAAGCTTACACATAGTGTGCCTTTACATATAACCGTAACATTTCTTTTACATCATTGCTTACACGAGTTGTGAAATTGGCCTGCTCATACAAGTTGTGGGTCAGAATGTAAGCTACACGATGTTGTTCACATGAGCTATGGTGAATCCACAACAAATGCAGGACCTCATCCATCGATAGGACATTCAAGACCAACACCCGAAACATGAAATCCCTAATGAAATGTCATTTGTATCCTAAGAATTCTTAAGGTTCAACCGGGACTTGTTATTCGTCAATTCATCATATCATTAATACATTTATAATCCAATTAATTTATATCACAACAACATAACAAATATTCAAATTTAGCTAACATTAAAACGATTGCAGTTCATACGAACTTACCTCGATAATTAGGGCGTAGTAATATTGTCGAACTAATCTGACGATTTAGCTTTTCCTCGATTTAAGTCTAAATGTGGTCTATCTTGATCTAAATAGATAATTTCAATCAATTAAGTACTTCTAGTATTCAATTTAATCCATAATCCATATTTATGAAAAATTACAAATTTGCCCCTAATATTTTAACTTTTTACAATGTAGTCCCTAAACTCTTAACTTTAAATCTAACCATTTTAACCTATACCCATATTAACCAAAGCTACAAGGGACCTTGGAACAACCCATTATTATCAATAATTCACAATTAAACCTATGAATTTTCACTTTTAACAAATTGATCCCTATTTCCAAAATTCATCAAAAATCACTTAGTAAAACATGTTTATTTTACAACAAAGACTAATAATATATCAAATAAGTCCCTAAACCTTGAACATTTTTGCAAATTAACCATCGAACTAGTTAGATTAAGCTAAAACGAACTAAAAAAATATAAAAGAATTAAAAATGGGGTTTGAATTCACTTACATGCATCAAGGAAGCTTGATCGAATATTACTTCTTCCCCAATGCCTATTTTAGGGTTTGAAAATAAAAATGAAGATGATTCCATCTTTTTTTATGTTTTATTTACTTAAAATTTCTTTTATTTATCCATTTACTACTTTAACCTTTAAAAACTATCAAAATTTCATCAAAACCATGGCCATGCACATCCACTAACACCTTGAATGGTATATTTACCATTCAAGCCCATTAACTATCTTTTCCATAATCATTTAGCCCTTTTAACTAATAGAACTCAATTTTTACACATTTTACGATTAGTCCTTTTCACCTAATTAATCATTTAAATATCAAAATTTCTTAACAAAATTTTATTACGAACTTAATATGATCCCATAGACATTAAATAAATATTAAAATAATAATTTATCTGTCAAAATTATGGTCTTGAAACCACTGTTTTTGACACCACTAAAAACGGGTTGTTACAATACGTCCTCAAACTCTAACCGCCCATAAACGTGCTATCGTTTATAGTTAAATAATACACAAAAAATATAAACGTTAAGAATGACACTGTCCACAAGTGCACAGGTCAAATTGTAATATAGTTTAATACAATGAAATACCTTTAAAGTATTCGGAGGTTCATACCCAATAGAGGATGGAATAAATAACGAAAACGATTTTACAATAAAAATTCTAAGTCACAGTAATTAGTTATTATATTATGATAAACCATAAAATAAATGAATAAACCAATTAGCAAGATTAACTTGCTTCATGGCTTGTAACTAACTTTAAATTAGGGTTTTAGGGCGAATTAGTCATCAATTAATCAATTATTACCTCCCCGACCTATAATTAACTAATTGATTTGTTGATTCTTACTTATCTCCTAACCTCACTTTCTCAACTAGGATAGATTATGATTTAGTCGGTTCGACTTATCTCCTGACCTCGTTTCACCTATGATAACTTATTAGGGTTGTCAAGCCTAACAGTTTAAGAACACATAATTTATACCAACTATATCAAGAAACCCTAAATCCTTTGTTAATTACATCCCCATCCACTTGTTAATCTCCCCTAAGTGACTTAGCCACTCTTGTTATTCATGATCTCTCTCTCGATTGAATAAATCATGTAAAGAACACAATCGATTTGGAGAAAAAAAGAGATTTTAATAATCATGGATGTAAAACTGAGTAGTAAATATCTTTATTGGAATGAAGAAATAAAATGAATGTAAAAGAATGTAAATTGAAATACTTGAATTAAATAAATAAACTTTTGAATCAAAACTGATTTCAAGAGGAAAACAAGAGAGTATTGAAAAGCCGAAAAGAAAATAAACTAAAACCACTTCTAAACTACGAGGGTTTTTAAAGGTGTCTACGATGACTGAGTTACATTCAACCCCTAATGTCTTATTTATAAAGGTGTTGGCAGCCCAAATTAGGTCTTCATCACATCCTAGGTTAAGTTTGATTGCGCTGACAAAAATAACCTCGATGAACTTGGGCAGTGCGCCAACGTGTGTCGCACCACACCCCTTGCATGATTTCTTCTCCTTCCGTGGATTTGTTGACCTCTTCTTGAACCTCCCCATTCATGGATGGGCATGCTTGGCGGGTTTAGTGCCTTGCCTAATTGCAGTGTGATTGCATTTGCGTGTTCTTACCCACTTGAGGGTTGTTCTCCATGTTACTAGAGAGACTTTGGCAATTTTTTTTGGAACATTGTCATAAGCTGGTTCATTTTGTCGCAGAGGTTATCCATCTAAGAATCAAGTCATCTTCATATCTCTTGGACTTGTCAAATGTCTGTCTTCATGATTTGTAGCTCTCATTCTAGTCGATTGAATCTTTGACCATATACAACATGGTCATTACCAGTAGTACGTTTTTGCACTAGTGGAGATGGTAAGGAAGGTTTTGTTGAATTTGAGCTTGATTCGAGCCTCCATGGTTACCCCCTACTTGAGGTTCAGATGATCGCTCCAACCGAGATTGTAGGTATTTGAATAGAGACCATGATCCCTATTGTTTACATAGCTTGCTTCTTTCAGGTTGGTTTTTATAGTGTGGCTCCTTTCTTGTCTTCTTGACAGATGTCCCTAAAAGATTAAGTTTTTCTAGTATTTCTTGGAATCGAACATCATTAATCTCTTACTTTACAGCTTTTATTATCGGTGGCTTGGGTTGGTACATGAATCTCTCATTAGGCCACTTATACAAATTCATGACCATATCATCAATGATTTTATAAGTTCTTTTGTATGTATGGAACATGAGAGATTCATCGGATGCTCCGTCTAGGCTCAATTTAATGTGTCCGTCAACACCATTGCAAAATATTTGTATCTGGAGCCACACTTGTAGTCCGTGATGTTGAAATTTTCTTAACATTGCCTTAAAATGCTCCCACGCCTCGTATAGATATTAACCTTCAAATTGTTTAAAATTGGCGATTTCTCGCCTCAACTGAATGGTTCTACTAATTAATAAAAAATTATAAAAAAAATTCCGCTAGATTATTCTAGGTTGTGATGGAACCTGATTCTAACAAGTCTAACTGACCAGCCACATTGTCGCCCAGAGAAAACAGGAATAACTAAAGACGCATTGCATCACCAGATACCCCATTGTATTTGAAAGTGTCACATAGTTGAAGGAACAGCTTCAAGTGCTAATTTGAGTATTCAACCATGTCCCTTTTAAACTGCAGCATGTTTTGGATCATCTCAAGCATGACCGTCTTTATCTCGAAATTATTGGCTTTAATCACCGGCTACTCAGTGCTTCTTCACACCTCATCTAAGGCAGGTAGGGCGTACTCGCACAACGTCCTTTGTTCCATTGAGACTTATTCCCGTAAATTTCTTTGTTGTTTTTTGGTTCTTCGAAGAATGTATTTTCCTAGGGTAAATTTATAACTGCAGGTGGATTGTTAATCATTGCAGGACCATTACGCCTAACTAGTTGCTCCAGATCTGGTTGTGTTCAATTGGAGTGCTGGAGCTTCGAGTCATTAACGATCTAAAAAGAAAATAAAATTAAAAATTAAAAATCATATATATAGGTCCTAATGTTCCTACTTATCTTATTAATTGTAAAAAAAATTATTTTCAAAATTTATTGGCAAAACCTCCCAAGCAATGACGCCAACAAGTTGACCTCCTACAAATGTGCTATCATTTATATTTAAATAATACACCAAAAATATAAAAGTTAAGAGTGGTGGTGTCCTCAAGTGCACGGGTTAAATTTTAATACAGTTTAGTACAATGAAATACCATGGAAATATTCCAAGGATCGTACCCAAGAGAGGATGAAATAAATAATGAAAATAATTTTACAATAACAAGTCTAAATAGTATTAATTATTTCATATATTATTATAAACCATATAAATTAAATAGATAAAAAATAAATAAATAACTAAAAGAAATAAATAAAGAAAAATAAACAAACAAAATAAATCAATAAACCAATTAGGAAGATTAACTCACTTCAGGGTTTGTAACTAACATCAAATTAGAGTTTTAGGGTAGATTAGTCATCAATTAATCAATTGGTTGATACTAGCTTATCTCTTGACCTCACTTTCTTAACTAGGATAAAGTACGATTTACTCGGTTTGACATATCTTCTAACATCGTCTCACCTATGATAACTTATTAGGGTTGTCAAGCCTAACAGTTTAACAACAAATAATTTATACCAACTAATCCCTCTCGAAAAACCCTAAATCCTCTGTTAATCATATTCTCATCCACTCGTTAATCTCCTTGACCAACACTCAAATGTAGTAGTCAATTCAGGTCAATTCCGCACTTAAGGAGCTTTTTTTCTTGGCAACGAGTGATGCACAAGCTTCTCGAGCCGTCAAAACACCAAACAATTGACTAAGGCTGGAATTGGGTGTCATGTCTTGCCATAGCCTTGGTGTGACGCGACACACGTTGACGTCCTGCCCAAGTAATTCTGAGATATTTTTGTCTACACAATCAAACTTATACAAAGACCTAAGACGTGCCGAACACCTAATTTAGGCTACACACCTTTCTAAATAAGACATTAGGGGTTGAATGTAAGAAAGTCATCCCAAATACCTTCAAAAACCCTATTAGTTTTAGATTATTTTCTTTTCGGTTTTTAGATACTTTCTTATTTTTCTTCTTGAAGCAATTTTGATTTAAGGATTTTTGATTTAATAAAGCATTCAGTTGTTTTTCTTCTTTTAGTTCTTCCATTAAAGAGATTTGCTACTTCATTCCCCATTTGATACTCAATCCACTATTATTCAAATCTCTTTTCTTCTCTAAATTAATCATGTTTCTTATATGGTTTATTCAATCAAAGTTGATATTATGAAGAACATTAGTGGCTAAATCGCGTAGGGAAGATTAATGAGTAGATAGGGATGTAACTAATGAAGGATTTGGGATTTCTCAAAATGGATTGGTAGACTGTTAGGCTTGACAACCCTAATAAGTTATCATAAGGTAGACGAGATCGGAAGATGAAGTGAGCCAAGTAAATCATAATTTATCCTATTGAGAAAGTGATGTCGGGAGATAAACGAGTATCAACCAATCGATTAAGTTAATTAAAGTCGAGAGGTAATAATTGTCTTAATCAATGACTAATCTACTCTAGAACCCCAATACGAAGTTAGTTGCAAACCCTGAAGTGAGTTAATCTTCCTAATTAGTTTATCGGTTTAATTTATTTGTTTATCTTTCCTTATTTATCTATTTTGCTACTCATTTATTTTTAATCCTTTTAATTTATTTTATGATCCATCATAATATAGGAATTAACTATTACTACTTAGACTTAGTCTTGTAAAAAGTATTTTCATTATTTGTTCCATCCTCCCTTGGGTACGATCCTCGGAATACTTATGGTATTTCGTTGTACAACTATATTACAATTTGACTCGTGCACTTGTAGACATTGCAGTTCTCAATTTTTATGCTTTTGGTTTATATTTATTCTATAAATGATAACCGTTTATAGGTAGTTAAGTTGTTGGCGCCATTGCCGGGTAGGTTTTAGAAATTAATTTTGAAGATAAATTTTTACGATTAATGAGACAAGTGGGAACGCTAGGACTTATAGATACAATTTTAAATTTTCTTTATTTATTTTATTGTTAGTAGATTTAGATTATTATGGAAACTACGATGGGGAAAACTATCTTCGACAGAAATTGGCTAAGACCCAGCATTGCTCGACCTATCATGAGTACGATTCCATTTGAGATTAATCCGTACTTATTAGCATGATTATCAACTAATATGCAATTTAACAATGACTCAACCACGGAACCTGTGACTTTTCTTAGATGGTTTAAACATATATCCAGCATGATGAGTTATGCTTAAGTCTCAAAAGAAGCAATCAAATTGCTGTTGATCCCTTTTCCTCTAGGAGGCCATTTTCAAGAATAGTTAGAAGTGTAACACCCCAAACCCGGCCTAGGAGTTATGGTTGAATCTGGCGTGTCACATTGAATTCGTTCCTAAGTTTAAAAACCTCTATTATTTAATAAATCATCAAGTCAAAACGTTTACCTTGTTAAATACCATTATTATTATAGGTTGATCTAAAATCGCGGAAGCTTTTGAGAACTCTAATGTTTAAATTGCGTGTCTTTGAAAATAGTAATTATTTTGAAAATTCGTCTTCTCCTACACTAGCAGTTTAAAATAAGTAAGTAAAAGCCCAATTAAAAATTTAAACAATCATAAATTTCCTTATTACATAAACAAAACCCAACACAAACTTTAAATTTAAGTAAAAGCAAGTGTAGAACAGCTGCAGTTGTGTGGCCACCCCCGAGTCCATCACAGCACCAAATCGCCTATGGCTGAGGATTACCTGTACAGTTACAAGGAAAGGGTGAGTTTACAAAAACTCGGTGTGTAATCCTCTAACAAACAAACAATCAATTAAAAAGTAGATAAATGCAGTTTGGGCCTGAGGTCATTACAGTAACAGTCCAGTTCAATGTGGGCCTAAGCCCTTTCCCGTAATAGTAAACAATTGGGCTTTAGCCCATCACAATGCTAGTAATCAGTAGGACCTTTGCCCAATTTCAGTAATAGTATCAGTGGGGTTTTGGCCTATAACAGTAACAGATATCAGTCATACAGTGAATAGTATGTAATATCATTAATTGATGCAGTAACAGTACAAAATCATTAATCAGTGCAGATATGCAGTTAAAAATCCTACCCAATCAAGCCTTTACACACCACTCCGTCCCGCCAAACACACCATGTGGGGATAAAACCGACCCACCTAGCCAGACACACCAAGATTAGCACTGGTTGCAGCATTAAACAGTATTGCAGCTAAACTGCTAGTAAAATAAACGGCATATAGCTATCAGTAGTTCCACAATCGTCTTAGGCGACCCGTGCAACCTTATCAGTAAGGTACACTTCCTTCAAATATAACAACCCATCCTCATGCAATATATCGTGACATAACATCATACGTGTATGCAAAATGTCATGCTCAATCATAGTCATACATATCATAGAACAAACCAGTCATACATAACATAAGGCCATAACAGTTATTTCATCTTTTAGGGGTATAATAGTCATTTTACCCTATGAGGGTATTTTGGTCATTTTACCTTATGGGGGTATTTCGGTCATTTTACCCTATGAAGGTATTTCGGTCATTTTACCCTGTGAGGGTATTTTGGTCATTTTACCCTACGGGGTATTTCTATCATTTTACCCTATGGGGGTATTTCGGTTATTTTACCCTATGGGGGTATTTCTATCATTCTACCCTATGGGGGTATTTCGATCATTCTACCCTATGGGGTTATTTCGGTCATTCTATCCTATAGGGGTATTTCGGTCATTTTATCCTATGGGAGTATTTCGGTCATTTTATCCTATGGAGATATTTCAATCATTTTACCTATTTTAGGGTCTCGGTGCAGATATCGACCTCTCAAAAGGTTCGTAGTCACCTTGAGCGACTTAGGCAACCTAAATGGTCATAACAGTGTAAATGGGCCCAAGGCTAATTACTCGGCATAAGTAGGCCCACACGCTCGTGTAGCCTGTTCAGCCGAGATTTTTCCACGGTTATTACATCTACACAACCCAGTCCAAAATTTGCAACAAATTTTAGACTTCATCCATGTGGGGCCCACGAGCCCATTGAGCCCACACGGCCCATTTCGGCCTAAGCCAATGGAAATGCTCAAGGAGGCCTCTACAGTTTATCGCCCATGATTCACAGGTTTGGCTTTCCACACGAGCGATCGCACACTCTTATTTCGAAAATCAATGATCATCGCACCCTTTGTTCCCAGGCAATGTGCCAATCAACCTCGACCACCACCAGTTAGGAATGGAAGCAATGCAGGTTGGAGAAAGCAACGAAAACCTTGAAAAACTTGTCGACCTCCCATCGAGAACAAGGAACAAATGAGAAACTCCATTTAGCAGTATTTCAATCCAACTCTACCACCCACACGAATTAGGCAGCAAAATAAATACTCCCTTTCTGATGCGCCACCACTTGAACCTTAGACCCCATGTACTCTCCACACGCCCCTTACCACTAGACCAACAACTCCTTTGTATCATATTGTAACCACAATAATTTAAGAACCTGCTATCTAGATCCAAGGATTTTATTCACTTAAAATAAAAATTTTGCATAAGCCAAGGCTTGAACCCCTAACTTCTCAGACACTTCCAAACACTCCTAAATCACTTAACCACTAAAGCAGGCATTCATTTATGTCACTTCCTTGCAAAACTAAATATTTATGTGCAGTCTCCTAACTGTTCCATTGTTCAAAACTTATTTCTTCTAGACCCAAAATTTGGGGTGTTACAAGAATATTTTCCTCCAGTGTCTATTACAACATGGGAAAAGTTTGTGCAATGACTTGCAAAGGATCATACCCATGCTTGTATGGTTAAAGACAAATGAGGAACTTTTGCAATTTAAACAAAGCCCTTTTGAAACTCTTGGTCAAACATAGGGTAGATTCAAGACAATCGTACGAAAAGCATTAGGGGGATTCAACACAGTTATTCAATTACAACATTTTTATGTAGGATTAGATCAGGAGAGCAAAGAGAAATTTGACGTAATGTTTTTATTCTTGCCTTATTTAGTAACACATCCTTAAAGAAATTAATAGAAATTAATAAAGGCAATCTTTAAATCATACACTGCCATGTATTGTATGGAGAATACGCTTAATAGAAAAGGCATGTTTGCAAACTGCAAATCAAGGGAGTTTGGCGTACACATGTATAATAAGGGGTAGTTCCAATTTAAGACAAAAATAATACAGTTGTGGGGTAAAAACAAAAGTTAAGTACAAAACGTATATATACATCATCAGCCAACTAGCCATAATCGTTTTAAAATGACTCAACCAAATGAAAACAACCACGACATATTGTGACACCATATGGTCTCATGAGGCTCATTAATGCAAGGTTGCAGCAGGCTTCATCTCAGCCAAACTCAAGACACAATGTAGTGGAAAACCAAACTGATGGTAGTATTAAAAATAATAAAAACAATTTATTGTTTAGTTTCCAGGTGTGGGAAAGGTACAATCACTCGTAACAAAAACCAAAAATTTACCATCTAGAATCGAACCATGTAAGCACCAAACACAATGGATGGAACACCACAGAATATGGAACTGTGAATTGAAGAATCAAAATCGTAACAAAAAAGTAAAGCCATAGTAACTCCTAATGCAAAAATTAATGGTAAGGAAATTCTAACAAAATTTGACTCAAAATCATCTAGCTTGAATTGTAAACATATAAAAGACATCGACTTTGATGCATGTACCAAAGTATGAGCTTGTTGGAAAAAATTTCGGTTCGAAAATAATTTTCTTGCACAACATAATTCTTTTTTTGAAAATCAAGCTGATTTGTGATATTTCTAGAAATAAACCTTTTCCCAAAATATACATGTGCTTCGAGCTTAACGGATCCTTGACATTTTCAGCTTTCAACAAAATGATCTTATCTGCTATTCTTGTAACACGAATCACTTCGAGTGTAGGCTCAAAAAATTTCGAATGAAACACAGAACCAGAAATAATTTTCTTACTTCTAGTAGGAGCTTAAATATCTCTCTTTTATAGAAATTGGTAGAATTTTTATTTTCGAAAAATATAATTTATAATTGAAAATAAATTCTAACTATTTTAGGGCAGAATAACAATATATCAAAAGTTGTATATTTAGCCCTTCCAGTGCCATCTATTTATAGGGAGAGGAAGTGAAACCCTAGTTGAATTAGTAGAACACAAATAATACTTATTTAATAGAAAAACAATTACCCTAGATGAACTAGAGAGATGGGTGGCTAATAGGGTGTGCTTCCCCTCATATGTATTATGATGGGGATTCAGTTCTCTCCTGTATTGGGTCCAATTATATATGCTTATTAGATTTATAACCTAACACTTTATAATTTATTCCAAACCAATGTATGTTTTTCTATTTCCCAAAATAAATATTTTTTATTAAATTCATTTAAATAAATTAATTTTCCCATTAAATAATTTTCTCATCCTAACTTTAATTTCGTTAAAGTAATGACGACTTTATCATAAAAGAATCCATGAGAAAATATATTTAATTTCTACATTCAACTGATTCAATGACCAATTAATTTAATTTAATTTTCGAACTTCAGTTATTTACTTAAAAAATAATTCAAAGAACTCAAATTAACATTTAGGTCATTTCCATGCACAATGAGAAACCACATTCATTGCAACCCATTTCTATAACTATATCATTTCCATAAATTTCTATTCATTTGTTTCAACATGCGATTCATTTTTAGTTTCAGCGAGCTAGCAGAGAGGCCAATTGGACACATGTAATTAGGGCTCAAATGATTATAATTAATTTTCAGCTTTTCACCTACTAATTATAAATTCATTTAGTCATGAAGTCATTCCACTATAGTATCGTGACTGAGCTCTCCCTAATAACATATCGTTACGAAAGCTACTCGATTAGTGCTTGTCCAATGACCTTGTCATAAGTGTGTTACCCTTATAGGATATTCTTAATCTCTTTGGGATAAATACGCTTTCCCAATATGATCCTATTTTATCTCATGACAATCATTACATCTTCTTCGTGAAAAGTTAATCGCTGACAAATAGTAATTAAGTCATTCATCATAAAGACAAACGACTTGTGGCCATGTTTACTTTTCATCTATAATGTAATGCCAAAGAGAAGATATCATTTACCCATGTCTTGGGCTATGAATTCCACTATTGTGGAACGATGCTTTAGACTGCAGAAGTCGTATACCCAACACATAGGATTTCAGTTCCTTATCTATTTGAACTCAGACTTTTACTTACATCAAAATATACGAGTCATGATACATATTCCATCATCCACTCAGGATTAAGGTATGTCACTCTATAAACATCATAAGTGAATAAATCCATAAACGGATTCATGATCTATTCTACTTGGGTCCAGCCCAATGTACTATTAGTCCAATCAGTCACATCTATATGTTTATCTTCTAGGAGTCATCCGCTCCGGTACCCAAGACAAAACATCTCCCCAATCGGACTTGATAGACAACATATTAGTCTTTCAATTGGTTAGCTCATGTCAGTTTACACTAAGGGGTTTAGGTTCATCTACTAATACAAGTTGTTTTTCCGTATTACGATCCAACCATGTAATACAGCTTACTATTAGTTAAACATTATGTAATGAGTGAGCTAATATTTGCTTCCATTTTGCTTTGCGTGCAAAATCCATTGAGAATAATATACAAAGGGTATTGATGTAATTCATGGATAATTTTATTAAACCAATCTATTCAAAGTAATTCAAGTGTACATAGACGAAATTCTACACTTACGGCACCAGATCCAACAGATCTCGTATTCAATATCATAGTGTGCAAGACCATCGATCTGGAGTGAATAGGTTCATGGATTCAACATTACATACTCTAGGAGAATTCCTTTCAAATTATCAAAACCATGAGCGCCACCAACCAAATATCTTTCCAACTGAAGATTGCCCCCACCCAAACCAATGTTGATGGGCTTTGGCAGGCTGGCCCACAATAGCTTGCCCCAGAGCAATAAGAACATTGTGTTGGAATATTCAAGATTAGGTCAACCTTAAAAATTCTTGGAATGCTACAAGTTTACTTGCCTTTATGGCATTGACTTATGTTTTCTATCGAAAACCTGGGCCACCAAAATAAATTCTGAAATAGCTTGCAAGCTAGATTTTGAATTCAAAGATAGGTTAGAGAGCTCTGGTAAAGGGGGAGGCTTAGTTGTGATGTGGTAAGCTTTTATAAACCTTAATATTATAATTAAAGATAAGCATTAGATCTTTTCTTATGTTTCGTACAACTATCAATCATATTGGTTATCCTTGATTTATAGGCATCCAATACTACACAAACGACAGTCGATATGGGAATCAATATTCTATTGCCACTTTTTTATTCAAAATATAGATGTCTAGGTATTACTAGGAGACTTCAATCGAGTTATTCAACTGTTAGATAAAATTTCTATGAGGATTTCAGATACTCCGAGGGAAAATATCATTTCCTTGTATCTATACTCATATGAAATACAGGAAATACCATTCAAAGGACAATAATATATGTGGAATAATAGCCATACGAATGAGGATGCTGTATGAGAATGTTTGGGTTGTAAATTTACAAACAATATGTGATCTTCCATAGTTGATCATGTTATTTGTATCCCTCACATAATTCTAGCTTGTTTAATAGCAAAATCAGATAATTTTAGTAATAATTTATGTTCACATTCTAAGTAGTCAAAGTATGAATTTTAATATTTTCATATTAGTTTATATCTAAATAAGGTTATGTGGTTATGTAGGATGGATCAGGAGCTACAGATGCAACTTTTGGGAGAAATTACTGCCAACGTCACAACATTAGGCCATGAAAGTCGTGACATTTAAGATAGACATAAGAACTAATTCCTAGGACAAAATTTCCTTGCAACATTGTAACTGAATGTCGCGACATTCAAAAAGAATGTTACAACATTGGACCTAAATGTCGCAACATTGACTCTGTGTTGTGATAATTTCCTACGCCTGTCAATTGCAATTTTAAGGGCAATTAATGATATTTTCCAACTTAAAACCATAATTGCTATTATAAATGAAGGGGCACTTTAGTCTTTTTATTTTTGTCTATATAAACAACATTATAACCATATTTAAGGGGACTTTTCTTTTTCTAGATATCAGTTTAACTCTTAGAAAATTAGGTTTTTACTTTGATGTTTTCTTAATTGGAGATTCTCTTCTGATTCATTGTGGGAAGAACATGTTCTGGACGCTTGCTTTCATCTCGATTTATCAATGAGCATTCTCTTCTTTATTCATATTATTTATACGCCAATCGTTAATTGCTTAATTGAATGTTTGTATGAATATGAGAATAAAATTCGTACGATTCTTAATATTTTGACTGATTGGTTAACTGATTATTTGATTAAGTGTCTATTTATTTGCAGTTGAGTGTTTATTCGAGTTTGCTAAATTACTCTATACAATAGGATTGACAACCTTAATAGAATATTTAGATAGATGAGACCAAATGGGTATTTTGTTGTGTAAGCATTTAGTAAACTTGTGTTGAGTAGTGAGACCGAAAGGGTATCCGTATGCCTAGGGAGATTGAAAGGGTAACTTAGGTAGTAACTCTTAGGGCTAGTTTAGCATTGCTTCTAAAAAAAACTTTTGGGAAAAAAAGAACTTTTAGGGAGAAGCTAAAACTTTTTGCTTCTTTCAAAAGCAGTTTTGGGCTAATTTTTAGGGTTTGAAAATCACTTTTTCTCTAAAAAAGCATCTTGTTTAGCAATGCTTTTATCTCAAGAATGTTTTTTGTCCCAAAAATGCTTTATAGAAGCAATGCTAAATTAGGATAAGACCAAGAGGGTATTCTTAGTTAGGAGTGGTAAATAACTCAATTAAAGTAAATAATGGCTTAATCCATAATTAGTAATTCAACCAACTCTAGGCTAAGTAGCTTGCAACATATAAACAAGGAGTAGGAAGTTCCAATAGTCTTAACCTTAGGTTTAGCTTTAGCTTTAATTTAATTAGTCTTATTCAAATTTCAATCTTAGATTACACTGCTCATTTATAACTCGACTAGACTAGTATTTTGTTTTTTGGAATAATTAATTTGGTAATAACTTCCACCAACTTAGCATCCCTTGGGTATGATCCTCAGAATACTTCTAGTAATTCGTTGTAAAATTAACTATTTTAAAATTTGACCTGTACACTTGCAGATATCACACTTCACTTATATATTTAATTGCAATATTTTAAGCCCTAGTGCATACACTATATGGAAATCTACACACTATACTACTTCTTAGCAGTGAATACTACGCTCTGTACGGAATAAAAGGAAGGGTAAAGGAATTCTGGCAGCACTAAATATTTATATGTGCAAGTCTTATGATAGAATCAATTAGAAATTCCTAATTCAAATCCTGGACAAAATAGGGTTCAGCAATCTTTGGTAGCAACTAACTTTTTAATGTATCAACACCATATCATACTAGGTTTTAATCAATGGTTAAACAACAACATCCTTTAAACCACATTGGGGCCTTCAACAATGGGTCACACTATCATCATACCTCTTCCTCTTCTATCAAAATATTTTATCAATAATGCTTCGCCAGGCATAAGAGATTTCACAAGTTCCAAGGATTTGAATCAACAAAAATAGTCCACCACTAAACCACCTACTCTTTGCAGATGACTCTTATCTCTTTTTCAAAGCCAATGTTCACACTACCCGTGCACTCCGAACAATCCTCTAAACATATTCCTTACACTTCGAATTTTCAATATGCCATGACAACTCCAACATTTTCTTTAGTAAATCCGAATGATAAAATCAAAAGAAATGGATAACTGGTATTTTGGGTAAAACCATGTCGAAAAGACGTGGAAAATATTGGGATGTTAGATGGGACATATTTCCCAATGAAAATAGTTCTTCCAATGCACTCTTGAATGCATTTAAAACAAACTCATGGGATGGAAAGCCAAATTACTATCATTAGGAGGTAAGTTGGTACTGCTAAAATCTACTTTGGCTTCCATACCAATTTATTCTTTATTATGTATCAAGGCCCCACAAAATATTACAAACAAATAGACAAAATTATCAAAGATTTTTTGTGGGGTCACAATTCCAATACATGAAAACTACACCTATACAGCTAGAAACTTCTATGTAGATTGAAAAGAAGTGGACTAGCTATGCACCAAACAAAGTTTATGAACGCAGCGCTTCAACGTAAACAGGCATGGGTTATACTCATACAATCACATTCCTTCGCTCAGACACTACTCCTGTCAAAATACTACACCAACACCAACTTCCTCGAGGTTTGGCCTAAACCAGTAAATTCTTGCTCATGGAAGAGCATTCTAAAAAGTTGTGACATATGTTTACGAGTACTTGATATCCAAATATTGTCTGGGCGCAACGTCTCTACCTACGACAATGGTCTAGTACTCTGACAATACCAATCACAAAAATTACCAGTAATTCCATTAATAGACATACAATATACATAAAACAAATAGTGGCATTCTTAATTTATACAAGATTGACTGGAAGACAGCTGGACTAATAAACTATATCCGAGAAGTTTCTCTTTAACCAACATTGAGGACAGGTATGTATAGAAACATAGCTTCTCGGGCAAGTTTTCAGTAAAAGCTACCTACAACATGCTAATTGAGGAAAGCAACCTTGAACCCAATCACAGCCAGTTTCATATAAAATGGAAGGCTCTATGGCGCATTAATGTCCCACAAAAGATACAAATTTTCCTCTGGAAACTTTTTCTTAATATACTACCGGTTCAAGATGAGCTATTAATACCACGAATTTTGGTTGACCCATATTGTGTTCTCTATTCATAACAAAAAGAATCAACCAATCATTTGTTTCGACTATGCCCCCTAGTCAGACCGATTTGGTTTGGTATTCCATGGTCGGTTCACGTCGACAAACTGCAGATCTCAAATATTCGTGAATAGATTACTTCGTGGATAAATGACTACAAGGTAGCTGATCCCATTTACCAATCAATAATTAGAGGATGGATATGCACACTCGAGCAAGTTTTGGAAAATTGAAACATAATATGTTTCAACCAAGCAAAACAGAACCCTATGGAGGTAATTTATCGTGTAATAACTAACTGCGCCATAGTTTAAGAACATTGAGCAGAAAAATAGGCACAAAATATAAAAAATTAATAAGCGTCTTTTATTGTAATAAAACCAAATTCACAAATTCAATAATCAGGAAAAACAAGCAATTGATTAACATTTGTGTCAACCAAATAATTCTTGGAGTAGGGATTTAAACTATCTGAATTCCTAATTCGTCCAATTTTACCTCTCACTCACCATTTTACATAATTAAGCGATTTAGCCCAATTTATCTCTCAACCTCGCTAAACTAAAATGGGATAACCGAATTTATGCTCGATAAGATCTCTTCTTGGTCTTATTAGTCTATTTGTTCCTTTAGAGTCGTTAATTCTAGGTTCCTAAGTCCATTCGATTTAATCCAATTTTTATGATCTAGCCCCTAAACCTCAAATCAATCAACTAATCAACCACAATTAAATTTAGTTCATACCCATCATCATTACAAAAAACCCAATCAATTTCATGCTAAGTTGAGCACTCAAATAACACAAAAAAGATAAGAGTTCAGAAATGCTTAGTAATTTTAGAGAAATCCTTGAATTGATTGATGAAAAATATGGTAAATCTTGAAGTTCCATAGCCCAATCACCAAAATTTTAGATTTGGATAACGAAAGTACTAAAAATCTATAGAAATTTTAAAGTAAATCCCAAAAGGTACATAGAGGTCCTTATACTTTTGGGCTAAAACAAGTAAAGTGCTGAAAAATGTAAAAAGAGAATTCTTAAAATCTAACCTAGTAAGGAAAAGTACTAGAGAATCTAAAAATGATTGAGTCCCTTACTTTTTGTCATAAAGTTGCTTAATGAGTTTGACACGAATGAAGAAAAGAATGAAAAAGATGCCCTTAAATGGTAGATGACTTAAGCTTGGATAGACATTAAATTGCCTTTGCAAATTTTCACTCGTCAAGCCTTAGTGTTGCGACACCCAACTATTGTTGTCACGACAGCTTCAATAGTTGGCTTCAAAGGTTGCTTGGGATCTTCATGTCATGACTATGAACTTTTAAAGTTGTGACTTACTACTCAGGTGACCTTGCTTCCATCATTATGTTGTCTAGGCTTAGAGTTTTGACATTGGTGGCTTGGATTTGCAAGCATAGAGGTGTGTGGATTATGTCTCTCATTTTGGTCAAATTAGGACATAAATAGACAGTAACACCGAAATAAAGAGAAGCTCCTCATCTTGAAGAGTTACTGACGTCACGACGAGAAGAACATTGTCCCAACCACGTGACACCAGCTTGTCCCGACGACGCGAACTCCATGTCACGACGTGGCGATGTGTCATGCAATTTTCTCAGTTTTCTTCTTCTAGTTAAACTCTGATTATTTGTCCCAATCGAACTCTGATTAGTGTATATTATTTTAATAATATTTGACCTACGAATTTAGCCTATAAATAGGCCTTTTTTCACCCTAGAAAAATAACTCATTATACATTTAGGTATTAGCTTTTACAAGCATTAAGAGAATTTTGTGTTTACGTTTTGAGGGCTCTTATTTTGGGTTTCAGGGTTTATTTTTATTTCCATCTTTGTACTCTTCATTTTTTCTGTTATAGTGAAATTATATTTGTCGTGGTTTTTTATTAACTTCAAAGGGGTTTTTCCACGTAAAATATTTGTGTTCGATATTTTCAATTTTTTTTGTTATTTTACTTGTTCGTTGCTTAATCAGGTTTATCCCCTACAAGGTAGGTGTCACGAAATCCATCTCTTAGCATTGCGACCTTAAAGGCAAGGCACTTGAGTTGCGTTTTTTCGAAGTCCAACTCTTCAAGTACTAATGGAGCATTGGTGTCACACCACTAAATCGGTGGTGTCACGACCTTGGCCAAAGTAACAGCCCTTTATTACATTTTTGCCTCGACCATTTTTAAATAAACTCAATTCAACCATTAAACATCCAATGGCATAATTTTGTCATTTTGGGTCTAAAAAGTAAAAAAAAATTGCAATAAAACTAATATTTACCACAACATCTAATAATTAACAAAAAGCACCAAAAAGCTTCATAAAATACTTGAGAAAAAGTTCTTTTAAGTGTCTAAAGAGCTTAGTTTGACATACCAAATTATAGAATATCAATAACTAATCACAGAGAATACAACAGGACCTTGCAAACAAAGGGCAACTTACAACCTATCTAGATAACAAAAACAAGGGTTGAAACAACACATATTTGGAACCCCAATACATCACTTCAAGAGAGGTCTACTTCTGCTTATCACCTAATATTATCGTTTAAATACAATCACCAAGATTCAATATACGGTGCAGTAGCAGCCCTCATCATAGAAAGCCCTCCTCCACTAACTTGTGCTATCTCCCTGCAACATCTCGACCAAATTTTGTGTAATTTGATATATGAATTGTTTATTTGATTCAATTTTCACAAATTATTGATCATATTTTTGAATTAGAACCATTTTACGTTGATATATTGCATGCAGAAACAGTTATATTAATCCAATATGAAAATAAAATGTATTTATTCATTACTTTAAATATGTACAATTAAATCAAAATAAAAATTTTATATATCCATATCAACAATAATTAAAATTTTATGTATATAATAATTAAAATTTTATGTATATAATTAAGCCGCTAATACTTATATATTAAATTACACATTAAACTAAAATTCATATATAAATTTAATATTTATTCCTAGAAGAAAAACCTTCAAATTCAAAAGTTTATTTTATCAAGATGTTTCGGTGAGAAAACGTATATTGAGGAAAAAATTATTAGCGAAATAATTAATTAATAGACTTGCAAGCAGCTGGGGAACCCCAGTTGGGTGGGTATATGATGGTCTTCAATGTCCTAAACTCCTAATCCTAAATATCATTCTCATTAAAGGTCAAATTTGACACTTTATTTGAATTTTATTCCTAATGAAAAAACATAAGAGTTTGAGTAGAAGAAACAAAACAATGTTCTAAATGGACAGTCAATGCCCAAAAAGTAAACCTAATAGTTAATGCCATTTAAATTTATTGGGATACCCTAAGTGTGGAATATTATCTAATTATTCCACATATTTATACCTTCAAATCTTTGCTCTTTCGTGTTGACCGACTCAAAATTGCAATGATGATATTTGGTTGACAATAGGTTGAAATTGGCTTAATATAAAATTAGGTATTTCGACTTGAAACTTTTTCTTTAATTAGTATTTAAGATTTTTATTTAATGTAGTTATTGAATTTGACACTTTTCTTAATTTGGTATCTAAGCTTTTTTTAGTCAAATTTTGTATTTAAACTTGTTAAACGTTATACAAATTACTCCAATGAGTAAACTATATAAATAGTCACTCAATTATGAGCATTTCTATTTTGGTCACCCAGATTTAAAATTTTCTATTTTAGTCACTAACATTATCGAAATTTAATATTTTGGTCATTCAACAATTAAATCACTGACGGAGTTCTGACCTAGACATATTTCATTGGCATAGTAAAAAAAATTAGCCCTCCAATATTTACGGATTCTATCAATTTGGTCCTAATTCTAAAAAATTTAACAAACTTAATCCTCAACTTTACACATTATGACAATCTATTCCTGATTGTTACAAATTAAAAAGCTTTTAAAAATTAAAAATAATTCAAAATTTCAATTTCGATAAAAGTACATGTAAAATTATAAAATATTTATAAATAAACGAATATATATTGTTCTCATTTTCTAATATAATATTTATTTATTAAAATAATAATTTTATAAATAAAACAATTTAAGGAAAAAAAGTTCAACAACTTTTATCCTTTCCCAACATTAACAACCACCAAGCTAAGGTTGGGTCAAAACTACAACTTGAGGTTGAAAAATGTAAGAATTGATACCTTTAGGTTATTGCCTGTAAACAGTTTATTGTATTTAAGGTTGTGCTTAAAGGTGGGCATGATTAGAGGTATATAGGTGAGGATGAAGTCTTTGAGACCTAGTGGGTGGAAGGTTATGTCGATAGCTCCACAACCGATTCCTAGTTCGATAGCACGATGACGATGTGGAAATCAAAGAGTTTGGAGTAAGAGTTATTGGTGCTAGTGGTTGTGGTTGAACGTGGTACCCAATGCTTGACAAATTTGGCTAAGACTAAGGAACAAGGTCAAATGTATACAAATAAATTATTTTATTTCAAAATTTATTACTTTAATAACTACATTTCATGTTAAAAAAAAAGAAAAACAAGTATTCCTTTTTTATAACTTATTTATAATTTTGAATGTATTTTTATAAAATCTTATATATTTTTATAAAAAATGAACTTTTAAATAATTCTTTTTGTAGAGTGTGCCTTGCATTTCGGATGAAACTTAGCCAACATCGAGAAGACGAAGAGCCAACATTCTGACGACACGACACACGACATCCCGATGAGAAGAAACCTTAGTCCCAACGACGTGATGCATGGCGTCCCAACGAGTTGAACGCAACGTCACGAGGTGACGACGTGTTCTCAACTTAACCAAGTTTCTTCTCTTAGTTAAAATTTGTTATTTTTTCCTAGTCTAACTCTGATTATTTTAGGGATGTTTTAGTCATTTTTTCACAAAATTCAGCCTATAAATAGGCCTTTTAGCAACCCTAGATAGTTTAGAATAACAACAATAAAAATTAAGAGAGACTTTGTGGAAATTTCAAGAAAATATTTTTTTTCAGTTTTTGGGTTTATTTATTTCTCCATCTTGTACCCCCTTTCGATTTCTTCCGTTTTTAATGAAGTTTTCTTTTCATGTGGTATTTTATTCTCTTAGGAGAGGTTAGTCCATATAAATATTTGTCTATTTTTCTTAGTTTTCGATCGTGTTCATTGTATAATTTGAGTTCGAGCCACAAATTGGTATCAGAGTTTGGTTTGGTTTTCGCATACAACCCATTCAGAGATGGCAATGAGGTATGATATTGAGAAGCTTTATGGGATCAAAAATTTCAGTTTGTGGCAATTACGAATGACGATAATTCTAGTTTATAACGTTCTTAAAAAGGTCGTTATAGGACAAAAGCCGGCGGATGCGAATCAAACAGAGTGGGAGGAGCTTGATGAGAAGGCACTGTCAACAATTCAGTTGTGCCTCACTAACAATGTATTGCAGGACGTACTTATGGAGAAGACGACAACAAACTTATGGAGGAAATTGGAAGCCCTTTATATGAAAAAGTTCATCACAAATTGCTTCGTATTTAAATAATAATTACATAAGTTCTATATGGCGGAAAGTGAGTCTATTAAGCCCACATCAGTGAATTTGTAACTGCCCTAAATGAAGTGATGAATGTCGAGGCTAACATAGATGACGAAGATCAAGCTATGTTATTACTTTATTATTTTCCCCTTCATAAAAAAATTTAGGGAAACCTTAATTTATGGTTGAGAGATACTCTCATTTGAGGACGTGAAGGGAAACCTTTTGAGTAAGGACAAACTCGACAACTAGTTAAGCTTGAAGAACAAGTCAGATGAGCAAGCTTAGATTTTGTTTGCTAGAAGAAGACATCAATCTAAGATTTCGAGTTAGAGAAAATCAAGAACGACAACAAGATCAAAATCTAGAAATCGTGACAAGCAATGTGGCTATTGCAAAAATATGGGCCACATTAAGGCAAAATATTAAAAATTTTAAAATAAAAACAAAAAGAGGTCGTCAAAAATGACAAGAGAGGAAAGCTAAAAGCTTATGTAGTTGATGCTAGTGTAGTCGAGGATAGAGGTAATGATTTGTTGTTGATGTCAACAATCGAAAGGTCTAATTTCACATCTGAATAGATCTTGGATTTGGGGTGTTCCTACTATATGTGTCCCAATAGGGATTGGTTCTCCACATACAGTTTGAATGAAGGTGGAGTCCTGCTTATGGGAAATTAACTCAGTTTGGAAAATAACTGAAATTGGTACCATTGAAATCAGGATGCATGACAGGATAGTCAGAAAATTTTCAGATGTCAAACATCTGCCTGATTTAAAGAAGAATCTTATCTGTTTGGGAATTCTAGACTCAAGTGGTACAAAGTCATCATTGAGTCAAATAACATCAAACTATCTCATGGTGCTCTTACTTTAAACAGAAGGCAAAAAGCTGGTAGCCTATACATTCTACAAGGTTCAATGGTGTCTAATTTCGCAACAAGTACGGAAGTAAAGGCAAAATTGTAGCGACGCCAGAACAAGTACTCTCCCGACGTCGCGACATCACATGAAAATACCTTCTTTATAGATTTGAAATCAACTTAGTTGTGTCACATGCTAGTTGGTCATATGAGTGAAAAAGGTATAGATGTTTTGAGCAAAAGTGGTCTTCTCACAGGCACCGGAGTTGGAATGTTAGATTTCTGCAAGCATTGCATTTATAGGAAGCAGACTCGAGTAACTTCAATTCGGCACTACATAGGACTAAAGGGACCCTTTACTATATTTATTCCAATTTATGGGGTCTAGCTTCTATCGTCTCCAAAGGAGGTAGCAAATGTCTTCCAACTTTTATTGATGACCACTCCAGAAAATTTTGGGCATATTTCCTGAAGCACAAGAATGAAGTCTTCGGGATCTTTAAGCAGTGGAAGACCTTACTAGAGAAACAGAATGAAAAGTTCATAAAGCGGTTCAAAATGGATAATGAGCTCGATTTTTGTTCAATCAAATTCAACGACCTCTGCAAACGGGAAAGAATAAAGAGACATCGCACAGTTGTAGGTACACTGCAATAGAATGGAGTTATCGAACGAATGAACAATACTTTACTTGAGAAAGCTCGATGTATGCTTCCAAATGTAGGCTCAGAAAAAGAAGTTTTGGGTCAAAGCAGTTAACCTGGCAAGTTACTTAGTGAACCGACCTCCACATTGATCTTTACATGGAAAGGTTTCCGAAGAGATTTGGTCAGGTAATCTTTCTAATTGCTCTAACCTTAAAGTATTTGGTTGTCCTGCATATACTCGAGTTAGTTAGGAAAAGCTTGAACCAAGGGTGGTGAAATGTATTTTTTGGGTTTTGCGAATGAGATAAAAGTTTATAAGCTGTGGTGCCCAGAAAGGATAAGATCATCGTCAATAGAGATGTTACACTTGACGAAACATCAATGATTCTGTGTTTCAAGCAAGGTGGAGCTAGAAACAATGATAGGAAATGATGCCACGACATCATGAAGCATGACGTCACAATGTCACAATGAAAAAAGGTGACACCCTAATGAGGAGAATCACCACGTCACAACCTCGCATAGAAATTTCGAATCTGATGCCTCTTCGATGTAATAGAAGGTTCCCAAAACTTCTCCATCCCAATCAGAGACCCCTACATCTCAATTTAAAGATTATAAGTTAGCCTGGGATAGAAAAAGGTGAGAGATCAAACCACCTCAAAAATGTTGTGAATGAAATCTAGTGGCATATGCTCTAAGTGTTACAAAGAGCATCGATTTGGCCAAACCTTCAAATTATTCAAAGTCAATTCATGCTATTGATTCTAGCAAGTGACTTGTTAGCATGGAAGAAGAGGTGGAGTCTATTCAAAAGAATGAGACATGGTAGCTCGTTAAACCACACAACGGAAAGAAAATAATTAGTTGCAAGTGGGTGATTAAAATGAAGGAAGGATTGAGTCAATATGACACTAGATGCAAGGCAAGGTTGGTCACAAAGGGCTACAGTCAAGTGGAGGGAGTTGATTTTCATGATGTTTTCTCTCTAGTTGTGAACCATACAACCATTCGGCCACTGTTAGCTCTTGTTGCATCATTCAATCTTGAGTTAGAGCAGCTAGATGTAAAAACTACATTCCTTCACAGGAATTTAGATGAGAAACTTTATATGCAACAACCTACAGGCTTCAGGATCGAAGGCAAAGAATATCATGTTTGTCTTCTTCATAAATCATTATACGACCTGAAGCATTCTCCTCTGCAGTGGTATAAGAAGTTTGACTCCTTCATGATAAGCATCAGTTTTGTAGGAAGCAAGTATGATAACTGTATATACTTGCATTGTCTTAATGATGGATCATTTATATAATTGTTACTTTATGTTGATGAAATGTTTATTGTGGCTAAGGATCCATCCAAAATTGATTGATTAAAAAGCATGTTTAACTCTATGTTCGAGATGATGGATCTTGGGGCAACCAAGAAAATTTTATGGATGGAAAATTCGAAAGATCGACACTACGAGAAGCTATTTCTATCACAACAAAAATACATCGAAAGAATTCTCGAGCGGTTTGGAATGCAAGATTCTAAACTAATTAGTACTCCCTTAGTTGCACGCTTAATACTTTCAGCTTCAAATTCACCACAAACCGAAGACAAAGAAAGGTACATATCCTCGGTTCGTTATTCTAGTGCAATCGGAAGTCTAATGTATCCAATGGTTTGTACTCACCCCAACATTTTACATGTTGTTAGTATAGTAAGTAGATATATGACAAAATTACACTAGCCAGTTGTTAAATGGATTCTAAGATACTTGAGGGGGACTTTCAAGACTTGTATAGAATTTAGAATATGTTCAGAAGGTCTAATCGGTTATATAGATTCAAATTATGCCGGAGAATTAGACTAAATAAGATCTCTCACAGGTTATTTATTCGCTTACAAAAATTGTACAATTAGTTGGAAAGCCACCCTTCAAGCCATTGTGGCATTGCCAACTACAGAGGCAGAATATATTGCTATCACAAAGGTTGTGAAAGAGGTCATTCGGTTGAGAGGTCTATTCGAAGAGCTGGTTGATAAAAATGACAAGACTATTCTATATTGCGATAGTCAAAGTGCTATACATCTCACGAAAGATCAGATGCATCAAAAAACAAATAAAGTATATAGATATTCGGTACCACTTTGTTCAAGAACTGATTGCTCAAGAAGATGTTTAGATTCACAAAATCGACATAGAAAACAACCCAACAGACTTGATGACAAAAATGCTTTCAATTTCTAAGTTTACATAACTCACTTGTTATGCCAAATTGTACACAATTCAAACAATTATCAAACAAATACAAATTCACAAATCAAATACAAAAATAATTTAAAAAATTTATACTATGTAAACTTACCTGGAAAAATAACAAACGGTCAATTCTCTAAGGACTAATCAACAAGTTTGCCTTTTTCTTCGATTAATTCTAATTTGGTCCAATTCCCAATTTATACAATTATTCAATTCAATTTATGTAACACCCCAAACATGGCCTAGACGTTATTTTCGAATCCGGTGTGTCACATTGAAGTGTTTTTCAAAAACCATGTTTTCATTGAAAACCCTTCTTGAAATTTCAAACTTCTTGCCATTTAAAACTTGTACAAAACCTTAGTTGTGTTTGCTTATTTTCAATCGAGGTTTTTTAAAGAAACGTTGTTACCTTCAAAACCTTATTGTTGCAGAAAGCTTAATTTAAAACAAATGATTTACGAAAACGTGTTATTTAAAAATTGAGTTGCAGAAACGTAGCGTTGGAAAATAGTTATTGTTTTGGAAAACCGGGTTCTACTTCTAGCAGATAAGAATCACAATCAATAAAATCCCAAATTTAAAATCCAGAAAATTTAAAGGCCTTATTACAACCTGAATCAAAATCAAAGTGCTTTAGTAAATGAGAAAAACGGAATAAAACTTGTGTAGTTGTGTCGCCCTCTCCGAGTCCCTCGTCGCTCCGAACTGTCTAACACTGGGGATTACCTGAAAAGTTAAAAACGAGGTGAGTTTACGAAAAATTCAATGTGTAATCCCCTAATTAAAGAAATAGTCAGTATACAGAAATAGAACCAATCTAAGGCCTTTAACAGTAACAGAACAATGTGAGCTTTAGCCCAAAACAGTAAAAGTGTAGTGTGGGCCTTAGCCCATTACAGTATCAGAATCAGAAACAGAATACATGTGGCCCTAAGCCCAATACAGTGACAGAATCAGCAATAGAAATGCAACAATGCAATCATGCAACCCATCCCAATCCAGCCAACACACCACCCGTACCAACCAACACACCATATGGGGAAAAAATCAACCCATCCAGCCAAAACACCAATATCGCAGCAAAGCTGCCAGTGATCAGAATGGCTAAGAGCCGTAAACAGAATAGCTATAAGCTATAAACAAAAGAGCTACTAGCCACAAGTATAGTAATATGATTGGCACAAAGCCATCAGTAGTATTAATATGATCGGCACACAGCCAACAGTAACGGTAATATGATTGGCACCAAGCCATTAGTAGCATCGCAGTAAACCTGCTAGCAACAGTACCACAGCAAAGCTGCAAGTAATAGTACCACAACAAAGCTGCCAGTAATAGTATGTGTGGCCAAGCCACCAATAACAGTGATTGTGGCGGAGCCACCAGTACAGTACTTCATCCATATCAGTATCCCAACCCCATGCAGTATGTCGTGTATGTAGAATGCCATGCTCAAAATCAGTCATACAATTCACAGACAAATCATTTATACCAATCACAGACAAATCAGTCATTTAAAATCGAGGGGCAAAATAGTCATTTTACCCTTTGGGGTATATCGGTCAATTCACCTAACAAAGGTATTACAGTCATTTTACCTATAGGGGCATCACGGTCATTTTACCCTACAAGGGCATTACAGTTATTTTACAAATTGTGGGGTCTCGTTACTTATTACGACCTCCTAAAAGGTCTATCATCGCTTCGAGCGACTCAGATAACCTACACGGCCAGAATAGTGTATATGGGCCCAAAACCTGCTATTAGGCCCAAGTAGGCCCACAAACTCGTGTGGCCCATTTAGTCCAAATTCAAATACAGCATCGCGAACCTCATAAACCAACCTATCAATGATCACTTATCGAGGATTTTACTCTGTGGGCCCATAAGCCCATTGGAACCATACGGCCCATTTCGACCCAACGAGGCCCATAATAGCCCCAGTTATGCAAACGTCACAGTCCAACAGCACTTACCACATCACATACATTTTATCCGTATGGCCCACAAGCCCACTGGGCCCACACAGCCCATTTCAGCCCAACGAGGCCCAGAACAGCCTAAAATCAAATACGGCTATATGTACACCATAACCCAGTTCATTAATAGCCACTTACCGCAGATTTTTTTCATGTAGGGTCCACATTCCCATTAGGCCCACACGGCCCATTTCGGCCCAGCGAAGCCTAAAACTACCTAAGTCATGTGTGCGACATGATAAGTCTATCGGCTTCTCACTTAACAGCGAAATTTACCCACGCAAGCCCACTCGACCCAAATTGGCCCATTAGGCCTAATAACGGCCAAGTCCACGAGATCGCTCATGGCGGCCTTTGTCAATGTGTCGACTTCCCTACACGAGTGTCTATGCGCCCGTGTAGTAGTCGTTGTCGTATCATCAGCTTTTTGGCATTTCGGTATCCTGGCATTTCGACATTTTCCGTCCTAAAACACAAATAGTTTGTGTAAACACCTTGATGGAGAGAAACGTAGTAGCCCACGAGCGTAGAACCTTGACTGAATCGGCTTATACTTCCTAAGCCATTTGATTATAAATCGATATCAGCTCCTTGTGGTTTATCTGAACCACAACATTATCTACTAAACATCAATATCAATAACAAAGGTTAAACAATTACTATCCTAAGGAAAACACACGGCCAACAACAGAACTAGACATTCGGCCACTATTTGAAACCACATAACCACTTACCCCTAAAAATCGGCCAACTAGATAAATTGAACTCAATCAACCTACAAGAGAAGAAAAGATACGGTACTTCAGAGGCTGGAGAAATGATTCGTCAGAACGCCTATAGGTCAAAATCTTTGATCGATAGAGAAGGGAAAAAGAATGAAGGCAGAGAAAGAAAAGTTGAATCCGGCTCACATTAAGAAGAATAGGAAACAGGGAGAAGAGAATAAAGAAAATCGAAACGGAAGAAACACCAAAAAGGTCTATAGCAATATTTGGCACTATAGACAGAAGAGAGAAAATAAAAAAAATCGGCATAAAGGAAAGTAATTGCCGAAAATGCACACAATGCACTCTCTAGCCAAATTTTCCTAAACAAAACTCCCCCCAATCGGCTCCAACTTCTCCCATTTTAAAATCCTTCAAAAACTCCACCAATCCCTCCACTGAATTTTCTCCTTGATTTACTCCAACTTCTCATTCAAATTCTTATGACCAATTCAACCACAAAGTTCCAGTCCAGTCCCAACACCTCCCTAGCTCAAGCCCCAAAATAAACATACAATTGCGCACACCATGCCTCGAACCTCAAACTCCTTGCCACACATGTAGCGCCACCTTGCCACTAGATCCCTTCTCTCTTTTTGTCATAAAACAACCACTAATTATTATAAGTCCTATAAGCTAACATCCAGGTTCACCTAAGAGCCCAAATTAAAATATTGGCAAACACACTTGAACCCATGCTTCTCAAGCACTTCCAAATATGCCCAAATACTTAGCCACCAAAGCTACACTTAATTTATGATATTATCTCGCACACATAAACTTTTATGAGTTCCCATGCTCAAGGCCCACTACTATTAGGCCCACATTATGGGGCGTTAAAATTTATAAATTTCAACCCTCTTAACTCATCAGATTATAAACATGTAACAGCCTAATTTTTATTATTTGGCTACTCCTTAAAGTTTTCACTTTATTCAATTTAGTCCTTAAAACCGAAATAGTTATAACTTTCACATTTAAACTCCAATTTTCATTCCTATTTCAAATAAATCCTTCTATAGCCCTCTAAATACATAAAATTTAGAAATTTCAAATCAAACTTTACATTATTACATTTTAGTCCCTAAACTCAAAACTAAACAGAAAATAATTTAAAAAATAGTCATTACACACATATAAGCTTATAATCAAGCTATTAAACATCATAAGCTTCCAATTCCATCAATGGAAATTTATAAAATGTTTAACAATTATGATAATGGAGATAAAGATTAACTTCACCTAATTGCAACTATCTTAAAAATATAAAAATTACTAAAAACAAGCTTTACAAGGCTTATTTACCATGCAATGATCGAATAGCTTGAAGCAAAAAAAAAAGGTTTCTTGGCTTTCTTTTGTGGCTTCATCGGAGAAGAATACATAAAAAATATGGTGATTTATTTTATATTTCTTTACTATTAATATATATTAATAATTCTTTAATAATTACTTCAACAACCGTCCACTTTACGTCTAATGGTCTAGTTGGCATTTTAAAAAATTGTTTTAATTATTAAACAAGTCCTTTTAACTTTTGAGAAATTAAAATCTATAACGATCAAACTTTTACCTCTTTTACGATTTAGTCCTTTTACCTTAATTGATCACTAAGTCAGTAAAATTACCTATCCAAAACCTGATTTACTTAAACAATAACTCTGTAAATATTTATATTTACAGGCTCGGTTTATCGAAATGAGATCCCAATACCTCATTTTCTAAAATCACTTACTTTAGATATACACCACTTGTACCTTGACTAACTAACCAATTAATAAAATCTATCCAAACAAATTTCACCATAATACTATATTTAACTCTTAAATTTTAATTATTAATGTTTACGAACTCTCTCGCTAGAATTGCGATCTTGAAATCACTGTTTCTGATGCCACAGAAAAATGGGTTGTTACATGACAAATTGGATGTTGCTTAATTACATATTCAATCCTCAAGGCATAGCATCTAAGGAAGTCCCTTTATATACATGAAACCTCACCAAAGAAGCCCACAAGGATTTTCAGAAGGTCTGGCTTGGTCCCTTCCTACATTTTTTCATAACAACCTTTGATCCTGCATTCAAAGCAAACCACTCATAAGTTCAAATAAATTTAGTGAGATTCCATACATCAAATTTTAAAAATAACATCTTAGTGT